>NC_064620.1:398456671-399081671 GCF_023898315.1 Schistocerca nitens
GCCTTCAGTAGTTTGAATCTTTTATTTAGCTGCTAGTAGTGGCGCTGGCAGTATTGCAGTAGTTCGAGTAACCAAGATTTTTGTGAGGTAAGTGATTTGTGAAAGGTATAGTTTAATGTTAGTCAGGGCCATTCCTTTGTAGGGATATTTCTGAAAGTCAGATTGCATTGCGCTAACAAAATATTGGGTGTCAGTTTAAGGACAGTCTTGTAAAATGTTTCAAAAGGGGAAGTTTCAACCTGTTTGCCAAAATCATGATACTAAGAACACACTCAAATTATCACAGAACTCCCTGCGCCCCCCCCCCCCCCCTCCCCGCTGCTCTCATCGCCTTGCGTCGATTGGAAACAGGCAAAATTGCGACCTGTGTAGCCACAACACGACACACCTTCAGTCAGCTGCTGTCCATTTTCTCCGTTGTTTGGCTTACTGAAGACTGAAGACAGATCCAAAACGTCCATTGCATGTAGTTGCTTCCACAGCGGTCGAAATCTGGTCGTTATTGATCTGCACTCACTCAAAGCACCAATTCCTTTTGGTCTGAAGTCGGTTATCGTTGGAAAGGAGAGACAATCGCCTCCTTCCCCTTTTGATTGTGATCTTTCCATGAGCACTGTTCTTATACCTTGTTACAAGACTGAGAGAGGTAATCGTCTTTGGTATACGCGTTGGACAGCCGTGTTGATACGTCAGCAACAGGGAAATTCCAGTCATGGTATGGTCACGGGCATGTTCAACAACAGTAACTCTTTTCTGTCATTCTGTCACTCCTCCATGTCACCCTGCCTCACTTAGCTAGTCTGGTACAACAGACTGACACAAAAACACAGCACTTCACTGCCGTGGCTTAAATAGCGATGGAGGCAGACATGACCACCTGGTACCAATTTTGCTACATTTACACATTTACAGCGCTCCATGTAACGACTGTACTCCTTTTATGGTGTGCCTAACATTTTGTCCGATCAGCCTATTTGTGACTTGCTCGAATAATACTATACTGCACAGTTGCTTACGAGCGGTGTTCAAAAGCTAATAAAACACAATTTTTTCTCAAGTAAGATTGAGTTTATTCATGATTCCAATGCACCGTACTATTTCCCACTCTATTGGCTACAAAACACCATTTTCATCTCTGTACAAAGCCGCGGCCTTACGCCACCGTACTGGGAGGGCGCGTGCGTCATCGTTGCACCACCCTAGTGGTCGTCATCGGAGCCAACGTCTTGCTGCATCAACAACCTTCCCTTCACCGACGTAGTGCTTCCCCCGCAGTGTATCCTTCATTGGGCCAAACAGCTGGAAGTTGGACGGTGCAAAATCCAGGCTCAAGGGTGGAGGAGGAAGAACAGTCCAAGTGAGCTCCTCTCGGCTGAGCAGAATTACGTGAGATCTTACGTTGTCATGGAGACGGAGAACTTCGTTTGTAATGTTGTGGCGACAAACACGCTCCCAGAAGACCGTCGCCTTGAATTTATCGGCAGAGGGTGCAGCTTCGACACCTTTTTTTTAAAAAAAAAAAAAAAAAAGGCGGGAAGACGCTGTGGCGCCGCTCCACTGACCGCCATTTTCTTTCCGGTTGGAACTGACGAATCCACGTTACATCGTCTGTGATGATGTTCGACAAAAAAATTGTCAGTGTCAGCCTCGTAACGCGAGTATAGTTCGACAGCCTTTTAAGTTGTTTGGTTCATATTTGCTTGGAGTGGTTATTTTTTCCTTGGCTGTTTTTAGTCGCCAGTTTCTGAAGACGTAGTGCTGTTAAGTATCCTCGTCCTCGGCCGATATTTTCCATCATTGTGCCGTTGGTCGGACGGAAGGGAATTGGTTAAATTGTTGGTCGGTCCTTGTGCCGTCCGTAGTTTGGGTTGCCATCCGATTATTTAACTTCAGCTCTTGGCTGCCTGTCTCACCTCACCTTACGTTTGGGCTACCTTCACTGGCCGACCCTTGGAACACTTCTATGCAACCACTTGTTCTGTTTGTTTTAGATTGTGATTTTCATTTTAGTTTGAAGTATTGTGCTAGGCCTCCGGCCGTGTATTAGTTCAGTTCTTTTTAAATTTTACATAAAGGCCTTCAGCCGTGTTACAATTTTGAAGATTGATTTTATTTAAAAAAAAATTCCTTAAAATTTGTTCTATCTAAAATTGTTTGTAATCCAGGCCCCAAGCAGTTAGGTGTTCGATGTGTTATGTGTGTCCTTCAGCCGAGGATTTACGTGAAATCATTTTAGTAAGGCCTTCAGTCATGTGTATTCTTTAAAGGAAAACTTTTTATAAGAAGGAGGGGGTTTATTTTAAATTGTTTGTCTGACTTGTAGTTCAGGTCTTCAGCCATTGTTTCAAATCTATTTGTGTCCTTCAGCCGTGCAATAAGTTGATATTTCTTTAATTAGGCTTTCAGCCGTTCTGTTGTAAGTTTAAAAAGAAACTTCTTGGTTAAAATATTTGTTTATTAATGTGTTTTAATTATAGTTGTGCTTCAGATGTGTAGTGTAGGCCTTCAGCCGCTAATTGTATTCAATTAGCGTACATGTTTTTTTTAAATTGCCTTCTATTCTTAATTGCTTTTGATTTCGAAGCTAGGTCTTCAGCCTTTCTTGTTTTGGGTGTGATTTTTGGCCTTCAGCCAAGAAAGCATCTCAAGTTTTCTTTAACTAGGCCTTCAGCTGTAATGGCTGTAATGTCTAATTGTGGTCTTTTAAAGCAATGTGTGAATGAGTGGTTCTTAGAAACATAAAGTCGTGTGTTTGGTTGTGCAACTCACAGTAACTATTTACGGCCCCATTCACAATCGTAACCTTAAAATGGTTCAAATGGCTCTGAGCACTATGGGACTTAACTTCTGAGGTCATCAGTCCCCTAGAACTTAGAACTACTTAAACCTAACTAACCTAAGGACATCACACACATCCATGCCCGAGGCAGGATTCGAACCTGCGACCGTAGCGGTCGCGCTGTTCCAGACTGTAGCGCCTAGAACGGCACGGCCACTCCGGCCAGCCAATCGTAACCTTATCCTGTGCGCTCTCTGAGTACCAACCAACCAGGTTCCAGATATTGAGGGGGCTGCAGAACGAGATACAATTCACATGACAGAAGAACAATGTACGAAGTTCAGGTCGATATCTGAAACCCAAGTCCTGCTCGCTCCCGATGCAGAGGCCAAGGCCGGGTGATGGTGGTGACAGACATTGGCAGCTACCTCAGGTGGCAATGGCCGCCGTTGTACTTAGCGAAGGTTCTCAACAAGACTCTACAGAACTGCGGGTTCAGTCAGCGCCCGCCCGCAGCTCTACGAAAGACTTGGACTGGCGTTGCACGACCCTAAATTCCCAGTCAGCTTAGAGATACCAGAGGAAGTACGAGGGTGTTTTTTAAGTAAGGTCCGTTTTGTTGTAGACACTAGTAGTTCGTGCGCATACTGCAACGAGCGCTTGCGTCGTGTACCGGCATGTGCTCAGTTTCAGCTCTGTAGCTAACCTGTGTTTTCAAAATATTTAAGACTATCAACTCGCCCGCCGCGTCTGAGGTTTGCTCAGTGGTATGGTTTTTGTCAGCAAGGAACCTGTCTGCTGTAGAAATTCATCGACAGATTTGCGAAGTGTACAGTGATACTGTTATGAGTGAAAGCAAAGTGCGTTAAGTGGGCACGAGAATTCAAAGATGGCCGTGACAATTTCCACGATGAGGACCGCTCCGTTGCCCTTCTTTGATTACAGACAATTTGGTGGCCTCAGTTGAAGCGAGAATTCGTGAGAACAGGCGCTTCCTTGACGTGTCGAGATCAGTGCATTACAACACTGTTTCTGAACACCTAAAGTTTAGGAAACAGTGCTCCCGTTGGGTCCCAAAACTCCTAGCAGAGGACCACAAAAACCAAAGGTTTGAGTGTGCGATGAAGTTCTTGACTCGTTATCACGAAGAATGTGACGGCTTCTTGAGACAGATCGTAACTGGAGACGAAACATGGGTTTCGCATATCACGCCCGAATCGAAGCAACAGAGCATGGAATGGAGACACACACACTCGCCTGTCAAGTTGTTGAAGGCCAAACAGACTCTGTCCCAGCGCAAAGCCATGGCTTCGGTGTTTTGGGACAGGCATGGTGTTTTGTTGGTCGACTTCATGCAACGAGGAACCACTATCAATGCAGAAGCATACTGCCAAACCCTGAGATAGCTACGCAGAGCGATTCAAAACAAAAGACGCGGCATGCTGACAAACGGAATTGTCCTTCTCCATGACAATGCCAGACCTCACACAGCAGGTCACGACCGAGATTTATTGGACAATTTTGGCTGGGAAGTTTTAGACTGCTCTTGCGCCGAGCGATTACCATCTGTTCCTCCACCTCAAGCAACACCTCAGTGGCAACCGTTACAGTGATGACGACGACGTGAAAACGGCAGTGAACCCTTGGTTATCGGAGCAGGCGGCAAGTTTTTTATGAAAAGGGTATTTTGAAATAGGTTGAGAGGTATGATACGTTTTTAAACAAACTTGGCAACTATGTCGAAAAATAGAGCGAAGTATGTACTTTCTGAAAATAAATTTAATTTTTTGAAATAACATTTCGTTGTGTACTTATGTTCAAACGGACCTTACTTAAAAAACACGCCCGCGGTCGACAGGACTGGCAACTTCTAATGGCGATTGCGCTGCCGCCTGATGGTCTAGTCAGCATGCGTGATTGATGTCTTGCCGTATCCTGATCTGAGTAGGCTGTTCGTGTACCATGTGTTTGAGAGGGGCTGAGGTCTGCCAGGACCGTGGCCAATATACAGTGTTATTACACACTGTCTGATCAACATATCCGGACAATGTGAAATTGACAACTAGATGTCATGAGATGCTGACCCGCCTGTATAAAAGGAGGCGGGGACTATTGTATTGTTAGCAGAGACTTCGAAGATGGACTACTCGTTGGATATCAGCTGAGTAACAAATTCATCAGAGACGTTTCAGTCCTTCTAAGGTTGCTCAAGTCCACTCTTTCTTATTGTGAAGTGGAAAACAAAGGAACAATGACGGCATGCAGGCCGCGTGTGCTGACATCAGGTAACTTCGAGAATTGCGGAGAGTGGATGTAAAATATCGCATGAAGTCAGCATAAGGAATCACTCTTGAGTTCCAGAGTGCTACCAGTAATCTAAATAGCTCAGTTACAGTGCATAGGGAGCTAAAATAATGGGGTGACATTGGTCGAACAGCTCCTCATAAGCCATACATTTCTGCACTCAGGCCGCGCGGAGTGACCGCGTGGTTAGAGACGCTATGTCTCGAATTGCGCAGCCCCTGCCGCCAGAGGTTCGAGTCCTCCCTCGGGCATGGGTGTGTGTTGTACTTAGCATAAGTTAGTTTAAGTATTGTGTAATACAAGCGACAAATGACTTCAGCAGTTTGGTCCCTTAGGAATCCACACACATCGGAACATTATTTTCTGCAGTCAGTTCTAAGAGACGGTTGACGGGTAGTTAAAGAGCGACAACGCCAGACAGAGGATGAGTGCCAACTCGCGTATTGGAGCCGTGAATCATGCTACACGCTGTGACAATCCAATGCAAGGGTTCGGATTTGGTGAATGCCTGAAGAATGTTACCCATCATCATGTTTAGTGTGAATAGTGAAGAATGGAGTAGACGGAGCTATCTTATAGGGACATTTCTTGTGCTATTGCGCTTAAGAAAACGCTAAATGTGGAAAGTTCAAAATGGTTCAAATCGCTCTGAGCACTATGGGACTTAACATCTGAGGTCATCAGTCCCCTAGAACTTAGAACTACTTAAACCTAACTAACCTCAGGATATCACACACATCCATGCCCGAGGCAGGATTCGAAACTGCGACCGTAGCAGCAGCGTGCTTCCGGACAGAAGCGCCTAGAACCGCTCTGCCACAGCGGCCGGCTAAATGTGGAAGGAAATGAACACATATTACAGCACTGTTTACCGTATATAATAGAGGAACCGTTCGTAGACGATGAAGGGTTTGTATCAGTGCTACGGTGCATGCTATCATAAAGCAGAATCTGTGGGATAATGTTTGGTGGACAGTAACATTCCTGAAACGCATGAAATTTATTCGCAGTTGTGAATACAAACAACCATCAGCTGTATAACGGAATGTCGCCAGTGAAGATTTGTGCGGGACCAGGTCTCGAACCCGGATTTCCCACTTTACGCGAGCGGTCGCCTTTAGCGCTTTTCCTATGCGAGCACAACTCACGTTCCGACCAAAACTTCCATAGGTCGTAGTCCCTCCGTTAAACGTATATTCGTACACACTTTACGTGATTCCCATACAGAGGAGGACATTTTAATTGAAAGTCGCTGCCTGGTATCGGCGCATAAATACGATATTGCATTACCTGTGTTGTTAAGAAGAATGATTTGGTGCTCCTTCGGACGTGCATACATGTTCGAAGGAAGTGGCACGCCGGCGCCTACAGCCGTTATCAAACACATGAAACATATTCACAGTTGCAACTACGAACAACCATAGGCTGTATAAGAGAATGACGACAGTGAAAATTTGTGCCGGACTGGGATTCGAAGCGAGATTTTCCGCTCTACGAAATCGGTCACCTTAACAGCTTAAGCCGGGCACTGTGGCCGAGCGGTTCTAGGCGCTTCAGTGTGGAACCGCGCGACTGCTACGGTCGTAGGTTCGAATCCTGCCTCGGGCATGGATGTGTGTGATGTCCTTAGGTTAGTTAGGTTTAAGTAGTTCTAAGTTCTAGGGGACTGATGACCTCAGATGTTAAGTCCCATAAATGCTCAAAAATGGTTGAAATGGCTCTGAGCACTATGGGACTTAACATCTATGGTCATCAGTCCCCTAGAACTTAGAACTACTTAAACCTAACTAACCTAGGGACATCACACAACACCCAGTCATCACGAGGCAGAAAAAATCCCTGAACCCGCCGGGAATCGAACCCGGGAACCCGGGCGCGGGAAGGGAGAACGCTACCGCACAACCACGAGCTGCGGCCTATAAATGCTCACAAGGGAACCTCCCCGTCGCACCCCCCTCAGATATGGTTATAAGTTGTCACAGTGGATAGGCCTTGAAAAACTGAACACAGATCAATCGAGAAAACAGGAAGAAGTTGTGTGGAACTATGAAAAAAATAAGCAAAATATGCATACTGAGTAGCCCAAGGTAAGATAGGCAACTTCAACGACGGTCTGAGCTTAGTAGCGCCGTGGTCCCGTGGTTAGCGTGAGCAGCTGCGGAGCTAGAGGTCCTTGGTTCAAATCTTCCCTCGAGAGAAAAGTTTAATTTTTTATTTTCAGACAATTATTATCTGACAAACTCTTATGTTTCCATCACTTTTTGGGAGTGATTATCACATACACAAGAAAAACTAAATCGGGCAAGGTAGAAGAACCTTTTTACCCATTCGCCAAGTGTGCAAGCTAGGTGGGTCGACAACATATTCCTGTCATGTGATGCACAGGCCGTCACCAGTGTCGTATAGAATATATCAGACGTGTTTTCCTGTGGAGGAATCGGTTGACCCATGACCTTGCGATCAAATGTTTTCGGTTCCCATTGGAGAGGCACGTCCTTTCGTCTACTAATCGCACGGTTTTGCGGTGCTGTCGCAAAACACAGACACTAAACTTATTACAGTGAACAGAGACGTCAATGAACGAACGGACAGATCATAACTTCGCGAAAATAAAAAAATTAAAATTTTCACTCAAGGGAAGACTTGAACCAATGACCCCTCGTTCCGCAGCTGCTCACTCTAACCACGGGACCACGGCGTTCCTGTGCTCGCAGCATCCTTGATGTTACCTATCTTGCGCATGGACTACTCAGTTTGTATATTTTGCATACTTTTTTCATAGTTCCACACAACTTCTTCCTGTTCTCTCGATTGATCTGTGTTCAGTTTTTCAAGGCCTATCCACTGTGCCAACTTATAACTAAATCTGAGGGGGGTGCGATGGGGAGGTTCCCTTGTCAGAGCCATTTGAACCATTTTTAACACCTTTAGATACCCGTGCACGACTCATGGCCAGGTACAAACTTCAGTATGTCGTCGTACCTGCGTCTCAACTTGTACCCCTACACACAATATGTTGTTACCATACAGGGGCGGACATTTTAATTGAAAGTCGCTGCCTGGTATCGGAAGATACATTACATCGTTCTTCTTACCAACACAGGCACTACAATATCGTATTCCTGAAATGAAATGGCCTCACCAGATTCCCTATGTCAACATAATGGAACACGTTTGCGACATTTTTATCTTTTCTGGTTTCGGCGCTGGGTGAAGAATGGACTGCCATTCCTTCGCAGACATTCACATACTTCATTTAAAGTATCCCCAGCAGAGTTCAAACTGTCATAAAGCCGAAAGGTGGCCGCATATATTAATGTCCTCTCTTACCTGAAAATTCCTTGCAGATTAAAACTGTTTGCCGGTCCGAGACTCGAACTCTGGACCTTTGCCTTTCGCGGCCAACTGCTCAGTGCTTGCGTAGCTCAGATGGACGGGCAGAAGGCTGCGTGCTCTCTGTAATAAAAAAAAAAAAACTGAGTCAAGGAATCAAATATCAACTTGTGACGTCCGCCCAGACCAAAAAGCAACCAACTATATCGAACAGAAAAAAAAGGATGGTAGAGCAGTTGCCCGCGAAAGGCAAAGGTCCCGAGTTCGAGTCTCGGTCTGGCACACAGTTTTAATCTGCCAGGAAGTTTCATATCAGCATCAGCGCATACTGCGCTGCAGAGTGAAAATCTCATTCCTGTCTTAGGTGTTCCGATGCTTTTATCCTGATAGTATAGTTACAAAATTATGTGCGCAATTCACGTGGATCTTAGAGGTCTGGAGTATACTGAGACACGCGGTATTTTTTTTCCTTTATCAAGGGATAAAACAAAATGACAGTCTTTGCAATTAAAAAATTATTTGTATCGATCACGCGAGGAAAACTAGCAAAGATTACGAAATTTGTCAGGGCAGCAACTACAAGTTAAGTTAAATTAGAGTGTGTGCAGGTAAGCATTGAGACGTGGCCAGCTAGTGGAGAAAAACAAGTAAGTGGAGCAAAACACTGATATTAGCCGCCGGCAGCAGCGGCTGTGTTGTTTGTCTAGCAGCGCTGCCGGTACATTCGCAGAAATGGGTGTTGTGCCAGGGGCAGGTGGTGCACCGCGTGCCGCCGGGGGCAAACAGCGGCGGCAGGAAAAACACGGTAAGTAGCCGGTGGCTGTGCGGGGGCGAGCCGCGGCCGGCGGCGGCCCGCGTAAACAGGGAGGTGCGCGCGCATCCCACCGACCACGCCGCGGCCGCGGCAGCCCCGCGAGACTCCAGTGCGTCTGCAGACGCCGCCGACGCCGACGCGAGGGCTGCGAACGTCTGCCATGACTACGTCTCGCCGCTCGCCACCGGTAGCTGCGGGCCAGGGCCGGCTGTACGTCTGAGGAATCCAACCAGTACTGGCAGTCATGCGAGGAAACGTTGCCGTCTACGCTCTGCAAGTCCTAGCGACGCTGTTTGCCTTACAAGGTATGACCTGCGACACGGTGAACCTACATCTTCATTCACACCCCGCAAGCGTGTGGTACCTTGTGTGCTGCGTGGGTCGCGATCGGTGCGCGGAGCCATGGTTGTTGGTACGCCTCCTTCTGAGCTCGAATCTCTCAATTTTACCTTAAGGAGGGTAGGACGTGAAACGGGCCGTATAGACAGTGTAAATTAAAATGTCCTGTGATGCCTCTCCTTCTCGAAGTCGGCTCGTTTGACGTCCTACCCCCCTTAAGGTCTATTCTACTCAGTCAGCCTATAATAGAAGCGATCATCATGAGTTTTTGGAAAAATATCTTTTTTCACTTTATTTACTGATTCCCGGACAATATTTTGTGACTTTTGTAAGGAAATTCAGTCATCATTAAGTCCCCTATCCGAGGGGATTCTGTGGCTAAATTGAGACGTGATCATGACTGAAACCGTGCAATCTGAAAATCATATCTCAATCAAATAAGAAACAGTTTTCTTAATCTATAGTATAGTGTACAGGAATTAATAGCACAGCTTTTTGGAAATTTGGCAGAATAAACGGAGAACGTTTGAAACAAAGGTGTAATTCTGTCGTGCGATTTGTCTCGTTTTCTGCAACAACTAATGAATAGATTAAAGTAAAAAAAATGCCTATTACTCCTTACGGACATATTCGAAGAGTAATTCAACCAAATTTCAGAAAGATATCTTTATTAGTATATCCACAACCACTTCCGTCAGCTTGAGATACATTGTTATCAAAAACACACGACTAAACTACATCATAGTTCCAAACGTCCGCCATTTTATTGTTTTGTCGAATTACAAAAAAACTGTGCTATTAATCCGTGCACAATACCCTATAGATTAAGAAAATTGTTTGTTTCTTTTATTTCAGATTTGATTTGCAGACTGTAGGACTTCTCCCATGGACACACCTCATTTTGGACTGAGCACATTTAACTCGTCCAGTGAGGGGCTTAATGATGACTGTTGTTTTTTTAAAAAAAATCAGAAAGTGTAGTCCAGGAATCACTAAACAATGTGCAGAAAGATTTATATTTAGTTTCATTAGTTTTTCCAAAAAAAGTCGTAAAAGTCGCTTATATTATAGGCTGGCCAAAGGGAGTGGACCGTTAATGGTCCATCGCAAGACGTACTGACACGTTTAGGAACACGCGCTCGCAAAATTTTAACAAACGTGTGCTCAACATCTCTCTTCCAACGTCTGCCACTGGAGTTAGATTAACATCTATTTGACGCTTCGAGCTGACTAAACGAGCTTGCGACAAAAAGCGCTGTTCGTCTCTTCTCCACTTCTTTTATGGATTCTTTCTGGTATGGGTCTCAGGTGGAGGAGCAAAATCCGGGTACCGTTCGAATGAGGGTTTTGTAATTTCATCGTTGGACTACACTTCTGTTCTTCCGATGACTCTCAGTCTCGCAACTGCCTTCGCTAGGATTAGTTTCATATTTTTGTTTCGTTTTAAATCGTTCCTTTCGATGCTCCCAGACATTCAGTGGATGTGAATTCATTCAGTATTTGTTCGGCAGTCTTGTGTCCATACAGCAACAGGTCTTTCCAGCCATTTATGCTCGACACATTACATTTATTTAACTGAGCGTCAGTTGCCAATCTACATCCACATTCATATTCCGCCAGCCACAGTACGGTCGTGGAGGAGGGTACCCTGTACCACTCCAAAACACAGCGAGGAAGAAACGACTATATGCCTCCGTGTGAGCCCTAATTTCTCGTATCTTATCTGCATGGTCCTTATGCGAAATTATGTCGGCGGCAGAAGAATCACTCTGCAATCAGCTTCAAATGCCCATTCCCTAAATTTTTCTCAATAGTATTCCTCGAAAAGAACGTCGCCTCTCCTCTAAGGATTCTCATTTGAATTCTCGAAAGATCGCTGTAATACTTGCTTCTTGTTCGGACTTACCGCTGACAAATCTAGCTGCCTACCTCTGAATTGCTTCGATCTCTTCCTTTAATCCTACATGGTGCAGATCCCAAACACTCGAGGAGTACTCAAGAATAGGTCGCACTAGCGTCCTACATACGGTCTGTTTTACTTACTAACCACAATTTCCTAAAATTCTTATACTTAACCAAAGTCTACCATTCACCTTCCCTGCCACAGTCCTAAGATGCTCGCTCCAATCCGTACACTAAACTTCGATCCTCTGCTGGTATTCCTGCATTCCCCTACAACTACAACGCTCTCGGATTGCTAGTTGTCTGGGTCTCATTGAACTTCCCAAACTTTCTAAGACTATTACCCCGGAGAGCACTGAGATGTTAGCTAGTACCCACACCTCCTCCCTCCCTCACTCCTTGCCCCAACCATCGTGACCATTAGTACCTACCTAATCTTTAGAATGAAAAAGAATTTTCTTTGAACATCTTCATTTTTCAAATGCTGAAAGATGTATGACATTAGTTTTTGTAGGTGATTTATTAAATTTCGAACGAATGAGTCAGGAAGACAACTGGAACTGCTCATTCCTAGCGACATTTTTGTGTACAATGATAAAGCAATTTTGAGTCCTTCGCAAGTGCTACCTACAACTCCTCTTCAGAAAAGAAAGCTATGTATCCAACACTACTTAAAAACATGGTTCCTCTGCACCATATTTCTCCATAGCGACACTTAATTCACCAGCATCCTGTAACCCCTATTAAAATCAATCCAGTTAAAATGTTTGTGCTATACTTACTGTTTGTAAACCACTTTATTGCAGGACTCTTTTCTTCTAAACTGACAGAAATTGAAAGACTTCAGCCTAATAAAGCTTTGTTCATTACCAATGCCACTAATAATTATAATACGGCAGTGTGGTAGCCATTAGATATGTACTGTTGTGTTGTGCTGCCAATTAGTTCGGTTATCTCTTACGAAGTGAATAATGAAGCAATTTGTGGTCCATTGCAGGTACTATCTAGACCTCGATGGGGGCTTTTTAGTGAGATATTTAATCATATATGATGTATAAGTCTCAGTTTTACTGCCAAAGATGCATGGGGCAAAGTACAAAGTATGTGGGTAACGGATGGACTTTGTGAGGAAGATGATGATAACACATTTGTTCCTGTTGAATTTAATCAAAAGCATTCAAATGAACATCTGGGCTCTCGTGTGCGGCATGATCTTTACATGTCTTTACTTTTATGTGAGAATCTCTTTGCTTTGCCCAAACTTAGTATGCCTCCACTTGACTACTTGCCTACTTGCCAGTAAATCTTGTGTGTCATGTTATGTTCGTCATACAGAAAGAGTACGTCATCTAGTGCAATAAAATGTACGAGTTTCTTTTACCTGAACCTGTCTAATAAAGTGCACAGTAATAAGTTTACCAGTGTCCTCAATAGAAGTAGTTTACCAGCGATATCCACATGTGTAGAAATCTCAACAGCTTCAGAAGCTGTAACCTCCATCATATTGCATCACGCTTTAATGCTACAATCTTGAAAAAATGGCACTACACTAGTCAAAAAATTTAAACATTTTTTATGCATTTGGTTTGTAAATGGGTAGATTTAACTAATTTTTGTGCTGAATTAATTGGTGAAATCAGTTTTCCCTTGATACTGAGCAGACTCAAAATCAGTAATGGCTAACGCTGACAGAATTAAAACAGATTGGAAATACGTACTCAGAATTTTAGTACTCAATACTATTTAATGTTTATATGTGGACATGGCGCCAACATGAGGTTAACATTAGTTCACATATTCAGCTTTATCGTTCTTCGGCATTCTAAAAATGTGACAACGGTGCTCTTCTTTGACTGCTGTTTCATCGCAATGTGCAGTATAATGTGAACTATTTGTGAGGAATCTCCATTCCTTACTGTGCTACGTGTCAGACAAGAACAAGCAGTTAATAACCTATCGTGACGCCAATGTAGATTTTCGAAACAATTCTGGTAGGAAAAATAATATGGAAACCTTATTTGGATCCCATAATTTGGTCTCAGTAATTAACTTTCCAACTCGGAAGGATAAAGACAGTAGGTCCCTAACTGATAATGTTTTCTTTGATGAAGCTCAAAGTAAGAAGATATCTTTTTATCCAGCAACAAATCCTCTATCTGATCATGACGCACAGTTAGTTAGGATAAATAATACAGTGCCTTTCAGTATGGATACTTCTCATTGGAAATCGGTTAGATAACTAATAACTCCAGGACAAATGCTTTTAAGAAAAGTTTACAGGAGATGACATGGGATGTAATTTACAATGAACCAAATGCTAACATAAGATTTAGTCTATCCCATGATAAACTCATATCATTATTTGAAAATAGCATAAGCAAATCAGAAAGGACACTAAAGAGCCAGGTAAAAAGCCATTGATCATCAGAGGGATTACAGTAGTTTGAGAAAGGAAAAGGAAATTTTTTTTGCAATATAAAGTAGGAATACTGCAGTAGCTGCAGACTACAGAAAATACTCAAAATTACTAACAAAGGTTATTAAAAAATCAAAGAACATGCATATAATGTCAGAAATCAGTAATTCCGACAAAAGACTAACAGAATATGGAACGTAATGAAGTGAAAGATAGGACAGCCAGCCACAGACAACACAACAGCACTACTGTACTGAATGGAAGGGCTATAAATGATGAGCCACAAGTAGCAAATGCATTTAATAATCATTTCTTAAACATTGTAGAAAGCATAGAGACAAACAGTTAAAGAGCAAAATCACAGAATATGTTGAAAATGTAACTTTCATAAAATTCAGTCATATGAATGTATCACCAACATCTCCTACTGAAATTAAGAAACTTCCACATTCTCTCAAAAATAAAAGCTCATCTGGTTTTGATGGTGTTTCCAATAGAGTACTAAAAATTTGTTCCCAAGTAATATGCCCAGTCTCATCTGAAATATGTAATGCATCACTAACTCAAGACTTTTTCAGAAAGACTGAAATATGCCAGTGTTAAATCCCTCTTTAAGAACAGATAAGAGTGATGTCAATAATTACCGAACTGTTTTACTGCTGATATCATTCTCCAAAATTTTTGAGAAGGTAATGTATTTTAGCATAGTATTTCACTTTAGCAACTATAGTATCCTTAGTAAATCACGTTATGGGCTTCAGAGGTGGTTGCTCATTGAGAATGCCATTTGCAAGCATTAAATAAAAAACAGCAACAGCTGGTATTTTTCGTGACCTTTCTTAGGCATTTGACTTTGTGAATCACATTATTCTCCTATATATATTAGTATTTTATAGGACTGATGGTATAACCAAACAACGGATAATGTCACATCTAACCAAAAGAATGCAGGAAGTTGTACCTAGTAACTCAAGCAATACAGTCCAGGGACATATTTCTGATTGGGAATAAGTCACGCATGGGGCTCCCCCAGGTTCATTCTTAGGTCCACTACTGTTTCTCGTATATGTAAACGATCTTCCTTCTAGTATCCAACAATAAAAATTAGTTTTTTTTTTTTTTTTTTTTTTTTTTGTAAGATGACACTAGTAGTGTAATCAATTCAAGCATACATACAGAAACAGAAGAGACCTTAAGCCAACTTCTCAAAAGCGTCATTGACTGGTTTTGTGCGAATAGTCTCATCCTCAATTTTAAAAAGACCCAGCATACTTAGTTCTGCACTCCTGGAGCTGCTACACCAGTGACGAGAGTAACACATGGTGAGGAAATTATAAAAAGGTAGAAGCTTCTAACTTCTTAGCAGTCCAAATTGATGAGAATTTAAATTGGAAAATTACACATTTTGGAACACTTAAAACACCTTAGTTCAGTCACATTTGCGCTTAGAATCATTGCAAAACTTGGGGAGAGACAAATCAGTACGTTAACATATTTTGCTCATTTCCATTCAGTAATGTCATATGGAATAATGTTCTGGGGTAACTCATCTTTTAGAAAGAAAGTTTTCATCGCGAAGAAACGTGCTGTGAGTATAATACGTGGTCCTCACCCACGATCATCTTCAGGACATTTGTTTAATGAGTTGGGCATTCTGACTACTACTTCACAGTATATATTTTATTCCCTCATGAAGTTTGTTATTAATAACGCACTAAAAGTCAAGAGGAATAATAAGGTACATAATTACAATACCAGAAGGAAAAATTACGTTCTTTATTCCACATTAAGGTTGTTTTTTAGCACAGCTATGTGTGCACAACACTGCAACAAAAATTTTTTATCCTTTACCCAGTGTATGCCTGACAGACAGCAAAGTAAAACTTTCTAGCGAACTGAGGAAGTTTCTCCTTGACAAATCCTTCTGTTCCGTAGAAGAATTTCTATTATTGTACTGTGTAAAAGGTGATGGGTAGGAATTACTCACATCTGCATGTATTTTTGTTTTCTTTTTGTAAAAAAAATTTGAAATGTTCGGAATGTAACCGTATATACAAATAAATTTGCAATGTGAATGTTTAATGACTTGTTCCACATCATTACGATATATCTTGCAAAATGATCCATGGAACCTGTAACTAACTATCGCTCTTGCTAACAAGAACACAGAAGTAGTCACTCATCATCAGAAGGTCCCAGTGACATTGATAACGGTGCTCCATCACACGGACGTATTGTTGAAAGCTTTCATCCTGCTCACCGTTTATGGCCCCCAATTTTACGGAAATAAATCAAGGTATAGATATAGAAAGTGGATTTTAATCAGCAGTCTACACCCCTCATTTTTTTAAGTTTTCGAACCCATAATTCATAATGGAAACATAATTACGATCTCTTTTGTTGCCAAGAAATGTTTTCAAATTGCTTTCAAAGAGGACCAGTTGCTAATTCGATGTATGTGAGGTCGGCATCAATGGTATCTTCCATCAGCTATCTTATTTGCGGTCCAACACAACTGCCTTACTTCATTCAATTTATGAAACTTTTCTTTCAAAAGATTTAAGTAAAAAAAATCTCAAAAACTTAAAAAAAACCTTACGTTCTAGAACATTTTGAAAAGCAGATTCGTATTCTGTACACCAGAATACGTAAGGACTAAGTGATACATCACATACTATATGCAAAATGACTGTTGAGTAGTGTTAATGATAACTTATGCAAGCAGTACTACAATCTTACGAAGAAGTGATACTAGCAATGATCTTTTAAAAATAATTTACTTTTGTGACCGAAACACAATCTATCCCTTTTGTTTTTACCTCTGAGAAAATTTCATTACCCCAAGTTGGGAACCACTGCACTACGTCATTTACATATATAGTGAATAGTAAAAATCCTGTAACACACCCTTGTCGTATGTTCGAAGTCACTTTTATGTCTGAAGATTTCTCTCCGTTCAGAATGGCATGCCGTGTTCTGGTTGTCAGGAATTCTTCCGTACAATCACAAATCAGGTCCGATATTACTTCGCCAGTATTTTTTCAGTAGGCGACAGTGCGGAAATTTAGGAACACAGCATCAACCTGAGCGCCGGTATTATTACCTTGTGTGTCTTGATGACGCACAGAGCGAATTGGGTTTCACACGATCGTTGTTTACTTAATCCACATTGATCCTTACAGAGAAGATTTTCACTTCCCGGAAAGGTCATAACATACGACAATAATACTTGCTCCAAAATTCGACAACCAACTGACAGTGTTATAGGGCTAGGTGCCTACGTCCGTTGCATGACTGATCAAGAAAATGTGAATGAGCTGAGCACCAATCACCAGGAACGCTTCACACCTGCATCGCCTTACTTACTTACAGGTGTATGAAACTCTAGAATTTTCCAAATGTATTAAAACTGTGGTAAAAAGATGATGAACTATAAATTAGAGTTTTTTTCTAAATATGAGGTTTAAAATGTAACAGCTCATCCGTTTTTTTAAAATTAAATAAATTCTAGAGATTTATACACCTCTAAGTATGGTTCGTATGCTGTGCAAAATTCATCGAAGAATCTCTCTTACTTATGAAGAAAAGTGTACCTATAACAACAAATGCAGCCAATAGTAGGCGAAAAATATGATGAAATGTCACTTGCAAAAAAAATGTATTTTGCTATGTTTCCGAGAGGTCTAAGGCGCTGCAGTCATGGACTGTGCGGCTGATCCCGGCGGAGGTTCGAGTCCTCCCTCAGGCATGGGTGTGTGTGTTTGTCATTAGGATAAGTTAGGTTAAGTAGTGTGTAAGCTTAGGGACTGATGACCTTAGCAGTTAAGTCCTCTAAGATTTCACACACATTTGAACACTTTTTTTGCTATTTTTCTGAACTTCCGCTGCTATGAGTGTGAATTTTGAATCCTTCCTGCTCATGCTAACAAATTTTCTGAATTTATTTGTAAAATGATAGACAATGGAAATTAAAATGTCCTGCGGTGGCTCTCCTGCTGCAAGGCAGCCCGTTTGACCTCCTACCCCCCTTAAGGCGAAGGGTGGACACGCCCCATTTTAGTGTCTACTAGTACTTGTCTAGATACTTGTGATTATATAGTGCATACAGGAAAACTCAATATGGGATGATTGTATAAAATTATTTAATAGACTCTGCGACTGTCTACAAGGGTGCCTTTTAAGCTTTTATAAAAACTATGAAACAAAAATCTTTTTTTAGTAAAAGCAGTTTCATTCCTTCTCAGAATATTTGCCTTTAAAAAGTATGCGCTTTTTCGGCGTGTTAACCTATTCTCTAAACATCTCTTTCACTCTCATGTCGGTACAGTATCTCAAAAACACTTTTTTGGAAGGATTCAAAATTCAACAGATTGTTCAGGTGAAGAAAATCGTTATCTAAGAATTTTCCGATATTCATTTGGGAACAAAAAAGTCGTTTAACGTCGCTTCGGGTAAATGCGGGAAGTGAGAGATTGTTTTTGTGCGTCAAACACTCAATTGTTTGACGTGTTTTGCAGCAGCTGGCATTCTCGTGACTTTTTGTTGTTAATCGTTATTTCTTCGATGACTTGTCGCAAAAAAAAATTGTTGTACACGATTCAGAATGAGCTGCCCCTTGATCCTCTAAAGAGATGGTCGTTGCATGTCCAGTACAATCAAATAAAGAAGCACTTGTTTTCTTGGGAGGGCTTGGAGAAAAAAGTCAACGTTTCAGAATCAACTGCTCCTTGATCCTCTAAAGAAATGGTCGTGGCATGTCCAGTATAATGAAAGAAAGGAGCACTTGCTTTCTTGGGAGGGCTTGGAGAAAAAAGTCAATTTATTGGATCCCATTCATGTAGGAACAGTTAAACAACTGAGTGTCACTTGGTTTTCGGCTTGTGTGGATACGTCCAACTCCAGTTACGAATTTTTATACGGATTTTGCATTTCTTCAGTCAAATCTTTTGAACATTGTTTTACAAGGATTGACATGAGCCTCTTTCTGAGCTTAGGTGAAATCGGGTGGAATCTAATGAGCTGCAGCGGGTGTCTTTTTTTAGTAACATGCACGCATCGATCTTACTTCTGGCAGTCGTCTGCTATCACGAGTCATGCCGCAACCAACCGTCACATCTATTTTAATTGTTTAACCTCATCAACCCTGAGATGAGATTTTATGAACAAAAAGTTTATGTTGTGGTCAATGCATTATTCTGGAGCAAAATAAGACTAAAATATTAAATTTAAAAAATTAGTGTGATTTACCAAACTATCAGGATATGTTAAAAGTGAAACTATTTACGTTAGAAAGTGACTGAAATATGTGCAGCATTTATTGTCACAAAACATAACATTAAGCGGCCCCTATACAACGAATAATAGTGTACGATAATACTGTGAATTATTCGTAACGTTCTCCCTTGAATACTCAATTATATTACCAATTACATTGTCAATAATATTATGGTCCGAAATGTTGGACGATAAACATGTTGCTGCTATGATAACTGCTTTCCTTTGCTGCAAGGAGAAGAAAAGTAAATGAAAAATTGGTTCAAGGAGCATGAATAATCACTCACGAAAATTTGTTGAGGGAATTTAGGTTGCACGGAAAAAAATATATTATCATAGCTTTCTGTTTGTTGATGGTCTAACGTTTGAAATGGCGTCCCCATAGATGGACACCTATACACCCGTCTTCGAAAAACTAAATACTGCAATGACCGACGCAGTTCCACCAATTCAGCGCTTATCTATTACGCTACGATACCTTCCGAAGACTTGAAATTCACAACTACAGTTTCACCTTACAGTGTCTGAGATACAGTTATGACGCGTTTCTTCGAGTAGTGATGTACACAGACATAAATATCTGTACATTTTACCCCTTAATTTTGCATTACGTAATTTTTTTCAGTGTCTTCCTTCATGATCGTCCCCTACATTTTCTGAGCAACAAATCTTATGATTCATCATTCTTAACTTTTTTCCTTTTTTGCACTCATCTGCCCTACCGTATTCCGAAAATGATATGCACATTTCGATGCACTCTAGTAAGAACACTTCGTCGTCTTGTTTTGAACTAGTTTTCCTCACAACAACAAGCATAATCTAACCCAAAACAACCTCCTTGGTTTGTGTTGTGTATAGCAGACGGCACAATATTTCCACCCAGCGCAGTATATTTCCAGAGTTCTCAATATTATTGCGCAACTTCTTTATCAACTCCTAGACGGCCAAGATTAGCGTGCATCTGGGAAATACACTCCTGGAAATTGAAATAAGAACACCGTGAATTCATTGTCCCAGGAAGGGGAAACTTTATTGACACATTCCTGGGGTCAGATACATCACATGATCACACTGACAGAACCACAGGCACATAGACACAGGCAACAGAGCATGCACAATGTCGCCACTAGTACAGTGTATATCCACCTTTCGCAGCAATGCAGGCTGCTATTCTCCCATGGAGACGATCGTAGAGATGCTGGATGTAGTCCTGTGGAACGGCTTGCCATGCCATTTCCACCTGGCGCCTCAGTTGGACCAGCGTTCGTCCTGGACGTGCAGACCGCGTGAGACGACGCTTCGTCCAGTCCCAAACATGCTCAATGGGGGACAGATCCGGAGATCTTGCTGGCCAGGGTAGTTGACTTACACCTTCTAGAGCACGTTGGGTGGCACGGGATACATGCGGACGTGCATTGTCCTGTTGGAACAGCAAGTTCCCTTGCCGGTCTACGAATGGTAGAACGATGGGTTCGATGACGGTTTGGATGTACCGTGCACTATTCAGTGTCCCCTCGACGATCACCAGTGGTGTACGGCCAGTGTAGGAGATCGCTCCCCACACCATGATGCCGGGTGTTGGCCCTGTGTGCCTCGGTCGTATGCAGTCCTGATTGTGGCGCTCACCTGCACGGCGCCAAACACGCATACGACCATCATTGGCACCAAGGCAGAAGTGACTCTCATCGCTGAAGACGACACGTCTCCATTCGTCCCTCCATTCACGCCTGTCGCGACACCACTGGAGGCGGGCTGCACGATGTTGGGGCGTGAGCGGAAGACGGCCTAACGGTGTGCGGGACCGTAGCCCAGCTTCATGGAGACGGTTGCGAATGGTCCTCGCCGATACCACAGGAGCAACAGTGTCCCTAATTTGCTGGGAAGTGGCGGTGCGGTCCCCTACGGCACTGCGTAGGATCCTACGGTCTTGGCGTGCATCCGTGCGTCGCTGCGGTCCGGTCCCAGGTCGACGGGCACGTGCACCTTCCGCCGACCACTGGCGACAACATCGATGTACTGTGGAGACCTCACGCCCCACGTGTTGAGCAATTCGGCGGTACGTCCACCCGGCCTCCCGCATGCCCACTATACGCCCTCGCTCAAAGTCCGTCAACTGCACATACGGTTCACGTCCACGCTGTCGCGGCATGCTACCAGTGTTAAAGACTGCGATGGAGCTCCGTATGCCACGGCAAACTGGCTGACACTGACGCCGGCGGTGCAAAAATGGCTCTGAGCACTATGGGACTCAACTGCTGAGGTTATTAGTCCCCTAGAACTTAGAACTAGTTAAACCTAACTAACCTAAGGACATCACAAACATCCATGCCCGAGGCAGGATTCGAACCTGCGACCGTAGCGGTCTTGCGGTTCCAGACTGCAGCGCCTTTAACCGCACGGCCAGCCGGCGGTGCACAAATGCTGCGCAGCTAGCGCCATTCGACGACCAACACCGCGGTTCCTGGTGTGTCCGCTGTGCCGTGCGTGTGATCATTGCTTGTACAGCCCTCTCGCAGTGTCCGGAGCAAGTATGGTGGGTCTGACACACCGGTGTCAATGTGTTCTTTTTTCCATTTCCAGGAGTGTATTAGCAATATTATACGGATCGTCTAGAGGCCGCTCAAAGACCTTGCAAATGCGGAAACAGTGCAACTGAAATGTGAAAATGTAGCTCGTTGCCGAATGCAGACACAGTGCCACAAGAAATCGATTTATATCTCTATATTGTTGTGATTAAATAAACAATAACTTAATAGATACTGTAGAGTCTATTAGAACGTTACGACATCATATTCTAGTCCAAAATTGCTAAAAGCACACAGCTGTTATCTCTATTTCTTGAAGACATGCGACAATATGATGAACAGCTTTCTTCTTGAAGAAGCTGCCACCTGTTAGGAACATGCAGAAACGAAAAAAAGTGACGCACACAAAGAACATGGTGTAAAATGTATGCTGCAATCAGGCACAACGTGTTTGGTTTATTTACTGAACTAGAAAAAAATAAAAAGCCGAGGTAGCGCGTACGCTATATAAAGCCTGAGGAGGATAATAGCTCGCATCACTATTCTTTATTTAACCTTTACTTTAAAACTATGATACCCTGTGATACGTTATTTGAATATCTTATTCAAATAAGTAGTATGAATGAGAGACATCGTACCTGTTTTGAATGTGCGTAACAGTCGTTAATATATGGTTCTGTGCGATTCAAACCTTTTTTTTTTTTTTTTACAAGAATAGACTATTTGGAGTGGGCTTTACTTCAATCGTAAAAATATCCTACATTTATAGCGAGTACACACGGTAACAAAATAGCAGAGTTACGGTACTGCATTTTCGTATTTGTCAAAGGATACCGCTCTATAATGGTAAATCACGTGCCGAGCTCTTCAATTGTGTTGCGCACAGCAACAATTATGGCAACCTTTACGAAATTCGTCAAAGACGAAACACGACCACGAAAAACTTCTGTAAATCAATAATGTAATTTTTTGGGAAGGTGATTACCAGCTGTTGAATGAAGCGAAATAACTAGAAATGATAAATTTCAATACCATATCTCAGTAGTGCCACCCAGTGGTCGGTTATGAAAGCTTAAAATGCACCCTCGTACAGCACAGTAAGGTTGCCGTCCGTTATTCGTGCCGTTACCCCACCTTGTTCCTGCGAGGGTAAGACGGGGCGCCTCTTATTACCTGTCGAGTGCAAATGTCAGCTTCACCTTTGCGAGCAGCATTCCGCAGCGTGGCGCGGGCTTCCGCCGGACGAGCCAATTTCAGCGCCAGGCGGTTCACTCAGCGCGACGGAAGACTATCCGCTAGACCGCGTACAGGGTTCACGCTTGCGATACGGGGTGCCCCGTGTCTCGCGAATAAACTTAATAGTACACGATCAGCGTCGCAGAACGACGAAAAGAGCAAGGAGGTTCAGCGGCGCAGTATCTGAAACGGAGATTGCCCAAACGTCTATATCACTACTATCTGAAACGGACATCTGGTCTCAGCTGCAGGTTGCCTATTGAAAGGCTTACAGGGAAAACAAAAATATTATTTTCAGTATTTCTTACAATTATTGACCGAATTTAAAAATTTAAAATTACGAGGGTCACTCCAAAAGAAATGCACACTATTTTTTTTAATCAGTCTTTTATTCTACAGGTTTGAAAGTTTTACAGTTGTAGACACATCCTTTAGGAACAATATTTTCATTTCTCCACATAATTTCCATCCCTCTCAACTGCCTTACGCCATCTTGGAACCAGCGCCTGTATACCCGCACGGTAAAATTCTGGGCCGACCTGTTGGAGCCACTGTCTGGCAGCGTGCACAAGGGAGTCATCATCTTCAAACCTTGTTCCACGAAGAGAGTCTTTCACTTTCCCAAAGAGATGATAGTTACATGGAGCCAGGTCAGGACTGTAAGTCGGGTGTTTCAGTGTTGTCCATCCGAGTTCTGTGATCGCTTCCATGGTTTTTTTACTGAATTGTGGCCGTGCATTGTCACGCAACAGGAAAACATCCTGCTTTTGCCGATCTGGTCGAACACGACTCAGTCGAGCTTGAAGTTTCTTCAGTGTCGTCATATATGCATCAGACATTATGGTGGTTCCACTTGCCATGATGTCCACAAGCAAGAATCCTTCAGAATCGAAAAACACCGTAACTTTTCCAGCAGAAGGTGTGGTTCTGAATTTTTTTCTTGGGTGTATTTGCATGATGCTACTCCATTGATTGCCTCTTCGTCTCTGGTGAAAAATGATGGAGCCATGTTTCATCACCTGTCACAATTCTTCCAAGAAATTCATCTGCACCATTCTCGTACTGTTCCAAAAGTTCGCTGGATACCGTTTTTCTTGTTTCTTTGTGAGCCACTGTCAACGTCCTGGGAACCCACCTGGCACAAACCTATTTTAACGCCAACACTTCAGTATTCTGCAAACACTTCCTTCCCCTACCCAACGTAGAGTGACAATTCGTTCACTGTGATGCGTCTGTCAGCAGTCACCAATTCGTTAACTCTCTCCACATTGTCTGAAGTATGTGCAGTACGAGGCCTGCCGCTGCGAGGACAGTCCTCAATATTGCCGTGCCCACTTTCATCCCGTAACCTGCTTGCCCACCGACGAACTTTTACTGGGATCGACAGCACCATCTCCTTACACCTTTTCAACCTCTTGTGGATGTTTCCCACTGTCTCCTTTTCACAGCACAGGAATTCTATGACAGCACGTTGCATCTAACGAACGCCAAGTGTAGCAGCCATCTTGAAGACATGTTGTGACGGCGCCACTCACGGGAACAGTTTGAACTAAGTTTGAAAACAAGCGGGAAGGATGTATCTACACACTGTAAAACTTTCTCACATGCAGAATGAAAACTCTATTTTTACAAAAATAGTGTGCATTTCTTTTGGAGCGACCCTCGTATGTCATAATTTTGTCATTAAGAAACGTAATCTTACGTTAAAGGGGCAACATAAGTAATGAAGTATTAAATCTAGAAATCGTGTACAAGTCTTGATGCAGCGTAAGTCACGCATGTTGTCCAGAGTATATCATGCAGTGTTTGTTAATGAAAGCTCTTGGTGACTTCCAACAAATTTCAAACAAAATTTTCAATCTTTTACCGACTACATCTTCACAAATTAATGTTAGGAAATCAATTTATCGATTAATTATGTTCGTTGAGCATGTGGCAAACCGCCAGCATGAAACATGACATTTCACTATTTCTTTTGTATTAACTATTCGCTGCTCATTTTGCAGACAATACGCACGTGTACCACTGAAGTTAACTACTAAGTTATATCAGTGTACTATACACATCACGATAAAAATTAGGTTTTCAGAAATGAAGTGATTTGAGGCGCTAAACGGACAAGTTATCAGCGCCAAAATGTGAACAATTCTGAAAATCGGTTGTGTAAATCTTTATAGAATTAAAAAAAAAAAACTGTGATGGGAGATAGTTCTCATACGACTCTACGATATATGGCCTGCAATTACCGAATTAAGGAAATAAACATGAGTGTCGTTATAACTGACATCACACAGAAATATGAGAGTCTATTGATGGATTTAGCTAAGGGTTTATATAACAAATTAAATCATTTGTAAAATAAATAGACGCTTGAAGCTCTTTTATACATTCGAGTTCGTTTCTTTAGAGACTCAGGGTGTGGAGAGGCGAGGGAAAGAGCGGAGGGTTACTGGTATAGCTAATTAGACCACTAATGTGATAACCACGAAGGACGTGCAAATTTACAAGATCAACAGCTATCACACTGAAATAATCTGTAGCATTTTTGTGGAATAATGTCAGTTTGTCTCATCCACTGTTATTGTCGAGATTCAGCCATCATTTTATTTTAGATTGTCTGTACTACGTAGTTTCGGCTATGCAGCCATTGTCAAGTGTTTGCAATACGTATCTGATGTGACACAATTAAAATAGGAAATATACAGCAGACATTGGCTATTTAGCAGACAGAGTAAAAAGAACACTTACAGAACATAACTTGTTAAACACTCACACATGGATTACACTTGGCGTACCTGCCTCCATCACACAATTTTAGAATCAGAGTGTGGTAGGCCCGACATCCAATAAAACAAACAAAAGTTGAGCTAAATACGGTAAGTACAGAAAGGGTATCGTTAAGCGCGCCCATATCGGTGGACAAGAGGGGTCCGCTCCCGCCTCTCTCCCCCCCCCCCCCCCGATCCCACCGTAGAGCTCTCAGAGCAAGCAAAAGATACAGTGCACGCAAGTGTTCTTCTTGCAGGTACATGATTTAAAAATTAGTATTACACAGTTTTCTAATTGGAACTTTTTTATTACTTCTTACAAGTTGCCATGCATTTTCCAAAAAATTAAAAATACTTCAATTCCCCCCCCTCCCCCCCCCCCATTGCGCGCCCCTAAAAACTCTCATATGGGCGCTCTCTAAATATATAACCATAAAGCATTTAACTATGTTACTGGACTTTAGACTTACACACATGACAGCTGGTGCTACGTTCAAGTGAAAAGTATAAGGGAGTACTGAACTACGACAGAGGCGCTTCGTGTCTAATTCGTCAAAAGAATACCTTCTTGTTATCCACGAAACTGGAGTAGTACAATACACAGCGTGTCACACAACTAATGGGACTTTCAAGAAACGCACCAAATGTGGTTACGATTTCACCCGCTAGATTCTGCTGAACACTCAGACGCTTTGATCGTGTCGATTGTTCAGACAGTCCATCCACAGCTGTCGTGATGGTAACGTTGTGTAAGTAGTGCCGTTCGAATGTACCATCATGGGTCACAGAGCGATGATACAGTTATACCATAAATTAGCAGAAACTACATCAGAAATTTACAATGACATGCAACGTCTTATGAGAAATGATTGTCTTGAGGTCGAGCACAAGTGATCGTCGATTTTCGGCGTTTGAGAACGGAAGGGAATTCTTAGAAAATGAACCTGTGGAACGTCCCGGTTCTGCTTGAGCAGATGAAAATATGGAAAAGGCCAACTTATCCACCGTGAATTTCTCCCATGGGGGCGCAATAATGACCCGAGAGTACTATTCTGGACTCATACAACGTCCCTTTAGTCGCATGCACCGTGTCTGGATGCATCTGTTTTGCCAAGAGTTGGGTATTCCTGCATGAAACAGGCTTCAGCATCAAAACAGATCTTTATGCTCGAACAAGCACCCTATTCTCCTGATTTGGCATCTGCCGACTTTTTCTATTTACGAAAATTAAATAAGGTTCAAAAGTGGAACTTTTCAATGCTATTGAGGACATTCAACGTTCTGTGACCGACAGACTGAAGAAGACATGCCATCAGGTATCCAGTGTTCTTCCGACAATTAGTGTGATCGATGTAATCGTTGTGTGCAGGTGTGAGATCATTTCGAATCCATGTAACTGATAAATTGAAGTAAAGTTCTTAGTTTGGATGTAATGTTTGTTGTCTCACTATTATTTCGCGCACTATATACACCACTGGCCATTAAAACTGCTACACCAAGAAGAAATGCAGATGATAAGCGGGTATTCATTGGACGAATATATTATACTAGAACTGACATGTGATTACATTTTCACGCAATTTGGGAGCATATATCCTGAGAAATCAGTACCCAGAACAATCACCTGAGGCCGTAATAACGGCCTTGATACGCCTGGGCATTGAGTCAAACAGAGCTTGGATGGCGTGTACAGGTACAGCTGCCCATGCACCTTCAACACGATACCACAGTTCATCAAGAGTAGTGACTGGCTTATTGTTACGAGCCAGTTGCTCGGCCACCATTGACCAGACGTTTTCAGTTGGTGAGAGATCTGGAGAGTGTGCTTTGCCAGAGCAGCAGTCGAACATTTTCTTTATCCAGAAAGGCCCGTACAGGACCTGCAACATACAGGAGGTGACCGAGACGTGTAACCAATGGCACCCCATACCATCACGCCGGGTGATACGCCAGTATAGCGATGACGAATACACGCTTCCAATGTGCGTTCACCGCGATGTCGCCAAATACGGATGCGACCATCACGATGCTGTAAACAGAATCTGGATTCATCCGAAAAAATGACGTTTTGCCTTTCGTGCACCCAGGTTCGTCGTTGAGTACACCATCGCCGGCGCTCCTGTCTGTGATGCAGCGCCAAGGGTGACCGCAGCCGTGGTCTCCGAGCTGGTAGTCATGCTGCTGCAAACGTCGTCGAACTGTTCGTGCAGATGGTTGTTGTCTTGCAAACGTCCCCATCTGTTGACTCAGGGATCGAGACGTGGCTGCACGATCCTTTAAAGTCATGCGGATAAGATGCCTGTCATCTCGACTGCTAGTGATACGAGGCCGTTGGGATCCAGCATGGCGTTCCGTATTACCCTCCTCAACCTACCGATTCCATATTCTGTTAACAGTCATTGGATCTCGACCAACGCGAGCAGCAATGTCGCGATACGATAAACCGCAATCGAGGTAGGCTACAATCCGACCTTTATCAAAGTCGGAAACGTGATGGTACGCGTTTCTCCTCCTTACACAAGGCTTCACAACAACGTTTCACCAGGCAACGCCGGTCAACTGCTTTTGTGTATGAGAAATCGGTTGGAGACTTTCCTCACGTCAGCACGTTGTAGGTGTCGTCACCGGCGCCAACCTTGTGTGAATGCTCTGAAAAGCTAATCATTTGCATATCATAGCATCTCCTTCCTGTCGGTTAAATTCCGCGTCTGTAACACGTCATCCTCGTGATATAGCAATTTTAATGGCCAGTAGTGTATATGGTTGACAGAAAGAGAAAAAATGAATATTATTTCGTTATTGTGGGTGCACAGGGAGGCCTTGTGTACCTTCATCTTAACACAGAAATAATTAACAGGCACAAAAATGTTAATATCGCGTAGAGCGTACCCTTCCCTGAAGATACAGTGTAGGAACGCTACTGAACTTTCAAGGGAGTTCTCTTGCTTTGAACATTGTGTACTCTATTTTAAATTTTTGTTGCCATTGTAAAACGTACTAAAACAAATAAAACAAATAGTAGATATGGACTGCAGTCTTTCTTAAAATTTGACCAATCTAAATAGTTTAGGATCTCTTTGGAAGCGTTGTAGGTCAAACTCAGTACACAACCCAGAACAACCGTGAACAGCCTCATTGGGTATGCCAGGAGAGTTCCTACAGTTGTCTATGAGGGTGTGCTGAAAAGCAAAGCCTCCCTACTTTCCATGGAAAAAGTCTTAAGATTTTTTAAAAATAGAACATACGCTATTAACATTTTTCGTGTCTACATATTTTCAACCATCTGCCGCTAGAGGGCTCTGGACTGTAGCGTGTATCATGGCGGCATGTAACGTAACTATGTCAGTGTGTGAGAAACGCGTATTGTAATGAAGTAATTCAAAACAGCTTCTGGTCCCCTATGGTTACAGGTTCAGTAGGATTTTCAAGGAAATGTTATACCTTTCTTACTGCGAAATAGCGGCAATTTCAGGTAACAGTGATAGATGTGAATAGTGATCACGAGCCGGCACGGGTGGCCGAGCGGTTCTAGGCTCTACAGTCTGGAGCCGCGCGGGCGCTATGGTCGCAGGTTCGAATCCTGCCTCGGGAATGGATGTGTGTGATGTACTTAGGTTAGTTAGGTTTACGTAGTTCTAAGTTCTAGGGGACTGATGACCTCAGAAGTTAAGTGCAATAGTGCTCAGAGCCATTTGAACCAATAGCGATCACGCATCTTCCTGTCCGAAGTAGACCACAAAGGCTCAATAATATTGAGAGCTGGTGACTGTCGTGGCCAGAGTAGATGCGGTTATTCATCTTCGTGCTCACAAAACGAGTCCTGCACGATGCGAGCCGTGTGAGCAGGGGTCCTGCCGTCTTGGAACACAGCATCACCATTAGGGAACGAACATTGAGCCATAACACGCACTTGACCAGCCAAAAATGTCACATATTCTTTGGCAGTAATGCGACCTTGCAGAGTAATCATGGAGCCCAGTACTATGATACGGCTTTTCAAATCATCACAGAACCCCAGCAATATTTCGCTCTTGAGGCGTACACTTTGCCAGTAGATGGAAACAGTGTGAAACAAGACAGATTCGACCAAATTTCTTTTTTCTCCTGCTCTGTTGTCCAGGTTTTATGGCTTCGGCACCATGTTTTCCTGTTCTGGGCATCTGCATGACTAATCAGTAATTTTGGAGTTTCAGCTCGCCCTGCTGTTCCCTGCTTATGGAGCTCACTTCGTGTCGTTTTGGTGCTGACAGTGTTCACGAGTGCGACTTTTAGCTCTGCAGTGACTTTCGCAGCTGGCGTCGTCTTATTTCCATAACAATCATCTACAATGACTGCTTGTCGCGATCACTCAACACATACTTTCGTCCGCATTGTGACTTAGCGGATGTTGTTTTTCCGCCGGCCGAAGTGGCCGTGCGGTTAAAGGCGCTGCAGTCTGGAACCGCAAGACCGCTACCGTCGCAGGTTCGAATCCTGCCTCGGGCATGGATGTTTGTGATGTCCTTAGGTTAGTTAGGTTTAACTAGTTCTAAGTTCTAGGGGACTAATGACCTCAGCAGTTGAGTCCCATAGTGCTCAGAGCCATTTGAACCATTTTTTTTGTTGTTTTTCCGCTTTCCCTGTATGCGGCATAAATCAAATATACGGTCTTTCGGAAAACCAAACACTTTGGTTTCCCTGGTTACGGAAGCAACCACCATATGAGCACCGAAAATTTGCCCTCTTTCGAAACCACTTAGTTCCGACATAATGTACCCACAACTACACAGAACACTGTTCTGAAAACGGCTGACGCCTGCAACGTATTGAGGACATCGTACAGCTGGCGATCGTGGTCAGACACAACAGGGAAACCTACAGACTTGGTTAGAATCTGCATTTGTACTGAAACATCCATTTCTCGCGGTGTTTTCATATTTTTATCCAAAGTGATGAGTTTATTTCTGACGCGCGGGATTAGCCGAACGGTCTCAGGCGCTGCAGTCATGGACTGTGCGGCTGGTCTCGGCGGAGGTTCGAGTCCTCCCTCGGGCATGGTTGTGTGTGTTTGTCCTGAGGATAATTTTGGTTAAGTAGTGTGTAAGCTTAGGGACTGATCACCTTAGCAGTTAAGTCCCACAAGATTTCACACACATTTGAACATTTTTTGAGCTTATTTCTGTACATACATGCAAATTTCAATGTCAACAGATGTATTAGACCTATGCAGTGAACAAACTATGAAGGAAACCAAGGGATAATTTGGAAAATCAGTCGAAGTTCAGGAAGAAGAAATACAAAATCTGAGGTTGGCCGAAGACATCGTAATTCTGTCAGAGGCGACACGGTACTTGAAAAAGCTGTTCATTGGGACGTACAGAGTCTTGAATGTGACTTATAACATGAACATCAGCAAAGGTGAAAGAAGGTTAGTAGAATTTGGTTGAATTAGTACGGTCAGAACTGTAGGAAATACTTTAGGAAATGAGAAACTAAAAGTTGTACATGGAAATTGTTATTGGTACAGCTTAACAACTGAAGATCGCCAAAGTAGAGAACATATAAAATTCAGACCAACAATATCAAGGAAAGCATTACTGATGAACTGAAGATTCATTAAGATTACTTGTTTTGTAAATAAAACCGCTTTTTCCTGCTGCCACTTAATTTATTTATCCAAGACGCGCTTCGCCTTTTTCTTGTTCTATGTCATCATCAGTGGGCTCTATAAAGATGCAGTTTTGTTATTTTTAGACTATTTAACAGTTCACGTCGCGATTTTTTATGTAAAATAGTAATTACTTACTATTTGCTGATCTGAGTTTCCTCTCATCTGGTCTGGAGGTCGCACTACCACTTTATTACTGACATACAAGTACAACTTTGCGTCCTGACCTTCACTATGTTCCAGATATTCGGCCTTTTCTGGTCTCTGTTGACTGGGCTGTAACGCCACAAGGATAGTCGGCTATTTTGATAAGATTATTAATTCAAACGTAGCCCTTGAGTGTAATGAAAGGAAAGTGACTTTTGTAAACGTTACGTTAAAAGTAGTTACGCTGGTAGTTCTGCCGAAACTTAACCCTTGTTGTTGCTGTGGTTCAAAATGGCTCTGAGCACTATGGGACTTAACTTCTGAGGTCGTCAGTCCCCTAGAACTTAGAACTACATAAACCTAACTAACCTAAGGACATCACACACATCCATGCAAGAGGCCGGATTCGAACCTGCGTCCGTAGCGGTCGAGCGGTTCCAGACTGTAGCGCCTAGAACTACTCGGCCACCCTGGCCGGCTGTTGTTGTGGTCTTCAGTCCAGAGACTCGTTTGATGGAGCTCTCCATGGTACTCTATCCTCTGCAAGCTTCTTCATCTCTGAGTAACTACTGAAACCTACATCCTTCTGAATCTGCTTAGTGGATTCATCTCTTGGTCTCCCTCTACGATTTTTACCCTCTACGATTCCCTCCAATATTACATTTGTGATCCCTTGATGCCTCAGAACGTGTCCTACCAACCGGTCTCTTCTTTTAGTCAAGTTGTGACACAATTTCCTCTTCTCCCCAGTTCTATTCAGTACCTCCTCATTAGTTATGTGATCTATCCATCTAATCTTCTGCATGCTTCTGCAGTACCATATTTCGAAAGCTTCTATTCTCTTCTTGTCTACACTGTTTATCGTCCATATTTCACTTCCATATGTGGCTACACTTTCAGAAAAGACTTCGTGACACTTATATCTATACTCGATGTTAGCAAATTTCGCTTCTTCAGAAACGCTTTCCTTGCCATCGCCAGTCCTCATTTTATATCCTCTCTACTTAGACCATCATCAGTTATTTTGCTCCTCAAATAAAAAAACTCGTCTACTACTTTAACTGTCTCAAAAAATGGTACAAATGGCTCTGAGCACTATGGGACTTACCTTCTGAGGTCAACAGTCCCCTAGAACTTTATTTATTTATTTATTTATTGTTCCGTGGGACCAAATTAAGGAGAAGTCTCCACGGTCATGGAACGAGTCAATACATGAAATTATAACACGAAGCTAGAAACAGATAAAATGAAATATAAGAAGCATATTCAAGCGACAGTTCGTAAGTTTAAATAAAGAAAATGAACAATGTAACACTGGAATTTGCTTAATTTTTCAGCTCTTCCAGGAGCTCCTCGACAGAATAGAAGGAGTGAACCATGAGGAAACTCTTCAGTTTAGACTTTAAAGTGTTTGGGGTACCGCTAAGATTTTTGAGTTCTTGTGGTAGCTTATTGAAAATGGATGCAGCAGAATACTGCACTCCTTTCTGCACAAGGAAGTGCATTCCACATGCAGATTTGATTTCTGCCTAGTATTAACTGAGTGAAAGCTGCTAACTCTTGGGAATAAGCTAATATTGCTAACAACAAACGACATTAAAGAAAAAATATACTGTGAGGGCAATGTCAGAATTCCCAGATTATTGAATAGGGGTCGACAAGAGGTTCTCGAACTTACACCACACGTAGCTCGAACAGTCCGTTTTTGAGCCAAAAATACCCTTTTTGAAACAGAAGAATTACCCCAAAAAATAATACCATATGACATTAGCATATGAAAATATGCGAAGTAGACTACTTTTCGTGTTGAACTGTCACTTATTTCAGATACTGTTCTAATGGTAAATAAAGCAGCATTTAGTTTCTGAACAAGATCCTGGACATGGTCTTTCCACAACAGCTTACTATCTATCCAAACACCTAGGAACTTGAACCGCTCCGTCTCGCTTATAATATGCCCATTCTGTCTGAACAAAATATCGGTTCTTGTTGAATTGTGAGTTAGAAACTGTAAAAACTGAGTCTTACTGTGATTTAGCATCAAATTATTTTCCACAAGCCACGAACGTATTTCATGAACTACATTATTTGATACTGTTTCAATATTACACACAAGATCCTTCACTACCACGCTGGTGACATCAGCAAACAGAAATATTTTTGAATCACCTGTAATACTAGAAGGCATATCATTTATATAAATAAGAAACAGCAGTGGCCCCAGCACCGACCCTTGGGGAACGCCCCACTTAACAGTGCCCCACTGGGACTTAACATCACTATCACTCTCAATATTGCGGAGAATTACCTTCTGCTTTCTGCTCTTAAAGTAAGAGGCGAACCAATTGGAAGCTACTCCCCTTACTCCATAATGGTCCAACCTCTGCAGTAACATTTTGTGGTAAACACAGTCAAAAGCCTTCGTTAAATCAAAGAAAACACCTAGCGTTCGCAACCTTTTATTTATTCCGCCCAAAACCTCACAGAGAAAAGAGAGTATAGCATTTTGAGTTGTTAAACCATTTCTAAAACCAAACTGTACATTTGACAGCAAATTATGTGAATTTAAATGCTCCAGTAACCTTGTATATACAACCCTCTCGATAACTTTAGCAAACACCGATGGCATAGAAATAGGTCTATAATTGTCAGCATTATCCCTGTCTCCCTTTTTATAAAGTGGCTTCACTACCGAGTACTTTAATCGGTCAGGAAACTGACCACTCATAAAGAAAAAGTTACAGATATGGCTAAGTACTGGGCTAACATACATGGAACAATACTTCAGTATTCTGCTAGATACCCCGTCATATCCATGAGAGTTCTTGGTTTAATTATTAACTCAATCTCCCTGTTGTCAGTATCATGGAGGAGCATTTCAGGTAACAGTCTCGGAACACTCTTTTCTACGAGCACTATATGATTCCCTGTTGGGACTAGGTTTCTATTTAGTTCACCTGCTATATTCAGAAAGTGATTATTAAATACTATACATATATGCGACTTATCAGTAACGCAGTAACACAGAACTACTTAAACCAAACTAACCTAAGGACATTACACTCACCCATGCCCGAGGCAGGATTCGAACCTGCGACCGTAGCAAACCTCAAAGTTTTTATTTCTTCTCCATGGATTTTAATTCCTACTCGGAATTTTTCTTTTGTTTCCTTTACTGCTTGCTCAATACACAGATTAAGTAACATCGGGCATAGGCTATAACCCTGTCTCACTCCCTTCTCAACCACTGCTTCCCTTTCATGCCCCTCTACTCTTGTAACAGCCATCTGGTTTCTGTACAAATTGTAAATAGCCTTTCGCGCCCTGTATTTTATCCCTGCCACCTTCAGAATTTTAAAGAGATTATTGCAGTCAACACTGTCAAAAACTTTCTCCAAGTCTATAAATGTTAGAAACGTAGGTTTCCTTTCCTTAACCTATCTTCTAAGATAAGTCTTAGGGTCAGTATTCTCATGCATGTTCCAACAGTTTTACGGAATCCAAACTGATCTTCCCCGATGTCGGCTTCTACCAGTTTTTCCATTCGTAGTCAGAAGGCCTGATGAATAGAACGACGTAGTTGTTTATGTCATGGAAATGGAAATGCCGTGTGGCTAGGGACTCCCGTCGGGTAGACGGTTCGCCTGGTGCATGTCTTTCGAGTTGACGCCACTTCGGCAACTTCCGTGTCGATGGGTATGTAATGATGATGAGAAGGACAACACAATACCCAGTCCCTGAGCAGGAATCGAACCCTGGCCGTTAGGTATGACATTCCGTCGCGCTGACCACTCTGCTACAAGGGGCGTTTATGTTATACTGTTATAATTCAGAAAACAGGTAAAATTGACACCAGCTCTGCAATTTGTAAGTGTTCGAATAAGGCAGTCAATAAGGCTAGTCAATGAAGACCAAAAAAGGTCGAATGTGAGAAATAGTTCGTGCAGACACAAATGTCTGTACAGTAATAGGATGGAGTGCCACGAGCAACACGCTAGAAACCCTGAGCGGTGGGGGCTGAGTTTTGGAGTAGGGATGCATAAGAAAGTCACTTTCGAACGTTTTTCTTGAAAAATTGAAACGTCCCCTTAGAAAAATTAATGAATTACTGTGCTGATAAACCTCTACGTTATTTGCTTTTCAAACAGCTGAGCAAAACTGAACGTACTCAGACATTCACTAAACTTACACACAATATATTTAGCGCAACGCAATCTGACTTTCAATAATCCCTACAAAAGAATGGCCCTGACTAACAATAACCTATAGCTTTCATGTATCACTTACCTCACAAAAATCTCCGTTACTCGAACTACTGCAATACAGCGAGCGCAAATACTGCCAGCTAAATAAAAGATTCTAACTACTGAAGTCACTAACTACTGATAGGCATACTTAGCAAATGAAAGATTTTGATATATATATATATATATATATATATATATATATATATATATATGTATATATATATCATCTTGCTCTCAAAACTCCGCTATCTTACTCCCCACATCCACCGCTGCTGGCGGCTCACCTCCAACTGCGCAACGCAACGCGCTGTTCACCTCCAACTGCCCAACACTACAATGGCGAATATTCCAACAATGCCAACCAGCCACAGACTGCACACAGCACAGCCAGTGATTTTCATACAGAGCACTAGGTGACGTTACCAACATAAAAACCTAAACAGCCTACTTACATAATTCGAAAACTGTGGCCTCTATAGAAACTAAATTAAATTTCCTCGGGTTATTGAGCGCAAGGTATAACATTGCGGGTTGCATCAAACGATATCGGTAGGGGCAGCTGAATCACCTTGAATAGTAACCATTCTCATCTTTCAGTTACCTTACAAAGGGATCAAATCAGCGTGTATCAGAACTAATTACGAGAACAGCTACTAGGAGACACACGTCCGCGGCCTTGGTCGGCCACTCGCTCTCTTGCACGGGCTGCAACTTCCTGTAGGCGTGGCTGTCGCGGCCGCCGTGGAAAAGAGTGAGTCGCGCGGGACGCCCATTAAGCTATCGGCCGCCTTCCGGGCGATTGGCCACGGCCTTAACGGCGCCGCCGTCAATAACCGATCAAAAATTTGACAGCACGTGGAGTGGGTCCTCATGCGCGCAAGCGAAAGGCTGAATAAAAGCGAGAGAGGGGTGTGTGGCGAGTAGGCCAGCAGGAATGCAATCGCTCTTCCCGCAAAGCGCCATCACGCAGATACTTGCTTCACTCTACGTGAAATGTTCGTACTTCTACACTACTACCTGCTCTAACCGTGTCAACTCATTAAGTGAAGGAAACAAAGCCAAAGGTTTAAGTGACTATTTTGGCATTTGAATTGTGTGTTACTACTGGTAAAATAGAGTAGCATGGAGAGCTGCATCAAACCAGTCTCAGGACTGAAGACAACAACAACAACAACTGGTAAAATGTAAGTTTCATTGCAACGTAACCTTCCAGTACTGGTGGTGGTATAAGACCACCTAAGTAGGTAGATTACCGTGGCTTTGACATGTCCTACCACTCCTGCAAGCTACCGTCTGTAGTAAACGGTTTCTTAAATTCGTGTGGTCCACGAAATTACTGGCCCCTGCGAGTTATTGCTGGGTATTAATAATTTCTAGCGGAAGGTTTTAACGAACCGGTAGAAATTTGAACGCAACGGATAACGCATTTTTTTGAACCACTCCAGGAGACACCTATACAGGGTTTAATAGGCATTATATAGCTTTTATTTGCTATCATGACTCAGAGTTCGACTGTGGTACTGACTGCCACCTATTCGTTATGATGGAAGAAGTAAATAATCATTCGAGGGTACAGATTAATCGATATTTATTCATTACCGATGGTATTTCAACAACTAGTCGTGTTTCTCTTGCAATGTACATCATAAAACCGGTCTCTAGTTAACATGGTTCAGTTTCGCCACGTAATTATGGACTGGGACAGAGGAGCGCAGACCTGGCTTCAATGTAACTCTATACAACCGCACAATTATACCTAAACACAATTATTACATTCAGCTACTATACATTACTCAGAACAAGTTCCGCAAAGACAATACAAGCAAAACTAGGTCAGGGTGGAAGAGTATTTCGCAAATCTTTATCAAATCAGTGGGCATTAAAATCCGATACTTTTCCAAGTGGCACGAGTATTTTACTTAACGCACAACATCGCCAACAGATCAACTCGTTATGGGGGTGCATAAGAAACATCACTTCAATGCTGTTCAACCCACATGGCCAAGTTTCAGTATCCAACAGAAACCCAAAAAAATATGGACACACCCGATTATTCCTTCCCTATTTTACACTCGCTCACTATGGTATGATTATTCATCGTGTACAATATACTTTCAGACCGAAACTAGTTTATCAATGCGGCGGTTGCTCCAACCGACCACGTGGCGCGAAAGCAAGTTCACAAAGAAAACACATGGAAATAAATAAATAAAACCAAAATATTACTGTAAATGGAAGAGCAGATTAAAATACATTGAATGAGTGAATTTCCGTTAAGCACAGAGCAATAACGTGACCGTGAGCTTAAGGCACATGAAACTACAATTTATCAGTGCGGCGGTTGCTCCAATCGACCACGTGGCGCGAAAGCAAGTTCACAAAGAAAACATATGGAAAATAAATAAAAATCCCCAGAATATTACTGTAAATGGAAGAGCAGATTAAAATACATTGAATGAATGAATTTCCGTTAAGCACAGAGCAATAACGTGACCGTGAGCTTAAGGCACATGGTGCGTTGCCTGAACAAGCCACTAACGCAAGGTCTACTGAAATTCGAGCAAATTAAGAAAATCAATTCCCTTATGGGGTTCAGTGGTAATTTCGCACCTGATTTCAACATCTGCACTTCATTACACAGCAGATTTCAGACAATCTAATACCTATGTTAACATTACCAAAACGAGAGCTGCGTCTACATGTCTGTTCAGCACCACGACCCAGGAACAATTGCTCTTCCAACCGAGTTCGCCTAACCGTTCCGCTTACAAACGTGGTGGGGGTGGCGCGCCAACCTGACAGAGCCAATACGCGCGCCTACGTGTCACCTTTGCCCTGACCTGCAAACTTGGTCTCTGCTAAACTTGTGCACGCTTGGGGCGTTGGTACTACCCTACCCCAGAACGACCATTCATGCAGCGTTACAATCTGTGCCTAAAGCTTTCTGCTAGTTCACACACTCACTCATTTATACCGTCCAGGCCGCACAAAGGAAAGGAAAATGGGAAACGTGGTACACAACAGAAAAAATTTAATAAATAACCCTGTTTAGTCCATTCTCTGCTTTTGGACACCAGCTGAGGTATTACCTGCAAGAGAAGAAACTCTTGCTAATAATTTCTGCGTGCTAGCAATTTATTAAAACATTGCAACGGTACAACAAGTTTCGTTTCACCATTTCTTTAATCAGTCGCTCTTCTTTCTCCTTGATGTATTTTATTCTCCACACTTCCAGTTTCTAGAACTTTTTTGTAATGTTTGAAAATATAGATTGAGAGTCCTTAGTACGAATGGATATTCTTCAGCGCACAACCCCATCGCTGCTCTAATTCTGTAGCTACATTCGCCATAAACGACACTCACTTTTTTGATTGTCGAATACAATGTAAATACCTCAGTAGATTTACGAGCAATGTACCTGGTTCCTACAACAGTAGTACAGACTAATGCGCTTCATGTGCATAGGTAAACAGAAGAAGCGTTTCTTAGGTGTTTGCTTATATTCGGTGTAATAGAGCAGACGTTTGTGGAACCTCTTCTCTTGATGACAGGACAGTGGTTTTCGCGCTGTTACTTTGATACTATTTTAACAATTTCCATGCATGTTACGTCGTTGGAGTCTCTTAGAAGCTTCTTTCAAATGCCGCAGGAAAAAAGTATATAGTTTCCTAATTGTACTACCATGAACAATAAAAATTACTTGTGAACGTCAGTAAATTCTCCGTATTTCCCGCTATAACTCAGGGAAAACCTCATCTTGATATATTTACTCATTCTGGATACATCTGTGGTGCCCTGTCTTAGCTTCCTCAACCTTGATAATATTTGTGGGCGTATTTTTCCCGGTATACAATAAACGCGAGATATTTTTGATACATAAATCCACCCCAAACATCCACGACAAGCACTTACGAGATCAACACAATGTCAGGTGTCCCCGGAGGAAGTTCGGTAGAACCGCAGATGATCTCATTATAGCCGGCCGGAGTGGTCAAGCGGTTAAAGGCGCTACAGTCTGGAACCGCGCGACTGCTACGGTCGCAGGTTCGAATCCTGCCTCGGGCATGGATGTGTGTGATGTCCTTAGGTTAGTTAGGTTTAAGTAGTTCTTAGTTCTAGGGGACTAAAGACCTTAGAAGTTAAGACCCATAGTGCTAGAGCCATTTGAACCTTTTTTTTTATCTCATTATATATAGGCACAAGTCATCAGGCAGAAAGAACAGTTAGTTCTTACGATAGCGGAAATGTTACATCGTTAACTGACGGAAAATTCAGAACACACGCAATATTTCAATGTAATTACATGAATAAGAGCTCACAGTTCGTAAACGCCAGCTGATGCACATAAGCAACAGTTAAGGTCACTAATATCCAAGTAAGGCATTAGTTATAGGCCTTTATGCTGCTTAATATCGATTTACTGCGATGCTTAAGGTAAGAAACAAAATTATTAGTAACAAGTATTACGAGTTAATGACAAATGGAAAACTTAGATTTACGCTGGTGATTCTTTAAAAACATACCACAGTTTCAATACGGTGTTGTATGCGTGTAATAAAGGTGCCTAAATTAGTGGACGCCGTTGACATAACAGAAGAAAACTGAACTGCACAACTGTACTCGATTCGTCGGTAGGATTGGGCATGGCAGTGCTATAATAGGCGTGGTCGCGTTAGGTAGTGAAAATCTCGAGCTGGTTGGAGGGTCCTGCCTACAATGCTTCAAATGTTCTCAATTGGAAAGATATCCGGCGACCTTCCTGGCCAAATCTGGATTTGGCATACACGAAAATAAGTAGCAGAAACTTTCGCCGTGAGCGGGTGGGCATTATCTTGCTCTTATGTTAGCCCAAGATAGCTGGCCATGAAGGGCAACTAAATAGGGCCTTTGAATATCGTCAGCGTACCTCCGTGTTGTAAGAATGCCGCGCGTGACAACCATAGGGGATCTGCTATTAAAATAAATTACACTCCAAACCATTACCCTGGTTGTCGGACTGTCAAGCTGCCTGGCGTGCGAGAGACAGGTGGGTATCCAACCTCTGTCCGGGGCGTCTCCAAACACATATTCGTTGGTCATTGGGGATGAATTCGTTAGGATCTCATCACTGAAGAAAACTACTGCAGTCGTTGAGATTCCAGGTCGAAGAAGTCTAAAACAAATGACTTGAAACGTTACAGACATCGTTTTGCAGCTGGGATGATACAGAACCACATGCTTCATTTGGAAAGCAAGAGGAAATATTATTAACATCAGCCGATGCTGTAACTTGATCGCCACACTTGATTGACAGAAGCTGTTTGCTAATACTTAACACGTCAGAGGAAACGCGACTTGCATGGACGTAGACTCATGGGCCATTTGAGGGGCGCAGCCCCGAATCCTCCCGCGGTCAGAAAAATGGTACCGAATCCCCCAAAGCCCGCAAGGGTCTGAAAAACGATGGGACCGAACACTCCCGTTTGAAGCAGGTAGCAGTTCTAAACGTTGTGAATACTCCAAGCAGGCAAAGGAAACCATATGAAATTACAGTAGAAGATGTAAAAAATTTTCGCATGTATTGTATGTTTAAAATTTTCTTTTATGTTATTGAGTCCAGCTGGCACAGCTCCAGCGAAGTCAATCAATATTTTTTGTTTAAAACATTGGAAGGGTATGGGAAGGAGATGAATATCGCAGAGATAATTATATTATAGTCTATAATTTGTCAGTTTGGGAGGATCGGTCCTGTCACCTGCTTACGTACCTGGTTTCAGGAGGATTCGGGGCTGCGCCCTATTTGAGTGCCAGTTGAGTTGACAAGCCTTTTACCATTTTTTTCAGTAAGGCTATGACGCTTCCTATAAGCATAGCTTGGCAAGCAAACTCGTATGGTAAGGAGGCGGAAAGCCTGCCTCAGTGACCGTTACGTGAAGTAGGGTGGAAATTCGATTAATTTCTGCGAAGTCAGCGACAGATTGATTTTACCACAAGTGTTAGTGAGCTGGGACTCTTTTCTTTACATGTGATGAAGGCACGGCTGGAATTGGGGATTTTACTAGCGATGGGGCAGCAAATAGTTTTTCATTGGGAACGTCACAGACATAAAATTTCTTTAATCCATGTAGTAACTACGACCTTTTCTTGGGTTGACTCTAAGAAACAGTTGCGGTAATTTATTTATTTATTTATTTAACCTGATCAGATTAGGGCCATCAGGCCCTCTCTTACATCGGACCAGTGTTCCATACATGCAGCATATTACACATCATAGTTACATCATGACAGTAGTTTGAATAAAAAAAATAGATTACTCTAGTGACAATATGAATAAAGAGTAATGACTGAGACCGAATAAAGTAAATGCTGGCAGTATTTTTACAACAGCTGCTATACATAAAAATTATGATAAAAACAATAATAATAACAATAAAAGAAAAAATGAAATAGTAATAGTAAATACGAGAAAAATTGGCAATCGTAATGAAGATTTGTGCAGATGTACATTAATATATTGATGTATAACGTAGATGTTTACTGGTACAGCATGTTTTGGGGAAGGAAGATTTAAAGAGGCCGCATCAGTTAAGAAAAAACTAGGGACTGAGGAAGATGTAGTAGGAAAGAAGGAAGTAAAGGGGGTGAAGTGCATTCATGTACAAAGGATTACTGTTGCTTCAGTACATACGTCATTAACTGTTTTTTGAAGCCGGACATGCTTTTAAGTTCTAGAATATAACGATGGAGGTTATTCCAGAGTCGGGTTCCTGCTACTGTAAAGGACTTCAAAAAATGGTTCAAATGGCTCTGAGCACTATGGGACTTTGAGGTCATCAGTCCCCTAGACGTAGAACTACGTAAACCTAACTAACCTAAGGACATCACACACATCCATGCCCCAGGCAGCATTCGAACCTGCGACCGTAGCAGCTGCGCGGTTCCGGACTGAAGCGCCTAGAACCGCTCGGCCACACCGGCCGGCAAAGCACTTCGATAAGGTGACTTTACGATGTAGACAGAACAGAGAGGGTTTCATTATCGTGGGAACGTGTGTTTGTGTCATCTTGTTCAGACATGAGCGTTGAGGACGAGGAGGAATATGAATGACTGTACATTTATACGGCAGTAGATGAGTGTATGGAAATCTCTGCGTTTCTCTGCACGCAGCCAGGACAGTTGTGCATATGCTGGTGAAATGTGATCCAAAAGTGGAACGTCACAGATATATCGGACGCAGGCATTCATGACCAGTTCCAGACGTCGCGAATTTTCCTGAGAGAGACCTTGTAGGATAATATCGCTTTAGTCAATGATCGGGAGTATAAGCGTTTGTACTAATTTCTTTTCCAGATCGAAAGGGAAGAGTTTTTTATATTTTTGTGTGGCACGTGGGGATGCTGATGCTTTGTTGCACACTGCATTTACGTGCTCTGTCCAATTTAGATTTTCATCTATTATTACTCCCAGACTCTTTGCTGAGGGAGATGGACATTTAACTAAAAATTACGGATTATAAAAGGACTCAGCTGTGAAGAACTCGTTCTCGGCAATTCGTCTCTAACTCTTTGGTGGCAATTAGCGCACCTGTAGTTTCATATTAATGATTTCAGAGCATCTACACGATGATCAGCAACAACATTATGACCACCTACTTACTATCGACGTAAATACGCTCAAAAAGCATGATGGAGTGGTTCGAGGAACCCAATGGCGCTGTCCATTTGATGTGCTGACCGTCCAACTCGTCAATATGTACTCGATCGAACACAACTTAGGTGTGATCGAACGTGACGTCAGAGCTCATCGCCCCCTTCCTCGAAATTTACGGGAATTAGTTGACGTGTGAGTACAAAAAAATGGTTCAGATGGCTCTGAGCACTATGGGACTTAACTTCTGAGGTCATCATTCCCCTAGAACTACTTAAATCTAACTAACCTCAGGACATCACACACATCCATGCCCGAGGCAGGATTCGAACCTGCGACCGTAGCGGTCGCGCGGCTCCAGACTGTAGCGCCTAGAACCGCACGGCCACTTCGGCCGGCGTGTGAGTACAGATGAGGAACCAAATCCCTCCAGCGACCTACCAAGGCCCCATTGCTGCCGAAGCTGGACGTAGAGGCTATTGCGTTCGTGGTCATAATGTTCTGTCTGATCATTGTAGGTCTTCAAGAAAATCTGTCAAACCATCCTGCAATACTCCTTGTTATTTTTTGCTATTAGAAAGTCCCGTCACGAGGATACGACTGTTGTATTAATCAAGCTGTGTTTACTTAAAATCGTAGGTACTAATTTTATTGGAATTGTTACCTGTATTTAACGTGAGTTATTGGACTCCAATTAATAGAGATTCAAATAAACGGATACCAACAGGAGCCCTTAATTGTCAGTATATTGCATAAGGGATTTAAAGTGCAGTGTTGTTATTAATGAAGGAGAGTACGAGTAAAGAATGATACACTGGTAATAAAACCCCATTCACGTAAATGTTGTCAATTTTAACAAACTTTCGCCAGACCAATTCAGACAAGCACTTTCGTTAATCACAGGGTCAATAAATAAGTCCAACATGGACTATAAATTTGCTTGATGTAGTATAGATAGTTTGTGGTAGAGTGTTTCTGCTGGCGCTATACGGGTTACATTGTTCTGCACTGATTAAAGCTCTTTGTTATTCGACGTATGTGACGCGGCGATAGAGCGTCGGTCCATCGGCGTTCAGCTGCGCATTGTTTAATGTTCGCACAGTGGACAGCGGGCGGACAACAGAGCCCGAATGCGGTTTTGCCCACTGCGGCCAATGGCAGTTAAATGGGCTGCTGGCGGTTCGCGATAACCGATTACGTATTTAATCTGCACTACTCGGAAACTGCAGTTGAGCTGACACTTTGTTGTGGCGGTTTGGCAACGGCAGACAGTGTGATTGGAGGAATTGAATTCCAAGGCGCGAAATATCAAGCAGCAAGTAATTTTCATCAGACTACAGCAGAATCATTAAGTTCTGGAAGTGGTGATGTTGAACTGTTGTCTAGTTGTAAGATCTTAACCTATACGTTGCTGGACAAGCGTCTGTGAGCTGTAACTGAACAGCGATGTCTCATCACTGGCGTCTTAGAGTCAGGTCACACGTAGTCACTTTTGACCCTCTTCTTACGAGTAGGTATAGGGTGTTTCACAGTGTTCTGAAGACTTCAAATTTGAATAATACACGAACAATCACGAAACAAAGTTTGCATTTTACACAAGATACAACATTTATTCAAGTTTACTTATGAAATACTATATCGGACAAATGACTACCATTCGTAGCCACAAAATACTCGAGGCGTTTAACCCAATTTTAACACATCTTTCGTAACTACTGGAGGAATTTTGGAAATTTCATTGTGAATTCGTTATTTTAATTATTGAAAGGTTCTCGGCCGGTTGGAGTACATTCTCGTCTTCTAATAACCCCATAGGTAAACGTCTGGCGAAGTTAGATCGGGGCGCGAGACGGCCATTCGAACGCAAGTGCGTTTGGAAATTATGCGCTTACTGAACTCTTCACGGAGAACTTCCAAGGTCTTGTTGAATGTGCGGCACATCGCGAGCAAGAGTTGGATATCGCGGCTGAATCTTGAAATGCTTAACGAAAGACACGTTGCAGGCGCACGACAAATTTACTGTAGCGAAAGCAACACTCAGTCGTGAACGCACGATCTTGCGGCGACCAGTAAACTGTTACTGACCTGTATATGGGATGAAATTTGACAGTCCGCACAATTAACACACGACGCCATCGTCGCTTTATCTTGCTTCTACCGCACGTTATTCAAATCTGAACTCGTCTAAACATTGAGAAACACCCCGTACGTGTAGTGTGAACTAGTCTTCATGGAATATGCGCTAGAAACTGTAGCCCACAACGTGTAATCGCAGGCAGCACAGTATATATAGCTTCGCAGAATAATGTAATTTATTCATCAAGTGTACATTCGCAAACAATTCTGGGTATATATATACAAAGGCTTAATTTCGACCGGACGCGACGGAACAGCGTTCCGGCACTTCCCGGGAAGTCTTTTTTATCTGAAACTTCCTGGCAGATTAAAACTGTGTGCCCGACCGAGACTCGAACTCGGGACCTGGCACACAGTTTTAATCTGCCAGGAAGTTTCATATCAGCGCACACTCCGCTGCAGAGTGAAAATCTCATTCTTTTTTATCTCACTGCCAAATATCGGTTCCGGAGATTTATAAAGTTCACTTGTATTGAATCACAATGTAACTATAATTTTCCGCTGCACTGGCACCAGTGAACGTGGTAGCATGTAACCAATGTGATGCAATGGATAGAGGAGTGGGGCGAGGTACTGTGTTTGTTAGTGCTTGTATGTACATTATACCCAAGATTAGTTTCTTTCCGAAGGCTACCAACTCGTGCCGACGTGCACCCTGTAGAATTATTGACTGAAGTGAAGCATCTAACGGGTCGATAGTACCTGTTTATATGAAATCTAGTGGTTTTATTGCTTTGATTGGAATAAATACTGTTTCAAAAACGGTAATTTCAGAACAATATTTTGTGAAAAATGATTTCTCATTGTAAGTTTCAAAAACTTGTTATTTTTATGAGAGGGGAGAGGGGGGGTTTTGTGTGCGGAAGTTTGCTTTATGGTTGAGGTGGTGCGTTCCTCCACCTAAAATCCTAGAAAAGCAACCACTGCAGATACAGGCAAGGCCTCAGAAAGCACTTTCGTCGGGTTATGTCAAGCTCCGATAACGCAAAGTGATTATAAAATATCTATTGAGCACAGATGTCCTAACACTGAATAAAATCTCTGCTGTAGTCACGGACCAGAGCTTAATGTAGCACAGTATCGCACAAGCTCATCCGTACCAGTGATCACGTAGTACAGTGTTCTAGCACTACCAATTAAGAAGGCAAGTTAACACTTGACACAAAGCGAGATGTTTAAGTATCACAAAAAAACGTTTTTGTTCCCTACTTCTGAATCTGACCAGGTCAGCATCTCATTAGAATACAAAATCCTGCACAACGTTATAGAATTTTGCATACACAAAGTACACTCTCTCTCTCTTCTCAGCGATCATAGGCCCTGTAGACCACGCGCTGCATCAACGATCTGCTTCCACCGCCTTCTATCTCTCGCAGCCTCTCTCCACTCTGCGGAAATTCCTAATGCTGTGACGTCCTTCTCTATGTCATCTTTCGACCTTGTACGAGGTCGGCCCAATGGTCTTGTTGCCCGGAGAGTTCCTTCAAATGCTTTCTTGGTGATTCTGTTGTTTTCCATTCTGGCCACATGTCCAGCCCATTGCAGTCTCCTACTTTTTAATTTCTAAATGAGAGTGGGTTGCTTCATTAACTGATAAATTTCATTCTTCTTTCGAATTCTCCATACGGCGTTCTCCAACACAGGTCCCCAAATTTTTCTCTTTACTTTTCTTTAAAAAACATTCAAATTTTCTTTCATTCTTTGTAAGCGTCCAGCTTTCTGAACCGTACAGTAGTATGCGGCACATAATAGTGTTGTATATCTTCATCTTTGTGGTGATTGAAAAAGCTTTAGTTTTGACTTGGTTGATTAGTGAGTACAGACATCTTGACCCTGAGGCTATTCTTTCATTTATATCCATCGTTATGATATTTTTACTGTTGAAACGTGATCCAAGGTATTTAAATTGGAGAACTTTTCTGAATTTAGAATGTTGGTCAGTTTCAAAGTTAGGATTTGGGTTTATGACTTAACCTATTTCCATATATTCGATTTCCCTTGGTCAATCAAAAGCCCTATTTTGTTGGCACTGTGCCTGAGAGATCTGTACATGTCTTTCAGATCTTCTTCAGTTTCACTCAGCAACACTATATCATCTGCATAAGCCAGGACTTTTACTTCACTGTGTTCGAATCGGAGACCATTGTATAGATGAAAATTACTCTCCTGAACCACTTTCTCTAATGCAAGGTTGAAGAGGACACATGAAAGAGCGTCTCCCTGTCGTAAGCGTATTTTAATTGGAAAGGGCCGGCCCGTGTGGCCGAGCGGTTCTAGGCGCGTCCGTCTGGAACCGCGTGATCGCTACGGTCGCAGGTTCGAATCCTGCCTCGGGCATCGATGTGTGTGATGTCCTTAGATTAGTTAGGTTTAAGTAGTTCTAAGTTCTAGGGGACTGATGACCTCAGATGTTAAGTCCCATAGTGCTCAGAGCCATTTGAATTGGAAAGGTGGGGGATATGGACCCTCTGAGCTTCACTGCTGCCTTGGAGCAATCCACGCGCAGTTGTATCATCCTAATGATTTTACTGGGTATACTAAATTCTCGTAAGGTATTGTAGAGGCTACTTCTGTGGATGCTGTCGTACGCTCTCTGGAAGTCAATGAAGAGACAGTGGATGTTTTTGTTAAATTCTCAGTATTTCTCAAAGATCTGTCATATAGTAAACAAATTATCAGTTGTGGAGCGGTTCGTTCGAAATCCAGCCTGGTAATCTTGAATAATGCTTTCCGCGTAAGGTTTAAATTTTTCCAGAATGGTCATTGACAGGATTTTGTATGTTATGTTCAGCAAACTGATTCCTCTTTAATTTCCACATTCCATTCTGTTTCCTTCCTTGTGTATGGGACAAATTATTGCAGTTTCCCAATATTCAGGCAGTGTTTCAGTTTTCCAGATCATTGTGATAAGGTTATAAATTTCTTTGTGTAGTTTGCTTTCGCCCTCTTTTAACATCTCTGCCGATATCTGGTCCTCACCTGCTGCGTTGTTGTTTTTGAGCTTTTGAATGGAGTGGATCACTTCCTGTTCTGTGGTTCTACATTCGTCATTATTAATGCTGTCACTCTGAGACATTGCGTAATTGAAGGTTATGTGCGGATAAGTGCAATTTAACATTTCTGAGAAATACTCTTTCCATATTTCTAGGATACCTTCCAGCTGCGTTAGCATATTTTGATTTTTATCTTTTATGAATAGGTTTTCACTTTGATAACCTCTCTTAATTTTCTTTGTATACTGAAACAACTTCTTTGAGTTTCCACTCCTGCTTTGCAATTCTATAGATTCTGGGACTCCGGTTAGATATTTCCTTTTCTCTATTCGCAGAACTCTTGCTGTTTCTCTTCTAACCGCATTCAAAGTCTCCCTCCTGTCCTCACTCTCCTTATTATGCAGCCATAACTTCCTGGCTTCTTTCCTCCTTTCTACTGCTCTCTTACACTTTTCGTTGAACCATTTCTGTTTCTTCGTTTTCTTTTTCTTGCCCAGTGTTTTTTTCTGCTGCATCTGTTACTACAGTCTCTATTCTTTCCCACGCCTTCTCGACACTATTTTCCTCCTCAGCTTCTTGCAATATTGTAAATCGGTTATTTATTTCGATAACATAGGCTTCTTTAACAGACCCTTCAGTCGTCCGATGTCTAAATTAGGTTTTGGTGTGGATTTTGGTTGTTGATTCCAAATCATCTTGATTTTCATCTTTCCTACCACTAGGAAATGATCCGAGCCAATTTCAGCTCCTCTATACGTTCTGACATCTCTTATAAATGAAGTGAAACGTTGATCTGTCATAACATGGTCAATCTGATTTACTGTTTTGCCATCTGGAGAGAACCATGTACCTTTGTATATATCTTTGTGAGGGAACATCGTCGAGCAAAGTCTTATATTCTTTGACAGTGCAAAATTGATCATTTTTAATCAATTTTCGTTTGTGGTCGAGTGCTTGCTACGTTTTCCTATTGTGGGGATGAACATATCCTCTTTACCTATTTTTCCATTAAAGTCCCCCAAGGTAATTCTCATATTTCTTGTTGGAATACTTTCGACTACTCTCTCTAATTCTTCATAGTACTCATCTTTCTCATCCTCAGTTGAATCTTCAGTCGGTGCATGGACATTTATGAATGTTATATCGTACCACTAGTGTTTGATTGTTATGTAAGACATTCTTTTGTTAATGGGATGGAATTCCTTAATCCGATTAACAATCCTGTTCTTAACAGCAAAACCAGTACCAAATTCATGATGTTTTTCATCTCCCCCATAAAAAATGACACAATTATCCTCCGTCTGTGTCCCTACTCCAAACCACCTAGCTTCCTGTAGAGCTACAATATCTGTCTTGTATGTTTTTAGTTCAGATATCAAAGTCGCTGCTGCAGCTGGTTCATTAGGACTACGAACGTTCCATGTCCCAAATGTGAAGCAGTGTTTCTTGATTCTATCTCGCGAATTTCTGTTCAATAGCTTATGTCCGTTTCCTTTGACTCCATTATCCGAGGCAAATCGTTGATGTGAGCCAGTAGGTATAGAATCCCCTGGCCGCGTTACGAGCGCTGCGCAGGTTAAGCTTGGTGATGGCGCTGCCACCTCACAGCTTCCATGCTTGCTGAGTAATATTTTGGATTACCATTACACAAAGTACACGACTCACGAAAATTTTAGCACTCATCCGCAGTGCTCTAAATCCATCTGCGAAACTCGCGAAAATTTCTGTGTTGAACTACACATCGATCCGCTGAGAAACATTCTACTGCAAGGGTAACACTACAAGCTTCCAAGTCCACAGGCAAAACTTCCGCTACCATCAAAACAACGTGTTTTGCTACAAGCGCAGAAACTTGAACTGCAAGTAGCGGAATGCACTGTCTTATATAAGCATACTTCCTTCCCAATAATGAGTTGCTTCAACGGACTAGTTCAGCCGCTGTCCCGGTTATTACACATTCTCAACTCAGCAGTATCCTTAACTGAATCCCAATTAGCAGATGGACAGGATAAGACTTTCACTGCATCAAACAGAATCATCTGTGTTAGGCAGCAACAAAATTGCAGAATTTGTGATATTTACTGTGGTGCCGGTGCTCTGTACAGTATTTTGAAATCGTATGTATAGGCTAACGAATGTAACTGTTAGCACATTCAAAACGAATTTTGTAGTCTCCAGAAACACTGGAATAAGCCTCTCTTTTATTGGGCGGAGCAACTCTGTAAGTTTCGTCCGTGGTCGCTGTCGCTGCATACAGCAGCAACATATGATTAAGTCTGATAAAGTGGAAATCTTATACCCTGCATCTACCTCCTGGGACACAGTCGTCAAAGAAGCTGTCGAGATCAGAATATGCAAGAACGCGTATTACTAGGACAGTGGCTATATCGTTAGTGGTGTATGGAAACGTGTTCTCCACCTTCAAACGCTACGAACAGATAAGCTGTGTTTTCTAGTATCATTACTAATGTTCCTCCGAGATAGGCATCTCATAAATTAGCGTCTGAAGCTCCGTGCCTTCACGACATCCCAACGATGTAATTCGACCAACTAAATACGAAAGTGCCACATGGTTTTCTGGTACGACATAACTTTTGGTGAAGAGGACAGAGCAATTCAAAAAACCTAACATAGCAAGAAATCCGAGGAACATTCATCCACGAATGTCGCCGCGAAAAAATACATTCTCAGTTCAGGTTGACCATTTACCTACTGCCAATGACCACCACGTCACGTCATGCATCTGCGCAATGTAACAGGAATCCTTTTCGACACTATTTTTCCTCCTTTCCCAGATATCCTACGGAGGCAGCGACTGACGTAGTACTAGTGTTCAAAGATGTCCCGAATTTCGTGGGTTGACCCGATTCTTAGAGGCGTCATGACCGATCGCACGTGATCCTTGCGTGGTACGCCGACTTTTGAGCAGTGTCAACAATTCAAAATATAATCACAGATCTGAAATTAGTTTCTGGAAGCGTCAATGGTGGTAAAGGAGGAGGCTATCAGCCGGTGAACTAAAGCGACGCCTGAGTGAGTGCCAAACTATACATTTCGGAAATACTCTAACGCATAGCTCCAAATGTCGTATTGTTGCGAACACACCGTTGCTTTCTGAACAGTATTTTAATTTCTACTCCCTCTCCCTTGTCGCGTCATTTACTACGTGATGAGTCCATTAATAAGTCGCCAAAATACCACATACCTCAATAAATATAAAACGTCAGTCGTCAGCTGCACAATAAACTCTTTATTTGGTTGACTTTATCGGTTTAGACAGTAAACTGTCATCTTTAGAAGTGAAATATGCTCAAATCATTAGAAGCCAACAGAAAAATAAGAATTGGATGTTGGTGTCCTTTGCTACAGAATCAATAAAACAAAGAACAGCACGTCCAGTTCTTATTTTGACTTTGGCTTACTAACAATTTGAGCCTTTTTCACTTCTAAAGATGACAATTTAAATTGTCGAAACCAGTAAAGTGAACAAAATAAAGATTTTCTAGTGCACCTGACGATTGACGAGAATTCTATGGTGCAGGCTTTTAACGCTTTCTCAAACGATAGGAGAAGTGTTTAAGTTTACAAGGGCAGTATGTTGAAAAAGAAACGAAATTTCAGGCTAGTACACACTACTCTGATGTCTCTACCCCGCTTTGCGACTTATTTATTGACTCACCCCCTGCTATGACTAGTGCTAAAGCGTGTTGGAAATTCTTTATTACCAGGATTATTTATTGACTCAACCTCGTGCTCTGACTTGTGCTAAAACGTGTTGGAAATTCTTTATTACCAGCCCAAAGTTGCCAGTTTTCATGAACTGAACAGTATTCTGGCAGCTATATCAGTGAACCAACGGTGTTCATAATGAACTGGGTGGTTGTAATTAAACTTTCGCTAACTGAGCCAGCGTAGACGGAAAGCTACCTATCTTGTGGGTACCCAACTTTATAGGAATGATGTTCAGATTGTGTGCTGCTGTATTTCTGTTGACATCAGTGCTAGTGTCATGACTTTCCGTTGATACTGGTACGGCGCCTTAGGGTTGAAACACAAGTATCAGGACGCATAACAGACGCAGACAGTCAATTATGGTCTGGACAAGGTGAGCAGAGCTTTACTCGTAAATTTGTTTTATCAAAACAACATGAGTAATCCTGTTCTTGAGTATCGACGCATTAAAGGAATGAGGAGAAGCTCTTCTTCCGCATTCCGCACCAGGGTTGAAGAACACGATTCGGCAGTTCCATGTAAGTGGCGGTGTGAAAATTACGCGTGGAGGAGGCCGATGGCCAATTGCGCCATAAAGTGGTGACGAAGTTATTGATGTGACAGAGAATGCAGAGCGCAACGTGCGATCGTCAAGCAGAGCACTAGCTATGTCACGACAGCTGAACATTCCCTAGTTCACCGTTCGAAAAGCGCTGCGAACAATTGTGAAATGGTATCCAGGCTTTCGTAGATAACTATGTAATGAAATAGATACCAGTTTCAGTGATTCAATAGATCATCTTCAGGCCTTAACTGTCGTTGAGGGGTTAACTCCATTCGTATACACGTAGATACATATGGTTGCCACTGTGAGCAACGTTTGTAACCTGGAACGTAAACAGAGAACACAATTAACAAATGTTACCCTCTCACGTGGAAACTAAAATGTGTTTCTTTCAATGGTTTAGTTGTTACTTCCCTTCCCCATGTCCTTACAAATGTTTCCAAAAAGTTTCATTGTCATATGGTCACTCGTATTTCATGGAAGGTCTCTCCTGTAGGGAAAGCTTAATTATAACCACTGTGTACTATAAGGACATATTTATTTAATGATTGAAAGTTTAAGACTTTTTAGGGTTCCGTACCTCAGTCGGGAAAAACGGAACCCTTATGCGATCACGCCGTTGTCCGTCTGACCGTCCGTCTGTTAAGAGCCCTTTTTTGCCATGAACGAGTAGAAGTATCATGTTGAAGTACACGTCAAATACAAAGTCCTCTGATCCCTTCGCGGTGTAAGAAACTTCAGCTTCTAAGTCGATGCAGTCAACAGATATGGCCATTTATGCCACATATTTTGATAATCGAAAACTCTCTCATAAAAACCTATAGTATACTTCCTGTTGGCCTAGAGTCATGAGATTCGGCAAGTAGCAATGTTTCACAGCAGAAGTTAAGGGGGAAAAAATCCGAAAACTCTTTATTTGTGATCATATCACACAGAAAATATTACCTTTCTACATTTCTTGTCCGTCCGTCTGTTAATACCACTTTATCTCAGGAAAGCGTACAGGAATCAAGTGGAAGATTTAGTAATGTCTATGGTCACTTCGTGATGTAAAAAATTTAAGCTTCTGAGTCAAAGCAGTAAAAAGATATTGGCTGCTTATATCACACATTTTTATAACTCGCAAACAAATTCATCAAAACCTACAGATGAATTGTTTAAATACATCAGGGGTTTCCAGTACGGTGGTACACAACGTACACAAGGGCATTTCAGGTGGTACGTGTACAAGTAAAAGCACCTGGCTGTAGAAGCACATATTATATAGTACGTCCAGGAGCGTTGGCTTCTAAGCCAATGCACGAAATACTTTATGTTGTTTTGATAGACTTCTTCAAACTTCATCAAGGCAAGTGCTCCAAACATAGGGCTGTTCACGCTATTGTGTGAAGATAAGAAAGATAAATTTAAAGGTTGCTTCTTCAGGCTGACGTAAGATGTGCCTCTCGAGTTTTTTATGTTTCTCAGTGACAAAAACACTGACATGAAGAATTTTTTCGCTGATGTATAATGGTTATGAAGATTGATCTATGTAACTGATATCTTTAACAGATTTCACTTTTGAATACGGACTTACAAGCAAGAGGCACAACAGCTTTCTTGGAAGATAACAAAATATCGTCTTCCTAAAGAAAGTTGACTTCCTTTAGTCCACAAGTTCTGAACAACTTTCTTTCGCTTTCCCTGCCTTATTGTTTTTATACAGTAAACTAGTTTCCAATGAAGAATCAGTTCGAGACACTTTCCGAGGTCCTTCAAAAAGTGTTTTGAAAAGTGCATTCCCGAAGATTACACTCCCTACCCCCACCCAGAGGGCTCAACACTCTTCGGTGAGTTCGTGCTTGGCCTGCACGGGGACCCAGTCCTTGTAGCACATTTTCCCTTCCGTGCTGCATGTGTATCCTCCTGCTATTCTTTTTTCCCTCCCTTAGGGAACAACCCTGGGATATTTTTGGGAATGTTTCCTGAATTTTCAGACAACGGAACAGACCCTCCGCTGTCTTCTTTCCTTTCTTTCCTCGTTCTCCTCCTTCCTCCGCTTCGACGTTCGAGGTTCCTCTTTGTTTTTGCATCCACCCTGTGCGTTCCTGAAGGCCAGCCCACGCATCTGACGCATAAAAAGGTGACTGAGTAACGCGTAATCGCAGCCCCATGGGGACAGGGAGGGTTTTCACATTCCCCCTGGTACAGGCCGTTACCTTCTCAAATTACCAGTTGCTCCCTCTGTCATGAGTTTGGGAGGTGTGGCCTGAGGTGTGAACAATCACCTAAGGCGGGTTAGCCCCACTCTGAGGCTGACCCCAGTCGTAAGAAGCGCATTATCAGAGACGCTGAAAATCAGGGGGATTTCTCGCAATGAACCAACCACCAACTCAGCCTACGTCTATTAAACACAAACGGAATAAGGCTAAAGATTCCAAAACTCTCCCAGCTGCACCGCGGTTCCTCATGACATCGTGTACTGAAGAAGGTCAGTCCTTTGCTACCGTTAATCCATTTATTATTCGGAAGGTATCGATGCAGTTGCCGTCCCTGTAAAATCCTATTCTCGTTTATGCAATGGCACTTTGCATTTGGAGACTAATCCTGATTCTCAAGCACAACACCTGCTTTCAGCTTCTCACCTCCACAACTATCCTGTTCATGCTGAGGCCCATCGAACGCTGCATTGCTCTGGTGGTCTTATTTGGACTATGCTGCTCGATTGTTTGACTGGGGGAGACATCCAAATCTACCTCTCTGATCAAGGCGTCACTGCAGTCCATTGGGTGAAGGAAACGGTTGATGCATCGTCCATGCCTAACGCAATATTTTCGTCGCATTTGATAGAGTTGTGCTCCCATCAAAGATCAAAGCAGGCTATGAAGTCATGACCATCCGACTGTGCATTATGCACACAATGTGGTGCCTCCAGTGTCAACGTTACAACCGCACACTAACGTCCTGTCGAAACCCAGCAAAATGTGTTACTTCGCTTAGAGTTGTTTACGAAGGCGATTGCCTGACTCCTTCTCTCCTCTGCATCACTGCAATGGCGACCATGTACCGTCATCCAGAATGTCCCATGTATGTTGATGAGCAGACTGTCCGGGAGATCTGGACGAGGGATAAAGTGCCTTACTCTGTCGTTCACAAATTTTTGGCTAGTCGGAAGCCCTGCGTTTCACCATCGAGCACGTACTGTACTATCCTCGCTTTGCCTTGATCCACGAAGGACACGCCCACGCAGACTTGAGATCTCAAATTCAGCATCGCGGTTTTAACATCGCACAGTGTCACGGTAGCATCCCCATCTTCTTCTCCTCCAGTTGTACAACAAGCCACCAAATTATCGCCTCCGGCAGCGCCGTCGCCAGCTTCACAACCGGCAGGCCAGAAAGGACACAACGAATTCTACCGCAAAGACTTTTTAAGGTTCCATGAAACCAAACAATAGCAAATGGTCTTCATCGTCGCCAACTCGGAGATACTCTTCAATGAGGTCGCCGAGTGATACCCTCTCCCGGCCAACGTTCGTTTCGGCAGAGCACACCGCCAACCGTTTCTCTGCCCTGGAATCAACTGACCGATCCAGTGAAAATGCCGAAGCCTCTGTAGATCTCATGGAGCAGGATCCTCCAGCCTCTGCGCCCTGTAGCAAAGAGTCTTCGACGGCTGGCGTTGGGCAGCCACCGAGGTAACACCTCTTCATTTTATTTCGCCTCCCATTTCCTTGTCATGACTCCCCTCCAACAGAATGTTCATGGCCTTAGATCCAACAAGGAATTATCGCTGCTGTTGGAATTGAGGTCCTCTTGTTCTCTGCACCCAGGAAACAAAACATCGTCTTCACAACTGCTTTGACCTCTCGCATTTCTTTCCAGTCTGTTTTGATATTCTCAGGAGGACGGCATTCCCACCATTACGTCATTGGCGAGTCATGCTGCTCATCTGGGGTTACGTTCATAGTCACACCATCTCCCTGAACACTCAGCTGCGAGTTGTCACAGTCTGCATATTCCTTCCCCACTCCACGTTTTCCCTTTCTACCGTTTCCATCCCTCCATCATTAGGTGTCATCAGCTCAGAATTCCTGCAGTTTACGGGGAAACTCTCCCACCCCTTTTTACTGCTCGGTGACTTTAATGTGCACCATCACCTTTCGGGTTCTTCCAGAACGTGATCGAGAGGTGCACTCCTGACTGAGCTTCTCAATCTACTCAACCTCATCTGCCTCAACATTGGAACACCCACATTCCTTTCAGACTCCACGCACACCTATTCACATTTGGACGTCTGATTCTGCACTGTCCAACTTGCCCGTCGTCTCGAGTGGTCCGTTCTCTCTGTCACGCACTCGAGCGACCATTTCCCACGTGCTATCCATTTACTGAGTCCTACCTCATCCAAGTGCATACCCAAATAGCAGCTTTCTAAGGCAGACTGGAGATCTCCATGGCAACCTTCTACGAAATACTTTTCCCCAGTTGTGATGACCTGCAGAAGAACGTTCCACTCCTCGCACATCCTTCTTGCCGAGCCATTTTCCTGTCCCTTGGCGAGGCGTCCCAATACGCAACAGGGGTGGTGACGTGCTCCCCGTGATTTATCCGTCATCCTACGATGGTAAACTGTAGTTGTTATAAACAGTTGCGTGCACAGTGTTGTCGCATTCTTCGGGGTAGCAAAAAAAAGGTAGCTGGATTTCATTTACTAGTTCTTTTAACAGTTCCACTCCCTCTTCCATAGTGTGAGGCAACCTGCGACGGCTCTCTGGGACCAAGATCTGTTTCCCAATTTCCGGCCTTACCACAGAACATGTCATGGTGGACCCTATTGCTGTCCTCAACACTTTGGGCAGATATTTTGCAGAGATTTAGAGCTCCACCGGAGACAAGCGGAGGAGGCTCATGTGATACCCTTCTCCTCTCAGAATCGTGAATACTACAAAGAGGCCTTCACTATGCGCAAGCCGGGTCATGCTCTCACTTCATCTCGATACTCCACCCAGGGCCGGATGATGTTCACATTGAGATGTTGCAGAAACTTCCTCGTGTGGGCAAGCACGTTCGTCTTCATACATACAATTGCATCTAGGCAGTTGGCACGTTTCCCTGACGTTGGCGTGAAACCATTCTTATGCCCATACCTAAGCCTGATAAGGACAAACGCCTTCCTTCTAGCTACCGCCCCATTTCTCTTACCAGCTATGATTGCAAGGTGATGGAACGTATGATTCATGCCTGGCTGGTGTGGTGACTCGAGTCTCGCAATTTGCTAACCAATGGACATAGTGAGTATCGAGCGCTCAATTCTGCAGTTGGGCGTCTTATCACTTTGTCTACTCATGTTATGAACGGGTTTCGGCGGAAATACCAGACTGTGGCAGTGTTTTTTTTTTTATGTGGAGAAACCCTATGACACCTGCTGAAGGACTGGGATCCTCTGTACTCTTTACACGTCCGGCCTCCGAGACCAACTGCCCCATTTCCTTCAGGAATTTTTGAAAGACCGAGTATTCTTGGTATGTGTGGGTTCTGCCTTGTCGCACACCTTTATCCAGCAAAACAGGGTACCTCAGGGCTCCGCCCTGTTCGCCATCCTGTGCTATCGCCATAAACCCTATTATGGCCTGTCTCCCGCCGGGCATCTCCGGCTCCCTTTTCGTGGACTATTTTGCAGTGTATTGCAGTTCTTCGCGGACTTGTTTCCTTCAGCAGAGTCTTCGGAAATGTCTCAATCCTCTTTATTCGCGGAGCATCGACAGTGGCTTTCGCTTTTCCACTGACAAAAACGTTACCATGAATTTCTGGCGGCACAATGGGTTTCTTCCATTGACTTTACATCTTGAGCCTGTTGCTGTTCCGTTTGCTGAAACCACGAGATTCCTGGGCCTCATGCTTGATAGAAAACGTTCTTGTTTCTCCTCCATGCCTTACCCGGCCACCCACCATACTCGGTCCCTCCATGTCCCCGGTGGTACTTCCTGGTAGCGGATCGGTCCACCCTTCCCCTTTGTACAAATCCCTTGTCCGTTCGAACGACACTACGAGTGTTTCGTTAATGCATATGCTCGTGCATCTTACGCCGTCTAAATACAATCCACCATCGTGGCATCCCTTTGGCCACTGACGCCTTTTACACATTTGAGAGTCTCTGTGCAGAAGGTGCCGAACTACCGCTGCCATACTGACGTGACATTCTCCCCAGCGGATACTGATGCCGTTTGTCCGATCCTATGCCTCCTTCTTTGAAGACTTCTTTGACCGCCAGTGTGGGGCTCGACCCTTTTCTCTGTTCCCTCCTGGAGTTTGCTTTCAGCTATTGTTCTTGCAGCTTAATTTTACTCTACCTGACACGTTCCCAATGGATGTGAACACTTCACTATCTTGGCTTCGTATGGTGGCCCGTGTTCACATTGAATTTCAATCGCTTCCTAAGGACAGTAATCCACATCCGATCTTTCTGTAAGTTTCTCGATCTTCACACAGAACTCCGTGGTAGTACCTTTGTGTACACTGATGACTGTCAGACTGTCGCTTCGGGTGTGCCTTTGTCATTGGTAGAAATCATTTTAGATATCGGCTTCCCAAAATGTATGTACAGCAGAGCTCTTCGCCCTGTATAAGGCCACACAGGATATCCGGCGACACAGGCTTTTACAATTGTGCCATATTCTCCAATTCCCTGAGTGCCCTTCAGAGCCTGTGTGTGCTGTACACAGTTCATCCCTTAGTGCAACGGGTCCAAGGAATCTTTCACTCGCGCACTCTTCAGGGCGCCACTGTGCTGTTTACGTGGATCATGTCAGCCTGACGGGAAAGGAGGCCGCTGACGCTGCTGCCAAGGCTGCAGTCATCTTACCTTGGCCCGCTACTTCTTCCTTTCCTGCTGATAATCTCCGTGTTGCCGTCTGTCAGCAGGTGATATCACTTTGGTATCACCACTAGCCTTTCCTTCAAGGGTACAAGCTCTGGGGGCTCAAACTACGGCTTAGCAAACCTCCTCACGGTCCTCTTGCCTCGAGGAAAGGTTGCGCAATGGGCGCTGTCGTTTTACCTATCGTCATTTGTTAATTTGTGACATCCACCACTTTGTACTCATTGTCATCAACCTCTGACGGTTCACCGATTTCCTAACTGAATGCCCTTTTTTTAACCACTTACGATCCAATGTATGTTTGCTGTCTCAGTTATCGAGCCCTTTAACGAACGACGCGCGGGCTGTCGACCACTTTTTACTTTCTATCCGTCGTAGCAATATGGCGAAGGACATTTATCTTTAGTTCAGGAGCTTCGTTGACCCTACGGGGTATTTTGTGGACCTTTTTCCAAGAGGAAGTCTTTGTTCTTAGCTCTCTTTCCTTCCATCCTTTTGCGCCCTACAATAAAACAAACAACCGAATATTACAAAAAATATGACTGGATAAGATATTCATGTTCAGAAATAGTACTGGAAGAAGCAATCACGAAAGAAACTATCATCGACGTGACTAGCGACAGTTCAGTGGAAGCTACGTTCAAAAAAAAAAAAAAACCTGCTTTCTTTTTGGAAGGAAACAAAACAGAGCACTCTTCTCTTTCCAAACAATCAATCCGGTTTTTTAAGAACTGTGTTACTACTTACATGTGAGAAAGTTTCTAAGTTTTGGTACATTAAAAATAATACAGAAATTGATTTAGTGTTGAAGAAGAGTTCAGAGTTAAGCTATGATTAAAGATAAACAGCAGCATGCTTCCATCTGAAACATGTAAATGTTCTTCCATCAGCATCTAAATCTGAAAACTAATTGCTGAGTTTGGAGTCTGATTTACGTCAAATTTTGATTTTATTCTGATTTTTTTTCCTTTTTCGACTCCAATTTACTGTACCCCATTTTCAGTTTACTACTACCTCAAACAACTGGTTTATATTATTCGTGATCTAAAAGTGTAATGATTAATTTAAATGTCATTCTTCTGTTACTTATTGAATATTTCCTTCAGAATTTGCTTAATTTAATTTCATATTATCTGCTACAAATAAATGCTTCTACGAAACCTGATTACTTGTACCGTACACAGTATTTGATGGGCACGGCGCAGTGTTGTCAACTCCAATGGCGAAAATTATCCCCCACCTCCTCCTCACAGCAGTCGTCATTCAACCTTCTGCACCTCTTGCCCCTCCCCCACCTCAGGATTTGTTAATAAGTGAAAATGATGTAGTGGTACGCCAAAATTTCGTCCGCAGCTCGTGGTCGTGCGGTAGCGTTCTCGCTTCCCACGCACGGGTTCCCGGGTTCGATTCCCGGTGGGGTCAGAGATTTTCTCTGCCTCGTGATGACTGGGTGTTGTGTGCTGTTAGTTAGGTTTAAGTAGTTCTAAGTTCTAGGGGACTGATGACCATAGATGTTAAGTCCCGTAGTGCTCAGAGCCATTTTTTTTAGCCAAAATTTCAAAAAAAGTCGAGTGTCACGCAGTGACAAAAGTCTGGGAACACCTTATATGTTCAACTGTCTCAAATTCGTTCGTTTTGCTCGCGCCTTGCGTCTACAGCGCCTGCAAACCCTACACTCGCCGTGCCACCAGGGTAACACAGTTACCTAGCCGCCGATACGACGTAGGGGTCGACAACGTACAGTGCCATTGAATATTTCAGTAATCACGTAGATGTAGATGTAGATGGGTTTGTGCCTGGCATTGGATGGAACAGCGTGAATATTTTGTTTTTGTATTGTTTCATGGCGCAAAAACAACTATGGTCATACGAGCCCATGTCCGAACCGTAGAACACTAAGACGAAAAATAAGTTAGAAGCGACTACACGTTAAGCCCAATCGACGGAAGGAAAAACAACTAAAAATAGGGACTTGGAGAAAGAGCCATAAAATACGCCATAGAGACAACGGAGATCTTGAACTAAAGGTTAAATGTCCTTCGCGATATTGCTACGACTAAAATGTAAAACGCGGTCCATACCCCGCGCGTCGTTCGCTAAAACGGCAAACAGCAAACATGAATGAGAACGTAAGTGGTTAAAAAAATGGCATTCCGTCAGGAAACGCCAAACCTTCAAAGGTTGAAGACAATGAATACAAAATGGTGGAGGAAAATGGAAATGATCGTATGGCATTGTTGGCCGGGAGGCGCCATTCGGGGGAGTTCGGCCGCTGTATTGCAAGTCCTTTTTAGGTGACGCCACGTCGACGACTTGCGAGTCAATGACGATGAAAATGATGATGAAGCACACACAACACGCAGTCCCCTGCCGGGAATCAAACCCAGGCCCCCTGCGTGGTAGGTGGAACGCTACCGCTATGACACGGAGGCGGTGGGGGATCACCACTTAACAGACGGCGATGGCTAAAAAAGCAGTCCATATACCAACCTGGCTAAATTGATCTCCTCGAGGCGAGAGGACCAAGAGGAAGTCGGACAAACTGCTGGGAGAGGTTTAATTTCCCGGATCTTGTTCCCATGCACGAAAGACCAGTGGTAATACCAAAGTCATACCACTTACTGTCATATGGCAATACAGAGGTCACTGAAGGGAATGGAAAAACTAGCGGGGAGAGGTACGAGGACTGAAACCTTGGCAGCAGCGTCAGCGGCCTTGTTTCATGTCAATGACGTGTCCAGGGACCCACATAAACATACTGTGGCTCCATCAAGTGTCAGCAAGTGAAGGATTTCCTGGAACCGCTGCACTAAGGGACGGACGAACTACAGCACTCAGAGGCTCTGAAGGGCACAGAGAGTTGGAGCAAATGACGCAATTGAAAATCCTTTTAACCGGACGTACTGCGTGGCCTGATACAGGGCGAAGAGCTACGCCGTAAATGCTGAGCAGTGTTCTGGAAGCCGATATCGAATAGCGACGGTACCAATGAAGAAGGCATACCCAATACCACGAACAGTCCGAGAGCCATCAGTGTACACAAAGACACTATCGCTAAGTTCAGCGGTGGAACGAGTCTAGAGGAGTGTCCTTAGAAAGCGAATGAAGTCCGGGGTGAACATGGGCCTTCATACGTAGCCAAGGTGGAGAAGGCATCACACTCATCGGGAAAGTAGCAGGGAGCGTGAAGTTAAGCGTAAAGATAAGCTGCAATAACAGTAGCCGAAAGCGAATTCCAGGAGGTAACAGAGAAGAAGGATGCGCCCTATGCTGGCAATCAAAGGAGTCATCGAAGAAGGAGGAATAGGATGGGTTTCCAGTCATGGCAGACAAGCGGCATCCGTATCTGCTGAGGAGAAAGTCATGGCAGTTTGACAGTGGTAGTTCGGCAGCTTCTGCGTAGAGACTCTCAACCGGGCTTGTGTAAAAGGCGCCAGTGGCCACATAGGTGCCATGATGATGGATTGTACTTGGACGTCGTAAGATGGACGGACGTGCAGATGCATAAACGAAACACTCATAGTGTAATTTCGAACGGACAAGGGACCGGTACAAACGGAGGTGAGTGGTCAGACCGATTCTCAAGGAAGAACCACAGAGGATACCTAGGACGTTGGGGAACCGCTTACAGGTGGCGACCAGGTAAGACACGTGGGAGGACCAAGGAAGTTTCCCATAGACCAAGAGACCCATGACTTTCGTAATTTCAACGAACGGAAGAGCAACAGCTCCAAGATGTAAAGATTATGGAAGAAACCCATTGTGCCGTCAGAAATTCATACAAACGTTTTTTTCAGTGGAAAAGAACAAGCCATTGTCGATGCTCCACGAATAAAGATCGAGACAACGTTGAAGACGTCGCTTAAGGAGATACGTCTGTGGAAAATTGCAACAGATTGCAAAATCGCCACCGAAAGGGAGTCGGAGGTGTACGAGGTGTGGCTAGAAAAAAACCGGACTAGTACTGGTGAAACAATAAAACGAATGCAATAAGGCTGAAAGTCGCGTGGCCTGTCACGTGACTCTCGCTCCGCCTACTGCTCGAGTTTCATCTGCCTCCTGCACTCAGTCTGCCCGTGGCGTCTGTTTTAAGTAGTTGACGTTTTGTCTGTGCGTCGGAAAATGTTGAGTGTACAGAAAGAACAGCGTGTTAACACCAAATTTTGTTTCAAACTAGGAAAATCTGCAAGTGAAACGTTTGTAATGTTACAACAAGTGTACGGCGATGTTTGTTTATCGCGAACACAAGTGTTTGAGTGGTTTAAACGATTTAAAGATGGCCACGAAGACACCAGTGATGACACTCGCACTGACAGACCACTGTCAGCAAAAACTGATGCAAACATTGAAAAAAGCGGTAAACTTGTTCGACAAGATCGCCGTTTAACAATCAGAGCAGTGTCTGAGTTAACAGGAGTTGACAAGGAAAGTGTTAGGCAGATTCTTCATGAAAGTTTCAACATGAACAAAGTGTGTTCAAATATGGTTCCAAAGTGTCTCACAACTGAACAGAAGGAACGCCGAAGAATGATTTGTTCTGACATCCTGGAAAACATTGAAAGTGATCCCACCTTCTTACAAAATGTTATTACTTGCGATGAATCGTGGTTTTTTACTTACGATCCCGAAACTAAACGCCAATCGATGCATTGGAAAACTCCTGGTTCTCCACGACAAGAAAAAGCACGAATGTCAAAATCGAAATTCAAGGCAATGATGATTGTTTTTTTTTTGACATCAAAGGGATTGTGCACATTGATTGGGTACCAGAGGGACAAACAGTGAATCAGCATTACTACATTAGCGTCCTGGCTACCCTACGTGAGCGAGTACGGAGAAAACTGAACGATTTGTGGAGAAAAAAGTCATGGATCCTTCACCAAGACAATGCCCCAGCTCACAGTGCGTTGTCAGTGAAGACGTTTTTGGCAAAACACAACATTCCCATCTTAGATCATCCACCCTACTCACCTGATTTGGCCCCCTGTGACTTTTTTCTTTTCCCTAAAGCCAAGTCAGCTTTGAAAGGAACTAGATTTGAGACTGTTGAAGCAGTAAAAGAAAAAGCGACGGAAGTAATGTATGGACTTACCGAAAATGATCTGCATCATTGCTATGAACAGTGGAAAATTCGTATGGAGCGGTGTAGAGACCGAGGAGGAGAGTACATTGAAGGAGATAACATGAAATTGTAAATAATTGTAAATAAATGTTTTTTCCAGCATCAGTCCGGTTTTTTTCTAGCCGCACCTCGTATGTCGGTAGACTGGCCATAATATGGTTCATTGCGATAGCCAAAATGAAGACGCCCAGAGGACGGAACCCTCAAGCAAACCGTTTTGCTGGATGAAAGTGTCCGACAAGGCAGGTCTGACACATACCTTGAAAGCTCGATCTCTTAAAAACCTAGAGTAAACGGAGCACATGGCCTCGGAAGCCCCAATGTAGAGAATACAGAGGATACCAGTCCTCCAGCAGGTGTCCGTCGGCATTCTGCAAATCGGAAAAAGCGGACACAGACGGTATTTCCGCATAAAATAATTCATGACAGTGGTTGACAAAGTGACAAGACGGTCGACTCAAGAACGACGCGCTCGAAATTAACATTGTGCAGTGGTTAGAAAATTGCGAGACGCGAGCCACCATACCAGCCGAGCATGAATCGTATGTTCCATCGCCTTGCAAATGCAGCTAGTCCGAGAAATGGGGCAGTAGTTAGAAGGAAGGTATCTGTCCCTACGGGGGTCAATTGTGGATATGAGAGTATATTCACACCAGCTTCCGAGAAAAGTGTCCTCTGCCCAGATGTGATTGTACTTATGAAGGAGAAAGTGCTTCCCCACAAGAAAAAAGTTCTGCAACATCGGAATGTGAACATCGTCCGGCCCTGCGGTGGAGGATGGGGATGAAGCGAAAGCGTGACCTAGCTTCCTCCCCCACTACTTTGCGGTGGAACAAGTCAGTGTGATAGTGAGTGAAACTCAAAAACTCTGCAAAGCAGCGCCGCCAGGTGTTGGAGATTGCAATAAGGTCCACTATGACAACATCTTTTACTGGCAGGGTGGAAATTGGAGAATGGACCAAGAACCAGAGAGCAGTTGGAGATTGGGCTACACGATGTAAGAGGGAGTGGAACTGTTAAAAGAACTAATAAATAAAATCCAGCTGCCTTACTTGCTGTCCGGAAGAACGCACCGACTTTCCGCGCGCGCCGGACGGAGTGGCCGAGCGGCTCTAGGCGCTACAGTCTGGAACCGCGCGACCGCTACGGTCGCAGGTTCGAATCCTGCTTCGGGCATGGATGTGTGTTGTGCTTCGCTGAGGATGACATTAGTAAGGTATTCTACCTGGTCGTTATCACTGAGGAAAAGTCGCTCATCGAAGATCCCCAGGGAGGAGTAAAGCCTCCAGTCGGTCTTAGAAAGCTGCCATTTGGGTATGCACGTAGGTGGGGTAGGACTCAGCAAATGGATAGCACGCAGGAAATGGTCGCTCGAGTGTGTGTCAGCGAGAACGGACCATTGCAGACGACATGCAAGTTGGACAGTGCAGGATATGAGGTCCAAATAGGAATAAATGTGCTTGTAGTTTGAAAGGAATGTGGGTGCTCCATTGTTAAGACAGATGACGTTTAGTTGATTGAGAACGTCAGCCAAGAGGGGTACTCTCGGACAGGTTCTGGAAGAGCCCCAAAGGGGATGGTGTGCATCAAAGTCATTGAGCAGTAAAGAGGGTTGAGAGAGTTGCCCAATAAGTTGGAGAAAGTCTGAGCTGGTGACACCAAATGACGGAGGGATGTAAACGGTACAAAGAGAAAAGGTACAGTGGGCAAGGAAAATGCGGACTGCAACAGCTAGTAACTGAGTGTTCAAGCAGATAGTGTGACTATGAAGTCAGCCCCGATGAGCAGCTTAACTCCACCATGAGAGAGAATGCCGTCCTCGGGGGGGGGGGGGGGGGGGGGACGTCAAAACGGACAACGGACTCGAAAGAAAGGCGACAGGTCACGGCGGTCGTGAGGAGCAGTTTTGTTTCCTTGAGGCAGAGAACAAGTGGACGCTGCCGTAAGTTTTCTTTTCTCGATCTAAGGCCGTGATCGTTCCATTAGAGGCGAGTCATGACGAGGAAAGGGGAGACGACATAAAATGATGGTGTGTTACCTCGGTGGCCGCCGAATGCCAACCTTCGAAGACTCTCTTCTACAGGATGCAGTGGCTGAAGGATCCTGCTCCATTAAATCCACGAAGGCGTCGGCACTGTCCTTCAAATGGTTCAAATGGCTCTGAGTACTATGGGACTTAACATCTGTGGTCATCAGTCCCCTAGAACTTAGAACTACTTAAACCTACCTAACCTAAGGACATCACACACGTCCATGCCCGAGGCAGGATTCGAACCTGCGACCGTAGCAGGCACGCGGTTCCGGACTGAGCGCCTAGAACCGCTAGACCACCGCGGCCGGCGGCACTGCCCTTCGGCCGATCTGCAGAGTCCAGGGCAGAAAAATGTTTGGCGGAACGCTCCAGCAACACGGAGGTCGGCTGAGTGAGGGTGTCAAGTGGCGACACCATTGAAGAAGCTCTTGGCGTCGGCGAAGGAGATGATCATTTGTCTTTGTTTGAATTACTGCGGCCTTTGCGGGTGGCAGATGACGATTCAGATGTTTGTTGGCTGGTAGGATGTAAAAAGTCTTAGTGAGCTAATTCGTTCTGTCCTTTCCGGTCTGCCGATTGTATAGCAGGTGACTCCGCCCCATGAGGCGGAAATTTAGTGGATTGTTGCACATTTCGAGTAGTAGGAGACGCGGATGCTATCATGACACCGCAATGCTGAAGTTGAGGGTGCACGTCTGCATGGCCATGTCCTTTGTGGATCCTGATGTAGCAAGAACAGTACTGTAAGTGCTGAATGGTAAAAAGCAGGGTTTCCGACTAGCAAACGGCTTGCCATCGACCGGGTAAGACACTTTATCCTTCTCCCGGATCTCCTGAACGGCCCGCTCATCAAGATACACTGGACAATCACGGGAGGAGGCTGCATGGTCGCCACTGCAGTTGACACAGTGGGGAGAAGGATGCGGATAATCGCCCTCAAGAGCATCGCTACTACAGATTATACATTTGGCCGCGTGTCGACAGGACATTCGAGTGTGGCCGAAACGATGACACTGGTAGCAGCGCATCGAGTTCGGAATGTACGGTCGGACTGTGATAACTTCATAGCCTGCTTTGATCTCTGATGGAAACAGTATCAAACCTGAGAAAGAGTGTGTGTGGTCACTAAGGCTGCATCTACATTTTCCATAACCCGATGGATTACAATGACGCCTGTGATAAAAGAGGTACAATTTGATTTCTGCCTCAGTCAGACCATCAAATGGTTCAAACGGCTCTGAGCACTATGGGACTTAACATCCGTGGTCATCAGTCCCCTATAACTTAGAACTACTTAAACCTAACCAACCTAAAGACATCACACACATCCAAGCCCGAGGCAGGATTCGAACCTGCGACCGTAGCAGTCGCGCGGTTCCCGACTGAGCGCCTTAACCGCGAGACCACCGCGGCCGGCTCAGTCAGACCATCGAGCAGCCTAACGTAAATAATATGACGCGAAGAATTCAGCTTTCGATGTGCCTCGACACGAAAAGGATAGCCATGGAGGAGCGAAGCCGCAAGGTGCTGGAGAATCACAAGTATCCTCCAAAAACAAAGTGCCATTGCGTAAATGAGATCAGGATTTCACAGCAACTGAACGGCAATTTCATCAACATCTTTCTGAATAATAAACAGATTTATCGTAGTAAAAGACTGACCGTCTTCAGTACGTGAAACCACAAGCAATTGCGGTGCGGCTGAGAGGGTCTTTGAATCGTTAGCCTCATTTTGTTTACGTTGAGTAGACTTACACTGTGGAGAAGATGATTGACTCATCACGAGAAAATCACCCATGTTGCCAGCGTCTCCGATGCCGTGCCCATTCCAACTGGGGGGGGCCTCCATCAGAGGGAGGCGCAACCGCCTTAGGCTTGGGCTGGGAATTACGCATTACCCAGTCATCTGTTACGCATCAGAAGCGTGGGTCGGCCTGCAGAAGTGCACGGAGAGGAAGAAAAAAAGAGGAACCTCAAACAACAAAGCGGAGGAAAGATAGGAGAAGGGGAACGAAGAAGGAAGGACGAAAGAAACAATGGAGAGACTGTTCTCATGTCAGGCAACTGAAAATGCAGAACACACTCCCAGAAATATCCCAGACATGTCCCCCAAGTGAGGGGAAAAAGAATAGCAAGAGGATAGACATGCAGCACGGAAGGAAGAAGACGGTGCAACAAAAGTGGGGACCCCTTGTAGCCAAGCATGAACCCGCCAAAGAGTAGCGATCCCCCTGGGGGAACAGAATGAATGTGTGTTTACAAGCAGTGGAAATAGAAAACGAACCTTCCGACATCGTATGTTGGTTTACTAAAGGGGAACACCGCCTCACAGTGCAATGAGATGATTTGTGCTGTATACGGAGACGACGCATGTCAAAAAGTGGTTTAGTCGATTTCGAGCTGGGAATTTCTCCCTACCAGATAAAGCTCCATCTTTACGGGCAACGTTTACGGATATGGAACTGCTTAATGTCATGATATTCGCCGGCCAGGGTGGCCGAACGGTTCTAGGCGATACAGTCTGGAACCGCGCGACCACTACGGTCGCAGGTTCGAATCCTGCCTCGTGCATGGATGTGTGTGATATCCTTAGGTTAGTTAATTTAAGTAGTTCTAAGTTCTACGGGACTGATGATCTCAGAAGTTAAGTCCCATAGTGCTCAGAGCCATTTGAACCATGATATTCAACAATCCACGAATGACAACGCAGGTGTTGGGACTGGAGTTCAGTGTCACTCGTGCCACTGTAGCCAGGAACTAGAAGAAGCTGGATTACGTAAACACTCGCGACATTAGAGTTCTTCATGAACTGGATGAAGCTAATTTGATTCATCTCGAAAAAATATCCATGTGTGAACACTTATTGAGAGGCAGTCATAATGCTCCCTATCTGGAACGTCTGGTAACTGGAGATGATAAGTGAATCATGTGCAACAACCCCGGAAGAGTAAATCGTGGCGCAAGACACGGCAGCCACCACTGTCGGCTCCTGAACCGGTGCTGCATCCAAGAAAGTTTCTGCTATGTATCTGGTGGGATTTGAAAAGCATCCTTCTTCCTATTGAGACTATCGCTCCAGAGAAATACTGTTCGCAGTTGTATCGTCTCAAGGCAACCATTGATGAGAAATGACCAGATTTGGGACACAATGTCGTCTTTCACCACGATAACGGTGAACCTCGTACCTCTGTGGTGACCCATCAAAAACTGTGTTATTTCGAGTGGGATGTGTTACCCCAACGACCATATTCGCCAGAAATTGGACTTCCATCTACTCCGTTCCCTGCAGAATTACCTGAATGGCAAACTCCGCACCTCCTTGGAAGAGTACAAACAATCTCGATGAGTTCATCAACCTGAAAACCTCCACATTTTGGAAGAAAGGCATTTATAAGCTTACAGAGAAATGGTACTGTATTGTGACAATAATGGTATATACTGCACGAAATAAATAGTTTGTTTACAAAATCGATCAGCCTTCTTTAGTGGTATTGTGCACGACCTTGTGTGTGAAGTGTATAAGTACACGGAACGGCAAGCATTCTGTCGTAGCTGTGGTGCGGCGAGGTGTTTTCCCAGGCGTTCTTTGTTATTGCACTGAAACGAAAAGCGAACGAACGTGAGATAACCCAGTACCTAATAATGTTCGTACACAAGCCTCAGACTGCTATTCCTACATGCAGATGTCTAGCTTTTTCATGTTCCGACTTTGAGATTTGAAAAACTTGATGAGACACGGATCTAAATTTCATACGTCCCTATTTTCTGCAACTTGGATCGGCAATACTGCATTGCACTAGGCAGGCCTTGAAGCAGAAAGTAACATGAAGGGCACGGTGTTGCCACCGCGCGGTGGACGCGAGCACGTACGCGGAGGAGGGTCGGGTCACGAACCGATGGCTGGCATTATTTCCCCGGGGACGCGGCAGTCAGCAGCGCGCCGCCACTTTGCAACCGCTTGCAGCGCCCTGCCGCTGGCACCAATTTGCAGGTGGGCGGCTGCCGGCTACCGGCCCAGAGGTCGCACATCGTGGGCCGCGCCGCCCACGCCCACCGCCCGCCGAGGCGAGGATAGGCCCGCTGGGGACGCCTGCCGCCAAAATACAGGCAGCTAAAAGTCCCACCCCTGTCACACTCCTTACACCTGCTGCGATACCCCACAACGTGTCTCCTGGCGCCACAAGTGTGGAAGGCACCGAATGCTCTGTACATTTATTTATTTATTGCCAAATTATAGATCTGTTACCTGATGTTTAAAACAGGTCGTACATCTTACAATTTTCGTTTTTCATCTTTTTACAGTTTTCTTTCCTTTTGTTTTATCTACAACATTTACAAAGAATTATTCAAAATAACAATAATTTGAGGTTGAAATATAAATAAAATTTTGTTGTTTTTAAGAAGAATATAAAAAGAAGATAGGATAGATGTTAGTACCATCACCGAGTGTGATTGACGGTGAATACCTCGGAATGGTTTCATCGAGCCGTTGACCGCCAGTCACACACACACACAAATGGTTATTAGTAGAGAAATAATGTTTCTTATCCTATTTGTTACTAATCCTATGTATTAACTACATTAGGTGCGCATCCGTGTACAGCATTTGGTGTTTTCTTGGCTAGATTGCCAGCAATTTGCTTATTTACTGTCACATCTCAGCTTCCTCCTCCTGTTCCTCCTCATTGTCACTATTTTCGCTGTCACTGTGGGTATCGCTGTCCATCCTCTGGAGATTTCTGTTACGCTGCACATAGGCATGTCTGTGATGTCGTGTCCGCATATACTCTTCATGTGTTGTTTTTGAAATACTGTTTGTCAGTGCGTTTAATTGTGCCCATTGTTCTTCGTCTCTTATTGCTGTGTATATATCTATGTCTGTATCTGTGTAATCTAAGTGTAGTGTATGTCTATTGTTCGTGTATTGCCCGCAGAAAAAGACAGTGTGTTCTGGGGAACCTTCTTCCCCGCATGTGCATGTAGGTGTCTGCCTCAGACTCACGCGGTTTAAGTGCGTGGGATAAGGTCCGTGCCCGGTTAAGAAATGTACCATACCGCGGCTGGGATCGATATGTCTCATTCTCAACCGCTCCCTTATGGCAGGGAGGAAGTCGTGCAGCCTACGTCCCTTATCACTTACATCCCACTCACCTTGCCATGTATCCAAACGCCAAATTTTAAGGTGACGTATCGTCTCTATGGGCACACCGGTTATTGTGTGTACCTTATCTAGTCTCCCCACCTTTAACCAGTACCTCGCAGCTCTGTATTTGAACGTGATATCTATGGGGCATATTCCGAGCACCACACACAGTGCATCCGCTGAGGTGGTACGGAAGGCTCCAGATAGCCTAAGTAGGACACTTCTCTGCCCTCGTCTGACGGATGCTTTGTTGATGACCACGTTCAGTCTATGTGCCCACGTGCTAGCTGCAAAGCTGAGTACTGATCCGAAGAGCGCACAGTGGTATGTACGTATGACTGGTAGAGGTAGTCTGTACTGTTTTGAATTTAGCCTCACCAGTTTGTGGAGTATTTTTTCTGCTTTGTCTGTTGTCAGCCTTATGTGTTCGTGGAAATTCAATTTTTCATCTATGTGTACCCCAAGATAGCGCGTAATGCGTGCTCGTTTGATGTTTGTGTTCCCAATTTTAACCGAAGGATTCCTTTGGAGCGATCCTTTCAGTAAAGTGTTTGTTGTTTTGTTTTCGACTATCCTGAGTTTTTTGTTGTGACACCACTGAGTAATTGTTTGTAGTAATCCACTGGCTTTCTCTTCTAACTGGGCTCTGTTGTTTGCAGTGACTACAACTAATAGGTCATCTGCGTAGGCGACAATTCCGTCTGACCTGTCATCCCCATCCAGAAGTTGCAGGAGGGGTTCGATTGTTATGTCCCAGAAGATGGGGCCGCAGATCGACCCTTGAGGACAGCCTTTGGTAATTCTTTTAATTACTTTCCGGCTGTCCATCTGCCATTCGACTACTCGGTCTTTACAGTAGTCCAGAAAACTGTTGTACAGTGATTGCGGTACCTCCAGATGTCTTAGCCTCTGAAACAGTGCTGGCCACCAAAGATTATCAAATGCTCCGGCAATGTCAATCATTATTGCCATGGCGTATTTCTGTTTTGTGGTGTTAACTATGTGCAGGGCCTGGTTGATGGCATCATCTATTGATCTGCCAGATCTGGAACCGAACTGGTGTTGGCTCATACCCCTGAGAGCTCTGTGTGTTTGCAGGCGCTTACACAGTAGCTTCTCCTGAATCTTTGCTAGGGTGTTTATTAGGCATATTGGCCTGTAAGTCTTTGGATCTGAAGGATCCCTGTCCGCTGATTTCTTAATAATGACTGCTTTGGAGGTTTTCCATACTGTAGGTACCCTGCCCAGCCGTAAGGCATCGTTCAGTAACGTTGTTAGGAACGGGGTGATCTGCGGTGCTAGTTTTTTCAGTGTTTCCGAGTGGATACCATCTGGTCCAGGTGCTTTTTTTGTTTTTGAGCTCTGAGATTGCTAGCGCAACCTCTTCTTGCGCAAAAGGACAGGTGACAGTTGCAGTGTTGTATGGTGTGTGTAGGTTTTCTCGTAGTGTTGCATGATCTTGTGTGTCTGTATCGATAACGTCGTCAGGGAGCAGTTTATACAGCAGAAACTCCGCTGTATTCCTCCATCCCCTCGTCATCGTGCCGTCATCCTGCCTTAGCGTTCCCAGAACTAGTGGGGTTTTTATCTTCTCTGTCAGTATTTCGTATGGTTCCCCCCATATATTTTGCTCTGTTTGTGTTGTTACAAATAGCTCCCATTGTTGTCTACGCGTGTTGTATAGGGTCTGTCTCTATAAGTCTTGTGCATACCTATATGCTTCAAGTCTTATTCGTCGGTCCCTATCGGCTATCGCCCTTTGATATAATTTTCGTTTGCGTCTTGCGTCTTGTTTGAGTCTCGTAAGTTCGTTGGTCCATGGTACTGGTGAGCAATTTGTGTTCTTTGCTGTCGGTATTGATGTGTTTTGTGCATGTTGTATCACCTGTGTTAACTTGTGTGCTCTATAATCGATACTTCCATTGATGTTTTCTAGATCGTGTCGCTGGATAATTTCCGTTAATTTGTTCCAGTCTGCTTTGTGCAACAGCAAGTGTCTGGTGTGTGATTTGGTCATTGTGTTCTGAGTGTGAGTTAGTGTGTATGTTATGACATTATGATCACTACTGGTTATGTTGTCGTGTACAGTCCAGTTTGTTACGTATGCCATTGCTGCATTATGTGCTAGCGTGAAGTCGATCTTACTGCGCGTACCATCGAACCCTGCATATGTTGGTATGGGTCCTTCCGTATTCATTACATGTAATTGTGTTTCTTGTATTAGATCGGTGATTATGCGTCCTCTGTCATCTGTTCTGAGTTCCAGAGGGTCGATCTGGAATTAATGTCAGCACTTATCACTAATTTTTTGCCTCTGGCATACATTACTAGGTTTCTGATGTAGTCTGCATACGGCTGTATTTGATGGCTGTATTGGGCGTACATGGATGCAATAACCCATGTGAGGTTCCCTTTAGTTATCTCTATGGTAACCAAGTGTTGATTGCATTACTATGTTACCTTAACTATGTTATAAGTTCTATTTAGAATTACTATTGCAGCCTTACAGTCATTGCTGCCTGTTATTGTGGTAGCATGTTTTGGTAGACATATCAGTTGCCCGTTTCTGTTATAGGGTTCTTGTAAGCACATGATGTCTGCCTGCAGGTCTTGTGCTATTTTAGGGATTTCTGCGCTGACTGTCGTACTGTTTTTTGTATTATGTTGTAAGATATTCATTTCTTGTCTATGTGTTCTGGGTGTTTTACGTGTACAAAACATTTACTGCCAGTCTGTCAGTAATCAAAATATGTTCGTCCGTGTGCTCTTACATGATCTATATATATTTTGTCCAAGTCGAAAGATTCTGACCTGCGCAGGCAGACTTGGAGCATGAGATCGAGCAGCGGCTCTGCTGATGTAGGAATATTTTCTGTCTTTAGGATGATTCTGTCTGTTTGCTCAGTTACTGGAAAACAGAGAGAATCTCCCTTTGGATGGGACAATCTAAGTAGCATCCGCTGCGCTGTCTGCAGTATCTCTTTTTTTCTCTAGCCTACTTAAAAGTAAGTTAAGTTCTAAATTATCATAATTAGGTGCAGCTGGCTTGCTGTTGGTGCTGGTTTCTGTTGCGGTCTCTGAGGTGGTACTGGACGGATTGTGGCTTGGTGTTGGCCGCTGATTGGGGGACATTTTAAGACCTCTTTGGGATGTCACACGGTTGCTTTTCGTTTTGTCACACGCCTCTTCAGTGCTGTTTGCCTTCACACGTTTTTCACTGATGTTGGTGGTGCTTGCTGGCGTGGTGTCGGCGATGGTGGTGATTTGTATGGGACTGACTGTACGTGTTATGTTGTCTTTGTTTGTGTTTGGAGTGGAGGTTGTTGCTAGACGCACGTTGACATCGTTGCAAATGTCACGTGTCTCTCCCTCAGATTTGTCCTCATCTAATTGGTCTGCTTTTATAAGTCTGGGTCCAGTAGTTTTGAGTTTTGTATTGGTCTGTAGCCTGAGTGTTCCGATGTGTTTTGATTGAGGGACTGCATGCCTGTCTGTTCCTTGTTCCTTTTTCCCGGGGTGAAGAGTGCCTCCCGAGACAAATTTGACTGGTTTGATGTACTGTTCACATTTACGTGTGTCGTAGAGTTTTCCATGTGATGATGACTCTGGTTTGTGTTCATCCCGTGTATGTGTGGTGTGATGTACTTCGGCTGGGAGAAATTGTGAGGGAGTATGTCGGTTTTGTTTGTACATTTTCTTGTGCACAATATATGTAAGCTCATCTTCCAACTCATCTACCCTCTGCATTAATGATATTTGGAAGTTTATCCAGTGGTGTAATTGTCTTTTAATTTGCTTTGCCACCTCGTAGTGGATGGAACCACAGATTGTCATGTCATCTATATATTCTATCGTATTAATGCAGCTATCCTGTAACGTCGTTGAGTGTGTTAGGGGCGGAATGGGTTCATTATCGACGTAATTCTCCGGCAGAAGATTCATTTGTCTTCTCCAGGAAATTGCTCTTTGGTAGCTTCTCTGTAATGTTGACGGTGATTTATATTTATGTGTTTCGGGTGATTGGCTTTGGGTGTTCGTGTTTCTTGCGTGTGTGCTGATTTTAGCTGCCATAGTCTATACTGTCCAGGAGCCGGTCATGCAGCTGTTTATAGGTCTGACAATCACCTCCTTTTGTTATATTGCAGACGCGGCCTCTGTATTTGCAGGGGATACAGACGCAAACAGTGGACCTGCACTCACTGCGCTTGTGTCCTTGGTTACCGCACTTGTGACGTCGGCTTTTCTGCAGGTTTTAGTCGTATGTCCTAGGTCGCAACACTTAAAACACTTGTTTACTACTGTATAGTCTTTCACAGAAGGTGATTCGAAGTCTATGTAGACTCTCTGTCTTCTTGTAAGGACTCTGTACAGGTGTGGGCTGACCTCCAGTATCTGGTGACTGAAACCCCTAGGCCCTGTTTTGAATCTTATTTTGACCTCTCTGTCGAAGTCTTCTTTCGTGGTGTCACCGCTTAGATTCTGCTCGTAAAGGCTTTCTAGAAACTCTTCGTCGGTAAGTGTATCTGGCACGTGATATACTGCCACCAGTGGCTTGCGTTTTTGTGGTCCTTCACAGACAGTGGTGTGCAGGTCTTTAGTCTTTTCTATTATTTTTCGACAGTCCTCCTGTGTTTTCGTTTCTACTGTAACTGCAGTCTGTGTGGTTCTGATTGATTTTATATGTATATTCTCTTTCCTGGGATTTATATTCTTGGTCTGTCGGACGGCTTTGGCGTCTTGATTTTCTGTCGATTTGATATAGAGGGTTGTGGCCTGTTTTGTTTTAGCCTGTTCTATTCTTCGAGCCTCTTTGGTTTTGGGCTCTATAGTTAAGGCGGCAGCATATGTCTGTGTCTGTGCTTGTGTCTGTGCTTGTTGTGTGACTTTATTAGTTAGTTCTCTTATTTGTTGCTGCAAGTCTTGGTTCGCCACACTCAATTCCCTATTTTCGTTCTCTAATTTCTCAGCCTTCTCTTGCAAAGTTTGTGTTGTGGCGTAACAAGCTCGCTACGCCACACTGAGAAGGAAGCCGAAAGGCACGCGTACACACACGCCGACTGGCGTCAAGTCTGGAACAGGATACGTTATGACTGCTATAAAGAAAATACGTAGCTTTGGAATATACTTAACTTTTAATCAATCCTTGTGACACATCTCTCTTGACTATACAAATGAGACTCGTAAGAAACATGCACTGTGACAATTGGCGCCTTGCTAAGTCGTAGCCATTAACTTAGCTGAAGGCTATTCTAACTGTCTCTCGGCAAATGAGAGCAAAGGCTTCGTCAGTATAGTCGCTAGCAACGTCGTCGTACAACTGGGGCGAGAGTCTCGTACGTCTCTCGAGACCTGCCGTGTGGTGGCGCTCGGTCTGCGATCACACAGTGGCGACACGCGGGTCCGACATGTACTAATGGCCCGCGGCCGATTTAAGCTACCACCTAGCAAGTGTGGTGTCTGGCTGTGACACCACAGTTTGTATTTGTAAGTCTTTGACTGGATTCGAGGCTCTCTGTAGTTCTAGTCTTAGTCGCCTATTTTCATCGTTTAGGCAGGACAGTTTAGCTTCAAGGCTAGTTATTTCGAAAGCCAAGGGAAACACTTTGTCTCTAATGACGGTTAACAGGGCAGTTGAAATATGCTTAGCTTTTAATTCTGCTCCTATTTCACTCAATATTTTGTCTATGGCTGCTATCTTTTGACTGGGGGACATGGGCGCAAGTTCTTCCTCCGTGTGTTCCATACCTGGTGTGACGTTGATGGCTCTAGCTAGCGTCTTACCCCATGCTTTCCTTCCTCTTCCGTCGGCCTCTGGTGTGGTGGTGTCGCTGCTTCGTCGTCTGGAATCCAGGGCCGAAGGTAGGCAGGCGGTTGTTTACCAACAGCAGGGAGCACAGCTGGTGGCCGCTACTGCTGACGTCGACGGCGGGGCGCGGGGCAGCTGGTGGACGCTGCCGACGCGTCGGATTCCGCTGCGGCTGGCAAGGTGTCGCAGCGCGCGGCGCGGAGTGCTGACACGCGAGAACCGACGCGGCTGACGCGAAACCGACACGCGCTCGGCCAGCGGGAGGGCGACGGCCTCTCCGTTGACGCGTTGCACACGACGAACGCACTAGCAGCATTTTAATCACTCTCTCTGTTTTATTTACAGTATTTAAAGAGTAAACGAGAACGGACTGTGTAAGATAACACTCCCGGTACACGATAATTAAAAATCAGTGTCCACAATCAAATTTTTACCCAGAAAATCTGCATCTGAATGCAGAGCCACATCACACTGCAACCTACACGGCCGCCATCTTGCCATCTTCTGCTCTGTACATTCAGAACGTAAAGTTTCATACCGCACTGACATAAAGTGTGAAGAGACCACTCTAGTTGGCTGTTGCTGACGTATAGTCGTCACTAGCCGCAGTAAACAAATATATTCTTTAGATGAGATTGGAATTTTCGTTGTTTATGTTGATTTAGACAGTTGGTCGTCCGCGTGCCTTACACGGTCCGAATCAAGTGTTCGTGCGACTCATGGTTGTCCACCCCGCCCCTACAGTGTTTAAATGTAAAATTCCTGATAATAATTCAACTAACAACCTCTGAGAATCTGAATGGGGCTCGCGGTTGTCAGCCGTGTTTTATAATAATATTCGTCTAACAAATAACAGCCGAATGCATGGATGTCAGCTAACTTTAAGACCGTCTTAAGGGGGAACGTTCATAAAATTGACCGAAAATGTCAACTTTCAATTTATTTTTTCTTTATTGGTTGCAGTCATGAACAATAAGTTCCGAAAGTTTCAGTGCTCAAACCGCATCAGAAGTGCCTGAAAAATAGTTAAATGTCTGATGTGACCTTCCTGACACACCCACTTTTTGAAACAACACTTCAAATTCTACAGACTCAGAGGGAAAACAGCCAATACATTCACAAGGAGAGGCTTCCAAATTGTATCGCGGATGCTCTCAAGCCAATTTACGGGTTTCTGATCGATCCTGAACCTCTAAAAACGTGTGTTCGTGGCAAAACCCAGAATCAGAATGAGTTTCTTAATTCACTTATACGGTAATGATGCCCTAAAACTATATTTTGTTCTACTATAGTCGTCATAATTGCATCTTACTATAAAGTTCTTGTATTTAATGATGGGAAACTAGGGAGGATGAAAGTAATAGAAGTAATGGGCGTTACGATAGGAAATTTCACTCACGACATCTTGAGAAAAATCGATTTACAGCTCCTCTCTGGTTCTGAAAAGTTAGTTAAAGACCTGGTAAAGGTAACCTAAACACACTTGTGTCAAGAGTGGATTTTGGAATTCTGTGTGTACGTTGAGATGCGGGGCAAAGTGCTTGGAATTTTGATGCGGCAATGCGTCCCATCCCTGGCTGTGTATTTTTGAGGTCTGATAGATCCAGATCCTTGATACAAAATGGTTCAAATGGCTCTGAGCACTAAGGGACTCAACTGCTATGGTCATCAGTCCCCTAGAACTTAGAACTATTTAAACCTAACTAACCTAAGGACATCACACACACCCATGCCCGAGGCAGGATTCGAACCTGCGACCGTAGCAGCAGCGCGGGTCCGGGACTGGAGCGCCTAGAACCGCACGGCCACCACGGCCGGCCTCCTTGATACAGTCCGTAGCAAGTATCCCAAATGGCTTGGACTCATGGGGCCCATTCCTGAATAGCCATTCAAAATTGGGTAGGACCACTGCACTAAATGCCAACGACTGAGGTGACCTTGAGATAATCAGTACTTATCAAGCCAAAAGAATATGTCGCTGGATCCAGAGTGGTGGTTCACCAGCCTCTGCATACAGACTCTCTGAGCTGGTCGGAAAGGGTCCAGTCGATATCCGAATGCCTTCATGGTGGACGGTATCTAACGTCTTGAGGCAGGAAATATGGGCTGATCCGTAGACCACGCTGCCATAACCCAAACGTGATCGAACAAGTGCCAAGCACCTCATGCTTTTCCGCTAAGGCATTTCAAAATATTCAGTGACTGAAGTCCTTTGTTCTTAGGTCTTTCAGGTGTAGGAGCCAAGCTAATTTCGAGTAAAATAACAAATCCAGAAAGCGCACAGTTTCTTGAAAACGTAAAACGTTGTCCCCTGTTGTGAGCAATGGTTGGTTAAAACTTCCATGAGCCCGGTTAAAATTGACACATGTAGTCTTCTCTGGTGAGCACCGAAAACTAGTTGTCCTGACCCAGGTCCGAGCCTCCTAATGGTCGGCTGTAGTTGCTTCATCGTCATTGTAAGATCGGAGGAAAAGCAGAAGATTGTGAAGTCATCCACAAACAAAATTTGACATGGCTCCTGACTGAGGAGGAAATGCCATTGACAGCAACGGCAAACAATGTGACACTGAATACACAATACACTGCCTTGGGGGACCCCATTCTCTTGAACATAGCAGTCAGACAAGGCATCGCCAACGCTATATCGAAGAGGCCGGACCTCGAGAGAGGATTGTGTAAGAAGTGGCAAGCGTCCACGTAGGCCCCATTCATGAAGTTGGCGAAGGATGTTGCAAGTAGTGTCGCACGCTCTTTTGAGGTCAAAAACAAACAAACCAAATGTTTGTGGCATAAGAAGGACTCCTGTATCGCCGTCTACAATAGACTTGTCAAGGTTGGAATGGTAGCACCTGAAATTGCACTGTGAGCGACTCAAGTGACCTTCGGATTCGAGCAGCCATAAGAGGATGTGGTTGACCATGCGTTAGAGAGTCTTATCCACACAACTGGTAAGGACTACACTCTGGTAACTGTTAGGGGCGCTATGGTCCTTGCCTGGTTTCCCTAATAGATTTGACATTGCCTACTTCCTAGTCGTGGGGTACTATCCTTTAGCTTCAGGGCGCACATGACGAAGCGTGGCATAATGAATCTCTCATCAAGTCCTGGAGCAGTGTCTCTGGCCGCAGACAGAGCTCATTCCAAACGGCAGTGACAACGTTACTTTTAAGGATCTTTCTCCGTCTGCCGAAACCAATAGTCATAGTGGAGGTCGAAAGTGTGAAGATGGTCTGAGGAAAGGGCCGAAATCGATTTCTAACAGATAAAAAATCTCAAAACGCGATCGAGAACGATTTTATCTGGTTTTTAGACCTGATACTAATTCCCTCATGGAGATTGGAAGGTTGTAGACTTCCTCACTATGAGAGAAGAAATGAAGCTCCCTTATCTCCTATGAAACACCTGAAAACCAGGAGCTTGTCTGGCTGACACAGTGAGTGTAAAAAAGTGATAAACTAAAACATGAGCCATGTCTTCGGATGGGTCCACCAAGAACCCATTTCTTGACAAGATCGTAAGGGGACGTGTACGGCCCTTGCCTGAAATCCACGTTATTGATTCCTAAACTTGCACAGTGATAGTGGATCGATTAAGCAAGTCGTGAATTCCTTCCAGGAATCCCTGCTCCGTTCTTTTATCATTCGCCTTGCCTGTGCACACGCAGGAGCGGTTCCTGGCGCTTCAGTCCGGAACCGCGCTGCTGCTACGGTCGCAGGTTCGATCCCTTCCTCGTGCATGGATGTGTGTGATGTCCTTAGGTTAGTTAGGTTTAAGTAGTTCTAAGTTCTAGGGGACTGATCAAATGGTTCAAATGGCTCTGAGCACTACGGGACTTAACATCTGTGGTCATCAGTCCCCTAGAACTTAGAACTACTTAAACCTAACTAACCTAAGGACATCACACACATCCATGCCCGAGGCAGGATTCGAACCTGCGACCGTAGCAGTCGCGCGGTTCCGGACTGAGCGCCTAGGACCGCGAGACCACCGCGGCCGGCAGGGGACTGATCAAATGGTTCAAATGGCTCTGAGCACTATGGGACTCAACTACTGAGGTCATTAGTCCCCTAGAACTTAGAACTAGTTAAACCTAACTAACCTAAGGACATCACAAACATCCATGCCCGAGGCAGGATTCGAACCTACGACCGTAGCGGTCTTGCGGTTCCAGACTGCAGCGCCTTTAACCGCACGGCCACTTCGGCCGGCAGGGGACTGATCACCTCAGATGTTAAGTCCCATAATGCTTAGAGCCATTTGAACCATTTTTGTGCACACGGAAAACAGGAGGCATGAAGGCTTTCTATAGTTGTATGTTGTCTGTAGTTCCACAGATTACCTGGCTCCGATTACCAGGTGTCTGGCGTCATTCCACTAAGGTACAATTTGAGATGGTCACTAGACTGGGGATGGACCCTGTGGCATCCCATTGGATCTCACAAGTGATATGGGTCACCATCTCCCGTGCACAATCATTTTGTTCAAAAATAGCCTGTTAATTGTACTGTAATCAATTTGCCCTTTGAATTATCCATCTTCGTTGTCTCCTGTCACCCACCGTCCTACTCGGCAAATCCACAGTGGGAAGTGGTCACTACAATATAATTCTGTAACCACTTCCCACTGAACTCAGTCTGCAATAGCTGGGGAGCAAATACAAAGGTCAATTGCTGAAACGGATCCTGTAGCTGTTGAAAAGTGTATCATCTGACCCGAGCTCAAAAAGTGGATATTTTCAGAATGCACGAGTCGCTCTATCATTCGACCCCTGTAGCAAGCAGTAGCTAAGCCCCACAGCACATGTGTATTGAAGTCCCCCACAAGGAGGAATGGGCGTGGGACTGCCCGAAAGAGCTCTGTCCGTGTATCTGCATCCAAAGAATCATGTTGTGGAAGACATAAAGAAAAAACTGTGACGTTAAATAGTACTAGGACCTTCACGACAACTGCTTGTACGGCCCTGGTAAGAAGGACAGAAGAGTGGCATCAGTCATCTATGAAAACAGCCACTCCACGTTTAGTCCTGTCTCTAGTAATATCGTCCTTCCTGTAGGAATGGTGACCCCGTAATGCAGGTGTGTCGGTGATTTTAAAATGAATTTCTCGTAAGCAGATGCAAAACCGTTTCTCCTGTACTACGAGCTGTAATTCTTCCAAATGTGTTCGGTATCCATTTAAATTCCACTGCAACGCAGGTCTCAGTCATAGCCATCGATTAACAATAGTTGGTCTTGTCTTTCTCCCTCAGAGGCGTCGATTTACCCGGGAAGTCACGGGGAACGTTAACCGGTTCCCGGCTCCCTGGTTCCTCCAATTGGAAGCCCGTATCCTCAAGAGCATATTCCCCATCTGAGAGGGAGAGAGCTCGCCAATCTGAAGGTTTAATTATCACTTATCTTCGACTCTGAACTACTTTCTGAGCAGGTTTTTCCTTACTTGTGGGAGGGGATTGAGGAGACGGCTTAGTAGGCTTCCGATGGTGCGCAGCAGTATGTGGCTTAGGTGGTAAGCCCATCGCGACGGCTTTCGAATGATTTCAGGTTCAAGTGTAGCGTTTCCCCCACAGGTACATCGCCAAGTGCATGTACTCGTACTTGACTTTGTGGTCTGAGTATGTATCGTGGCATCACACTTGGCGATTGGTTTCTTAAGGGCCGATTTGCAACTCCTTAATTTTCCTTTCCTCATTGTAAACCTCACAGTTTCTGTTCCATACTGGGCGATCCCCAGAGCAGTTTATACATTTCGGAGGAAGTGTACAAGAATTGCTTGATTCATGAGCTGAGCAACCACAATTTCCACACGTAGCCCTCCCATTACATCCCATAGCGGTACGGCCAAATCTTTGACATTTGAAGCATCGCATTGGGTTAGGAACAAACGGGTCAACTTTAAGACGGATATAGCCTGCAAGGATGTGTTCAGGTAATTCTGGAGTGCTAAACGTCAGAATATACGTTGCAGATTTTTTTCAATGTGCCATTGACTCTCCTAATATTTTTCCATTCTTCACGCAACTCCACGAGTTCCATCTCCATTATATCGGGGCAGGCCACCACGCAATTACTAATGTGAAGGGTGTTTCGCAGCTCAATCTCGACTGTTTAGTCATCTAAGGCCTTACATTCCAAAAACGTAGATACTTGGTTTGAAATAGCCGTTTCAACTAGAAGCGTTCCATTACGAAGTCATTTGATACTTTTTAGCCCGCATCTCGTGGTCGTGACGTAGCGTTCTCGCTTCCCACGCCCGGGTTCCCGGGTTCGATTCCCGGCGGGGTCAGGGATTTTCTCTGCCTCGTGATGGCTGGGTGTTGTGTGCTGTCCTTAGGTTAGTTAGGTTTAAGTAGTTCTAAGTTCTAGGGGACTGATGACCATAGATGTTAAGTCCCATAGTGCTCAGAGCCATTTGAACCATTTTGATACTTTTTAGGGATCCAGCAATACACTCCAATGCTTTGTGAATATAGAAAGAGGAGACCTTCACAAAGTTTCCCCTATCCTCTTGATTACAATGGAAGTGTTATGGCACACTAATGCCCTGTTGCTATGATTCTGAGACTTTTCTTATCGGGAGGACTAACCAACCGAGCTCTCTTTGATGAGAGAAATTCCGAGGTCACCATATACGAAAAACGCAAGTATAAATTAAGAAGCAACAAAGATCTCCATCAAAAAATTTGCCAACTCTCAGACAATTCGGTGAAGGTTGATCAGTTTCACTGAAAACATGAAAAGAATGGATGACAGTAGATTAGCTAAAGATCTTCCAATGTGTCGACAGCGAATAGAGCAAAAATCAGTGGATCAAAAATACTCAAAAAGACTTGGCAGAGAGTGACATACCTTCAGAAGACATTCAAAACATAAGAAAAATTTCAAAATTTCAAGAGTTTTTACAAAAAGGACGGAAATGTGGAAGGATCTTCACCCAGGAACGAAAACAACAGCAGAGCGATGGAGAGAGAAGAAATTCTGGGAAGAGAAGAAGAGAAGCCTAATTCAAAAGAACAACTCCTCCGAGTAATTACTTTACATGATCCACAGCTGACCGGATTCGACGCAAGAAGGGAAGAAGACTAGTGAAATATGAAGAAAAACAGTCCATTAAATTTCGGGAATGCAGCCGCGCAAACAAAATTTCCTCCACTGATATTTCGGCCGCGTATCGTCCGGTCATCCTCAGAGTGAGTCACAAAACTGACGACAAGATGCCAAGCGCGGCCTTATATGCTCCACAGCGGCGGTACTGAGCATGCGGGTCACAGATGCTGGTCAGCGGCAAAGAAATACGTTTATACATGCGCGGCCTGTTAGCCTGTGAGCATATAAGGCCACGCTTGGCAACTTGTCGTCAGTGTTGTGACTCACTCTGAGGATGGCCGGACGATACGCGGCCGAAATATCAGTGGAGGAAATTTTATTTCCGCGGCTGCATGCCCGAAATTTAATGGACCATTCATTACGCCGCGAGAAGTTGAAAATGCACATGAATAAAAACAACTGTATGAATATTTTCAACTTTTGAACTTCACTCATCTGATACAATTAAGTTAATCATAATAATAATGTAATTTCACAACATTAACTCAAAATAGTTGCTTCCACCATAATACTGACTGTATAAAAAATGTAATTTGCGTATAATAATATAACATCTTACCTTTTACATATTTTCTTAATATAATGGGGTGTTACTGACAGTCTATTCAGTTAAAATAAGTTTTATGTACCTTCTATCAAACTTAAGAAGCTAGACGTTTCTCAGTGAGATATCCTTCACCAAATTCTGCAATTCGCTCTTTGGGTCACAGAAACAAAGAAGTACGCACGCCTGGAATGCTGCCGGAGAGGACGGGCAGAACTACACTCTGACGGCACAGTTTTTGCCGACCTGTTTGTGCCCGCAGCCTGTTTACATCGGTAAAAGCTGCAGGACTCGAGATTGCGTCTATCTGCCGGCAGCTCTGTGGCCCACCCACACGGAGACACTGCTGTTTGCTCAGGCGCCGCGTTCCGCTCTGTGGCACCGCGTGCCTGGCTCCCCGGATCAGGAAGGGCGCATAGGATAGGATAAAGGGAAAGGAGGAGGTACTGGTCCCCCGGAAAACACATCAATCAAGAGGCAGCCTCGGCCGCGCCCGGGTAACTGCAGCGGGTGACACTGAAACGCGAGCACCGTCTCTTGTTTCCGACTGAATACATCAGGGAGGAAAGGGAGCGTGATCAAGCGAGACCAGAACAACAGAAAAACGTCTACACGTTACGGTAAAGCGATTTATCCCAGATGGATTAAACGGTTTGCTGACACTCACAGACTAATACGAGGGGACTTTAAAAGCTAGTAAAACATCATTATTGCACTCCAAGCACACGTCATTTGCAGTCCACTACACGACACTATTTTTCAACATAGTTACCAAGCCTCTGTGAAAACGATCGGAACGTTCTAGCAAACTTTCAATAGACATCCGTTCCTTGGTCACGAAGCTTCTCGAGAATCCCTGCGCGGCCGTCCTCGTCGTTGGAAAATCTCTTCCCCCCTCATGTTCTTTCAGCTTGTCGAAAACATGAAAATCCCATGGTGCAAGATCCTGACTCATCGATCAGCATCACCCACTTCTGTACGGCCTTGGTCGAATTATTGGTACTATTTCAATTGCTTTAATCATAGATGGCTCAAATGGCTCTGAGCACTATGGGACTCAACATCTGAGGTCATCAGTCCTCTAGAACTTTTAGAACTACTTAGACCTAACTAACCTAAGGACATCACACATCCATGCCCGAGGCAGGATTCGAACCTGCGACCGTAGCTGTCGCGCGGTTCCGGACTGAAGCGCCTAGAACCGCTCGGCCACCGAGGCCAGCTTATTCATAGATACACGCCTTGGTGAAGCTAAATGTAACTATCTTTACATAAAGAAAAAAATTATTTACGAAGTAACCTTCAAATCGAATGCTACATCCTTAATTTATATATGCGAATTAGTGAATTTTCTCATGGCGGAACTCAATAATCAAAACAACTAATTTAATAAGAGTGAACCTTAGATTTCTGATTTACCCATGTACCATCAAAATAAAATAAAAACAGTGAATAGTAGAGGAAGTGTGGATGAGAACAGAGACATATTTTAGTGTACAATATAAAGACAAGTTTTATTAAACCTTTTGGAACTACAACTTTCTGGAGACGGAGCTGATGAATCTTACACAAAAATGACAAACAAATCAGTTAAGGAATGGTCTTTTACAGGCAAGCATACACTGAAATGGAAGCTATACTAATTCTATATGACGGTAGTATCTGTTCCCGAAAGAACAGTTACCGTTGATGACTATGCAGCTTTGCTAGAATGAAATGATAATTAAATGGACACCCTAGCTGGGAGCGTGCAAGGGGTAAGTCCCTGCAGGCGCAATATTCTCTGTGCCCTCGGTGGCTCAGATAAGTCTGGCTTTAGCAGTCGCAGCGGTCACACGCTCCTCAAGTTTGCTCCGTGAACGTTCAGTGCTTACACCAGTGTTTTCGTGTTTCGTGCTCGTTTATTGACGTTTTGCACGTGAATTAAGCGTTATCAATTGAGCATTTGGTCTTCGTTCGTGTCATCTTTCTACGTAGTGCCGTTGGGATATCGGCGTTGTCCGAGATTTCTTCGCCGCAGAACACCATGGCAAACTCCGTAAGAAAAAACACCGTGATTTTCACCTTCGACAAGTACACCCGTCGAGTACAGCCCTCTGCACTTGAAATACACGACTGGATTACCGAGGTAATTGGCTTTCGTTCTGAATCTGTTCATACCATGCAGCTAGACTCTGATGAATACTGCATTTTTGTAAAGTTTGATTCCGTGAGTGTAGACCGCTTTCTGGCAAAATTTGGTTATGAAACGGAATTTATACACCGTGATGGTACTAAAAGTACTGTCAAACTCCGGAATTCCGAGTCTGTAATTAGGAATGCTAGGGTTTTGAATATTCCCATAGAAGTAGACAACTCGAAAATTAAAGATGTCCTTTCAAAGTATGGGGTTCTCAGGCAAATAGTCAACGAAACGTGCGCTTCGCATTTCAAGCTGCAGTGCTTTAACGGCATTCGCTCCGTGGAGGTGGGAGTGAAGGCAAACATTCCCTCCCACATCTTCGTTGACGGGCACAAGGCGCATGTTATGTACTCAGGGCAAACCCCTACATGTCATGTATGTAACGAGTCTGGTTACCTCTGTCAGGACGGCCCTCGACGTGTTTTTGTGCTAACAAATAACCTTACGCAACGCCGGAAATTAACATGCAACGATTTGTTGCTAGCCAGTAATACAACAGAGCCGGCGGCTGTCGTGGATCCTGTTACTACCTCTGAAAATGTTGCACTTAATGTTAATGACTTTCCGTCTTTAAAACCTGCATTAACTGCTGAAATTCCGTCCCGTGACAGCGAAATTCCCACTAAAAAGCGTCCTCTAGAGGACACTGAAAAAAATGTTGATGAGGACTCTTCCTGTGAAACACCCATTGCCAGGAGGCCGAAGCCCAGTCCTGAAGATCTGTTGGAAGTGGAAAAAGGAGATGGAATGCAGGTCGACGTGGCTCCCACTTCCGCACAAGGACTTATACCGCCACGACCAGATAGTGACGCCGCTGGTAGTGACCTTTCACGGAAATGTGACCCTGAGCCTGAGGTCACGGCTGAAATAACCGCATCAAGTGCACAACCCATACAGTGCGAACAGTACGAGGAAGTACCAAGTAAACAACCTGCTGACTCCGAAGCGCAACGCCGCGCCGAAGGAGGAAATAAACAAGCATCACCGCCTCGCCAGCAAGACAACAGACACCACGCCGGAAACAAACATTGACGACTCGCAAGCCACGGCCGTTGCCCCATTCAGCCACCGCCGGCGGCTGCGACCGACACCGGGTCTTGCTGTCACGCGTCATCAAGCGAAAGCCACACCAGAGAACAAAGACATCAAGAAAAAGAATATTAAATATGAAGTCATCAGGGCCAACACTGACGAGGAGAAAGAGAATGGCCACAGTGACTTATAGCAATGCATTGTCAGGATTTCAGGATACTTTTCTTCCCAAGCTCTTTGTTTAAAAGCAGTGCAAATTTTTCTCGGAAGTTAGTACATGTAATGGGCACACAGCTTGTAAAGATCGCGCCTTGTAGGGAAGCACGTTGCTGATATAATCATACCGATCCTCATCCCAAATAGCTTCTTCTGGTATGTCTGTGATGCAAGCTTATAGCATTACTACTATTAACATTAATGAAATACAGTCACCCTTGAAATTCGCAGCACTAAAAGAATTCTTGTACCAGTCCGGGACAGATATCGCCTTGCTGCAAGAAGTTGCGATAACGGAATTTCGGATCCCAGGCTTTTTTGAAATTGTTAATGTTTCTACGGAAGCCAATATCGGTACAGCCATTCTTATAAGGGAAGGCATTCCGGTGACTGAAATCGAACGACTAGAATCAGGAAGAGCCATAGGCATAAAAATTTTCGATGTGACAGTGCTTAACCTTTACGCCCCATCAGGAAATTCCCACAAATTGGATCGTGCGAAGTTTTTTCAAGATGAACTGATTTATTTATTGAGGAAAAGTCCGAGTTCTCTTATACTAGGTGGAGATTTTAACTGTGTTTTAAACCAGAAAGATCAACAACCCAACTTCAACTACTCGGCACTGTTAAAAAAGTTAGTAAGTGATCTACACCTTACGGATGTGTGGGAACTTCAGCACCCGACGTCAGTCGGGTTCACGTATATAACCAACCACTCCCGCAGCAGACTAGATAGAATTTACGTGTCACCAAATTTGCAAAATTATTTATTAAACGTTGAAACTATTCCCGTGTATTTTAGCGATCACAGCACACTTTTAACTTGCTTTAATTTAAGTGTACAGCTAACCCGTCGATTCAGAGGCCAATGGAATTTAAATATCTCTGTTTTAACTGACGAAGAACTGGAACAGGAAATAAGAGTAGCGTGGACTATGTGCCTCCGCACAGTAGACAAGCACCCAACAGTCATTGACTGGTGGACTAGGAGGGCTAAACCAAGGCTGCGGAAAGTTGTCATGCAGTATAGTGCAGCGAGGCACAGGGAGTTGAGGAATACAATGAAGTTTTACTATAAATTTTTAAGAGACTTATATCAACAGGCCCATGATGACGTAATTCGTCTGAATGATATCAAAAAAATAAAAGCCAAGTTATTAAGCATTAAACGGCAACAGATGGAGGGACTCAAAATTAAATCGAAAGCCACATCAGTCGTAGCAGATGAAACAGCTTCTCTGTATCACTTGGTGCGGCATGCTAAAAACAGACGTCTAACTTTAATTGATGAAGTCCAGACGCATACTGGTACGAGGCTCACATGCCAGAAACAAATACTGGACGATGTCCACAGGTACTATGAAACCTTATATGCCCCTACCACAGTGGAAGATGCAGCTCTCGAGGACTTTCTCACTATTTTAGTTCCACAATTGTCGGGAACAGACAACGCTGACATCCTGTCACCTATTACTAAAGATGAAGTGTATGAGGCAGTGCGTAACTCACCTCTCAAAAAATCTCCGGGACTTGATGGCCTCCCTGTGGAGTTTTATGCCCGCTACTGAATTGGGGACAAGATCACTTCCATGGAAAATGAGGTCCTAAACGGAAAACCGGTCCCTGCAGAGTTTAAGGAAAGTAAAATAGTACTGATTCCTAAGAGTAAAGGCAAAACCAACTTAAACAATTTTCGGCCTCTTTCGCTACTAAATTCTGATTACAAAATAATTTCGCGTATTATCAACAAAAGACTCTCTGCTTTTTCCAACAAAATATTGAGTCATCATCAATCTTGTTCTCCGACCAGAACGATATTCGAAAGTCTATCTGCATACAGAGACGTCATTGCAATTACCTCAGTGACAGGTATAAAATGTGCGTTAATCTTTATAGATTTCAACAAAGCTTTTGACCGCGTTAGTCATAGATACCTCTTTGCGACGCTGTCAAGAATGGCTTTCCACCCCCAGATTGTGAACATGCTAAGTAATATTGCAACAGGTATAAATGCGAAAATAGCAATCAATGGCCAAACATCTAAACCCATACAGATAAGGCGAGGGGTTCCACAGGGCAGTCCCTTATCTATGTTTTTATTTTCCGTATCTTTAGAGCCCTTCCTCCGCACTGTCCACGCAAGATTAACAGGCATAACACTGAGTGGTGAGAAAACTGTCATACGAGGTTATGCTGATGACGTGGGCGTTGTAATACGGAATAAGGAATAAGGAGGAGACAGTTACACTGGAAAGAGAAATCCAAAGGTATTGTCTAGCGTCGGGAGCGACAGCAAATGAAAACAGAAATCAAATATTGAATCTACGGGGCCTAGATCACCTTCGATGGCATGGGCAAAACAAGACAACAAACATAAAACTTTGGGAATAACCTTAATGGCATGTCCGATGCGGATGGCTGCTTTTAACTGGACGGAAACTAGGAGGAAAGTTCATGGTGCTGTAATGGAGAACATCCATCGAACTATGGACCTGGTGCAAAAAGTCAGATTCATCAACTCCTGCGTTTTGTCTAAAGCGTATTTCACTGCGCAGGTATTTCCAATCCCTAAACTAGTAGCGAAAGGGATCATGTCCACTGTTACCAATAATTTATGGCGAGGAGACATATTCAGGGTAGGTGCGACTACCGTTATACTGGATGTCAGAAACGGGGGCCTCGGTTTGATGGATATTCGCAATAAAGCGTCTGCTCTGTTCCTCAAACGGACTTTCCATATACTCAGAGAACTTCCACAATGTATAACCGCAAAGCTCTTTGAGGCTGTGACACCCCATAGCCTGCAAGCACCGATTGATGTGCGAAGGATTAATGCCCGTCTGCAGTATGTGAGGAACTTTTTCCTCGAAGCAAGTTGTCTTAGTGACGAAATCAGAAGCAACACACACATCACAGCACGCGACATCATACTTGAAAGGAAGTTAAATGAGGGTAGAAACGAAATTGAAACGAAATTCCCAAATTTTGACTGGAAAGCTGTATGGCGGAACATCAACTATGCCGGGCTATCTACAGACGCTATTTCCGCATGGTAAAAAACAGTTAATAATGTCATCAGCACCAACGAGAGACTATATGGGATTGCTTTAAACCAGACACACCTTTGTGGAAAATGCAATCTGGTGGATACACTCAGCCACAGATTCACCTGTGGTGGCAATGTGCATAACTGGAATTGGATCAGGCAACAAATCGCCTTTCTCACCAGATCCTCTACGGAATATATAACGCCATCGCTCCTCCTGAGACCAGACATGACATACTTTCCGAAATTAAAAACTAACGCCATTAGCTGGTTACTGGGAAAATATGTTAGTTATGTCATCCACACACTTGGGTCGGACAACGAGATAGAATTCTGCGTTTACATGAAGTATGAATATGCCAAAATCAGCACGTATCGCAACCACAAGAAGCACTACGGCAACATGCTGAAGATCATTTTTGAAAGAATGGGTGTCGGTTAAATATGTGGAACCACTACAACACCTTGAACGAGAACGAACAGATGAAAATTAAAAGTCACTTGGTTTCTTATTATTATTTACTATTACCTTGCTTCCGGAACATTTTTTTTTTCAAAACATTTTGTTCAAAATTACTCGTGTTCGACTTCCAAAGTATTTGTGTGATTGAGAAGAATTGTTAAGTTTTTTTTTATCAGTGTTCAGAGCTTTCTTTGTCTTTCTTACATCGGAGAATCGGAATATTGTGTTAAGATTTCTGCACACTTAGTGCTATGACCCAACAAGGAGCATGAAAAAGGGGTGGGAGGGGTTTGGGCCTCGACGCACTGGCAGTGCCGGGAACAGACCCCACTACTAGTGCGGCGTGTACCACGCCCTGACCATCCTAAAAATACAAATAAATAAATAAATAAAAGATGGATAGAGCGTCTGCCATGGAAGCAGGAGATCCCGGGTTCGAGTCCCGGGCAGGGCACACATTTTCAACATGTCCCCAATTAAGTATATAAATGCCTCTTTGCAGCGAGAGTGTCCATTTCATTATCATTTATACTAATTCTCCCCTGAATTAAATCATTTTTCAACGCAATCTGACTTTTTTATATGAATCCATTGTGAGGCCCAACTCTATTCAAATGGAATCAACTACGACCAACTATACTTCAAACTATGGTCCACTTGAGAACATGGAGCTGTGAATATCATTTATCAATGATACGCCGATACAGCAACACTCTTTCACCTTGATTCAGAATGCAGCAGAAAATGGCGCGCTGTGGGCGATGAGCGGTGAGCTGTGACAGCTGTAATGTTCTGACGCGTCCGCGGAAATATGCCAACAACGTGGCCTGGCGTTCTGATTATCAGAACGCGAGAAACTTCCCTATCAAAGCCCTGAAATAGTGGCAGATTTCAGTTTGAGGTGCATCCGTTAGCTGGTCTGGCCAAACCAATTTGCGTCACAGGCACGACGGTGCATGTTGGAATTGTCAAACGTCAGACTGTCGGCTCAGAACGAATAAGTTTACTCTCGTGACACACGACATATCCGAGACAATACGTAGTTCCACTGGAAACTGCCGAATCCTGCCTAGTTATCGATATGGGGTGTCTAGGAAACCTGACTTCTCGAATCGCTAGACAACAATTCAAACAAATCGTATTAATGAGTCTTATGACGAAAAGTAAATGATAATACTTAACTTCGAGAAATATATAGGTGGGTAGCCAGCAAAGGGCGACATGCAGAATAACCAATATTCTTCAGTATAACAATCCTAAAATTGAAGCCGGCCAGAGTGGCCGAGCGGTTTTAGGCACTAGAGTCTGGAACCGCGCGACCGCTACGGTCGCAGGTTCGAATCCTGCCTCGGGCATGGATGTTTGTGATGTCCTTCAGTTAGTTAGGTTTAAGTAGTTCTAAGTTCTAGGGGACTGATGACCCCAGAAGTTAAGTCCCATAGTGCTCAGAGCCATTTCAACCATTTTGAACCAAGTTTGAACGAGGAAAGATTCGAGCTTTGACACTTCTGTCTAGTTGCTAGTCTTCAAGCTGCTGTAGAACTGCGCCGCGGCTATTTTCTCTTTGCATAGACGCCGCTGCTGTCGCGTTGTCGTCCTGGAGAGTGGTCGGTCAGCGTGCAATTGGCTGACGTTTTTGGCACAGCTCTCTCTGCTCCCTCGTTCCCGACTGGTGTACCGGCGCTTGACTTGACGCTTTAACAGAGACTGCTTATTCCGCCACAATATACACATCACAAGTCTCATTCACTACGGAAAGACCTCAAGTTCTCCGCCAGAGGTAACCAGAAGACGAAGAAACCAAAGAATCATAACCACTTTCCACGAAGCCTCGGTATGGGAGCCGAATTAGCAAAAGCGAAACCGCCCCCAAATTGCAGAAATTAATCGATTATCCTCTATTTGTTAAATCTCCCATCTTGACTGTTCTGTTGGCCTAGTAGTCAATCCAGACACTGCACCGGGATTCCCACGCTGGAAAAGAAAGCCTCTACTTTTCTTATCTTGAGAGGAGCCAATAAGCGACTCAGAATCTCTCTTGTCTGAAAAAGAAAGTTGCAGACTATGGAGTTGTCGTTCTTACGGTAAGCATGGCCATGTTTTGGCAAAAAAACATCTACCTAGGCGTGACCAGTCACCCGTTTACGAGGTGATCTAATCTTTCCATGTCCACCCCGATAGCTGAGTGGTCAGTTTGGCGATCTGTTACGCCAAGGGGCCTGGATTCGATTCCCGGCTGCGTCAGAGATTTTCTCCACTCAGGGACAGGGTGTTGTGCTGTCCTCATTATTATTTCATCATTACCAGTGGACGGCAACGCGACACCACCACTGGAATCACTTCCCTAGACGCTCATGCAGTGGACCTTTTTGACGAGGCTTCCCCATGACAAGACCATTTCCAGTTTCTGAAAGAGTGCAGTTAAGCTCCCAGACAATCGGAGGTTTACGGTCCTACCTCCACTAAACACATACTGCAGCCACTCTATCCATATGGTCCCAGCTTCTAACATGGGAATGTTCCTTCGCCTACACCACGGCCCCTCCGGTACAAGTTCTCTACAGGTTACACATGCAGTTGTAAGAACATTCTGCCCACAATTTCCCCCTCTAAAAAGGTCATAAACCACCCACAGCAAATTTAGTAGTGGGAAACACAGAGATGATGACCTAAAATCTAAATGTCAATGTTGTTAAGTTGAGAAAGGGCTGTTGTGTACATAGTTCCACGTAGTCAGCGCGTACACAACTTTCCCACTAGAGCGCGCCCCGCTAAGCACAACAGTGCAGGCGCAGCCCTCGTCCGTCTCCGCACTACGAGATGGCGCTGCCGTAGAGACGGACCAAATTCTGCTTCCACCGATCCACGTATTACTATGTAACGCAGCCAATGAGATTGCTGCTAACGTAGTACCTTTTCTCCTCGCAGGTCACACTCGCGCAGTGATACCTGAACGCTTGAGGTATTATAACGAGTGTACAGACCTCCAATTAGTCAGTCTGCATTAGTCTGCATGAGTCTGCATTTGTATGTACCAGTCAATAGTCAAGTTTCAGTCTGTGCCCAATAAGATTATCATATTCCCGTACATAGCCATGAAGAGAAATGTATAGACACTTTGTCAAGAATCAGAGATATGTGAGAATAAGATTAACGTACCAAGACCAAAGGAACTTCAGATTGTCCATTGTCAATAGTATCCAGAACCAAGTTAAGTTATTTTTATGCTTGTTATTATTTTAATAAATGTGTGTGAAAATTAATCAAGTTCTGTTTGAAGTTGGTCACCGTCAATCTGCTACTCTAAGCGTGCAAGTGGCATTTCTATCGTCTGACCTAACGGCAGATAACACGCCACGATAAGACCACGAGACATATTGCTGACACTCGCCTACTTCGTTAGAGCGACAAGTCAAATAATCTGATGGTGTGTGTACCGAAGGTCTTACAGTACGCACACCACAGGGGCATGCCACCTCTCAAAATACATCTGGACGCGACACTGAATTTGTGCATTGCGCTAAATACCATCAATATATTAGTACCAGATCTCGCCTCAACAATGACACAACCTACAGAAAAAGAGGAAACACTCCAATTCGTAGACGAATTACCTTAGATGAAGAGAAACCCGGCTAGGATAGCCTAAAATAAAATATCCACCACTCCGCTGCATTGATCTGGGGACAGATGTATTTCTGTCCACACTTTTTTGTAATGTTTAATTTGGTTGATTTTTGCCTTACGTTAGCCGAACTGCTGGAAATGAAAAACTTATATTTTTGTAATGAGACGAGACTGGAAGCCACCAGAGGACGAAGGTGAGTGGATGTTGATTCAGTCTATGCCCTCTGATCACAAGTAACTTCGTTAAAGTCGAGAAAAAGTCATGAGAGCAAAATTATCGTTCCCTGTGCAGGAACAGGAGTCGAGATCCTCCTCCTCATCGTCATGGGCTTTTTACTATTTTTCATACTCACTTCCCACCCATACACAACATACAGCGCCATTCCTATAATATTTTTGTACTTAACCTCGTTTCTAATTCACCAAACGTTTAATGTGGATGTCACTCGATCTGAATCGTACGTCCAGTTTGGGTATTTAATTTTTGTATGAACACTTTTGCACCTTTGTTACTATGTAATCATTTTTGTCTTAGTCAGACGGTTGCTATTACTCACTTGTTGTAACGAGCTTCTCAGCAAGGGAGTCTGGAAGTCGTAGATTTGGATCTGCCACTCCAGAGTTGCTGTTACGTAAAAACTGTCTCGATATATTCAGTATAATTTATGGAAATTGCGTACATGTAATAGTTAATCAGAAACCATAGCCGAATCATGTTCGGTAATGATAACACTCTACCGATGCACACAGTACATCTTTTCCTTTTTCCGTTTGCTAAGCAAGGCTTGATTCTTTCAAAATCGCACTGTGGTATAAAGATGAATGCCTAAGTGTTACGCCCGCATTGTTCACTGTAGCTTGTATTACTCCACTCGGAACAGGAGTATCGCACGGACCAATGTCATCTTATGCCAGCTCTACCGTTTTATGTCGTATCACTTGCCATATCCCTTTCATGGGAAGTGCAGGGGATTGTGGTCAGTGTATGTGAGTCTAACGAAGAGTTTGGATCATTATTTACAATGGTCACGGGAAGAAAGGTGGTCAAACCAGGTCATAACTGTGTTGTAAATAAATTATAAAAAGTCAAGATTAATTGGTTACTTACTTTGAAACATCCGTGCCATTACGTTCCGGTGCTGACTGCTTATGTTCATACAGCAGAGAAGACTGTATGAAGCACTTTTTGTATACAGGGTGTCCCAGCTATCTTGTCCACCCAAAATATCTCTGGAACAATAACATCTATTGGAATACGACTTTCATCGGTTTCAATGTAGGGCTGGGGCCCATGAATGTACATATTTGGAAACATTCTAAAACGAAAGCATACGTGTTTTTTAACACAAACTTATGTTTTTTTTAAATGGACCTCCTATATTTTTTCTTCAGCAATCCATAGCATGACAAAGCACATACACAATAGCGTTGATTGCATCGCAATATTCCCATTACATCCCGAGATATTAAGACGCGAAGTTGACGCTTGAAACACCCGACATGCGCTACTAGCGCACGTCCTGAGGCTCAGGCGTGAACCCCATGCTGCCCGTAATCGCGATGTGATTGACATGCGTAATCACACTTCCATACTTATCAAGAGGTCCGAAACGAATAATACGGTCTGCAGCCATCCTGCAGTAACGTCGTACATTCCAGCAGGTATTTATCCCATAGGCTAGGTGTGACGCGGTTCTGTAACATATCTGTGTACCGCAACGTTAGTCACAAAGTTAACTTCGCTTATCGTTAATCCGTTACTAAAAAGGTAATGCCGTTCAACGTTAAAACTTTACTTTACTGTAGATCTAGCGCAAGTGACAGTTAATCATTCACTCGTAATAGTAAAATTCATGTCCGTAGCTCGTGGTCGTGCGGTAGCGTTCTCGCTTCCCACGCCCGGGTTCCCGGGTTCGATTCCCGGCGGGGTCAGGGATTTTCTCTGCCTCGTGATGACTGGGTGTTGTCTGATGTCCTTAGGTTAGTTAGGTTTAAGTAGTTCTAAGTTCTAGGGGACTGATGACCATAGATGTTAAGTCCCATAGTGCTCAGAGCCATTTGAACCATTTGAAGTAAAATTCATGTTGATGGTTTTAGTGAAACGAGCAAGAGGACTAAAAGTTTTACCGTTGTTTAGGTAAAAATGTTTTGATTTGGGAAGTTCAGGTAGGACATAGATGTTGAATTTAAACATGTTTAACCAATTAGTTTTATTATCACATAATTACCAATGTTATGTTTATCTAATGCGTTAAATGACAAATTGTTGCAAACAAATGTTTCTTAACATCACTGGGTAAAAAGGCCCTTTGTAGAAACTTCCACTGTGATACCAGCACTACATACTAAACATAGCGTTCACATCTCATGCTCAAAGTGATGCCCATTGGCTTGCATACATAGAGTCACTCTGCGGATTAAGGATGCCTTACTTCGTACTACTGTTTCCTCTTTGATGGCTGTAAAAGCATCAATAATGCGTTGCTTCATGTCCTCTGGTGTTGTTGGTTCATGTTGGTAAACAGCATCCTTCACTGCTCCCCAAAGAAAATAATCCATCGGTGTAAGGTCCGGAGATCGGGCAGGCCACCTAACTGGGCCACCTCGTCCAATCCACCTACCAGGGAACTTACGGTTCAGAAGTCGTCGTGCTCGTAAGGCGTTATGTGCAGGGCATCCGTCATGCTGATACCACATGACCATTCTCCGGTTCAGAGGTACGGTGTCCAAGAGAACAGGAAGATTGTGTCGTATAAATCTGGAGTACTGTCTGCCATTTTGGATGCCATTTATAAAGAAAGGTCCGATAATGGTATCTCCAATAATCCCACACCAAACATTAACTCTCCACGGACGTTGATGCTCTACCTGACGGAGCCATTTTGGATTGTCTGCGGACCAATAATGCATATTCCTCATATAGACAATTCCTTTGTTGGAATGAGAGTTGATGGCAGCAGACCGTATTATTCGTTTCGGACCTCTTGATAAGTATGGAAGTGTGATTACGCATGTCAATCACATCGCGATTACGGGCAGCATGGGGTTCACGCCTGAGCCTCAGGACGTGCGCTAGTAGCGCATGTCGGGTGTTTCAAGCGTCAACTTCGCGTCTCAATATCTCGGGATGTAATGGGAATATTGAGATGCAATCAACGCCATTGTGTATGTGCTTTGTCATGCTATGGATTGCTGAAGAAAAAATATAGGAGGTCCATTTAAAAAACATAAGTTTGTGTCAAAAAACACGTATGCTTTCGTTTTAGAATGTTTCCAAATATGTACATTCATGGGCCCCAGCCCTACATTGTGCATGGGGGCTTAATTAAAATAAAATGCAAATAATTTTAATTTTTTGATTTAGTAGCTGTCTGTCCGATTACGAAGTCTCGTAAACGGTTGGCCCTGACTAGTATTATTACGCTATCTGACTGCATAGAACAACAACAAAGAATGAAATGGAAATTTTCATTAACACAATTAATTAATTAAGTCCCCAGCAACTATAAAACCTACGAAACCAAAGCACAAGTGTAACTGTTCTGTGTGTGGAAGTATGACTCAACGTACGCATCTGGCACGGTTCTTCTTCAACAACACAAGAAATTTTAAATATCATTTATACTGAATTAATTAAAGAAAATAGAAATACCATAATTACTCAAGAAAACCAGAATTACACTCTAATACAAGAACACAAGCCAGATGCTTTGTTGACTGAACCTGTAATGACGCATTATTCAGGACATTGAAATAATGAGGAAGAAAAGAAAAGTAGTTTGTTACCTTAATTTATATTGATGAAAAGCACTCTAGACATTACAATCTCTCCACACCGACTCGCTACTATCACATCTCAACAAGAACTTTTCAGTATCACATCTCAGCAAGCACTGCCTACTAGCTCATCTCAACAAACACTCCTCACTACGACATCTCAGCACTGACTACCACGAGTTCTCCCAAAGCACTGCCCACCACGAGTTCTCAATAATCACTGCCAGTGGAGGCGGCGGAACAATGCTCTCTAGCGCGATCTCTGGCGCTGTGGCTCAGTGTAGCCACCTTTCATATGCCCTTCCTCCACGGGCTAGAATTTGATGGTATTTTTGCCAGCATTGGTGGTGAAAATACCACCAAATTCCTCAAAAAAAAAAATACAGACAAAAATAAAAGATAATATTCATGCGTAAATATCATATAACTAGATAAAATTTTGGCTTTGCACTGACCTTTCAATAACCTAATATATAAAATACAGTAAGCAATACAAATTTTTTCATACATGTGACTTTACATAACAGTTTACACAAGTATTATGTGGTTAAACAGTTCAATCAATAGCGTCAGCAATGACGAATATGTGCAGGTAAGAGTCTCATAACTTTTCACAAACAGTAATACACAAAAAGTCAGTGTATACAAATATTCACATAAACGCTTTCCATAGCCCAAGAAACAAGTAGTTGACAGTTCCAGCAGTAGCACCCAGCAATGGTCAACAGGTGCAAATACCAACAAGTGACATTTTTTCAGTAGAAACAGTCCATCAGTGGCACCCAGTAATGTTGAGTAGGTGCAGACACCAACAAGTAACACCATTTCAGTATAAGCAGTTCCATTAGTGGCACCAGCAATGTTGAGCAGGTGCACACAGCAACAGGTGACATCTTTTCAGTAGAAGCAGTCCATCAGTGGCAACCAGCAATGTTGAGCAGGTGCCGACACCAACAAGTGACATCATTTCGGTAGAAGCAGTCCATTAGTGGCACCCAGCAATGTTGAGCAGGTGCAGACACCAACAGGTGACATCTTTTCAGTAGAAGCAGTCCATCAGTGGCACCCAGCAATGTTGAGCAGGTGCAGACATCAACAAGTAACACCATTTCAGTATAAGCAGTTCCATTAGTGGCACCAGCAATGTTGAGCAGGTGCAGACACCAACAAGTGACATCATTTCAGTAGAAGCAGTCCATCAGTGGCACCCAGCAATGTTGAGCAGGTGCAGACAGCAGTCCATAATATTCACTTTCACTAATCACACTGTTCATCAGCAGAAATTAAACATGACTAAATGTCACACATCATGTTGAAAAGTGCAGCACCATCACTAATCAGACAGTTCAGGCATGAACAATAGTTTGAATACACATACAATGCTTTTACACTAAACATACAAATCATAATAAACACACAAATGATATCAGATAATTGTCATATTAAATATTACAAATACACAAATATCAGTAAACCTATAATTTTTATGGGTGTCAGTGCAAGCCACAACAAACAAGTAAAATAATATTTAGGAGATAGGTTGGGATCACTTCTCTGGGATTATAAAAGGAAAACACACAAAACACACTCACTCATCTTTCATCCACATTAGTGCTACTGTGTAACTGAATAGTGTTAACTGTGTGAATGCAATTCTGTCAAAATTTTGTGTTCATCATGTGTATCAAGTAGTAGTGGCAGCAATGTATTACAGTCAATAATAGTTTGTCAGCGTCATAGTCATCATGTCAAGACCAATGTTTGCCAAGCTAGATCAAAATGTACGGTTGCTGAACAACTGTCAGTGAGCCAAGATATGCAAATGCTTCCTCTCTCCAAAAAAAAGTATATACTGCTTATTGATTTAACAAAGTGTGTATGTAGACAATCTTCTTTGTACTTGAGTGTTCTAGTCTGCCATCTTCATCCTCCTTGTTCCATATAGACCGACAAAAAAAATATCCTCCTCACTTACTTCACCTCTTATCCACCAAACTCCAATAATCATCAGCATTACATAATCTCAATACTTCAATAATACCTCATTTACCTTACCTCTTGTCCACGAAACTCCAATAATCATCAACTTCACATAATCTCAATACCTCAATAATACGTCGATACATATAAACCTCAGCACCAATATCATTTCACTTCCATAACAACTCTTTCCTCTAGTCAGTCTCCTCGAACAAGTACAGACAAAATCCTAGTGTAACTTCAATTCAGCATCCCATACAATCCGAAGACACAGTGTCCACACACAACCTCTGTATAATCCATCTGACCCAAATCTTCTACTCATTATAAATTATAAGATACATTTTGTTTACCTTGTCCATCATTAAATAAAAGAAATGCGTACATGACCTCTAACAGACTTAGTTCGAATAACTTTCAGTAATTAAGTACGATTACGGAGTGTTAATGATCATAATATTTCACAGTGTGTACACCACTTCAAGAATCATGGCAGAAGCAAACATGTGGAGTATTTCTTGTGTCACGTGTCACTTCCTATTTCAATTACTCACGAAAAATGCAGTGTAATAACTGTCAATGGTCTAAACCTAGTGTTGGTATGTCATGTCGTTATCTTCCTTCCTATTAGCATAAATTTATACAGCTTCCATAAAACCTCCAGCTCATGTGACTTCTATGAAGTTTCTCGTACTAATGTCGTTCGTCGAATTATAGCAGTTCATTTTCTTATCTTAAAAATATAAAGCACTGAGCGTAAGCAAAACATGCAATAGCGAGTAAATATACCAGTAGAGAACAGAATGTCAACAAGTGGATGCAGCACAATCCCTACAATGAGGCTCTGCCATGCAAACAATCTATAATTAATACCACAGTGTAACCTAAACTCTATGTTCGTACACTGTATATCAGCATTTCTATATTCTAAATTAAAGAGTAGTTATGACAACAAAACAGAAATGTGTAAATATGCAATCCATATGCAAGGCAGCAAATATGTTATCTAACATAATAAGCAGGTCATTAGCATCATATCAGCATAAGCAAATAAAGGTTCATACGTAACCTTAATAAGTAAATATGAAGGCGCAAGCAGATAAATCACAAAGTATATCTTACATACATAACCACAGTCAGCACAATCAATCAGTTGTCAATTACAATTTAAATAAATAAGCACAGCAGGCACATAATAAAAAAAATATGACATCAGTAAAAGAGCAGTGCAGCCAAGCGATGCATAATATATACAAATAACAAGCCTGTTCATTAATCAATAATTGTCAAAATCAGCAAATGTACACAAGCACGTCGCTTCACAAGTAAATTCATAGAACATGAAATTTAGCACAAAGTATGAATCACGTAATCGCGAGCAGCAAATTACATCTAAAGTACGTACCTAAGTGGAAATATGTTACCTGAAAAATAAACTCAATTAATAGTTACCCTTTTTTAGTTTATTACTTTTTTCTTCGAAATTACATTCTTCCTGAAATTTTCTCCAAAGCAAGTCGTCTTAACGTCGGACACGCACAGAATTTACCTGAAGGTCTTAAATATTTTACACAACCGTATCCTGAAAAATACTGAACGTTAATAACATAATTCATCAAGTCACTATAGCTTTATACTGAATTTAGTCGGAGAAATTAGACTGTATTTGTTTACGTCTGTCAGTGCATTCGCACTGAGCGCTCAATCAGCTGTAGGCGCGTGACGTAGAAAGTGATTGTTTGCGGTCAACGACTGCCTTGTGCGGCGCGCAGACTTCACTGTTGCTTTGAGTACGCGCCGCCGCCAGAACACAGCGCGGTATCCTTGTATTCTCTGCATGTTTACATGTAGCTGTTAGTTTCTCTAAAGTATGTCATTCCACAAAAATTTTTACGTTCGATATATGATGTATTCCCTTAGAGCGCCGAGATTTAAGAGTTTCTACTTCAACAGTGTTATAATGAATAATTTTGCGAATTCTATATGGACCGTTATAAAGCAGAAAAAATTTGCGACATAAGCCTTTTCCTTTATGAGACAAACGATGAGATTTAATTAACACCTTCTGACCGACTGACAAATTTTTTAAACGACCAGGACGTTTAGCTGATTTCTCTCTTTTTGCAGCCGCAGACGCAATATTTCGTAGAGCCAGGTTGACAACTTCAGAATGCCGCAGTTTCCATGAAGGCGGAAAAGGAACGATTTCAGAAATGCGATTTGTTGGTACTTTATTTTTTAATATCAATAGAGGCGGTAAAGAAGTTGAGTCATTAGGAAGTTCATTCAGAATGTTTTGAAAAATATGAAGATACTGATCCCAGGTTCTGTGATTCTGATGACAATAAAGACGGCACAATTTATTGATTTCCTTCATCCATCTCTCTGAAGCATTAGATTGAGGGTGAAAAAGTGAAATAAAAATTGGTTTAATCTTACGACGCCATAGAGTACGAAGCCAAATTTTAGAGCGAAACTGTGATCCATTATCTGATATAACCTTATCAACATGACCAACTTCTTTAAGAAAATGTTTGATGAAAGCATTAGATACTGAACGAGCTGTTGCTTTGCGTAAAGGTGTAAAACACACATATTTTGACGTCAATTCCACTGCTACGAAAATGTACGCAAAACCATTAGTAGAACGAACCACTGGACCGAACAAATCGACTGCAGCCATGTCCTTTAATTTCGCTGGAATGATAGGAAACAACGGTGCTCTGTGAGAAACAGTTGGCGGCTTAGCCTTTTGACATAATTTGCATTTGGCAAGAACAGATCGAATACGTTTTTCCATATTACTGAAGTAGCAATTTTCTCGTAATTTATGAAAGCATTTTCTGGGACCAAAGTGCGCATAACTGAAATGTGTGTACCAAATCAATATATTGACCCACTCATCAGGAATACAAACTAACCAAACAGAGTTGTCGACCGATTTTCGTTTGAAAAGAATATCATTTCGAACTAAATAATGCTGTCTAATCGCTACGCTTTCCTTTCTCCTCCACTTCTCCTTAATGTCCTTCCAGATTGGATCCTTATTTTGCTCCTTAGCGATGTCCTGGAGCGAAGATGAAATAAAATTCTCAAACGCAACACCTTGAATGTACATCAAACAATAATGGTTTTCTTTGCAGTCCTCTTCAGCACTTTGTTTCAAACCCATAGGTGCACGTGATAAAGCATCAGCAACAATATTTGAAGATCCCTGTATGTAAACAATACTAAAATCAAATTCCTGTAGGTACAACGCCCATCGTGACAATCTGCCATGAGTTAATTTTGTCGACATAAGAAATTCCAAAGCTCGATGATCAGTGTAAACCTTAGTATGTCTACCGAACAAAAATGTGCGAAATTTTGTGAAAGCCCAAACAACAGCCAAAGCTTCAAGTTCCGTAATCGAATAATTCTTTTCGGATTTAGAGAGAACACGACTTCCAAATGCAATAGTCTTCTGTACTACAACGCCGTTTTCTTCTATCTACTGAAATAAATGTGCACCTAGGCCTTTGTATGATGAGTCCGTCGCCAAACAAAAATCTTTAGATAAATCCGGATGTGAAAGAAGTGGAGCAGCAACTAAAGCATCACGAAGTTGTTCAAATTCTGATTGAGCTTCCTCATCCCAACACCAATTAGAATTTTTTCCAGATAGTTCACATAAACGAGGTGTGGGCAAATTGTCCAATCTAACAAAGCGTCTAAGAAAATTACAGACACCAAGGAAACTACGAACATCACGTTTTGTGGTAGGAACAGCATAATTACGAATAGCGTCTAGTTTCTCTGGATCAGGGAGAATACCTTCTGTAGAAATAATGTGACCGAGAAATTTCACCTGAGAACGACCAAATTCAGATTTTTCCAAGTTCACTGTCATGCCAACTCGTGCAAAAATACGTAATAATGAATCCAAAATTTTGTTATGCTCACTCCAAGAACGTTTAGCAATAAGAATATCGTCAACATATGAAGTAATATAGTCACGAAGATAAACAGGTAAAATTTCATTTAAGCTACGAATGAATGCTGCAGAAAATATAGTAAATCCAAACGGTAATTTCCAAAGTCACTTTTGGGTAAAACAGTCAAATCCGGTTATTTTTTTACCTACTGTCTAGATAGATGGTTAGTAGAAGAATTGTTTTTATAGATGCAAAGAATAGTGAAAGAGTAGGCAGCGGTGCAGAAAACTAAAAGGGAAATAGCACCACTACAGCTCGGGGCCCTGTGAACGCTACGGCACATATTCACTTAGTGTAGTGAATCCCCTGAGGACCTTAATAGCTGCACATAAATTGCAGTTTGTGACTTAGTGGCAAATTTGGCGGGAGTGCATACATAAATTGATCTAACCATGCACATGGATGTATGTCATTCTTAGAATTGCGACATATCTTAATCTTCCGAACAGTCAAGAAGTGTTTATAGTCAACGTTTTCGCCTCGTGGCGACAAAGACCTACCGCGTCTGTCCCAGTTTGAATGTCGATTATTGTCAAGTTCGCGCGCCTGGCGCTCTCTTGTTACGTCCCGTAAATGAAACAAATTATCTTCTTCAAAGCCCTCTGCTATCTGTGATTCTAAATTTCTTCTGCTGTCTTTTCCTACGATTTCGCCTTCAATTTGTTTGACTTGCTTTCGTAATGCCTCAACTTCCCTTTTAACGCGTTCATTAAATTTTCCCTGATTTTCAACATGCTTATTTTTGTTCTGGTACTCTTCGGTTTCTGCAAATGGTAATGGAGCTGTATCATCCGACTCTCTATCCCCATGTAAACTAAGATTTGTCAATTTATCTGAAATCTCCTCAACTCTTTCCGATAAGTCACCTATTTTTTCTTTCTGTTTACTTACGTCTTCCGTAAGTGTCGCGACTCGGGTTTCAGTATTGACACATTTGGTAGTTAACTGTTCATATTGTTGTGTTAGATTATTTATTCTGTCATTTGGTACGGATTCCTCGATTCTCTCAAATATTTCTTCCTTATCATGTGCACGTTGTAAATTTAACTATGAAAATTTTTGTACTATCACGCGATCTCTTTCTTCCTGTTCTCTATCTTGTTCCCTTTGTCTAATCTCTACTGCAATTAATCTATTATTGTGAGAATTCAAAATCAGTTGTACTTCTTCTCTGATTTCTTTCTTTAACTCATCTTTCATATTTTTGAAACATGTCCCTCTTCGTGAATCTAACCGTGTTTCCAAAGTTCCCATCTCTGTTTTAATTGTTCCAATCTCTGTTTTAAATTCAGATCCTAACCGAGTTTCCATTGTTCCCATTTGTGAGTCTAATCGTGTTGCCAAAGTTCCCATCTCTGTTTTAATTGTTCCTATTTGTGAGTCTAACCGTGTTTTTAATTCAGATCGTATCTGTGATCCCAAATTTAATATTGCACTCATCAACTGCTCCGTACTAACTTGTTCGAAATTCTTTTCGCCCCTAACATTTCCCACAAAACCAGCCTCCTTCGTCATAGCTGTAAGGCCATCTGTGATCGATACTATTACAGGATCTTCTGTCGTTAATCTCGTATTCTGAGAATTTTCTGATTGAGAAAAATTTTGAAATGGTTCCGGACTATTTTCCCGACTTATTAAATTGTTTTCCACTTCATTATCCATCATACTGTTTTCCCCTGTTGGCGAGTTCGCCATGTTAACAATTTCGTCATTCTCACTATTCATCACTTTGGCCTTTTTCATCGATCGCGTAATCATTTACAAAATATACAAAACTCGTCACTGTACGAAATTTATACACAATGACCCTTTATCTCCAACAATACCATTTACATGAAATGTTTCCCTCAAACACGATAAACGAACAATTGAAATAATTGCACTAAATTGTCAAACCCGTAGACAAGACAACAGAAATGAAATTTTGCAAAAAAAAATACCATTAGAAGAATGACAATTACCAAATCTATACATGCAATATAGACTACAATTACTAAACTACAAATTACTACAACAATCCTACTGTCTACTATTTCTACAATCAGAAGAATTCCAAGGGACGATCCGAAGCAGCGGTCGCCACGTGCCTGGGGGCTTAATTAAAATAAAATGCAAATAATTTTAATTTTTTGATTTAGTAGCTGTCTGTCCGATTACGAAGTCTCGTAAACGGTTGGCCCTGACTAGTATTATTACGCTATCTGAGTGCACAGAACAACAACAAAGAATGAAATGGAAATTTTCATTAACACAATTAATTAATTAAGTCCCCAGCAACTATAAAACCTACGAAACCAAAGCACAAGTGTAACTGTTCTGTGTGTGGAAGTATGACTCAACGTACGCATCTGGCACGGTTCTTCTTCAACAACACAAGAAATTTTAAATATCATTTATACTGAATTAATTAAAGAAGATAGAAATACCATAATTACTCAAGAAAACCAGAATTACACTCTAATACAAGAACACAAGCCAGATGCTTTGTTGACTGAACCTGTAATGACGCATTACTCAGGACACTGAAATAATGAGAAAGAAAAGAAAAGTAGTTTGTTACCTTAATTTATATTGATGAAAAGCACTCTAGACATTACAATCTCTCCACACCGACTCGCTACTATCACATCTCAACAAGAACTTTTCAGTATCACATCTCAGCAAGCACTGCCTACTAGCTCATCTCAACAAACACTCCTCACTACGACATCTCAGCACTGACTACCACGAGTTCTCCCAAAGCACTGCCCACTACGAGTTCTCAATAATCACTGCCAGTGGAGGCGGCGGAACAATGCTCTCTAGCGCGATCTCTGGCGCTGTGGCTCAGTGTAGCCACCTTTCAATTGATACCGGTGAAAGTCGTTTTCCAATAGCTGTTACTGTTCCAGAGATATTTTGGGTGGACAAGATAGCTGAGACACCCTGTATATACACTCCTGGAAATTGAAATAAGAACACCGTGAATTCATTGTCCCAGGAAGGAGAAACTTTATTGACACATTCCTGGGGTCAGATACATCACATGATCACACTGACAGAACCACAGGCACATAGACACAGGCAACAGAGCATGCACAATGTCGGCACTAGTACAGTGTATATCCACCTTTCGCAGCAATACAGGCTGCTATTCTCCCATGGAGACGATCGTAGAGATGCTGGATGTAGTCCTGTGGAACGGCTTGCCATGCCATTTCCACCTGGCGCCTCAGTTGGACCAGCGTTCGTGCTGGACGTGCAGACCGCGTGAGACGACGCCTCATCCAGTCCCAAACATTCTCAATGGGGGACAGATCCGGAGATCTTGCTGGCCAGGGTAGTTGACTTACACCTTCTAGAGCACGTTGGGTGGCACGGGATACATGCGGACGTGCATTGTCCTGTTGGAACAGCAAGTTCCCTTGCCGGTCTAGGAATGGTAGAACGATGGGTTCGATGACGGTTTGGATGTACCGTGCACTATTCAGTGTCCCCTCGACGATCACCAGTGGTGTACGGCCAGTGTAGGAGATCGCTCCCCACACCATGATGCCGGGTGTTGGCCCTGTGTGCCTCGGTCGTATGCAGTCCTGATTGTGGCGCTCACCTGCACGGCGCCAAACACGCATACGACCATCATTGGCACCAAGGCAGAAGCGACTCTCATCGCTGAAGACGACACGTCTCCATTCGTCCCTCCATTCACGCCTGTCGCGACACCACTGGAGGCGGGCTGCACGATGTTGGGGCGTGAGCGGAAGACGGCCTAACGGTGTGCGGGACCGTAGCCCAGCTTCATGGAGACGGTTGCGAATGGTCCTCGCCGATACCCCAGGAGCAACAGTGTCCCTAATTTGCTGGGAAGTGGCGGTGCGGTCCCCTACGGCACTGCGTAGGATCCTACGGTCTTGGCGTGCATCCGTGCGTCGCTGCGGTCCGGTCCCAGGTCGACGGGCACGTGCACCTTCCGCCGACCACTGGCGACAACATCGATGTACTGTGGAGACCTCACGCCGCACGTGTTGAGCAATTCGGCGGTGCGTCCACCCGGCCTCCCGCATGCCCACTATACGCCCTCGCTCAAAGTCCGTCAACTGCACATACGGTTCACGTCCACGCTGTCGCGGCATGCTACCAGTGTTAAAGACTGCGATGGAGCTCCGTATGCCACGGCAAACTGGCTGACACTGACGGCGGCGGTGCACAAATGCTGCGCAGCTAGCGCCATTCGACGGCCAACACCGCGGTTCCTGGTGTGTCCGCTGTGCCGTGCGTGTGATCATTGCTTGTACAGCCCTCTCGCAGTGTCCGGAGCAAGTATGGTGGGTCTGATACACCGGTGTCAATGTGTTCTTTTTTCCATTTCCAGGAGTATATATATATATATATATATATATATATATATATATATATATATAAAATCTAAAGCACCACCCACACACGAAGAAAACTTACAACATGGAAGTACGTATATAAATATGGCGATATCACTATCTTAACAATGCCAACGACTTTCACTCTCAGAGATATTTCGATGTAGGCATAGACGTCATAGTAGAAATTTACAAATTACTGACGTTCCGTAACTTACTATTTATATTAATAGAGAACTGACTAAAATTAAGATAAATAAAGTAGCCAGTTTCTTTGAATGTTACTGCGGTGATATTATGTAAATATTATGGTATATACTGGAAGCGAAGTAAATGATAAGGGATAGATGAACATAAATAAATATTACAACAGTGGACATATAATCTGAATATTATGGTACACATTGGGAGCAAAGTAAATGATAAGGCATGGATGAACATAAATAAATATTACAGCAGCGGACATTAAATTATATTTTTATAGCAAGCTGATATATTTTATGCACTACTTCATGTTGGGTTAGCGTCTGCATGTTGTTATTGTTAAGGGGAGTAGTGTTCATTTAAAAATGAAAAGCACGTGGATGAAATTTTGAATAAAGGTTACGTTGCCTAAGGTCTATTCACTGAGGAGATTTTGTGGTCATTTGCTTTTATGTGCATATATTTCAATTCCTTCAAACAATTTCATAAAGCTACCTTTCTCGGCATGATGCAATACCTGACTGTGGTCTTTACGGCTCTTAATTCCATGATTGTTAATAATCGTGTGCACGGAAAATGTAGATTATGACATGTTCTTCAAACGTATGGCATCTATGTGCTCCTTGAAGCAAGTCTCAAAGCTGCTCCCAGTTTGTTCGATATAGCAGGAGAGGCAACTTTGACAACTTTGTATGTGCCCGATTTTTTGTATAGGGGGCGGGGGCATTATTCTTTAAGTTGTGAATTTCTGTCTGCTGAAGTTCGTTGTATGTGTGGAAGCTTATCTTAATGGTTGTGTTTTTAAATGGATTCCTTATTTCTTAGGATGTGCTCCATTAGAAAGGTAATGCAACAATTTTTTGCTGTTTTCTACAGTATCCTGTATTAACTGCTTGGTTGTCTGGTGTGCTGCTTTGTTTTCTGATGGTTTTTGGATTTTTTGTAATAATTTGTCTATCATCAGAGGGCTGTATCCATTGTTTCAGGCTATGGTTTTAATCACATTTATTTATTTTTCTTTTTGAACTGGTCCAAGAGGAATTTTATGTAGGCAATTCAATGTGAATCTAAAATATGCCTTCTTACGTTGGTTTGGATTAGAAGATGAGCTGTTGATACACAAATCAGTGGATGTTGATTATTTATAAATCTCAAAATGTTGTACAGGGTTCTTGTTAATGATTTTTTACGTCTAAGAAACTGATGCTGTTCTTAGTCTCCTGTTCAGCTGTGAAGTTAATGTTTTTGTGCATGCTGCTCATATTTGTTTCTAATGTGCCATCAAAAAGTATGATTGTATCAACAAACCTTTTGTGGTAGATGATTTTGCTGTTGATGTAACTGTTAGCTTCAAAAAATGCCTGCTCTAAGTGATTTATGTAAATGTTTGCCAAAATCCCAGGTAGGCTACTACTCATTGTCAACCCATCTCTCTCTCTTCGTATATTTTGTCATTAAAACTGAAGTTAATTGTATGACATTACCAAAGTAAGCAATTCACTGGCTCACAGATCTCTGCCATGCTTAGTTTCTTATGTGTGAGCAGAGTGCCCCTGATTATATTTATGGGTACTCTATAGGGATGTCAGTATAAAGGTTCACTGCCAAGTGATGCAAATCTGGCTGTTAGTGGAATGTACACATCTTTAACATTCTCAGTGAGTTTATAATGGAGAATTTATTTCAGATGTATAGTGGGTATTAAGAAGAGCAAGTAGTTTGTTATTTAATCTGTATGAAGGGCTGTTCCTAGACTTTTCGGGTCTTACGCTGTGATTGGATGCAAGTTTCAATGGGGTTCATGGGAATGCAGACACACACTTCCCATTCTGTTAGGCGGACATTACAATTCTTACGTTTTTTCTTAATTTTGACCTGAAATTTAGAAGTATGATCTAAATCTAATTCGGTTATGTTGTTACTATTGAAGAACTCCATGGTTTTCTTAACATAGTAATTTTCAAATGTTATAACTGTACAACTACTTTTATCAGCTTTGACTATTAAAGTCTTACTTTTTGAAAGTTTGGAGTTGATACAATTTAGAATGTTTAGGACATTGGTTCTATGTGAAATGTTGTTTTTGAGGTGCCTTATATTGTTTTATTGACTTTAAGAGCTAAAGAATTGCCTTCCTTATTATATTTGATGTTGCGGATGGTCGTCGACAGATTTCTTTTGCATCTTTTAAAAGCGTGAACGTTTCTCAATAGCTGGTAAGCTTAATGCTATTTCTTCGAAAACTGACGTTCTGAGCGCGTGGCTGTGTACAAAATATAGGTTGACTCTTACGGAGAAGATAGTAACCGGCCACTTTTTATAATGCTTTTTATTTATTTAAATAGCTCCGTTACTGGTTTCGGAGCGACAGGTTCATCATCAGACGGCTTGTTCAAGCTAAGATACAGTTTGCATTAGTTTTCACTTGTTGTTCTCCCAAATGATGAAATTTTCTTGTTGTAGTGGTGCCCTAAAACCAAAAAAAGATGTGAGACAGTGTCTCATTGCCTCACAATGATTTTAAAAAACGTAAATAAACTATAAAAAGTAAAGATGTTTTGGCTACTTACGTTGAAACATTCGCGCCATTACGTTCTGGTGCTGACTGCTTGTGTTCATGCAACAGAGAAGAGGGTATGAAGCACTTTGTTTGTATATATATGTATACAAATAATCTAAAGCACGACTCACATACCAAGAAGTTTCACCACATGGAAGTATGTATACAAAGATAGCGATATCAGAATCACAACAATGTCAAAGACTTTCAGAGCTATTTCGATATTTACGTAGATGTCACAATATAAATTTATAAATTACTGACGTTCCATTACTTACTATTTATATCAAAAGATAAATGATTAAACTTAAGGTAAACAAATAAAGCAGCGAGTTTGTTACAAAGTTTTACAGCAGTGATGTTGTGGAAATAATATGGTATACATTGGAAGCAAAGTAAATGATAAGCATCCAGTTTGTTATAAAGTGTTACTGCAGTGATATTATGTATTTTCCTTCCTTCATACTTGTGTCGATCCATTTTGCCTTCCAGAATGATGAGATCACGCAGGAAATATCACGAAAATATTCCCCAGACAACAACACTCCCTTCTCCGGTCTTGACCCTTCCGACGATCCTCGCATTGAGTCTCCATCTGCCCAATGGGTCATAAACATGATTCATCTGAAAAGGACACCTGTCGCCACGCTCTGGGCGTCCAGTTGTAATGGCATGCAAATTCTAGCCTCCGTCACTCATGAACACCAGTCAGCATGGATGACTATATCAGGGGCCTGCTGCCCATACGCAATAACGTTCCCTGAAAGATCGTTGAGGAGACACTGTTGGTAGCCCCTCTGGTTCCCCTTTGCTCAACAGTTGCACGTCTATTCGTCCGTACCCATCTCTGCTTCCATGCCGGCCGGTGTGGCCGTGCGGTTCTAGGCGCTTCAGTCTGGAACCGCGTGACCTCTGCGGTCGCACGTTCGAATCCTGCCTCGGGCATGGATGTGTGTGATGTCCTTAGGTTAGTTAGGTTCAAGTAGTTCTAAGTTCTAGGGGACTGATGACCTCAGATGTTAAGTCCCATAGTGCTCAGAGCCATTTGAATCATTTTCTGCTTCCATCACTCACTCGTGTTATCTACGGCCCTTGGTGCACCAGAGTTGCCTCGTCGCACATTTTGAATAATTCACCATGAATGTTGTACTTTAGCCACGGCAACACGTAAACAGTTTACAAACTTACCAGTTTCGGAAATTCTTCCACCCTTGGCCCGAAAGTCAATAACCATGTTCTTTTGGGCGTCAGGTAAATCGCCCCTTTCCCGCACTGCACTGTTTTCCGCGACCCCCGACACGCTTTATATACCCTTCAGTGCTAGTGCTGTCTCCTGCCATCTTTGAGGGGCGCTGTTTACAACATCTTAACGTTTCCATCCAATGAACGGATTTACATCAGTAGCGTTACATGCACTCGTCCACGAGATACTGCGAACATATTTGGAATTTAAAACAGACTGTCGGCTCAATGTCGGGTGATGGAGAACTTTACGCCACCATCTCTCTTCCCCTTGCGACCAAATACAGACGACGTTACATTCTTCCACCACGAGGATTCGAAGCGGCTACCTCTGGATCGAGCGCCACCTCATGGACGTACGTTAGCAACCTTGGCTATGGCGGTGGGTTAGGCGGCGGAACACATTTGTCGGTCGTTATATTGTCAGTTAGCGATAGTCGTATCTAGGTTCTTACCTAAAAAACAAGATGCTCTTTCGTTAGTAATCATACCTCTAATTAGGTTACGCCGGCCGCGGTGGTCTAGCGGTTCTGGCGCTGCAGTCCGGAACCGCGGGACTGCTACGGTCGCAGGTTCGAATCCTGCCTCGGGCATGGGTGTGTGTGATGTCCTTAAGTTAGTTAGGTTTAAGTAGTTCTAAGTTCTAGGGGACTTATGACCTAAGATGTTGAGTCCCATAGTGCTCAGAGCCATTTGAACCATTTGAACCAATTACGTTACGCATGTGTTTTTATCGATACTTGTCATTTAGCTTAAACTTAAAAGCAGTTATTCACACATTGATAAATTATAAATCTGGCACGTAGCTGTTTGTATGTTGCCTTAATTGTCATCTACAGGGTATTAATGCTGCCCTGAGTTTTTCCTGCACAGAGAAATCTGGAACCTTCTAGAGTCGTAATAATTCTAGGGGTGACTTAAACTATTAATAATGAAAGGTCATTCATTTTAGCTTCTGTATATTTTTGAACAGTTAAACAACTGGTTCACAGCATTCATCCAACTTCCACAGTAATATTATTCCCATCGGCTCACTTGAGCTATAAAATTCCAACTACTGCTATGTCTGCACATCATCTCCTCCCACCAAGTGAGAGAGAGCTGAGAGATTATAAATGTAGGTAAAGAAATACATAATTTACATTGCTGTCAACGAAAACATTTAAATTCGCTTTACACATATTTTTTACATAAATGTAACAAAATTTAAAGAAAAAGCTTTTTAATTCCATGCATATAAAAATGTGTGTATGTATTTGTGTGTAAGTGTGTGTGTGTGTGTGTGTGAGTGTGTGTGTGTGTGTGTGTGTGTGTGTGTGTGTGTGTGTGTGTGTGTGAGAGAGAGAGAGAGAGAGAGAGAGAGAGAGAGAGAGAGAGAGAGAGAGGGAGGGAAAATTCCACACCTCCTCCTAAAGCACTGGAGAGACTTCAACCAAACTTGCTACTCGTATCCTTTACTGTCAGGCAACAATCGCTGTCCGATTAAGAACCTCCTGCCTTACTTAGTTGAGGAGATAAGACGTTATAAACAATGAGGTGCGTGAAAAATCGTCGCATTAAATATGAAGTTTTAATAAATTTAGTCTTAACTATTAAGACACTCCTAGAGTCGAGTCATGTTAAGGAAACAGCTGGCACCTGGCGTGCTTTTACAGCTCTCAATGGCGAATCTCAAACGGCTGTAGGCGAAAATAATAGCCGTCTATAGAACTTTGAAGAGGCCTTGTCATGTTTACGAAACTACGTTGTAGACACGCGAAGCGCTTGTGCTAGGGTATGCAAACTGTCCGAGATAATGTTTCTTAATTTGTATACCGTACTTCCACATTTGTACAATAGGCATATTTCTTTGCGCGATTGTTTCATGATTTCAAGGGTGTTTTCAGAAATACATTCAAATGAAATTTTTTCGATAACTCAGTACAAACAAAGTTCACTTTTTGTTTCCGTTTCTAATAGAAATTTGACAAAATCAGTACCTGGGAACGCCAGATATGTCTCCTACTAACATTATAAAGTTTATATACTTATGTTTTTTTTTATTCAACCTCAAGCTTATTCTAACCACGTGGAAAGAAACAGTGCTTACAAAATCGTTTATATAGAAATCGATTTACACGATGTTGCAATTTTTTCATTAATCAACCGATCGATACCACGGGTATTGATGGGGTCCTAATACGTATTACGCTTGACTAAATTACAGTGACTACCAAAAATTGGAAACTTCCTTGACACTGACTACGGTGTCTTGTCTTGGAATTCTTGACCTGACATTGTTTATTTACACTCCTGGAAATTGAAATAAGAACACCGTGAATTCATTGTCCCAGGAAGGAGAAACTTTATTGACACATTCCTGGGGTCAGATACATCACATGATCACACTGACAGAACCACAGGCACATAGACACAGGCAACAGAGCATGCACAATGTCGGCACTAGTATAGTGTATATCCACCTTTCGCAGCAATGCAGGCTGCTATTCTCCCATGGAGACGATCGTAGAGATGCTGGATGTAGTCCTGTGGAACGGCTTGCCATGCCATTTCCACCTGGCGCCTCAGTTGGACCAGCGTTCGTGCTGGACGTGCAGACCGCGTGAGACGACGCTTCATCCAGTCCCAAACATGCTCAATGGGGGACAGATCCGGAGATCTTGCTGGCCAGGGTAGTTGACTTACACCCTCTAGAGCACGTTGGGTGGCACGGGATACATGCGGACGTGCATTGTCCTGTTGGAACAGCAAGTTCCCTTGCCGGTCTAGGAATGGTAGAACGATGGGTTCTATGACGGTTTGGATGTACCGTGCACTATTCAGTGTCCCCTCGACGATCACCAGTGGTGTACGGCCAGTGTAGGAGATCGCTCCCCACACCATGATGCCGGGTGTTGGCCCTGTGTGCCTCGGTCGTATGCAGTCCTGATTGTGGCGCTCACCTGCACGGCGCCAAACACGCATACGACCATCATTGGCACCAAGGCAGAAGCGACTCTCATCGCTGAAGACGACACGTCTCCATTCCTCCATTCGTCCCTCCATTCACGCCTGTCGCGACACCACTGGAGGCGGGATGCACGATGTTGGGGCGTGAGCGGAAGACGGCCTAACGGTGTACGGGACCGTAGCCCAGCTTCGCGACACCACTGGAGGCGGGCTGCACGATGTTGGGGCGTGAGCGGAAGACGGCCTAACGGTGTGCGGGACCGTAGCCCAGCTTCATGGAGACGGTTGCGAATGGTCCTCGCCGATACCCCAGGAGCAACAGTGTCCCTAATTTGCTGGGAAGTGGCGGTGCGGTCCCCTACGGCACTGCGTAGGATCCTACGGTCTTGGCGTGCATCCGTGCGTCGCTGCGGTCCGGTCCCAGGTCGACGGGCACGTGCACCTTCCGCCGACCACTGGCGACAACATCGATGTACTGTGGAGACCTCACGCCCCACGTGTTGAGCAATTCGGCGGTACGTCCACCCGGCCTCCCGCATGCCCACTATACGCCCTCGCTCAAAGTCCGTCAACTGCACATACGGTTCACGTCCACGCTGTCGCGGCATGCTACCAGTGTTAAAGACTGCGATGGAGCTCCGTATGCCACGGCAAACTGGCTGACACTGACGGCGGCGGTGCACAAATGCTGCGCAGCTAGCGCTATTCGACGGCCAACACCGCGGTTCCTGGTGTGTCCGCTGTGCCGTGCGTGTGATCATTGCTTGTACAGCCCTCTCGCAGTGTCCGGAGCAAGTATGGTGGGTCTGACACACCGGTGTCAATGTGTTCTTTTTTCCATTTCCAGGAGTGTATTTACCTAACCTGATCTGATGAGTTTCGGGCCCCTCTTACATCAGACCAGGATTTTACACATCAGTACCTTTTTTACATCTTAGTTGCTTAAGAAACAAGAATAATTTTAAAATGACAAAAGGTAGTAAAATGATTTGAGTGTCGGTAGAGACATTGTAAATAAACAGTACCGAGCAAGAGGAAATAAAGCTAATATTGGCAGTAGTTCTACCGCTTGTGCTTCCAATAATGATAATGACAATAGTAACAATAACGATAGTGGCACATATACAAGAGTTTATAATTGTAGAAAATATATACACTACTGGCCATTAAAATTGCTACACCAAGAAGAAATGCAGATGATAAACGGGTATTCATTAACCAAATATATTATACTACAACTGATATGTGATTACATTTTCACGCAATTTGGGTGCATAGATACTGAGAAATCAGTACCCAGAACAACGACCTCTGGCCGTAATAACGGCCTTGATACCCCTGAGCATTGAGTCAAACAGAGCTGGGACGACGTGTACAGGTACAGCTCCCCATGCAGCTTCAACACGATACCACAGTTCATCCAGAGTAGTGACTGGAGTACTGTGACGAGCCAGTTGCTCGGCCACCACTGACCAGACGTTTTAAATTGGCTCTGGCTCTGAGCGCTATGGGACTGAACATCTGTGCTCATCAGTCCCCTAGAACTTAGAACTAGTTAAACCTAACTAACCTAAGGGCATCACACACATCATGCCCGAGGCAGGATTCGAACCTGCGACCGTAGCGGTCACGCGGTTCCAGACTGAAGCGCCTAGAACCGCTCGGCCACACCGGCCGCCATTTTCAATTGGTGAGAGATCTGGAGAATGTGCTGGCCAGGGCAGCAGTCGAACATTTTCTATATCCAGAATGGCCCGTACAGGACCTGCAACATGCGGCCGTGCATTAACCTGCAGAAATTTAGGGTTTCGCAGGGATCGAATGAAGGGTAGAGCCACGGGTCGTAAGACATCCGAAATGTAACGTCCACTGTTCAAAGTACCGTCAATGTGAACGAGAAGTGACCGAGACGTGTAACCAATGGCCATCACGCCTGGTGATACGCCAGTATGGCGATGACGAATACACGCTTCCAATGTGCGTTCACCGCGATGTAGCCAAACACGGATGCCACCATCATGATGCTGTAAACAGAACCTGGATTCATCCGAAAAAATGACGTTTTGCCATTCGTGCACCCAGGTTCGTCGTTGAGTACATCATCGCAGGCGCTCCTGTCTGTGATGCAGTGTCAAGGGTAACCACAGCCACGGTCTGCGAGCTGATAGTCCATGCTGCTGCAAACGTCGTCGAACTGTTCGTGCAGATGGTTGATGTCTTGCAAACGTCCCCCTCTGCTGACTCAGGGATCGAGACGTGGCTGCACGATCCGTTACAGCCATGCGGATAAGATCCTGTCATCTCGACTGCTAGTGATACGAGGCCGTTGGGATCCAGCACGGCGTTCCGTATTACCCTCCTGAACGCACCGATTCCATATTCTGCTAACAGTCATTGGATCTCGACCAACGCGAGCAGCAATGTCGCGATACGATTAACCGCAATCGCGATAGGCTACAATCCGACCTTTATCAAAGTCTGAAACGTGATGGTACGCATTTCTCCTCCTCACACGAGGCATCACAACAACGTTTCACCAGGTAACGCCGGTCAACTGCTGTTTGTGTATGAGAAATCGTTCGGAAAGTTTCCTCATGTCAGCACGTTGTAGGTGTCGCCACCGGCGCCAACCTTGTGTGAATGCTCTGAAAAGCTAATCATTTGTATATCAGAGTATCTTCCTCCTGTCGGTTAAATTTCGCGTCTGTAGCACGTCATCGTCGTGGTGTAGCAATTTTAATGACCAGAAGTGTATTTTGTGATATAATTATCGGGAAGACACAGAGCTTGCTAACAGCGGTGGGAACTGAGGCAAATGTGATAGGAAAGAAGGATGTAAAGGGGTAAGGAGACTGTACTGTGACAGTGGTAGTTATTAGTGTTTACTGTTGCCCCAGTAGATATATCTTTAACTGTCTTTTGAATGGAGTTCCTGGAGTGTGAATATCGTTCATTGCCAGATATGGATGGGAACAAATTGTGCCCGCTGGTATGACAGGCACTGTCTGTAATTCTCATACAGCACGTACCAAGAATTCCCCTGAGGCAGCTGTGTGGGTGCGCAGGGGGCGGTCGGTGCCTGCGGCTGCTGGAGGTGCGGGTCCCGCCCCACGTGCTGCTGCACGGGGACGCCGGCCTCGAGTGCGAGTTCGACCTGCAGGGCGAGGCGCTCTACTCCGTCAAGTGGTACAAGGACGGCCACGAGTTCTACCGCTTCGTGCCCAGGGACTCGCCGCCCAGGTACCTCTTCCAGCTCGCCGGCGTCACCGTCGACGTAAGTAGCGTGACGTACCTGTTTAATTACGTAATTAGACTGGCTGTTGGAAAATTAACCCGATACGTAGCATGGTGCATTATTATGTGAATTTAAATTGACAATTTATTAACAGAAGATGCCTCGGATCACCAGCTGATTTACCACTTAATTACCCTGAATAATTCCTTAAAGCCGGCCGCTGGTGGCCGAGCGGTTCTGGCGCTACAGTCTGGAACCGCGCGACCGCTACGGTCGCAGGTTCGAATCCTGCCTCGGGCATGGATGTGTGTGCTGTCCTTAGGTTAGTTAGGTTTAAGTAGTTCTAAGTTCTAGGGGACTTATGACCTCAGCAGTTGAGTCCCATAGTGCTCAGAGCCATTTGAACCATTTGAACCAATTCCTTAAAAATTAGTGAATAGACCTCATTTCGAGAAAAATTAACGAAAACTTGATATACCATTATAGTCCTTGATCAGTTCTACAGGATAATCGGCTTGGGAAATATTCTTCAGTATGCCAATAACCATACACGTTTGAGCCGCCTGGAATAGCTTCGATAAGAAAGTGGATAGATAACGGGTGAGTTTTGAATATCAGGAATGTCTTCTACTTATCTACTTCCCTACTCCTTTTTTTTTATGCGGTCATCCACGAATTCCTCGCCAGCCTCTTCGTCTCAGAATAGCACTTGCATCCTACGTCCTCAATTATTTGCTGGATGTATTTCAAACACTGTCTCCCTCTACAGATTTTGCTCTCTAGAGCTCTCTTCAGTACCATGGAAGTCATTCTCTGATGTCTTAACAGGTGCTCTACCAACACCTACCTTCTTCTTGTTTGTGTTTTCGATATATTCCTTTCCTCGCCAATTCTCCGCAGAACCTCTTATCAGCTCACCTAATTTAATATTTCTTCTGTAACACCACAAGTCAAACGCTTCGATTCTCTTCTGTTTCACGTTTTCCTTCGGTCCATGTTTCATTGCGATACAACGCTGTGATCCAGACGTACATTCTCAGAAATTTCTTCCTCAAATTAAGGCCTATTTTTGATACTAGCAGACTTCTATTGGCTATGAACGTCCATTTTACCTGTGCTATTATCATATCCTCATACTCCGTCAATCATCATTTATTTTCCTGCCTATATAGGAGATTCCTTGAATTAATTCACTTCGTGATCACCAACTTTAATGTTAAATTTCTCGCTGTTCTCATTTCTGTTAGTTCTCCTTACTTTCGTCTTTCTCCGATTTACTCTCAGTCCATATTCTGTATTCATTAGACTGCTCATTCCCTTCAGAAGATCCTGTAATTTTCGTTCACTTTCAGCGAGAACAGCAATGTCATCAGCGAATTTATCATTTATGTTCTTTGTGCGAGAATTTAAATTCCACTGTTCACCTTGCTTTTATTTCCGCCATTGCTTCTTCGCTGTATAGATTCAACAGCAGGGGCGAAAGACTACATCTTTATCTTACACATGTTTTAATCTGGGGATTTCGTTCTTGGTCATCCACTCTTTTAATTCCCTCTTGGCTCTTACAGATATTCTATATTACACATCTTTCCCTACAGCTTACCCCTACTTTTCTCAGAATTTCGAACATCATGCACCATCTGACATTATCGAACATTTTTTCCAAGTCGACAAATCCTACGAACGTGTCTTCATTCTTAATTAGTCTTGCTTCCATTATCAACTGCAGTGTCACAACTGTCTCTCTGGTGCCTTCATCTTTCCTAAGGCCAAACTGTCCATCATCTAACACAACCTCTGTTTTCTTACCCACTCTTCTGCATATCATTATTTTCAGCAACTCGGATGCTTGCGTTGTTGAGTGTGCGATTATCCACGCGCTTGCCAGCTCTTGCAGTCTTCGGAATTGTGTGGATGATATTATTCCAAAGTCAGATGGTATGTCGTCAGATATTCTAAACATCCTGAAAACTCGTTTTGTTGCCACTTCTCCCGATTATTTTAGAAATTATGATGGAATAACCTATTCCTTCTACCTTATTTGATCTTAAGTCTTCCAAAGCTCTTTTTATTCTGTTTCTAATACTACTATACATTTGTTTTAGGATTAATTATTTAAAAGGGAAGCACATTAACAAACTTATATTTCACAGAAAAACCTTAACCTACCATGTAGTGGTGTACTGAATATTGCTGATAAAACAAACTGTAATCTCTACATGAATAACACGATGATTTGAAATCCGGAGTGTTGTGGAAAGATGAATTACACAAGCACACATTCATACTAACCATTCATCATAGAGAAAGAAGTGGTTCAATAATTTAATCAAGGAAACAAGATCTAAACTGGGTTAGAGAGAGACTAGCCTCGATGGTCGTATACTTAAGTAGAAAATTATTCCCACACTTATAAAAAATTTAGCGAGATTGCAACATAGAACAATGAATAGGAACTACGTTCTGTAAACAATTATTCCGAAGGGTATGAGGATGTGTTAGATGACGATCGGGAAAGTTAAAGGCACCAGAGAAGTTCATAATGGAAGCAAGACTAAAGAAACATCAAAACACGTTCATAGCATTTGTCGACATGGGAAAAGCGTTCGACAGTGTAAAGTGGTGCAAGATGTTCGAAATTCTGAGAAAAAATGGGTTTAAACTATGGGGACGGTCGGATAGTATACAATATGTACAGGAGCCAAGAGGCAATAATAAGAGTAGACGAACAAGAACGAAGTGCTCGGACTAAAAAGACTCTAGGACAAGTATGTAATCTTTCGCCCCTACTGTTCAAACTGTACAACGAGGAAGCAATGATGGAAATAAAAGAAAGTTTCAGGAGTAGAATTACAGTTCAGGGTGAAAGGATATCAATGATACAATTCGCTGATGACATTGTTATCCTGAGTGAAAGTGAAGAAGAATTACATGAAATGTTGAAGGGAATAAACAATATAATGAGTACAGAACATGGATCGAGAGTAAATCGAAATAAGACGAAAGTAATGTGAACAAGCATAAATGAGAACAGCGAGAAACTTAACATAAGCATTGATGGTCACGAAGTAGATGAAGTTAAGGAATTCTACCACCTAGGCAGCAAAATAAACAATGCCAGGCGAAGCAAGGAGGACATCAAAAGAAGATTAGTAATAGGAAAAATGGCATTCCTAGTCAAGAGAAGTCTACTAGTATTAAACGTAGGCCATAATTTGAGGAAGAAATTTGGAGCTCAGCATTGTATGGTAGTGAAACATGGACAGTGGAAAACCGGAACAGGAGAGAATCGAAGCATTTGAGATGTGGTGCTACAGAAGAAATTTAGAAAAATAGGTGGGCTGATAATGTAAGGCATGAGGAGGTTCTCCAGAGAATTGGCGAGGAAAGGATTACTTGGTAAAACACTGACAAGCAGAAGGTACAGGATGAGAGGACATCTGTTAAGACATCAGGGAATAACTTCCATGGGACTAGAGGGAGCTGTAGAGGACAAAAATTGTAGAGGAAGAGAGATATTGGAGTACATCCAGCAAACAATTGAGGACGTAGGTTGCAAGTGTTACAATGAGGTGAAGAATTTGGCACAGAACAGGAATTCGTGGCCGCATCAGACTAGTCAGAAGACAGATGATTCAAAAAAAAAGGGAGCCACCGAAAATCACAAGCAACCGCTTGAACACCCACTACGAAAGAAAATCGATGAAATGTAAAAAAAAAAAATCACGACAAGATAGCGAAATCAAACAATGCAGCACGAGAATTTACTTAAGAAAGGGAACTGGTTCATTTGCAAGCACAGAATCCTGAAACACATCACTAATAAAGTACGTGGTAACGACTACCAACCATGCACAAAGAAAACTTACTAAAATCTGCACAGAGCACAGAGGCCTTTTATTGATATGACACAGAATATTAAAACTACATGCACTTCTCGTAAGTAGTTACAAGATTTATTCAAGAATCTATGCATACACTTGGATGCACGTGGCCTCTTGCCCCCCAATCTGAAAGTTATCGAGCACAAAGAAAACATAGCTATAAATTCCCAAAATAGAGAAATTATTCTCAATTCATACCTAGGCGAGGTATCCCGATCCATGCTGTAACAGTTAAAACCTACTAAGAAATGATTTAAGTGCTCAGTTGAGCTTATGGGCTAAAACTGGATGTTAGATCTCCGACGATTCCCAGCGCAGTGACACTGCTCGCTGCTCACCCACAGTCTCTAGTGCAGACCAAAAGCCGGCGCACAGACAATATGCACTCTCTACTTGTGCCACCTTACCAAACGCGACAGATCATGGTCACCGGTGTCTGACACACAAGAAATTCCCTTGGCAATACACTAAAGTTGGCTAAGCTGTCCCTACATTCAGAGAAACTTACCCAAGTCCAAGATATGTAGACTGTGCAGCAGACGACAACACGCGACCGGGCAGGTAACCAGAGAGACGGAACAAGAAAAACATAGGGTGATAACGCATATACATGATGATTGCTTTTCTGTTTCAAATTATGCTCTTAACACGCATCTGTATAATGTGGGAAATTATTTAGATATGAAATTCAGATGTGATAATTCAGATGTGGTGATTTAGTATTGAAATATCATTGTGCCTGGCAGGTATAGCACCCAGCTGACCATCCCCTCACGTTGAATTTATAGGAGCACCGACATCTGAGTGATGCTATTCATAAAAAAATTAAATAAATGAAAACACGCATGGGAAGCTGACAGTTCCACACTTGGTATACTTGGTATACCACATAACATATTTTGATGGGTTTCCTTTTTTATGTTATTTTTGGTAATGAGAACTTCATAAATTTTCAAAAACAGCCCGCAAGAATATCTCAGACGATGACATTCTTCGGATGCTGGATGAATGTGATCTCAGTGACCAGAAATGTCCGGAGCGAATCTGATGAATTTATTCGAGAGCAAAATTCGTCAAAATTGGAAGATAACGTCGAAGTAAACTGAGCAGAAAGTGATATTGCCAGTGAAAATTCTGATTCGGTTTCTGATGAAGAAGATGAGTTTACTGCAAGTCGAGACGAAATGGAGGAGCTGAGTGTTCCCGTGACTCGATGTCGTCAGCATAACATTGTTGCTTGTAGATACCATTTGTACCTTCTCCAACAGTGAGGCATTATGTATTGTTCAGCATTACAATGCGAATGCTGCTCTAAACATAATGAGAGTTAGTACAGATTGAGATTCTGTCAAATTCAGGGGTTTTTATGTGCTCCTGGAACTCGTCGCTGTATTGAGAAGTTAAGAAAAAGACATAAGGTCCTCAGAAGATTCCTGCCTGATAAACAACGTTGACGACTTAGATTTCCTATGCCAAGGGTTAACAATCTCTGAAACGCAATACAGCTGAGATTCTGCGTCTCACGGACTCGACAAGGTCTTGCAAGTTTTCCGGAGGTACTTGGCAACAGATGTTTGCGCACACGCCATGCTGTTGCCCAGCATTACGGATCCGTGGTTTGTGGGCACGCCGATGCTGACCGATAGCGCCTCACTTGTGTTCCATTTGGTTCAGATCAGGCAAATTTGGTGCTCAAGACATCAACATGTGTTGAGTATATGATCCTCATACTTCCGTAACACGCAGTCCTTCAATAAAGGAAATAGCTTACAATACGTTAGTTCGTCCAGTCTTAGAGTATTGTTCGTCTGTGTGGGACCCTTACTAGTTGGGTCTGATTTAGCCATTTAGCCATCGCGAGAGCGTTACAAATCTCATAGAAAGTTTGAAGTGGCACACACTTGCAGATAGACGGCGCTCTAAACGGAAGGGGCTGCTCACTAAATTACGGAATCCGATCTTCACCGAGGAGCATATATTACTACCACAAACTTTCAAATCGCGCAATGATCACCATTCAAAAATAAGGAAATTAGAGCTCGTACTGAGGCGTTGAGACAGTCGTTTGTCCCTCGCGTGATCCACGAGTGGAACAGAGGGGGAAAATATGACTTTGGCTGGCGCGAATTGTGCCCTCCGCCGCACACGGCTTGGTGGCTAGCGGATTATATATGTAGATGTATGTAGGTGTAGAATCTGGCATTGTGATGTGGACTGTTATCCTGCAAGGACATGCCATCGCCTCGGGGAAAAAATTATGCATGAAGGGATCCAGTTGGGCTGCAATAATGTTCATGTTCACTGATGTAATTATGCTTTAGATTACTACCATAGCAAAGAAACTGCACCCATCGGACTACGTCCGTGGTGCTGTGAATGTTTCCAACAGCCTTTCGTCTGAATGAAGGCGTATCAAACCAGATGTAACTAAAAATGTGAATCATCCGACCAAGAAACACGTTTCCACTGATCCACGAGCCAGTCTCGATGACCCTGTTCCCGTTGCTGTCGTCGGGTCAGCTTGGGGGCAACTTGGAGTCGTCTGCAGCTGAACTCGACGGTGAACAGTGTGCGATGAATGGTGGACTTCGAAAGGCTTATGATTCAACCAGCATTGTACTCCTGATTTATATTAACGACATAGGAGACAATCTGAGTAGCCGTCTTAGATTGTTTACAGATAATGCTGTCATTTACCGTCTTGTAAAGTCATAAGATGATCAAAACGGATTGCAAAATGATTTAGATAAGATATCTGTATGGTGCGAAAAGTGGCAGTTGACCCTGAATAAGGAAAAGTGTGAAGTTATTCACAACAGTACTAAAAGAAATCAACTAAATTTCGATTACGCGATAAGTCACACGAATCTGAGGGCTGTAAATTCAAGTACATACTTAAGGATTACAATGACAAATAACCTAAACTGGAACAATCACGTAGATAATATTGTGGGTAGAGCAAACCAAAGACTGCGATTCATTGGCAGAACACTTAGAAGATCCAACAGGTCCACCAAAGAGACTGCTTACACCACACTTATACGCCCTATTCTGGAGTATTGCTGTGCGGTGTGGGATTCGCATCAGGTGGGACTGACGGATGACATCGAAAAAGTACAAAAAAGGGCAGCTCGTTTTGCATTATCGCGAAATAGGGGAGATAGTGTCACAGAAATTATACATGAATTGGAGTGGCAGTAATTAAAACAAAGGCGTTTTTCGTTGCGACAGGATGTTCTCATGAAATTTCAATCACCAGTTTTTGCTCCGATTGTGGAAACATTCTGTTGGCACCCACCTACATAGGGAGAAATGATCATCACGATAAAATAAGAGAAATCAGGGCTCGCACAGAAAAATTTAAGTGCTCGTTTTACCCGCGTGCCGTTCGAGAGTGGAACCGTAGAGAGACAGCTTGATGGTGGTTCATTGTACCCTCTGCCAATCACTTTATTGTGAATAGCAGAGTAATCACGTAGATGTAGACTTAAGTGTAGATGTAGAGATCTGCCACAGATGCCCACGTATCCTACTTTACAAAGTGATCGAGTCTCCAGCGTCTACTTTCTATGATGTGTGGATGTCCAATACGTTGCCTACTCGTGGTTTTGCCGTCTTTCAACCACTTTCTATAGATGGTCATTGCTATGTACGACTCCATACACAAGTGTAAGTAGAGGTGAGGTACAGAGTGGTGCAGAAACTGCTGATGTAGGAAAGCTGGACGGGAGCAGAAATGATTAGAGACAAGATAACACAACAAACAGAAAATTTATTTAACTTGCATTTCTTCAGAGGTATGGACACTCGTTACAGATGATGCAACAAGAAATAGACTCTAGCTATCACAATGTCCACAAGGAAGAATCTCTGCGCACTAAAGCGTAATCGATGAAGATGGAGCCTCAACCAGGCAGCATCTGCGTAATATGCGGCTGTGAAGTGTCTCCAGGCACAAGTGGCCTGAGTCGCTGCCACCATACCTCCCATATTGAGGCGACAGAGGGCGCTCGTGGTACTGAGCCGCTAGAGACGTGGCTCAGTGGGCGTGCTCCATTGGTTCCACTGGATGACGCGCGACCGCTATCGACATCTCACGTAAACTTACAATTCCATTGCTATTGCTCCTGTGGGGTGTATCGGTACGTGATACCACATCCATCACTGTAGCACTATAGTCGACCATCTTCGCCCCGAGCCGGCCGCTGGTGGCCGAGCGGTTCTGGCGCTACTGTCTGGAACCGCGAGACCGCTACGGTCGCAGGTTCGAATCCTACCTCGGGCATGGATGTGTGTGATGTCCTTAGGTTAGTTAAGTTTAAGTAGTTCTAAGTTCTAGGGGACTAATGACCTCAGCAGTTGAGTCCCATAGTGCTCAGAGCCATTTGAAACATCTTCGCCCCGAGATGCTTGTTCCTATGTGCGGTGCCATTAAAGTAATTTATGTTAGAGGTTTATTTCATTTGCGGCCCGTATCGTGGCTAGTATGAATTCCTATCGTTCTCTGTTCCGCATATACTCTCTCTACTGCGGTACTCAGTGTTGGGCAGTGATTATGTCCTGGTTCATCAGTGTACGACGCATGTGAGAATGAGTGAGACACTTCGGCGCCGCCAATCTTTTCGTCGTTGCTCAAGTAAACGTCTACCGAAAGATACATCGTATAATTCGCTATAACTTGCAATGGAGTGTAGTAACACCGCTCACACTGGATCGCTTCCTAAACTGTACCGAGCAGGAAAAAGTGAGGTGTATGGTTCAGCACCTTAGCCGCCTTAAACCTTAGCTTGCAGTCTCTTCGCTACAGAAAGGAAGTTGGCCCGTGTTACGAGAGTATGCCACACTGTTGTGTGTCTTTGTTGTGTGGTTATAATGCACAACTTTTGTTGTCTACGTCTAAGCCAACGTAAGAAGAGTATTATTCAAGTTGCATAAGTTGTTCTACACACTTGGCAAACTGCACGTAACAGTTAAAACGATATCGTATGATTATTAACTCGTTTAACGGTGCGCTTTGTAATGCGTGTGTCTTTGGTGGAAATAAAAATGGCGTTTTTTCCTATATTGTACTTCACGTTTGGAGTGGTCCAGTTCAATAAAATAACTTCAAGCCATATTTGACACGTTTCAAAAAATATTTAAATTAATTATTAGTGTGAGCAAACAGGAAATTCCTAAAAGTTACGGATAAGTGCCTCGTGGGCGCAGACCGGGTGAACGATAGCGTCTCAGTTGTTTCATCATGTTCATATCAGGCGCATTTGGTGTCCAAGACATCAACATGAGTTGAGTAGACAACGAAGCGTAACTAATTACTTCCTTTTCCGCTTCCACAGAAAAATACCAAATCTAAGCGGATGGTGATATGGGTTCGAATAGTATAGCATCACCTGTAATATACCAAAATCCACTTGGAAAAGGGGTATTGATGGAGAAAATATTAACGCAGTAAGAAGTAAACATTCATTTAGAAGAACTATTGATCCAGAAAAGGTAGAAAGAGACTCGATAGATCACACATTAAAACAGGAAGAAAGATTTTTCCGTATAAAAAGGATTGATCTTCGATGGCTAGCTTTTGAAATAGCGAAACTCAAGAATTTAGACCATGGATAAAACGGAGAGTTTAAAATAACAAGATACGTATGGTACTACAGCTATCTCTCTCGTCACCTTGAAAATCATTACGGCAGCCTGAATTTTGTAAAGAGAAAGTTAATGTTTTTATGAACATAGTAAAAAACACTGTAGATGAAAAGAATACTGGACAACGCACGAATATACATCTTGGATTAAACGCTCTTCCAGCCCTCAGAATCCGCGGATAAAGCATGGAACGGAAAACATCGAGATGAAGAGATAATAAGGGGTAAGAAGCAACACTACAGCACTTTGTTGTAGGAGTAGTGCCAAGATGTTTCCACCCCCATTGGTTACGTTTAAGAGACTGCTGTTCAGGTTTGAGCTCTTAGTAAGAGCATCTCCAAGAACTGAGCTTGCACGCAAAGAAAATGGCTCGATCACAAACGAGATTTTTATGGAATGGCTCGAACATTTTATAGAAACTGTGAAACCGAGCAAAGACAATAAACTGCCGCTTGTGTTTGTTGGCTACATCACCAACAAGAACATTGCTGCGATTAACTTGGAAAGACACGGTGGGACCACACCGAATCCTTTTCCGGTGTATACTACACATTTCCAGCAATTTTGAGTGCGACCTTTCTTCTTTTAAGGGTCTCTTTTGTTCTGCGGACACTTTTACGACGCTTGAATGAGACAACATCTTGAACAGTCCGTTACCCATTTCCAGTAAGGAAATACTCGGTAGTTTTAATGGGCGAATTGCATTGTAAATAATACTGTAAAAGGGTTCAAGAGAATTGGATTTTGGTCTCAGTACAAGAATCGTTCCGAAGACAGGAACTTCGCCTCGCCATCTTGAGTAGAAGCTTCATCAGTAGTTTCGGCAGATACATCAGCAGCAGTTTCAGCATTAGCTTTAGCAGCAGATCTTCGGGTTGATGTAGAAAAGTCTGCCGGTATTGAGAATAACCTCTCCTTATAAACATCAGAGCTCTGCGACGTCTAAAATTCACATTGCAGCACAAGAAGTGAGAAACATCACAGCAGTCTGTAATTTTCGCCGGAATCAGCTCTCACAACTTAGAAATTTCGCTTCTATTCATCTGCGTTATATGCGAGCTGACAAGCCAGTGTACGGACTTAAGCTTAATATATTTATTATTGCTGTTATCATTAGTTGACTTTGGCTCCAGACGGTATCCCGTTAGACGTTCGCAGTTGGGTATCGTTAAACATATCATGTTGACTGAATACACGTTTAGTTCAGTTATGAACATCTCGTACTGTCTACAAAGTGAAGGAATATTGCTAATCCGGAATCTAAAAAACTCGTGGTAGAACAATAACAGACAAGCACTATCAAAAGAGACCATTCCTTGTGAAACGAATTCTACTGGTATCAAATGGTTCAAATGGTTGGTTCAAATGGCTCTGAGCACTATGGGACTCAACTGCTGTGGTCATAAGTCCCCTAGAACTTAGAACTACTTAAACCTAACTAACCTAAGGACAGCACACAACACCCAGCCATCACGAGGCAGAGAAAATCCCTGACCCCGCCAGGAATCGAACCCGGGAACCCGGGCGTGGGAAGCGAGAACGCTACCGCACGACCACGAGATGCGGGCTCTACTGGTATCACATATAAGTATTAATATAAGCAAAATTCCTGAGAATGTACGTCTGGGCCTAAATTTTATATGTAAGAATCATGCACTGTCGGAAAACAGAAAAAGAAGAGACTCGAAGCGTTTGATATACGGTGCTAGAGAAGAAAGCTGAAAATTAAGTGGCCCGATAGGTTAAGAAATGAGGATCTTCAAACCACTGTAGCATCTTTTGATATGGACAGTTATTCTTCTGGAAGATGCTACAGCCATCAGGGAAGACATCAAGTATTAAGGGCTTCAGGTGGTCTGCAAATAACGTTCACGCAGTCTACAATTGTCATGGTACCTTTTATTACTCTTAGAGATCTCGGGGAAGTCCTATCGCATAGTGCAGTTACCACCGCCCTGCGTCCGCTGTGCAGCGTATGTTCCTAGCAATCATTCGCCTGAATAATAGCGAATCCTGATACTTTCATCAAACTGGTGTTGCAAGAAACGTGATTTTTACATCCAGGCGACACGTTTTATCCCAGTCTCGAGTATCCCGTGCCCACTGCATTCGTGGATGACAATGTCGTAGTGCCAACATCGGAACAAATGACGGTCCAACTGCTGTGGACCGCGGGTGCAGCAATGTGATATGAACCGCGTGCTCCGAAACACTTGTTCCACATGTTTCTGCACGAGAATTGTACCTTCTTGTTAGATCTGTAACTAATCGCCGCATATCCAGCTTCACAGCAGGGCTATGCTCTGACGTCGATGCTCAGCACCTTGTCACCAACGCGTCTTTCAGCCACTTTCTGCAGAGACGCTCTCAACAGTGGCAGGCGAACAGCTGACCACTTCCGCCGTTTCCGAGATGTCGTTTGCAGGCGTCATGCCCTTTGTAAAGTCGCTTATTTTAGTAAAATTCCCTGTTTCATCCCTAGATTGATGCCCCATTCGTCTCTGCTCTGCTTACACATGAGTGCAGTCAACTGAAAACCGAACACTCGCCGTCGTCCCATTCGAAAGTAATCACCGTACTCTTTAGACATTTATCCCACTGTGAACAATACGATCAGTTCCTGTTTCGCAGAACACTGACGGTATTCGTAGCGCTGCGCACTCATTGTGATTCCACGCTCGAAGTCAAGAACGTCATCGTGACCTCACGGGAACTGGTGTGAACAGTTCGGATTTCTTTGGCGGGGTAGGTGTGGAATTTTTCCGCTGTCCGTTTTGTCATTTCCCCTCAGGATTGAAGTAGCGGCACCAACTAAGGTGGTGATGATTGTAAGGGCCCCGTGCTTGTCGAGTTCCTCGACCGTCGAACCAAAAACTGATATGCGCCGTTAAGGGACTCCGGAACGCCCTATACTTGCAATGTTAAAATAACACTTATAAATTACATCTTTCCTCACAAAGTATTTGAGGTAGGAAGTTGAACGTTTTACAGATTATTTATTGGAATATGGGCTATAACTTAACACAGGGATTTTACAAAATTTTAGTTCAGTTATTAAAGATGATTTTTTTTCAATTGTAATGAAAATTCACAACATTTTTTTGCAATTTTTTATTTATATATTCAAAAATATACAGTTTTTTGGAAAAAGGCTGTGTTAAATTATGCAGAAGGTACTGTGTAACATTTACTGAAAGTTTGAAACAAATATGTTTGGAAGATCCTTAGAAAACATGTAAATAGTATGAGAAAATAAAAGTTTTGGGAATCGAGCGACAAAGATTGGATTAACTTTTTAGTGCATTCCAGGTCCATAGGATGGATTATCTTCATCCTCTGCAAACTCCTCCTCCAGCTTCCTCTTGTTCCTCCTCCTGTTTACTCTTGCTTGTATTTCTAGACTCTTTACAGCCCTGTCTGCAGCCCGAAGGCGTTCCTTGTCTAAAGCAAGCATCGCTCGTACCATGTTAGAACCTATCTTCATTCCCATACTTCTAAATACCTTGCACCTTACAATGTTGCCATCATTGAAAGTCGCAACAGCATCATACACACCAAAGTGAAGTGTTTCTATTCCAACAAATACAGTCTTGGGGATTCTCGACCATATAACACTATTTACACTTCCATTGGGGTTTTGAGTTTTTCCGTGAATACACTTTTTCAACAGTTCAGGTGCTGCTAAGTCTCTGAAAATAGGTTTTATCACCTCCATTATTGCATAATATTGCATAATAACACCATCTGACAGCAGTTTAACAGCGCCACAGTGGGTCACGCCCATGTAGAACACATTTCAAAAAAAATTTAAAAATAGTTGTAGTCTTCGGAATTGAATAAATTATATATCTATTAAAACGTAATAGTCTGCAGATTCAGAAAACGAAAAAAAGTAAAAATTGAACTTTTCATGATTTTGAGCCTTTCCGGAGCCCCTTAAGTCAAAATGCGCAGGAATGCCGTCGGACGGTGTCCTCTTGTTGCACGGGTAACGCCCGCAGCCAAACTGCCAATCGGACGAAGGCTACGCTTCAGCGATGTGGTGGGGAAACACTGCAACATTCTCCGTACAGCCCACATCATTCACTATGTGATTTGCACATCTTTGGTGACCTGAAGGTAGACGTGCGTGGACATCGGTTTCAATCAGATGAGGAAGTGCAAGAGTGGGTGCGGTTGTGGATCTGTCAGCGGCCGCTCACGTTCCACGAAAAAGGAATAGATCGTCTCGTGATCCAGTGGAATAAATGCCTTAACACGTGTGGTGATTCCTCTGATTGGAACCATTCCACGGGCCCGTTGTGGGAGGTGTACGGTTTTCATTCGACAGCCCCTCACACTTCACTCACTGCGGCACGTACCCGCAACTCCATCAGACGGCAATCAGACTCGAGTTTGGCAGCGGTCATAACGTTTTGGATCGTCAGCGTTGGTACGAGGATGTCTGGTGTAATTTATCGAACAAATCCCTGTGTAATGCGTCACCGGAGACCAAGTGTTTGCTATCAAGGCGCTTGTAACTCATTACTCTCTGCTGTCAGTTGAGCAACTGTCAACACTGAGTACTCTATGTATACCAAGGTGCACACTATGGTTTCGAACTTTCATGTAAAATTTTCCAGACGGAGGTATATGCTAGGTTCCGGTGGTTTTCCCTCTGCTGGAGTAACATTCTTTGACATAGCATTGAGAAACCTACAACGTCTGATATATACAGGGTGGTCCATTGATAGTGACCGGGCCAAATATCTCACGAAATAAGCGTGAAACGAAAAAACTACAAAGAATGAAACTCGCCTAGCTTGAAGGGGGAAACTAGATGGCGCTATGGTTAGCCTGCTAGATGGCGGTGCCATAGGTTAAACGGATATCAACTGCATTTTTTAAAATAGGAACCCCCATTTTTTATTACATATTCGTGTAGTACGTAAAGAAATATGAATGTTTTAGTTGCACCACTTTTTTCGCTTTGTGATAGATGGCGCTGTAATAGTCACAAACGTATAAGTACGTGGTATCACGTAACATTCCGCCAGTGCGGACGGTATTTGCTTCGTATTACATTACCCGTCCTAAAATGGACCGTTTACCAATTGCGGAAAAGGTCGATATCGTGTTGATGTATGGCTATTGTGATCAACATGCCCAACGGGCGTGTGCTATGTGTGCTGCTCGGTATCCTGGACGACATTATCCAAGTTTCTGGACCATTCGCCGGATAGTTACGTTATTTAAGGAAACACGAAGTGTTCAGCCACATGTGAAACGTCAACCACGACCTGCAACAAATGATGATGCCCAATTAGGTGTTTTAGCTGCCGTCGCGGCTAATCCGCACATCAGTAGCAGACAAATTGCTAGAGAATCGGTAATCTCAAAAACGTCGGTGTTGAGAATGCTACATCAACATCGATTGCACACGTGCCATATTTCTATGCACCACTAATTGCATGGCGACGTCGTGTACAGTTCTGCCACTGGGCAAAAGAGAAATTACAGGACAATGACAGATTTTTTGCACGCGTTCTGTTTGGCGACGAAGCGTCATTCACCAACAGCGGTAACGTAAACCGGCATAATATGCACTATTGGGCAACGGAAAATCCACGATGGCTGCGAGAAGTGGAACATCAGCGACCTTGGCGGGTTAATGTATGGTGCGGCATTATGGGAGGAAGGATAATTGGCCCCCATTTTATCGATGGCAATCTAAATGGTACAAGGTATGCTGATTTCCTACGTAATGTTCTACCGATGTTACTACAAGATGTTTCACTGGATGACAGAATGGCGATGTACTTCCAACACAATGGATGTCCGGCACATAGCTCGAGTGCGATTGATGCGGTATTAAATAGCATATTTCATGACAGGATGATTGGTCGTCGAAGCACCATACCATGGCCCGCACGTTCACCGAATCTGAGGTCCCCGGATTTCTTTCTGTGGGGAAAGTTGAAGGATATTTGCCACCGTGATCCACCGACAACGCCTGACAATATGCGTCAGCGCATTGTCAGTGCATATGCGAACATTACGGAAGGCGAAGTACGCGCTGTTAAGAGGAATGTCGTTACACCTATTGCCAAATGCATTGAGGTTGGCGGACATCATTTTGAGCATTTATTGCATTAATGTAGTTTTTACAGGCAATCACACTGTAACAGCACACTTTCTCAGAAAGGATAAGTTCACAAAGGTACATGTATCACATTGAAACAACCGAAATAAAATGTTCAAAAGTACCTACGTTCTGTATTTTAATTTAATAAACCTACCTGTTACCAACTGTTGGTCTAAAATTGTGAGCCATATGTTTGTGACTATTACAGCGCCATATATCAGAAAGCGAAAAAAGTGGTCCAACTAAAACATTCATATTTCTTTACGTACTACACGAATATGTAATAAAAAATGGAGGTTCCTATTTAAAAAATCGCAATTGATATCCGTTTGACGTATGGCAGCGCCATCTAGCGGGCCAACCATAGCGCCATCAGATTTCCCCCTTCAAGCTAGACAAGTTTCGTTCTTTGTAGTTTTTTCGTTTGACGCTTATTTCGTGAGATATTTGGCCCGGTCACGATCAATGGACCACCCTGTAAAGTTAGTTTTGATCTAGTTGGAATGAGACGCTATCTCCACGAAGACAAAAATATTGAAACTTCTTGGCAGTCCAGTGAGCTGGACCGAGACTCGAACTCTGGACCTTTGCCTTTGGCGGACAAGTGCTCTACTAACTGCGCTACCCATGCTCAGTACAGCTCTCAGTTGACCGAGAAAGGCAATGGTCCCGAGTTCGAGTCTCGGTCCGGTACACAGTTTTAATTTGCCAGGAAGTTTCAAATCGGTGCACACTCCACTACAGAGCGAAAACTTCATTCTGGAGACAAAAATATTGATTTACTTGTTTTCATTGTCTAGGTACAGCAGACTTTTCTAGTACTGTCCCATTAAACAGTCAAGTCAAAAGTCAAACAGCGAATTTATGTTTTAATTTGACTGTGGGAATGTCCCAGACAGAAAGTGTACGTTTGTGAAGGTGCATTTTTAATGAATATATTGAGCGAAGCCGATGATTTTCCCTACATGTGGACGTTCCACGTCATTACTAAATGTCGTATTCATGATCTATGGAGCAAGTACTAATGCTATGTAGCTGTGTCTGAATTACTCATTTCACAATTTGCATTTCTATGGACGCAATAAGAATCAGAATATTTTACACTTCTGATTTCAGTTCTTCAGTATTATGTTGATGGTTGAAGACACGGAAGGCCAGTCGTGTACTGAATCATTTCACTCTTGTAGTAAAGGAGAGTGTCAAATACTATCAGTGCTATAAAGTGCTGTATTTCTGTTATTTATGTGGTTTACCAATTTGCTTCATGAATACTGACAGACTGTTTGTGGTATTTATGGCACAATATGTAATCAAGCTGTGTATCCCTGTGGGAGCTCTCGTATCATGTTGTGTGGCAGTTCTGTATTGACACTTGGTTCGTCCACAAAACTTACACAGGACATTTGCGCTTGTGTATTACATATCAAGATGTTTCCTAAGCTTCTGTACGACATTCAGGTAGTAATTTTATCTTTCTCTTTGGTGATGTAAAAACTTCATACCCTTCACAGTGAGGCATGAGGATATTGTCTGGCAGGAAAGGACAAGTGTACGGTAAAGCGTAAAATGTTTATGCAACTGGTACAAGCGTTAAAGTGGTAATATTGTCGAGTTTTTTATTATTTTTTTTAACGACAGCAGTCTGTCGGCTATCGTCATCCTCCGCTGATGTTACAAAGCACCTACATTACGTCCACAATAAACTTCTTAGTTTCAGGTTTCAGACACGAAACCAGAGGACTGAATTATAAGTTAAATACGATTCGTACTGACATACGAAATTAAGTTCAACGGAACTATGTGGCTGAGAAAAACCTAAAGCAGTGCATGGGACTGATTCCACGACTTCACACATCATTGCATTACGCTGTCCACACAGTCACTGGCGCCACATCAGGCTGTCTTAACCTAGCAATATATGCAACAGTCTGGAGATTGAGATAAAAGTAGCATATGCAGAAAAATTTACTCTCGCTGTATAAAATATAATACCTCGTATTCAGGTGACAAAATTCAGAAATTTCTATAATTTTAGTTAAAACGTTATTACTGTGCTTGATAACATTTCTGAAACGAAGTATCATGCACACACTTAAACGAATCTGCAGTCACGATATTTCAAATGCTTGCCTTGTGTGCTATTCCACGGTGCTGCAAGTTAGCAGCAACAGAAATTGAGCTTCGAATTTTGCTTACTGCACTTGCTACTTGTTAGCTCCATCTCACAAAGGTCGTATGGAAACACATTTGTCAGCAACACATTTCCCGACATTTCTGTAGAATAAATGGTACCATAAACGAAACTTTCTTGAGACAGCTGTAACGTGCCGTTGCATCAAAAGAGAACATTTTGTAATAGGCAGGGTTAAACACTAAAACCATCAAATAGGACAACTTTCCTTCACAAAGATGTAATAAAATACGGTGTCTGGTCGGTTTCCTTCCATCAGCGAGTGACAACACAGACAACATACAGTTATTAATTACGCTTAAAAATAACTGTTATCGAAAAGTAACTAACTGCGCTAACTAGTATCATAAAGCAACCATTCAGCACACGATTACATAGGACTAATCCGGTGTAACACTGTTTTTGGTCTGTCTATCGATTTACTCCCTATGCCAACAGGGATGGAAAAGAAGTTTATTGCCGTTATTTGTAGAATATTCAGGGGTTACACCCACGTACAAATATAATCGCATTATCTGTGTGTTTAGTGTTCACCAACAAATGGACATCCACCAAGTCGGTAATCAGGAATGTACAATGTAGGAGCAAGAGAGTTAGCAGAGAGAAAGGCTGATGCAATATTCACCACGTCACGGGCCGGCTGACATTAATCTTCATTGTGGGTGGGATGTCCCGTACGTGCAAATTCATTTCTTCCGCAGTAATTACGGACACGACTGAAAGAGTTCAGCGAAGTACTGTTCTTTTATTCACGAAGAGTTAACAACGAAATTGGAGTAATAAATCTCTTTTTTTGTTTTAGTATTTATCTCTGGCAGGTTACGAAGTGTAAAAAGGTATCCAGCTAATGCAATGTGCTAAATATGTAGTACGTTCGTACAGAGAAATGATAGAGAAAAGTGGTCTGATATGAAAATCAGTCAGGAGAGCTTCTGTCAGAGGAGACGAGTAACCCTATCTCTCCACCCCACGGCCCCATTCTTTAAAGAATCGATTTCCCATTAAGAAAAGAAAAAAAGGATAGTTTATTGCGCAACTTAACGTTTGTGATGTCATATCTCTTGAAATATGTGTACTGTAGTTACGTCGTTTTGCAGGTACATCCAGTGATATGGGTGGATACTGCCTCCTAAATACATTGCGAATAGAGTTAGTAGTAAAGAAGATACAAATTAAAATGTCATGGTTGTTACTGAAATTTTACTACATGTACAGTGAATATTTAGTAAGCGATCAACTTTTGTCCTTTGTTTTTTTGCTTTTCTTTTTCTTTTTTTGCGGAAGTCCCAGATATAAAAAATTCCTAGTAAGTTTGAAATTACGTGTAAACTTTGGTGGAAGTCGATAACAGCTCTCATTCTCAAATACTGGAACGAATATAGTCCAGGTGATTTGTGCGCTGTGAGTTACACTGTTTCAAGACATACACACGCTCTTCTGACTTTAATATTTGCCTCCGAGTGTTCCACTTTTAACATATGGCTTTACATCTTAAGAAGTATGATTATAATTAGCATTTTAATATTTTAAATTCGGTCAGTAATTGTACCCTACTGGCCATTAAAATTGCTACACCACGAAGATGACGTGCTACAGATGCGAAATTTAACCAACAGGGAGAAGATGCTGTGATATGCAAATGATCACCTCTTCACAGAATTCACACAAGGTTGGCGCCGGTGGCGACACCTACAACGTGCTGACATGTGGAAAGTTTCCAACCGATTTCTCATACACAAACAGCAGTTGACCGGCGTTGCCTGGTGAAACGTTGTTGTGATGCCTCATGTAAGAAGGAGCAATGCGTGCCATCACGTTTCCGACTTTGATAAAGGCCGGATTGCAGCCTATCGCGATTGCGGTTTATCGTGTCGCAACGTTGTTGCTCGCGTTGGTCGAGATCCAGTGACTGTTAGCAGAATATGGAATCGGTGGGTTTAGAGGGTAATACGGAAAGTCGTACTGGATCCCAACGGCCTCGTATCACTAGCAGTCGAGATGGCAGGCATCTTATCCGCATGGCTGTAATGGATCGCGCAGCCACGTCTCGATCCCTGAGTCAACAGATAGGGACGTTTGCAAGACAACAACCATCTGCACGAACAGTTTGACGTTTGCAGCAGCATGGACTATCAGCTCGGAGACCATGGCTGCAGTTACCCTTGACGCTGCATCACAGACAGGAGCGTCTGCGATGGTGTACTGAACGAAGAACCTGCGTGCACGAATGGCAAAACGTCATTTTTTCGGATAAATCCAGGTTCTGTTTATAGCATCATGGTGGTCGCATCCGTGTTTGGCGACATGGCGGTCAACGCACATTGGAAGTGTGTATTCGTCATCGCCATACTGGCGTATCACCCGGCGTGATGGTATGGTGTGCACGTCTTGGTCACCTCTTGTTCGCATTGTCGGCACTTTGAACAGTGGACGTTACATTTCAGATGTGTTACGACCCGTGGCTCTACCCTTCATTCGATCCCAGCGAAACCCTACATTTCAGCAGGATAATGCACGACCGCATGTTGCAGGTCCTGTACAGGCCTTTCTGGATACAGAAAACGTTCGACTGCTGCCCTGGCCAGCACATTCTCTAGATCTCTCACCAATTGAAAACGTCTGGTCAATGGTGGCCGAGCAACTGGCTCGTCACAATACGCCAGTCACTACTCTTGATGAACTGTGGTATCGTGTTGAAGCTGCATGGGCAGCTGTACCTGTACACGCCATCCAAGCTCTGTTTGACTCAATCCCCAGGAGTATCAAGGCCATTATTACGGCCAGAGGTGGTTGTTCTGGGTACTGGTTTCTCAGGATCTATGCACCCAAATTGCGTGAAAATGTAATAACACGTCAGTTTTAGTATAATATATTTGTCCAATGAATACCCGTTTATCATCTGCATTTCTTCTTGGTGTAGCAATTTTAATGGCCAGTAGTGTATGAAATACTGAAAATTACGCTTTCGTTGCCTCTGTTATTCACTAGAGATACAACCTTTGACTGGGATGGTTCACCTTTTTAGCTGCTAAATAATGTAGGTAAGTATCTGATAGATATTACGTGGTTCCTCCTTGCCTTTTCTCCTCTCTGCTACCATATTGCTTCCCCTTTTAACACATCGCTGCCCAATCACATGCAGTGGGAGGAACTAATTTACATTAGCTACATTTGATAATTACAAATAATGCACTTAAGCGCAGTAAACTGCAAACCAAAAGACTAATTAAAATAATTGACTTTAGTTCAGCATTGATAGCTACATTGATGTTATGCTCGCAAATAATGTTATTATCATTGACAAATGACAATAATAAAGGATTAAGTACGCCAGCTGCAGAAAAGTGATTGAAATATAACTGCTTCTGTCATTGTTCACCGACTGATAAGAACTGAATAAAAAGGTCCATTCCGTCTCTAGATCTAAAACTGTTCGCTGCATTTCTTTCGTAATTCTCTATGTATTCTTACTATGATGGGTACGCACTTCAGAATCTTTCTAGGCATGTGTCGCTGTTTGTTCTGCATGTGTGTTCATACCACTTTTTCTTGTTGTACTATTTACTGCTAAAATTACTATAATAATTGTTTACGAATTTCCGCAGTCCGTTTCTTCTTCATTAATACGTTGCCTGTATCAGAACCTTATTTGGGCATCACTTGTCCTCATCGTCGACTTGGTATACTGTTTACTTCTGGGCCAGATGAAATTTTAAGTTGCTTATTTCTTTTGATGATTATTCTTTTACTTATTAACAGTTAAAATGTAGGGAAATTAATTTCTTACATGTTGCTGCACTAATACATGGAACCGAAATCGAATATCATTTATTAGAATTATATTTCGATTAACAGCTTAGTTTAAAAGTCGGACCAGAACGACTTGAAAAACTAATATATAAGCGAAGATCCTTTAAATTTAATTTTGCTACAATTTATTGTAGTATCATTGCCACAGATACTACTACAACGCCGCGCAAACACAAGGTTGGCAGCCCGTCGTCTGCCGAGCACAGCGCACTCTAGCGGGCTGTGCAGCAAGACGGAACTGGAGTGTGCCTCGTTCACTTCTTAGCTAGATTTCAACCTAGGTAGACGCACTATCATAATCGCCCCTCAGCCAGTTCTGTAATGTTTGCATTGATTCTCTGAGGAGGGCCCATCAGGCTTAGTCCCTGAGGATATGTTGTATTAGTTCATGGTATTCCATGTTACGAGATTGTCAGTTAATAGCCGCAGCTGCAGTTCTACAGACTGCTGAAGATAAGTAATTTTATAGTACTATGTGTTTCTTGAATAATAATCCTTCTCTCTAACAGTGTGCCATACTGCGTATTATTGCAACCTGGACTCCTTCAGCTTCTATCAACTCGGCCTCCTACTTATTTGTATTTAGTAACGAGCTGAAAACACCTACGCGTTTTGTGCCTCTTAAACAGTGAGACACAATATTTATATTTTCACTTGAACACAAACCACTCTAATGTGAGCAGATCTACTGTGTTTGAGGAAGATGCACAAACCACTCTAATGTGAGCAGATCTACTGTGTTTGAGGAAGAATACGCGCACTAAGTGGACGACCTAGACTCAAGTAAAGCCCCGACAAGGGACTTCCCCAAACAGACTGGTCTCACATCACCCATTTAGCAGCAACGAAGAATCAGTATTGTCACTGCTAAAGTGCCGTGATGTTATGGTACACTGGGTATAAATTCGGTGGAGCACGGAGCGACTCTGTGGTGCCTAGTTAGTGACATATCCAGAGCATTTTGGAAGCATATTTTCTCAGTCTTAGGTACAAAAGGAAGTGCAGTCAGTATTCGTATGGATTCTTGAAATATTCTTCCATTACAAATAGACAGTTATCATCGTACCCCGTTTGTGCAAATACATTTAGGCCTCGTTCTCTCCTGTAAAATCTCTTAACTGATAATTGAATGTGGAAAAACGTACACTATAAGGGTAACATTCCTACTACGCGCAATGACAGAAATCGTCGTATATTATTGTGGTATGACCATTTCTTTGATGAATTACGCAGTTTAGAGAAGAGTTGAAAAAATGGGCTTTGATGTGGAGGAAAAGCTTTTTGATATTCTGTGGACCATAGGAATTTTAATGTCAGTAGGTTAATCAAGAGCTGAGCTACAGACAAAGTACTGCTCCTAGCTTACATTTGGGTAATTAATCGGAATAACGGAGTAGCTGTTGTTTGCCAGAAATTTTACCATCTACAATAAAGACTGTTCTTTTTCTCCTTGGGTTATAGGTTGGCTAATGACCACGACTAAGCCACCAAGTCAGCTTTACGTTTTCTATGATACTCCTTTCTCTGTTCACTATTTTCTTTCCTCTCTTCTGTTGTTCATTTTCTTCCTTGCTTTTCTGATATTGTTTTGTCTTTGAAACCTTCCCACTTCTTAATTTCTTTCCTAAATTTTGTTCAGCACTCAGAATCCCTAGTTAACTCAGTTTCTTAAGTTCTTCACGATGTTTCCTAAGTCAATGGAATTTGCCTTTTAATTTTTCAAAATACTGTACCATTCGTCTTGTCAGTCCGTTACAGCTCATTCTATGGATGTACCCAAAGAATGTTAGTCTCATTTTACTAATTTCACATTTAATTTTTTACACGACTGTGTACTTCTCAATTTAAATATGTCTACAATTGTTCTACTTTCTAATACCTTCTTCTTTCTTTATTTGTTCTTCGTTTTCTTTTAATGAGCTTAAAATTAGTGTTTCAGGTTTATGTATTGATTCTGGGCGATTACCTGTCTAGTAATTATGAATTTTTGCGTTTCTAGACGATTATTTTTTACTACGATGGAGTGCTAAAAATTAATTCCTCTGAATTGTTTAAGTGAAAGCTCTCATAACTTTTTGAATAATACAAAAGTTATTTACATTCTACATCTGTATTCTTCATGCATACATATTTATTTAATAACATTGCCACCCTGGCGACGAATACATTTCTCCCAACGAGAGACAACTTTGTTGATACCGTCATTGTAGAATGTTTGTTGATGGAGTCACAACCACAGCTTGCAACAGTTGAGCGTTATCAAAGTGAAGTCTTCGAAGGTGTTCTGTAAGTTTTTGAAACAGATGAAAATCGGATGGGCCCAAACTCTGACTATATGGAGGATGATCGCTGACTGAGAATCAAGACGTCGGAATGCTGCAAAGGTCGCAGTGGTCGTGTGTGGTCTGGCCCTGTAGTGCTGAAGGAGATGGTGCTCTATAGGTGTGGACAGACTCTTCGTATTCGAAACTCGATTACAGCGCGCTCTTTTTCACGCTCGACATAGTTATGTTACACACAGCCATGATACACACTACAATTTGAAACCCTCTATTGGCAGGTATGTAGCCATGAAGAATAAAGATGCATAAAGTTAATAACGTTCGACTTATGTAAAAAGATTTAACAGTTTTCACATAAGAAATTCAGAGGCATTAGCATCTCCTCGTTTATACTGTTACTACTGTGTTAAATGCGAAGTCCATCTTTGTTACTCTTACTCTCATGGCTTCCTTACACCCTCCACCCCCTCCCCCTCTTTTAAGGTGGATGACTTCTAATACAGACTTTTATTTTCCGTTCCTCTTATATTTCCATCTTTTGTCCCTAATTTTGATGGAGCAGATTAATTCCACTATTTTTTAAACTAGATTTGTAGTCCGCCTGCGCTGCCGTTTATTTAAATATTTTGTTTTCGTGATTTTTCTACATTGTCTGCCAAAATTACTAAATCATCTGCAAACGTTTAAACAATCAATTGTTGGATTATATATACTTTCTGGTTTTCTACCGAGCTGTTTTCATTTTATTTCGACAACCGACTCAGCCGTCTTCAGAGATGTTGCGAGTATTCCTGCCAAGACTCTTAACCAAAGGCTAGAAAATTTGAGATTATCTGTTTCTAAGTGAATTTGTACTCCACTTATTATGTTACATTCTGCTGGTTCCTTTCTCCATTTATTGATCATGTTTTCAAGTACACCGTTAAAATTGATTGGGGATAGTCCATCGCCTTGTGTTAGTCTCAAATCGACTTGAATTTTCTTCCATTAATTTTACTTTATATCTTGTATTTCTTAATGTAGTTACTGTTTTTCACCTATTCTAAATTCTACCTGGATTTTGAAAGAAGTCAGGCAATTTGTAGGATCATAGCATTTACAAAATCCACAAATGGACTCCAGTATTCTTTAGCTGTTTTGCGACTACGTACAAATAAGTCTAATATCTGTTCAAAGAATAAAACAGTTATCTTAGCAAAGGTACGCGACTGATTGAGCTACATCCTTGGTTTGTTAATATCGCGGATTTATAGTCCGTTTGAAATCCGTTGTACCTGACGTTGTGGTAACTTACTATGTAATCCATAGCCAGCAGCTGGTTACACAGAATTTCAGTGAGACGTTACAGGGATACCTGCTTTTTGCCATTAATATTGTTCACACGATAAAAATGTATTCTTTGAAGATCATCTTTTCCGCAAGGTCTGTCAACGAAATGATGAAAAAGTCGAACGTCTTCTCCGAAACACTGAGATATGGTCCCTTTGAAAATGTAAGTATTTGCTGCGTTTCTACAGGGGTTCCACTCAAAAGAGGCTGCACAAAGAAGCATTTGCTTTAATTACACTCAAAGGCTTTGCACAAAAATGGGGAAATGAAATGAACGTGTCATACCTTGTTCGTGGGAAATAAAGGTGAATCACAAAAGGTGCTGGAAGTGACCGCCTTTGACGTGTAAACAGAGTTGAACACGACCCTGCAGATTCTCGAATGTTGCTGCCAGAATCTTTGATTTCACAGATGATGTTCTCTCGTAAATCTTCCAAGTTGTTTGGTTTCCTTGCCTTTTAGGCCTCCCCAGAGAAACAAGTCCGTTGGTGTTAAATCAGGTGACCTTGGAGGCCATAGTCCTTTCGAAATGACTCTGCCGGAAAAATGATTCAACCTAAGCCATAGTTACTCGAGGTGTGTACAATGTGTAAATTCTTCATCGTCCAATTGATTCACAAATTCCTGAAACATTTCTATGTAGATTGCATTTCTCACAGTAGACTCGAAAAAAAATTGGTCCAATGATGCAACGCTGTGATATTGCACAAAACACGCCAATATTTTGTGATTACAGGGATTGTTCGACCAATGCATGTGGATTTTCATTACACCACAAACGTGTGTTGTGAGAGTTTACATAGCCAGAGAGGTGGAACCACGCATCATCACTGAATCACGTTTCTGCAATATTCCTGGCCTCTGAGCGATAAACTGCCGAAACCAACGGCAAAATGTGATGTGTTTGTTTTTGTCATTGACATTCAGTTCCTGAACAACCGTCACCCCATGTGGATACATTCTAGCTTTCTTCGCAGCTCTGTGAGATGTGTTCCGTGACATTCTAAATTCGTGAGTTAAACGTCGAACAGACTTTTCAGGAAAAGCCAACCATCGTTATTTCCAGTCACTTTTTCTTCCGATAATGGCGGCCGCACCTCGTGTGAAGATCCAACACCGTTCCACTATTCTCCACCTTGTTCACAAACTTCTGTATGCAGCTTTCAGACAGCATACGCTGGTCACCAACCGTTCAACAAACATTCGCTGATGTGCCTTAGTGGAACCAATAATGCAATATTATTTCACAGGGAACACGCGCTCTTCGACAGGAAAGCGATACATATTCACTAAACACTGAACACTGAGCTCCAGCCACAGTGACGCGCAGAAACACACTGTCGCGTCAAACGTTGTTGCAGAGTGCAGTGTTTCCACGTCAAAAGACAAAAATAACATGGTACAATTTCAGCGGAATTACTTGTTTGTGAGGCCTCTTCCGAGTAGGACATCCTGCATAATCCTTTTGACACAACACTCGAGTTCCCTCGTTCGATTGACGCAAACACTTTAAGGAGGGACAGATCGCAGCGCTCTATTACGTTGCTGCAGTCGGTCGCTCACCTCGACCCCGCAACACACGAGCGATTTGCCAAGCAATTTCAGCCAGTATTACGGACGACACTCGATCGAGATATTCTCTAGGAAAAATGATCCGCTATGTTTAGCAGCAGTCGCAGTTGAGGTCCGTATCCCCAAGAATACATGTAAAAAAGAGAAAAAGTGTGGTGCACTACTGGCCATAGACGACAAGACTGGATGACTGCTGCGGAGATGCGTACGAGTGAGCAACTCTTGAGCAACTGGCCTCCCAGATGGAACCACGTAGCCACCAGACTGTTCAGTGATCGTTGCCATGTATGGGCCTCCGCAGCACGTGCTTGACTCATTCACCCACGCTAACTGCTGTTCATCAGCGACAAAGGCTGCAATTCACACGCCAGTACCACTGTCCAGGACATCTCCAGGCACATCTTCACTTGCCATGGTGTCTCAATATTCTATTCCACTCAGTGAAATTTGATGGTGAAGTCGTGACCTGAGACGCCTCCGACACCAGCCTGACTGTAGTCCTCCAAACGGCCTAACAACCAGTAGCGATGGTGTGTGGTGCATTTCTTTTCGTAGTAGGAAGACTTCGGTTGTAATACGCGACACCCTACAAGCGCAACGGTTAGTCAACGGTATTCTACGCCCCGTTTTGTTGTTTGTTATTCATTGACAAACTCCGGCTTATAATTCACTTCTCAGAATAGTTTCTGATCTCTAAATAACTACATTCCTACCTAAAATTCTTACTCAACATGGGCAAAGCGAAACGAAACAAAACTGCACAATCACTTTTCGTAACTAAAGAAACGAATCGCATATTGCCACACGTCGCTGCTAAGAAATGAGGCAGCCATATTGAAAGTACGAGTCATTTGTTGTCCGTCAAATTGCCTGGGATTTCAATGTGATCAGCGACCTACAGCTGCGATTCACTATACAGACGTGCCGTCAATGACTCGTTCGGTCGCTCATGCGATCGGTCGCTGCGATCCGTCGCTCGTGTGTGGGGTCCTTAATATGCATTGGAACTATGACGGTATTGCCTATACAAAGTTGTAGGGAGACAGAGTCAGTGCTACAAGAGCCAGCTCAGGCAGCCTCTGTCTTTCGCGTTACAACCGTAGGTGAGGCTTAAATTCGCGCAGCTTTGTCACTGTTTATCTTCGAGCTTGGGGTCACGATTTTGTATTCTCATCTAAATTTAATCGTCTTTGTTCGTGCTATTATCACGTCCCAACATTAAGGAAGTGTTAGGGTGCTACCAAAACTCCCGTTGGGACAGTTGCTTGTTATCCTAGCAGTTAGTCTGCAGTCCTTCAGTGATTATTTATAACTACCATATTGTCTGTTGTTCTTAGAAGTCCCACATTTAGTTTTCGAGTCCTGCCCTTATACTTACTACGGTTCTTGTTGTTCACAGATTTTCTTGAATTTCTCTGGACCTGTTTTTGTATCATTCTTTTAAGTGTCACGTACTTTGGACGTAGTCATATTCGCGAAAATTTAATTGGCATTTTTGTAACGAATTTCAACTGCAACAACACTTAATTCTCATCTTCTTATTGATCAAGGCCGACGGGTTCCTCTGTTAGGTCATCCAGTCACATATTTTAAGGACACGAGCAACGGATCGTAGCAGTTCGTCGCCCGCACACGTGCCTGAGAAAAACGCAGATCGCAGCAATCGACCGTCGATCATTCGGAATTTCCAAGTAATCTGATGAATCGCGCCCTACGAATTAGTCACTTGTGCCGAAATAGCTGCCTCTTTGTAACTCGTTTGTCAAGGTGTTGTTAAACAGTTTGTTCTCCTTTCGCGATCTCTACGTGGAGTGAGTAACTTTACGTTAGAATGTGCAATTACTTAGACAGCACGAAACTCTTTGAAAAGGTACGCATTATTACCTGCGAAGTTCTATAGTATTCACGCTTCAATCCCTGTAGTTTCATGAAGTTTCGATAGGTTGCGGCGATGTACGTAGCCTTCGGAATGATGCCTGTAACCGAGGTGCGTTCCACGTCGAGAGCTGTCATTGATTTTCTTTTGGCGGAAAACTTGAGCATCGCAGATATTCATAAGCGCTTGCAGAATGTCTACGGAGATCTGGTAGTGAACAAAAGCACGGTGAATCGTTGGGCGAGGCGTCTGTCGTCATCACAACAAGATGGTGCGAATCGTTCCGATCTGTCACGTGCACTCCGGCAGCACACAGCTCAGTAAATTGAAGGAATGACTGAAGCGTGTTCGTCACCACAAAAATACAGACTTTTCCATGTCAACTCAAGGCCTGACACAAATCTGCTGACCCTAGAGGATCTCACAAAACTTCATTGGACTGTTCTCCTTATTCACCCTGCAGCCCGGATCTCGCACTTCCCGACTTCCATCTCTATGGTCCAATGAATGATGCAGCACTTGGATGATGGGGAGGTTATTGATGCAGCAAGACGCTGGCTCCGACATCGGCCAGTAGAGTGCAACCATGAGGGCGCACAGGACCTAACAGTAAGGTGGCGCAATGCCCTCGCGTTGAACGGAGGTTATGTTGAAAATTAAGGTTTTCAAGCTAAAGGAGTGGGGAATAATATGGTGTATTGGAATCCCGAATAAAACCAACCTACTTTTTCAAAAAGAAATATGTTTCATACTTATTGAAAGTCTCTCGTATATAAAGTACAGCGCTTATTTCCCGCTACAGCACCCAGTATCTTCACAATAAATGTCACTCCAGCCGATAAGTACCAAACTGCACTACGAAATCTTCCAACTTCATCAGACTGCTACCGTATGTATGACAGGTTTAGTGTGTATAACAGCGTATTTCTTATGCATGCTTCCACACACGAATATCACTCCCGTTTTTACTGCCCTACTCAGTCTCCATTCGTGCAAGTATAAGACATTACGTAACGGGGCACGCTATTTAGATATTACGTTACACCCTAGAGAATATTCTACTATTCTTGATCCGGACAGTAAATGAGAAACTCCGTGCTATCTTAAGTACATCGACGAGCCTCGCAAGAAAGCAAACGTTTGTTTTAAATCACTTGTATGCATCTATGCCGTTATAAACGGTGCTTGCCGACTTTTCCTTGAATTCGGGAAATGACCGTAAAGAATTTCACCGAAGTTTTGATCAAGTCTGAGAAACATTCAAGTTCTTAGCGGTAACCCCTTACAGAAGTAACTGAACGTCATTTAAAACCATGTCTACCTCTTCTTATTCATGATGTTTTTCTTCTTTTTTTTTTTTTTTTTTTGTCGGGTATTTACTTGGTAGACTTACGAGGTAGGCTGAGAAGAAAACTCTCTGCTTTCAAGTTCTCGGCCCTGTCACCTTTGCATTGTACTCGAAATTACAACTTCATCATTCGTTCCGCAGATACTTCTAACTATGCGGTTATAAAGTAACAGCGAATTTAGATGCTAATTCGACAATTCGTTGGACAAAGGAATGCTTAGTAAGGAATCATTCATAACATTGTGTAACAAATTTTAAGTTTTTGTTTGTTTTTGTGTTAAAAGTGCCATTTACTGATTTTTATACCCAAGAAGTATGGGAAATGCCGGTTATGTTTCATAAACTTTGATTTTGTAATGTAAAGTTTAATTATACCTGATTTCATTTTTCTTTTCAATTTTGAACATGAGACTGCATCTTTGGTAATAGTGTTGCGTCAAGCTAGTTTAGCGTTTTGTATATTCAGTTTAAACAATGTTTTAAGCCTATATAGCATGCATCAATAATTCTCAAAGATAATTCTGAGGAGAACTGAAGAAAAGGTGGAAGATGTGGTGAGTCAAGATCAATTCTGGATTCAGGAGTGGATTAGGAACAAGAGAAGCGATTCTGGTACTGAGGTTTCTTATCTAAAAACAAATTCAGAAAAATAAATCAACTCATATTGCCTTTGTAGACCTGGAAAAAAGCATCTGATAATGTCATCTGGCAAAAGGCGTTCAGAGTACTGAAGAAGGCAGATCTAATCTACAAAGACATACGGGATACATACAGGTTCTATAAGAACGAAGAGGCTCTGATTAGAAATTTTCATTAGGAAAAAGAAGCAAAAATTAGAATAGTGAGACAAGGATGCACTCTTTCTGCTTTTATATTCAATACTTTCATCTAGGGAATCAAAATGGGCAGAAGATAGACCTGCCACGTGGCGCAGATGATGTTACTGTGATGGCGGAGACGAAAGAAGATCTAGAGAAGGTCTTCAGCACAATGGAAAGATTTCAACATGAAATGATGATAAACAAACGAAAGACTTAAGTAGTGGTATGCAGAGCTTAAGAAGAATGTTAATTTTTAAGAAGAAGAGTTGGAAGTGACGAGCTAGAAATGATAGAGGAATTTATTTGGAAAGGAGGATTACCAGGGATGTTAAAATCCGGAAAGAAATTGTGAGCTGAATACAACACGCCAAAATCCTATTTAATTTAAGAAAGAACTTACTTAGCAGCAAGAATATCAATCTGGAAATAAAGGAAAGGGCTATGAAATCATTTGTTCGGAGTGTGGCACTGTACGCGTGTGAAACTTGAACAATAGGAAAACGAGGGATAAGACGGTTAGAAGCCCTGGAAATTTGGTGCCACAGAAGAATGATGAAGATCAGCTAATGAGACATAGTTACCAATCAAGAGGTGCTGAGAAGAGTACAGGAAACCTGATCTCCGTGGAGTTACATCCAAAGAAGAAGAGACAAACTCGTAGGACACATTCTAAGACCCAATAACATCTTTGGAACAGTAGCAGAAGAGCTGTTGAGAGAATAAATTACCGGGGCCAACCTAGGATGTCATACATGCAGCAATTTATGAATGATGTGGGATGCACTACATACCCGGAATTGAAGAGGAAGCCAGACAGAAGTGCAGAATGTCGTACTGCCACAAACCAACCTCAGGGTTGAACACTACAGAGAGAGAGATAATAATAGACGTCCCAGAGGTGGCACAAGATCTTAAGAAAATCCGGCAGGCTCTTTCTGTTACGTCTGCAGCCTTTTATGAAGAGTAAAAAAAGTACCCTGTACAAGCGTCATCTCAAATGTGTAAGGCCTACAAAGCATCAAGACAAATCCTGGGCCGCTAATTTCGCCTGTGAAAATTGTAAACGAACTTTGGAAGGCAACGACGATTTTAGTTTGAAAAATGTGGCCTGAAATAAACCCAATAATTTTCATTTTTAGTATTCTTTTCTACTCTTCTGCACGATGGTACAGTGTGGACAAGTGGAGCGTAATGTTTGGTATACCAAACGTTTGCAGCGAGCCTACTGACCATTCAAGTAATTGTTACTTTTGCACTGCAGACCCTTAGAAACGTAGAGCAGGCAAGAATGCTCCTCGTATCATTTATTCAGAACGTTGCAAATCCCAACTTTGTAGCGGAGATGAATCCATACTACCCTAGCCAAAGAGACATAAATGATTTGTTCAGATGTCTTGGTCTGACCAAGTCAAATGCTGAGCTTCTGATAGCAACGGGTGTTGTTGAATGCAAGTGTGAAAATCACAGGTTAGAGGAAGTATAGCGAAACTCTCTCTGCTTTTTTCCTATCAAAATTAACTCTGTTTTTGCCATAATATTAGCAGTCTGTTTGATGAAATTGGGATCATTTTGAATCCAAATTAGTGTGCCTTATCATGGACACCTCATCAAAGAGCCTCAAAGCCGTGCTGTTACCTAATGGAAACAAGTCTGCATCTCTTCCTATGACTCACCCAATGAATCTCAAAGATAATTACAGCAAATCAAGATCTTGCTACAAACATTGAATCAAAAGGAGTATGGATTTGAAGTTATCGGAAACTTCACCATGGAGGGGTTTTTAATAGGTGTGCAAGGTGTTTTATTACTTTTCCTCGTATCTTCATTTTTTTAAAAAAAATTTTTATAGCAGAGACTCAAGTCGCACTACAACAAGCGACTTTGGACTCAGCGAATTGATTTGTCTGTGGGGACGCATTATGTTATTTAGGAGCCACTGATCGAAAGCAAGACGGTGCTTATGCCTTCCTGCACGTAAACCTGGGGTTAAAAATCTACAGATCTCAAATACTTTGGAACCCTCTTCCCTAAGCTGCCTGAGGCAAAGGTCAAAGATGGTATTTTCGTGGGACCACAAATAAATAAGATCCTTAAGTGCAAAAAATTCCTACAGTTGCTTGATAAGAATGGGAAAGCTAGTTGGTCTAGCTTTGTAGCAATTTTTCAGGCCTTTCTGGGCAATAATAAGGCAGAAATCTATGAGCAGCTGGTTCGGAACTTACTGAAGAACTACTGCGCAAAGGACTTCAGAATGTCGCGAAAGGTCCATATCCCTGATGCTACTCTTAATACATTCAAGGAGAATATGAGACCCTTACTCACAGGAAGAAGGTGAAGTACATGCTGCAATTTGAACACCCCTACAAGTGACAGTATGATTCATGACAATTATTTCGAGAATAGGCGTAAATCTCGAAAAACAACACACTTCTAAATAAATGCTGATATTTATTTGTACTATGTTGCATGCATTTTAATTTCATTCGACATAATCGCCCTTTGTTTGCTACTTATAAATAAAATAAATGGCAAATTTGACACTGTTCTAAACAAAATGAAGTTAATTTCACAAATATCAAAATCCTGCTCACAAACACAAAGTTTGACGTGAATAATTATGTTTCTCCTGACTTTTCAGACATAATCAACCATAAAACAGCACTTACTTCCCAAAGGCAAAAATTGCGTTACTTGGTATAATGCAGCTAATGAAAACAATCAGTTAAATCAACAATTTGCAACGGTTACATATAATTCTACTAATTTTAATAGAGTGGTCTCGTAAAATTAAATTCGTAGAATGGAATTCCTGAACCAGTTTGGTTGACTTCTAACGTTATCTTGCATAACTTCATATCATCTCAAGCTTAACTGACCTCGACAGCAGCGAGCGTCTGTTATTGATGTACGACCAACTTGAATTTAACGAAGCATTTATAACGAGGATATTGTTATTAATGTATGACGAACTACCACTACTAACGTCAGTTGAAGGACCCAAGAAAGTATTTACAACGGCAACGCAAAAAATCGTCTTCTAGCAATTCAATTCAGCTTCATTTCGTCGGTTATTATATTTACTTGTACTGAGAGTTCGGCTGTGAGAAATTCTGAGTTGTCAATCAGAATATATAACCCTTCTCCTTATGATTTTTTAAAAAAATGCTTTTATCTATGAATCTCCATTTTGTCAGTTACTAAGCGCGTATGCACTTGTAGGGCAGTTATGTTAATTTCGTGCAGTGTAAACTTTATAGGCCCTGTAGTAGGCGCAGAAAAAATGTTACGTCCGTTATTAACACCGTGCAATAGGAGTGAGCATTCAGACCCACAAAACACAATTTTTGTAGCTAGGATACAGATGATTATAATTAAACCTTCTCTATTTGAGAGACCCCTATGGCAAACGACTGATCGATGGACAAAAACACTTTCAGGAAACATTTGTAAGGACATGCGGGAGAGAAACAACGAATAATTTTAATTTCCCGTTCAGAGGAAAACGTTTGTTAATGGCTTCTCATGTTTACGTCCCAGATTACAAGCATTGCTCCATGTGACAACCATCTGCACAGCCTGGAAGAGAACTAGAGATTGCTCAACCGCTGCCCGAAACATCTCGGGTGGGATGTTGCTACCTCCTTTGTTACGCTCATCTTCATCCTCCAACGATCGTTAGCATCCCATTGATAAACCCTGTCCTTCAGGTAACCCAACAGCCAGAAAATTGGCGGTCTTGGAGGCCACGCAGTGTGGAACGACTGGCCAGTGAATCGGTTTTCTCCACATATGTTACTGGGTAACCGAGTAACCTCACGAGCAATGTGAGGCGCAGCTCTGGAATTCCATCGTGAATCGAAACAGTTGAGTCCGAAGCACCTCTTTACCGTAGGGCAGGGATCATATGTTAAGCAGATCACAGTAAGGTGTGCCGTTCACTCTGCATGGGTCCGAGTTCCTCCAGTCTGAACATCTCACTTATAAAGTTGTGTAGCCACATGGTAAATACGCACATCAAGAAAAGCTTTGCATCACCTCAGTTCCCAGAATTCCTGAAGATAGGCGTTGACTGTGGATACTGTATCACAGACACAGCCCCTTTGACTGTTCTGAGATGTCACTAAACCCGCCAAAAGATGTAAACAACCATACATGAGCAGCGCTTATTAGACAGAGGGGGTCCGACAGTCGATCAGTTCCAGTCATTCTACCAGGAAGGAGGTACATGGCTCGTGTGGTCTGTAGTTAAATCATGCCTAGACGGTCGTTACCGCAGTTCGATAGCGTCAGCATTGTTACTTTGTGCCAGGAAGGGCTCTCAACAATGGAGGTGTCCAGGCGTCTCGTAGTGAACCAAAGCAATGTTGTTCGGACATGGAGGAGATACAGAGAGACAGGAACTGTCGATGACATGCCTCGCTCGGGCCGCCCAAGGGTTACTTGTGCAGTGGATGACCGCTACCTAATGATTATGACTCGGAGGAACCCTGACAGCAACGCCACCAAGTTGAATAATGTTTTTCGAGCAGACACAGGACGTCGTGTTACGACTAAACTGTGAACAATAGGCTGCATGATGCGCAACTTCACTCCCGACGTCCATGGCGAGGCCCACGACACCACGCAGCGCGGTACAGAGGGGCCCAATAACATGCCTAATTAACCGCTCAGGATTGGCATCACGTTTTCTTCACCGATGAGTGTCGCATACGCCTTCAACCAGACAATCGTCGCAGACGTGTTTGGAGGCAACCCGGTCGGGCTGAACGCCTTAGACACATTGTCCAGCGAGAGTTGCAAGGTGGAAGCTCACTGCTGTTTTCGTGTCGCATTATGCCGGGCAGACGTACGCCGCTGGTGGTCATGGAATGTGCCATAACGGCTGTACGGTACGTGAATGCCATCGTCCGACCGATAGTGCAACCATATCGGCAGCATATTGGCGAGGCATTCGTCTTCATTGACGACAATTCGGGCCCCCATGGTGCACATCTTGTGAATGATTTCCTCCAGGACAGCGACATCGCTCGACTAGAGTGACCAGCATGTTCTCCAGACATGAACCTTATCGAACATGCCTGGGATAGACTGAAAATGGCTGTTTATGGACGACGTGACCCACCAACCACTTTGAGGGATCTATGCCGAAACGTCGTTGAGAAGTGGGACAATCTGGACCAACAGTGCCTTGATGAACTTGAATACAGGCATGCATAAATACAAGAGGACGTGCTACTGGGTATTTGAGGTACCTGTGTGTACAGCAGTCTGGACCACCACCTCTGAAGGTACAAAATGCAATGTGTGGTTTTCATGAGCAATAAAAAGGGCGGAAATGATGTTTATGTTGATCGCTATTCCAGTTTTCTGTACAGGTTCCAGAACTCTCGGAAGAGAGGTGATGCAGAAGTTTTCTTCATGTGTGTGTATAAGAATACTGAAAGGGTAGTACAGCACGTAGAGGGAGATGAAAATCTGACAGTCATGGGGGACTGGAATGCCGTTGTAGAGTAAGGTGTAGAGGAAGAGGTTACAGGAGAATATGGGTTTGGGACAATGAATCAGAGAGGATAAAGATTAATTGAGTTTTGTAATAAGTTTCAGCTAGTAATAGCGAATTCTCTGCTCAAGAACCACAAGAGGAGCAGGTATAGTTGAAAAGCCTGGGTGATACTGGAATATTTCCGTTAGATTACATCAAGGTCAGACAGAGATTCCGCAGCCAGAGACTGGATTGTAAGGCGTACCCAGGAGCAGATATAGACTCAGACAATTTAGTAGTGATGAAGAGTAGGTTGAACTTTAAGACATTAGTCAGCAATAATCAATACGCAATGAAGTGAGATACGGAAGTACTTAGGAATGACGAATTACGCTTGAAGTTCTCTAAGGCTATAGATACAGCAGTAAGGAATAGCTCAGTCTGTAACCTCCCCCTCACTTATCGACCTTAATGTGTGAAAAATTAAACCGCGTGTACCTAATGGAAATTTGGGAAAAGCAATCGTCACCGAAGTTATCTGTCGGTAAAGAGGGAGGAAAGAGTTACATCTAAATGAAAGGAAAAATGCAAATGAAATTAGTAGAAATTAATTTTGAAAAAGGGTAAAGTTAATGAAGAAAGTAAATGTGCGGTCGTTACGTTAACCATTAACCGGATTTAATTAGATATTTGAGATTTGGGAAAAATTGTGGTGGAAGTCCCATGGATAACTACTGTAATAATTGAAAAAGAAAGGTTAATGCACATATAATTAGCACGAGAAGCGTGGCAACTGAAGGTTGATACGTGTTGTGTGAAAACTGAATGTTTGTTAGGAGTAAGAAATTTCGCTACACTCTGACTTAATTGATCAAAGAATTAATAAAACTGGAAAATCGAAAGTTAATTTAGTGACTGAAATTAATAGTGAACTTTGCTTCTGAAGCACTACGAAATAAAATAAAATAAGGGTTGTCTTGGGCTACCTCAACAATCGTCTCAAAAGCTACTTGAATCTACGCAATTTAAAAATAAGAGATTTAACTTTGAACTTGAATTAAATGATTTTGAACAATTAACAATAGTAAAATTTAAATAGTACCAAGCTGAGCTGCAGTCATAGTAGGCTAAAATATTGTAACAAAACTCGCAATCTTAATTTGTGCTTGTGTAATCTAAATATTGTAGCCAGCTATGAATACTTTAACTGAACTTTGAAATTAAAGCAGTGAAATGGAATGATATTACTTTAATACTGGCGTTTGAATTTCAACGACACTCGGGTACATTTCGGAAAAGCAAGGGACCCTGCTTGGTAATGCAATTGGGACAATGAGCAACAAAGGTTCATGCTAAGTTGCTGTATTTTAGTGATGCAAATGGAACAGTTTTAAAAGCTGAGGTCTGCCATACAGTTCTAAAACTTTACGTGCTTTCAGTCTTCCTTGTTGGTTTTGAAGTCGTCGATCGAGGAGGTGGCGACAATCACTTACTGTCGGCCGTAGCTGTTGTAGAAGCTGGAGGTTGGCGCGCCTTCTTCTCGACACGGTCACCAGGCGAAACGGCCTCTTGATGTGTGCCAGCTACTGTTTCCCGTCCGCGACACTGTGCCAGAAACTATCATAGCAAGTCGAGCGCAATTACATGCTGCCAAATCCGGAAAGCGCAGCAACTTGCGGGAGCGTCACTCAACACACCTACTCCACCGCTCTACACCAGCCAGACTCCCCTCTGCCTGCGCTCCACGCGGCAGAGTTAACACTACCAAAGATCCTAAACACTTTGGTTCTCCACACGACCTATCGATGTAATCGTTCGATAGCATAGTTTTCCCTAGGCAAGACCCAGCGTAAAAATACAAATAATATTTACAAAACAAACCAATTATTCTTTGACATAAATGCATAAATATATAAACACAAATTGTAAAACAATTACAACATATAATGACAGAGAAATGTCATATCTGCAGGTAACAAAATAAGAAAAAAATTTGTAGTACAATAGATGGAAATAGGAGGATATGCATTTCCGGCGTCACAAGTAGGCAGTACAGTTGAAGGGGAATGGACATCTCTAAACAGGGGAATCACGTAAATTGGAAAGAAAAACATAGGTTCAAAGAAGGTAACTGAGAAGTAACAGTAATAAAAGAAATACATCAGTCGATCGATGAAAGAAGGAACTACAAAAATGATCAGGGAAATTCAGAAATACAGAACTACAGGTCGGTGAGGAATGAAATAGATAGGAAGTGCAGGAAAGGTAACACGAAATGGCTTCATGAAAAATGTGAAGAAATCTAAAAAGAAATGATTGTCGGAAGAACTAAGCACATACGAAATTCAAGATAACCTTCGGTGAAATTAAAAGCAAGGGCGGTAACATTACGGGTGCAACGGGAATTCCACTGTTAAATGCAGAGGTGAGAGCGGATGGGTGGAAAGAGTACACTGAAGATGAGGGGGAAGATTTGTCTGATGTGATAGAAGAAGAAACAGGAGTCGATTTAGAAGAAAACGAGGATCCAGTATTAGAATCAGATTTAAGTGAGTTTTAGAAGACTTGAGATCGAATAAGGCAGATGGGATAGATAACATTCCATCAGAATTTCTAAAATGATTGGGGGAAGTGGCAACAAAACGACTCTTCACGTTGGTTTGTAGAATGTATGAGTCGGGCGACGTGCCATCTGACTTTCGGAATATCATCCACATAATTCCGAAGACAGCAATAGCTGACAATTGCGAGAATTGTCGCACTATCAGATTAACAATTCAGGAATCCAAATTGCCGACAGAAATAATATACAGAAGAATGGAAAAGAAAATGTAGAATGTGTTAGATGACGATCAGTTTGGTTTTAAGAAAGGTAAAAGCACCAGAGAGGCAATTCTGACGTTGTGTTTGATAATGGAAGCAAGACTAAACAAAAATTCGTATGATTTGTCGACCTGGAGGAAGCGTTCGACAATGTAAAATGGTGCAAGATGTTTGAAATTTTGAGTAGAAAAGGGATAAAGTAGAGGGAGAGAAGGATAATATATACACTCCTGGAAATTGAAATAAGAACACCGTGAATTCATTGTCCCAGGAAGGGGAAACTTTATTGACACATTCCTGGGGTCAGATACATCACATGATCACACTGACAGAACCACAGGCACATAGACACAGGCAACAGAGCATGTATATCCACCTTTCGCAGCAATGCAGGCTGCTATTCTCCCATGGAGACGATCGTAGAGATGCTGGATGTAGTCCTGTGGAACGGCTTGCCATGCCATTTCCACCTGGCGCCTCAGTTGGACCAGCGCTCGTGCTGGACGTGCAGACCGCGTGAGACGACGCTTCATCCAGTCCCAAACATGCTCAATGGGGGACAGATCCGGAGATCCTGCTGGCCAGGGTAGTTGACTTACACCTTCTAGAGCACGTTGGGTGGCACGGGATACATGCGGACGTGCATTGTCCTGTTGGAACAGCAAGTTCCCTTGCCGGTCTAGGAATGGTAGAACGATGGGTTCGATGACGGTTTGGATGTACCGTGCACTATTCAGTGTCCCCTCGACGATCACCAGTGGTGTACGGCCAGTGTAGGAGATCGCTCCCCACACCATGATGCCGGGTGTTGGCCCTGTGTGCCTCGGTCGTATGCAGTCCTGATTGTGGCGCTCACCTGCACGGCGCCAAACACGCATACGACCATCATTGGCACCAAGGCAGAAGCGACTCTCATCGCTGAAGACGACACGTCTCCATTCGTCCCTCCATTCACGCCTGTCGCGACACCACTGGAGGCGGGCTGCACGATGTTGGGGCGTGAGCGGAAGACGGCCTAACGGTGTGCGGGACCGTAGCCCAGCTTCATGGAGACGGTTGCGAATGGTCCTCGCCGATACCCCAGGAGCAACAGTGTCCCTAATTTGCTGGGAAGTGGCGGTGCGGTCCCCTACGGCACTGCGTAGGATCCTACGGTCTTGGCATGCATCCGTGCGTCGCTGCGGTCCGGTCCCAGGTCGACGGGCACGTGCACCTTCCGCCGACCACTGGCGACAACATCGATGTACTGTGGAGACCTCACGCCCCACGTGTTGAGCAATTCGGCGGTACGTCCACCCGGCCTCCCGCATGCCCACTATACGCCCTCGCTCAAAGTCCGTCAACTGCACATACGGTTTACGTCCACGCTGTCGTGGCATGCTACCGGTGTTAAAGACTGCGATGGAGCTCCGTATGCCACGGCAAACTGGCTGACACTGACGGCGGCGGTGCACAAATGCTGCGCAGCTAGCGCCATTCGACGGCCAACACCACGGTTCCTGGTGTGTCCGCTGTGCCGTGCGTGTGATCATTGCTTGTACAGCCCTCTCGCAGTGTCCGGAGCTAGTATGGTGGGTCTGACACACCGGTGTCAATGTGTTCTTTTTTCCATTTCCAGGAGTGTAGTATGTACAAGAGCCGAGGGCGATAATAAGAGTGTACAACCAAGAACGAAGTGCTCGGATTAAAAAGGGTACAAGGCTGGGATGTAGTCTTTCACCTCCACTGTTGAATCTGTACATCGAAGAAGCATTGATGAAAATAAATGAAAGGTTCATGAGTGGAATTAAAATTAAAGGTAAAGGAATCTCAATAATAAGATTCGCTGGCGGCATTGCCATCCTGAGTGAAAATGAAGATAAAATACAGGATCTGGCGAATTAAATGAACAGTCTAATGAGTGCAGAATGTGTGAGTAAATCGAAGAAAGGCGAAAGTAATGAGAAGTACCAGAAATAAGAACAGCGAGAAACTTAACATCGGCATTGATGGTCACGAAGTAGATGAAGTTAAGGAATTCTACTAACTATATAGCAAAATAACCAGTGACGGACGGAGCAGGGAGAACATCAAAAGCAGACTAGCACTGGTACGTACAGGATGGCAGCCAGTCAAGAAATGTTTTAGGGAATTGGCTTAAGAAATTTATTTCAAAGGCCCAGTGGAATCGTTACAAGTTTTCTCCCAGAGTAATTCACGCCGTGACTACGTGACACAAGTCGCTTGTCTTTCAAAACTGAGGCAGTTCTGTCAAGTTAAAGCTGCTGACACAAGACGCCCTGAGTCATCTGCTGAAACTGCTAGCGAATTCACGCCATTGATTTTAGCCAATAGCGACGCGGGATACCGATCACGTGTGTGGACGCCGGAGCGTCCTGTGGTGCAGAATACACCTGCTTCTTTCTCTTGTAATCCAGACCTCGAGCAGAACAGACGTCTTTTTGAAAGGCGGAGCCTCTGGCCCAGCTTTTCACGACCGACACCAAAGTAAGTTAACATGAACCGCTTCCCCTTCCGTTACCCATTTTAATTAATTGTTCGACCTCCTAGACTGGCCTAAACCTGCAAACTTCCGACCCTAGGCGCGCCTTTTGTACTCCGTATATTGAAATATATCCTTTGTTGTACTTAATTGCCGGCCGGTGTCGCCAAGCGGTTCTACGCCCTTCAGTGTGGAACCGCGCGACCGCTACCGTCGCAGGTTCGAATCCTGCCTCGGGCATGGACTTGTGTGATGTCCTTAGGTTAGTTAGATTTAAGTAGTTCTAAGTTCTAGGGGACTAATGACCTCAGATGTTAATTCCCACCCGCATCTCGTGGTCGTGCGGTAGCGTCCTCGCTTCCCATGCCCGGGTTCCCGGGTTCGGTTCCCGGCGGGGTCAGGGATTTTCTCTGCCTCGTGATGGCTGGGTGTTGTGTGATGTCCTTAGGTTAGTTAGGTTTAAGTAGTTCTAAGTTCTAGGGGACTGATGACCATAGATGTTGAGTCCCATAGTGCTCAGAGCCATTTGAACCGTTTTGTTAAGTCCCATAGTGCTAAAAGCCATTTTTTTTGTACTTAATTTCTTGTTTCGTCATTTAACGGCAGCACTGGATGCCCACAACCAAATCCTGACCGCTCGAGCTCCTGCAGACTGCCACCACGAGGCTTATTTAATAACCTTCTTCCCCCTTCCCTGCCATTTTATACATTAACGTGGTGTCAGAAGTTTCTCTCTCCAACCCCAAACCACATAATCTTTTAGAAATGGTGTCAGGAGTGGAATGTAACAATTATATCCCCCCCCTTCCCGCCACGTACTCTTTTATAGGAAAAAGGACATAGCTGGCCAAGAGGAGTCTAATAGTGTCAAACATAGGCATTAATTTGAGGAAGAAATTTCTGAAAATGTACGTTTAGTGCACAGCATTGAATGATAAATGATGGACTGTGGGAAAAGTGGAATTGAAGAGAACCGAAGCATTCGAGATGTGGTGCTACAGACGAATGTTAAACGTAATATCGACTGATAAGGAATGAGGAGGTTCTGTGCAGAATCGGAGAGGTAAGAAATAAGAGGAAAATACTAACAAGGAGAAGAAAGTGATGATTGCACATATGTTAAGGAATCAGGGGATGACCTCCATGGTACTAGACGGTGCTGCAGAGGGAAAAAACTGTAGAGGAAGACAGAGATTGAGAGATTGGAATACACCCAGCAAGTAACTGAAGACGTGGGTTGCAAGTGCTACTCGAAAATGAAGAGGTTGGCACAGTAGAGGGATTCGTGACAGGCCGCATCAACTCAGTTTGGTGACTGATGACTAGAAAGATTGTGAAATCTAGATCCTGAACGCAATATGGCCACTCAGAACTCTCCGAGTATCCTCAGCTCTCCCGACAATGCCAGTTTAGTTGTTCTTGACCGACAGCTACAGCGAGCAGCTTCCGGCAGTCGACAGATTGTGGCTGCCGCCTACACGTGAGGTCTAAACTCGCAGAGGGCGACTATCCGAGATCTTGGCCCATATCGGGCCCTGCCGACCAGTTGACGGTCGGCGCTGTTTACACCACACGTGTTATTAGCAGAAGCTCTCTGAGAATGAGACACTATCTCGTGCGTACTCAGTATAACTTTTTGAGTAGTAATCAAATCTAGTAATTTATTTTTTGTCTTCATTCAAGTAGGAGATGCAGTTTTGCGAAATCGGATGAATGTTCTTGAAACAGCATGTATATCTTGCGAAGGTATCATGGTAATAACATAAGAGACATCATCATAGCCATTATTCCCTAGTGCATGGAACACAACAATTCATTACTAGCGATGTGGGACGCGGCACAGTGGTGAGATATTGGACGTATTCAGAAGGACCTCTGTTCAAATCCCTCTTTTATTCCTTAGAAAGGATACGGCCGATTTACTTCCCCACCGTGAAAGCTCAGTTAAGAACAAGATATGCATCTACACCAAACTTTCTCGTCTTTTTTCAAATTCATAACACCCTAAATAAACTTATTTTTCGAATCACCACCTACATCATCTAGTTCATTGTCTTCACACTAGTTAGTCAATGGTGCCTCTACTTCAGATACAGATAATGAAAATGCAACCAGAATGAGATTTTCACTCTGCAGCGGAGTGTGCGCTGATATGAAACTTCCTGGCAGATTAAAACTGTGTGCCCGACCGAGACTCGAACTCGGGACCTTTGCCTTTCGCGGGCAAGTGCTCTACCATCTGAGCTACCGAAACACGACTCACGCCCGGTACTCACAGCTTTACTTCTGCCAGTATCTCGTCTCCTACCTTCCAAACTTTACAGAAGCTCTCCTGAGAACCTTGCAAGTTTTCTATTGCAGCCAGTACCTTTTGCCTTAGCAGGCTTTCTTCTACAGTCTTCTGTTTCTTTTCCTTAATTTCCAACACCTACACCTTTTTGTATGTTGAAGCCGTCAAAATTATGGACTTTTACCTTTCTCTATTTGTTTTTCTGCATGTGTTGCTGCAGGGTGTCCATAAAGTCACGCTATCATTTCGAAAATAATAATTTGGAAATTTTTAGAGATAGGGGACTGTGGTTCCTGTGGAACATAAAACGTTCAACAGCTCTCAAAGATTTTTTTCGTTATGCCGTTGTTTGAATGTGTGCCCCACTCGTATAACATAAGGCGATATTCGATATAAGCTCATGTGCGGATCAGCTTTGCAACATAAAGAGTTGTGATTACTCAGTTCATTCGTACACGAGGGATAGCAATGTCATTAAATGATGCTGTGTACACGAGATCCATAACGTAACCCCTCACAAAAAAAAAAAAACGTTTATGTTCTGACATCGGGTAACAACGAGACCGTTACAACCCATCTGTTGTTGTTGTTGTGGTCCTCAGTCCTGAGACTGGTTTGATGCAGCTCTCCATGCTACTCTATCCTGTGCAAGCTTCTTCATCTCCCAGTACCTACTGCAACCTACATCCTTCTGAATCTGCTTAGTGTATTCATCTCTTGGTCTCCCTCTACGATTTTTACCCTCCACGGTGCCCTCCAATGCTAAATTTGTGATCCCTTGATGCCTCAAAACATGTCCTACCAACCGATCCCTTCTTCTAGTCAAGTTGTGCCACAAACTTCTCTTCTCCCCAATCCTATTCAATACCTCCTCATTAGTTACGTGATCTACCCACCTTACCTTCAGCATTCTTCTGTAGCACCACATTTCGAAAGCTTCTATTCTCTTCTTGTCCAAACTAGTTATCGTCCATGTTTCACTTCCATACATGGCTACACTCCATACAAATACTTTCAGAAATGACTTCCTCACACTTAAGTCTATACTCGATGTTAACAAATTTCTCTTCTTCAGAACCGCTTTCCTTGCCATTGCCAGTCTGCATTTTATATCCTCTCTACTTTGACCATCATCAGTTATTTTACTCCCTAAATAGCAAAACTCCTTTACTACTTTAAGTGTCTCATTTCCTAATCTAATTCCCTCAGCATCACCCGACTTAATTTAACTACATTCCATTATCCTAGTTTTGCTTTTGTTGATGTTCATCTTCTATCCACCTTTCAAGACACTGTCCATTCCGTTCAACTGCTCTTCCAAGTCCTTTGCTGTCTCTGACAGAATTACAATGTCATCGGCGAACCTCAAAGTTTTTACTTCTTCTCCATGAATTTTAATACCTACTCCGAATTTTTCTTTTGTTTCCTTCACTGCTTGCTCAATATACAGATTGAATAACATCGGGGAGAGGCTACAACCCTGTCTCACTCCTTTCCCAACCACTGCTTCCCTTTCATGCCCCTCGACTCTTATAACTGCCATCTGCTTTCTGTACAAATTGTAAATAGCCTTTCGCTCCCTGTATTTTACCCCTGCCACCTTTAGAATTTGAAAGAGAGTATTCCAGTTAACATTGTCAAAAGCTTTCTCTAAGTCTACAAATGCTAGAAACGTAGGTTTGCCTTTTCTTAATCTTTCTTCTAAGATAAGTCGTAAGGTTAGTATTGCCTCACGTGTTCCAACATTTCTACGGAATCCAAACTGATCTTCCCCGAGGTCCGCTTCTACCACCTATATCTCACTAAACGTGTCAGTCAGCACATCCCGTGCGTTCAAACTGCAATGTGGGGTTTCACCATCATGCTGGGAGATGATGAACGGCTGCAATTCTTCGATCCGTTGTAGCAGAAATGTTCTATTACGTCGAAAAAAAAAAACATTTCTCATTGTGGTTTTCACTGCGAAAGAAAGTATCGTGAATTTGGCCATACCAAACATTAAGCTTCGGGGTATCACAGATGTTGTCAGTGGGGTTTTGTGGGTTTTCAGTACCCCTACCCTAATGTACGGGCTACTCACATGTCCAAAAATGTGGAACATTGCTTCATCTGAAAACATGCACTTTTTCAGGTACAGTTTCATTGTCAGCGTGTATTGGTGCCAGAATGGAACCCACGAATGCATTCTGCTGAGCACGGTCGTTTGCCTGCAACGCTTGAACAGTTTGCATTTTATATGAGGTCTGATTGGAAAGTTCTAAGATGGGGCTTGTAATTGTACAATGGTGGAACTTACATGCTACTGTGATGCATCTTCTTCAAAATAGTCCGCTTCTGACTAAACCCACCGACTTCAACGGTGTTTCCACTTTTGGAAACATTTCTGGAATTTTTTTTCCTGAAGTGTGTTATGGACGCTCTCCGTATTTGCCTGGATGTCTTCAATCAAGTCAAATCGCTTCCCTTTCTGAGAAAATTTCAGTTTAGGAAACAGGTAGATGTTTGCAGGGGCCAAATAAGGGGAATATGGTGGTTGTGGAAGCACAGGAATTTGGGATTTGGTCAAAAATTCAACGATGTAGAAGGCACAATGAGCCGGAGCGTTGACATTTCCACAGTGCAGGCCTTTTCTCCCGAGTCTTTTGACGCAAACGCTCAAGGACACATTTGTAGTATTCCTGATTAATTGTCTGTCCTCCAGGGGTAAATTCATGACGCACAATACCGTTAGAATCGGAAAAAATCACCAACATTGTCTTCACCTTCGACCGACTTTGCCGTGCTTTCTTCGGTCATGGTGAACCTCTGGTCTTCCGGTGCGAAGACTGCACTTTGATTTCAGGATCATATCCATATACCCACCTTTCGTCACCTGTAATTACCCTATTTAACAAATCTGGGTCATTTTTAGTTCGATTAGTCAGTTCTTGGTACACTTCAAGTCGGTATTGTCTCTGGTCACTTTGCAGCACCTTTGGAATGAATTTTGCGGACACTCGACGCATGTTCAGATCTTCAGTTAAAATCGACTGAACTGCATAGAAACTTAAATTAAGTTCCTCAGCTATCTCCCTAATTGTAAATCTACGATCAGAACGCACTAAGTCGCGAACTTTCACAACATCTTCATTCGTTTTTAAGGTGGAAGAACGGCCGCACCATGGTTCACCTTCAAATGTTTTACGGCCACTTTTAAATCTGTTGAACCAGACAAAAACATTTGACTGGCTCATACAATTATCTCCAAAAGCTGTTTTTAATAGCTCGTAAGTCTCAGAAGCTGATTTCCCGGTTTTAAAACAAAATTTCACACAAACTCGTTGCTCCGTTTTTACGTCCATTTTCACGCAAACAGAATCCGGCAACAAGCCCTAACGGACCTACACTCAACCAGCTGCCACAACGAACTGAATAAAGGAAACGAAGTTTCCTGTCAGAGGGCGTTCAAGGACAGGGCAATGACTCACTCTCCATCTGCCAAACCAGTAAGCAGTACTGGTTTCAATCTTAAATCTTTCCAATCACACCTCATATACAGACCGGCGCAACCACTTATGTAGCAGTTTATGGGCAGTTGATCTTGCTTCCTGCAATTCCTATGATGCACGATGAACTGACTTCAGGCCGGCCGAAGTGGCCGTGCGGTTAAAGGCGCTGCAGTCTGGAACCGCAAGACCGCTACGGTCGCAGGTTCGAATCCTGCCTCGGGCATGGATGTTTGTGATGTCCTTAGGTTAGTTAGGTTTAACTAGTTCTAAGTTCTAGGGGACTAATGACCACAGCAGTTGAGTCCCATAGTGCTCAGAGCCATTTGAACCATTTGAACTGACTTCAGGGGTCGCCGTACGGCAAAATTCGATCTGTGAACATGCGCTTGAAACACAGGGGGCGGCCACTTCGAGGACAGTCTTTGATAGGGCGTGCCTCTTTAAATTCATTATCTTCTTTCTGCCGGTGGTACCCTTGCCTGCCCTCCCAGTTGGCCGTGCGGTATAACGCACGGCTTTCCGTGCGGAAAGAAGCGCCTGGTCCCCGGCACGAATCCGCCTGGCCGATTTGTGTCAAGGTCCGGTGAACTGGCCAGTCTGTGCATGTTTCCATCTGCCTCGGCGAATACGGGCTGGTTCCCCTTATTCTGCCTCGGTTACACTATTTCGGCTACACAAACAAGTTCTCCACGTACGCGTATACCACCATTACTCTACCACGCAAACGTAGGGGTTACACTCGTCTGGTGTGTGGTGTGAGACGTTCCCTCTGGTGGGGGGGGGGGGGGTGGGGGGGGGGGTGGTGGTGGTCCACTGGGGCCGAACCGCACAACAACCCTTGGTTAGGTGTGAGGCGGCGGAAGGGTGAAGTGGATTGCGGTAGTCGTCGTGGGGTTGTGGACCACTGCAGCTGCGGCTGGGACGGAGCCTCTCCGTCGTTTCTAGGTCACCGGTCAACATACAATACAATTAACATACAATACCCTTGTCTCCTGGAGTCAATAATCTCGCGGTACCGTTGCCGCGGATTTGGATTTTTCACACCAAATTGCAAATTGTGCTTTGTCCAGGTCTGACGCCCTTTTGAAATACTTCAAGTCAAATTCGCAACGAAGGACAAAAAAAAATCTCAGAGCTGCTACACGTTTTACAAGGAACCACAACTTTTTATCTCTAAGTTTCCAAGTTATGATTTTTTAGAATCACAGCGGGACTTTTTCACACCCTGCACATTCATAAAAATCCAATTACAGTAAATAACAAACATATAATAGCGTAGTGCCACAGTACGCCCCCAGACATCGTGATAATATATTACCACAGAGTTCATTGACTGACTAAATGCGTTACAAAAAATAAGACTCAAATGTCATTTCCAGATGTAGAAGCATACGAAGATTAATCCTATTATACATGCATTTAATAATAAATTATCGATTTGGTCTTAGTCAATGGCTTTGCCGCGACAGTAACACCACTTTCCCGCCAGAGCACCGAAGTTAACCGCCGTCGGCCTTGTCTAGCACTTGGATGGGTGACTGTTCAGGTCTGCCGAGCGCTCTTGGCAAGCGAGTTCCACTCAGCCCTTGCTGAGCGAAATGCATCAGCTGGTTTATAAAATGACAAAATAAAAAGAAGTTTTGTATTCCCAATGCATCACATTTCTCCCACCCTTCCCTAATATCTTACGGGAATAAAAGAAGTGGATATAACTGGACCCTCTAACCCAATCCTTCCTCTGTTGACTGCAACATTTATAGTGTTAAAACTTTACGAACATTGCAAAATTTTAGTTTGCTTACGTGTGTGTAACAGATCCATACTACAATGAGCAAGTGCAGGTAAAAATAAACGAAGTTAATGATTTGTATTTAACTTTCAATACCCGTTTATAGGTTGATCCTATTGGTAGGCTCATTACCCAGTAGAATAGTCCTCCTTGTGAGAAGAAGTCGGGTTTTAATTTTAAAGTATATACGACGAAATAATATACCTACTGCAGGCAAAACTGTGTCGGTAATTTGTAATGAACATTACAAATTACTCGTCTTCCAGCAAGCGCAAATTAGCATGTTTCAATGTCTATAAAACAGACCATTTTTAGCGCCACAACTCGAAAACCAGTCAACACGTCGTAGCAAACTGAGCAGCGACTCAACAACTCGGATGTTGCTTAAAGATGCTGCAATTACATGTCGATTTTTTACATCCAGAGAAAGTTACATATGATTAATTGTTTGTATAAAAAAATATTTTATCTTTCATGACAAATACAGGAACACTAAATACAATCACGATAACTTTAAATATGAATTATCTCAGATGTAATTACGATCTTTAAATACAATGAAAACATAAAAATAATTGTTTTTCTACAGGATAATAAATTTTACGTTAAATTCAACAATATTATGAAATTGATAGATCGCTACTCACCGACAGGAGTAGCATACAGACACAATGAAAAGACTGTTACACATTCAGCTTCTGGTCAGGGCTTTCTTCAGAAAAGGAAACACCCGCACATTCATACAAGCAAGTACATCTCACGTTCACGTGACCATCGTTTTCAGCAGCGGCCGAAAAGTGAGTAGCAATCTATCTTTTTCGTAATATTTTTTTGTATTCCTACCTAGACTTTCCATTGTTTGTAATATCACATTCATGTTTTCTGTTTGTAATACGAGGTGTGGCTAGAAAGAAACCTGACTAGTACTGGTGAAACAATAAAACGAATGCAATAAGGCTGAAAGTCGCGTGGCCTGTCACGTGACTCTCGCTCCGCCTACTGCTCGAGTTTCATCTGCCTCCTGCACTCAGTCTGCCCGTGGCGTCTGTTTTAAGTAGTTGACGTTTTGTCTGTGCGTCGGAAAATGTTGAGTGTACAGAAAGAACAGCGTGTTAACATCAAATTTTGTTTCAAACTAGGAAAATCTGCAAGTGAAACGTTTGTAATGTTACAACAAGTGTACGGCGATGATTGTTTATCGCGAACACAAGTGTTTGAGTGGTTTAAACGATTTAGAGATGGCCGCGAAGACACCAGTGATGACACTCGCACTGGCAGACCATTGTCAGCAAAAACTGATGCAAACATTGAAAAAATCGGTAAACTTGTTCGACAAGATCGCCGTTTAACAATCAGAGCAGTGTCTGAGTTAACAGGAGTTGACAAGGAAAGTGTTAGGCAGATTCTTCATTAAAGTTTCAACATGAACAGAGTGTGTTCAAAAATGGTTCCAAAGTGTCTCACAATTGAACAGAAGGAACGCCGAAGAATGATTTGTTCTGACATCCTGGAAAACATTGAAAGTGATCCCACCTTCTTACAAAATGTTATTACTTGCGATGAATCGTGGTTTTTTACTTACGATCCCGAAACTAAACGCCAATCGATGCATTGGAAAACTCCTGGTTCTCCACGACAAAAAAAAGCACGAATGTCAAAATCGAAATTCAAGGCAATGATGATTGTTTTTTTTTTTGACATCAAAGGGATTGTGCACATTGATTGGGTACCAGAGGGACAAACAGTGAATCAGCATTACTACATTAGCGTCCTGGTTACCCTACGTGAGCGAGTACGGAGAAAACGGAACGATTTGTGGAGAAAAAAGTCATGGATCTTCACCAAGACAATGCCCCAGCTCACAGTGCGTTGTCAGTGAAGACGTTTTTGGCAAAACACAACATTCCCATCTTAGATCATCCACCCTACTCACCTGATTTGGCCCCCTGTGACTTTTTTTCTTTTCCCTAAAGTCAAGTCAGCTTTGAAACGAACTAGATTTGAGACTGTTGAAGCAGTAAAAGAAAAAGCGACGGAAGTAATGTATGGACTTACCGAAAATGATCTGCAGCATTGCTATGAACAGTGGAAAATTCGTATGGAGCGGTGTAGAGACCGAGGAGGAGAGTACATTGAAGGAGATAACATGAAATTGTAAATAATTGTAAATAAATGTTTTTTCCAGCATCAGTCCGGTTTTTTTCTGGCCGCACCTCGTATATAATAATACGATGTGTGCGAGAAAAGTAATAAGACTAAGAACGCTGCGAGCGATCTGACAACGCTGTCTTGTTCTACTTGTGGAGACCAGTGCGTTCATCCCTTCCAGATGCTCAGAGTTTAAACTCCGTACAGGTATCACGTGAATTTTGAGAGCGCCATCAGTGAGGCTGTGTTTTTATTGTGTGTTACGAAAATGGAACAGCGGAATTTAGAACAACGTTAAACTTGGGGAACCCGCAAGTGTGACGTTTTAAAGATTGAAACAGGCCTATGAGAAACAGTCCGTATCAAGGGCACAAGCTTTTCGCTGGCACAAACCATTTTTGGAAGGCCCAGAACACGTTGAACATGAACCTCTCTCATGGAGACCTACTTCAAAAGGCGTCGAAAATTTCGAACGCGTGCGTGCAATTGTGAGATCAGACTGATGTTTAAAAATAACAAAGAGGCACAGAAAGAGAGAGAATCAAGCGAGACCGAACATTGTAAATAAGTACATTAAATGTCTTCGCAATTGCGAATGTGAACGACCACCAGCTCTGCAATGAAATGACGACAGCGAAAATGTGTCCTAAACCGGGATTCGAACCCGTATTTTTCGCTGATCGCGGACGATCGCCTTACCATTTGGCTATCCGTGCACGACGCGCGGCCAGATCAAAACTTGCATATGTCGTCAACCATGCGTCTACAACCTGCACTCGTACCTTTTAATTAAAAGTCGCTTTCCCGGTGTCGGCAACTAAATACGATACTGTAGTGCCTTTGTTACTTTGAATACGATGCAACGTGCCTTTGGACATGCATGCAAACATGCATCATATTCAGAACAGCGCAGCACTGCAATATCGTATTCAAAGAAGTGGATGCTGCATCGTAACAACGCCCCTTGTCACATGGTCACATCCACTGCGGAATTTTTGACCTCAAAAGGCATACCTGCCGTTCCACAGATCCCCTGTCCACCTGATCTGAGTTCTTGTGACTTTTTGCTTTTCCGGAAATTGAAAAATACTTAAAAGGACATCATTTTGGGACTCTGAAGAAAATTCGAAAGACTGTGACCGATATGTTGAAGGCCTACAAGTTGAAGCCTTTCAGTGCTGCTTCCAAGACTGAGACCAACGACTCCGCTGGTGCAGAGCTGCTGAAGAGAACTGCTTTGAAACGGACAATATTGTTGTTTTCTCAGGCTCCTCGTATTTTAGTAATGTTGCCAAAACTACAATGAATTCAAACTTTCTATTTCTGTCTTATTGGATCGCGTTGTTGCGTGATGAAAGATGTTCTGCTGAGTACTTCCACTGCAACCGTTGTAACTGTAGCATCTACAGTTGCAACCACTGCTATTAACACACATCAGTAAGTTTTAACTTAAGTAAGGAGTGTCCCTAGACTTACTAACATGACAGGTCCAACATTGTTTTGGTCCGTATTTCGTCGTACCGAAAGTTATTTTCCTCTCTCGTCAGGCTCGTCTATTCTAATCTGGTGACGACGCGTTGCGTGTCGGGGCCAAAGTGTGCCATACAGGGGTGTCCACGGGCAGGATGCCGTGTGCGGCCCACTGCCGCGGCTGAAAGCAGTGCCTTGTAGCGCGCCACCCGCACCTCACTGCAAATTGCGGCGACTCCGGCTCGCACCGTACGCCGCGCACCTCGCGAGCCGCACGTGCAGCTAAACAGCGCGAATTAACCGGCGCCACCTGTCGCCACGGCGACGCGCTATTTTAATTTGGTCGCCGGAGCGCCATGAATTGCAGCGGAGCCGGGGAGGGCAGAGTGCCGTGTTTCCGGCGAAATATATGGCCGCCTCCCGCGCCGGCCGTCATCACCTCCTCGCAGCTCCGCATCTCCACCAGCGCTGCTGGTACTAGTCTGCTAAAATGTTCAGTGCTCTAACTGCGTCTGTCCGTGAAGAACCATCCGTCATCAAAACCTAGTGTCTGCTATTATGTTGCCTTACATAACGTAATTAATTTACGGCTTGCTTGTTAAGTTGCACGCGGGCGTGAGTCGTGTGATGGCAGCATACTCAAGAGCAATTTGAGACACCTAAGTACACTGCTTGGCATTAAATCATCAGCATGGTTCTGTAAACCTAATTTTGTAGTATTGAGGAACATACAAAATTTTTGTCTGCGTAAAATCTGGCCGGAAGAGCAAAAATAGCTTTGCGTTATTTGTGAACCGTGATTTATTTTCAAATAATGTTCTTAAGAATTTATTTTATTTACTAGCGATTCATCAAGAACACATTTAATCACACTATGTAAGCGTGAAAGTAGTTGCCAGGGAGTTACTGATGAAATTATAAGCAAATTCCTCTTAACAAATGGGAATTTTATTCCCTTTAATAGTGCCTAAAAGCATTTTTTAAAAGAAACAGATTTTAAATTATAAACATAAAGCATCCTCTAAATATCAAGTTACAATTTATTCAGAGGCAGAAAGAAACAAGCTTTGACTGTATGAGCTTAAGGGCAGAGAACCTTGCCGCTCCCTTTTGACAAGGCCGTAGTTACGACCGCTCACAACAGCCTCTGAAAGACTACACTGGTGCGAATATGCAACACTCCAGATTACTTTAAACTAAAAGTTTTAACTATTTACACAAGCACACAAACTATGCACCCCCGTAGGAGGGATGGAAATGGTACAAAACACTAAGATTGAAATATTAACTTTGCCACCGAAGGTGCAATTTGATTTTAACTTCTAAGAAAAGTCTTACGGTTAAAGGGTGGCAACTTTATATACTAAAATGATCATTTAAATAAAAGCCCATGAAATAAAATTCTGCAAGGTTGGCCAAACAAGTTAAGATGCTCTACAGTACACAGATACCGCCTCTCAACATCATAGGCAAGATAAAAACATATTTCAGGAATTAGGCCGTTACACCCCAAGAAATAAATTCGTTAACACACCAAATCCGAGAAATATGACAGAGGCAGCTCCGAACGACAGACAGACACTGCCTAACAAATGCGGACGAGAGACAGACGAGCAAGCTGGGGACGAGAGACTAACCAAGGAAACAAGTATAATTTAACAAGAGTAAATCACACAACATATCACCAATCACTTAACTTTTAATAAACTGCGATTTCTCGAGAAGACCTGGCGCAACACCCCCAAATCGCTCTCACGAACCGTCCGCTGCCAGCCGCTTCAACGGACGCAGGAAGGCGTGCCGATCTCCCGTCTCAAGGCGTCGCAGCTCGCACCGGCCAGACTGATATCGTGGGTTGACTCCTGTTGCTCTCGTGTCGACCGCGAAGTCACTACCCCTCGCTATACGCCGCGGCCCACTGGACTCACGTGGCGACCTCACATGCGCCGACGCTCAAGACGGACAAGTCATTCTCAGTGAGCGACCGACCAACCGATCGATCCAACCGCCAGTGACCATTACCTGAGCAACTGGAGCAGACTGGTGGCCTAACGCGCAGACTCAGATACGGGAACTAAGCCCCGATCGGACGACCACTCGCTGAGTTCTCTTACTGGCGGAGTGGAAAGACTCTCATTTTTGCCGGATTTAAACGTTGATCCGGACGACAAACATAATAGCACTCCGAACGACAGACGGACACTAACTGCCTAACAAATGCGAACGGGAGGCAGACTAGCAAGCTGGGGACGAGAGACTGGCCCCAGACTGACCTGGCGAGCTCATAGTGCCCCTTAACTGCACGTGAACAGGCAACCTTTCCCCTTTCCCACCAGAGGGAGACACCAAAGCTGCAATTGCTACAGCGGCGCCACCGCCAGAAACGGAGGGCGACTGCTTCACGCTACGCGCTGCGGTGCGCTCTTCAAAACAGCAATTTTTACCGTGGCTCAATTTGAATTCGCGTAAGTAAACTATCAAAGTTCTTTTCATATGACAGGCACTGCTGTAGCAGGGAAGAAAAGGCATGGACAGCGAATTTAAACATTTTGTTTATTGTGCTATAATGGTTGGAGACGACATGTAAAGTGGTTAAGTTTGCGTTCTGTCCCAGAATGGCCCGTGTAGGATCTGTAGGGTGAGATTTTTCCAGTACCGCAGAGAGTGTGGAGTCAAGAATGCTTACTGAACAACATCGGTACGCATGCGACAGCATGCGCTACTTTAATGTTCCAGAACGCAGAGCATAAAAGGGAGATCTTTGCGGGGGTTATACCTCGGGTTCTGCTGGCGATTGGAAGGTAGGGTCACGAGTTTTGAATAGCCCTTGGGATCGTATTATTTTACCTATCCTACAGAACAGGGTCAAAGACTGAATATTTCACCCTTCCTCCAACTTAGGCGAACGGAGAAAATCGGTTGGTTCTTTTTGCATTAGATGTGGCTGAAGGTCCACCTTAAGGAGCTTATGAAGGCATCATTTAGTTCCTCAGAAGACCGTAAAACACAGTTTTGGGATACCAAAACCGAGCCGCGGATTACAAGACAGCTACGCACAGCAAACGGCTGAAATTTGTGCTATATATTCCTATGATTCCGATATCGAACTGTCTTTAATGATTCCTTCATTTCTTTGTGTCGCGGAAATACGGAGGTTCAAAATAATCCTACTTGCAGAATATGCACGTAAAATCCGATCTGAGGTGAAACTGTAGTTTATAAAACCTCGAAGAAATATGTTGTTAAGTGTCTACGTTATCATCAGAATGGTTCCGTGAACACGATGTTGTTGTCGTATTGAAGAACATGCAAAATTTGTGTCCACGTAAAATCCGGTCGCAGTTTTGCGATATTTCAATTTCAAGTAAGTAAACTATCACAGTTTTCCTTATCCCTAAAATCCCTTTCATGTGTATTACGTCCAGCCTTGTCCTCAAATATGGGGTGTCTAGGAATCCTTCGTACTCGGTCCGCTAGCCAATCAAAACAAACAAGTCGTGTTAATGAGTTGTATTACAAAATGAAAAGAGAAAATACTTAACTTTTGGTATTACACAGGTGTATCCCAAGCAAAGGGCGACCTACAAAATAATGTATCTTCTTCAGTACAAAAAATTTCAAGTCTGTGCTATGTAGAGTGCACAAGTGAAGTGAATAGTGTTGACGCCGCTGTACAAGTTGTTAGTCTTGAAGCCACTATTGAAGTGGGAGTCGCCAGTCTGTCGCGGCACTTATGTCCTCTCCACACAGGGTACGCTGCTGTCGCGTTGTCGTCCTGGAAAGAGGTCGGTCAGCGAGCGATTGGCTGACGTCTTCTCACAGCCATCTCTTGTCTATCGTCCCCGACTGGTGTGTCGGCGTTTGACTTTACGCCGTAACAATATGAGTACAGGCTCTGCTGTAGCAGGGAAAAGAAGACAACCAGCGGGAAAATGTTCTTATCGGGGCACAAAAAAGTGCAGTATGCTCCTGTTTAGAACACCCTGACTGAAAACCGAAGTACTAGCTGTCTCAGCTTCCTCAGCACCTTTACAAATGTTCCCAATAATTTATGCTGAGGGAGAAGGAGACGGTGAGTGTGGGAAAGAGGTGGAAAATTAATAAATGCTGTAAGATAGTAGACAGTTGTTATGGTACAGAAAGAGCGAAGGAGACGATGGCAAGGAGAAAGAAGGATGGGGACACAGTGGCAGTGGAACAAACAGTGACAGAACAGTGATAGGAAAGCAGAGGAGGAGACAGTACCAGTGGAGAGGAGTAAAGTACATAAAGAGGAAGTGGGTGAAAGCCAGTGTAAATGTGAGAGAGAGTCTTTCTCAATGACAATGAGGAAGAAACATATTATGACATTCAAAGAGACAGCAACAATGGGAGGGACTGAATGCGACAGTAGTAGTAAGAGAGAGCAAGAGGAAGACAGTGACAATGAGAAGAGACAGTAGTAGTATGACATGACGAAGCAGGCTGTGGCTGTGAGACAGGAGACAGTGACAGTTACACACAGAGAGAAAATGACATTGAGTTGGCCTGAATCAGTGTTTAAGAATGGGCAGGTGGGAGTCGATAGGTATGAGGGAGTGTGTGAGCGAGTTAGAGAAGCTTGTCTGAGTGAGATGTGAGTTGCATATTGAAAGGACGCGAATTGTTCTCATCTCAAAATTTTTGGAAAAATTTTTAAAGATGGTGAGGAAGGTAGAATAAGCCGGTCCGGCTAACCGCGCAGTCCGACGCTCTGCTTCCCGAGCGGGAAGGGGTGCCAGTCCCTAGCACGAATCCACCCAGCGGGTCCACTGGGGTCTCGAACGGCACAATAACCCTAGGTTCGGTGTGGGGCGGTGGTGGGTGGACTGCTGTGGCCTGTTGTGGGGTTGTGAACCGCTGAGGGCCACAGTGGGACGAAGCCTCTCCGTCGCTTCTAGGTCCTCTACACAAGGTAGAGTAAGTCAGGTGGGACACCACTTTACAGCCAGAGCCTTTTAAAACAGGAGCATATTAGCCTTTTTTGAGCTCCTATAGGGGCATTTCTCCTCTGAATCCTTATTAATCGTTGCTTCCGAACAGAAGGTCGACGACTGCGGCCAGGAACTGTCCGAGGCTATCAGGTAGCGTGTCAGAACGCTAAGGATGCAGAATGCTGTGACAGTGCAACAGTGGCGGACGGCGGGCAGCATTGCTGACGCACGTTGGTGTCAGCTCTGCAGCAGGTGAGCTTACCACTGGACTCACGTCTCACATATAATGATTGCAGCTAGAAGTGGATGACAGGGGCGTGCAGACGCCACACTTTCAGTACAGGACCCTAGGAGGCTGGATGGTGTGTCAGCTATTGGCACCCCGTTGGTGGCCTTGCCTTGGCTGTACCAGTACGGAACCTCAGCACCATCAGGGCTAGCTGATTTCCCGTAGAACAGAGGCTTAGCATAGTTGATGATGTTACTCGATGACGCTGTAGGTGCTTGGCCACACATTTCACAGATTATCACAATGCCAGTGGAAGTAGGAAGTACAGAAGTGGTGTCAATGACTGAGTATTTATACTTGCTCCAGCAGGGTGTTCTGTGAGAGGAGTCCGTTTCCCGTCATGCAGCTGGCTGCGGAAGAGCAGCGTTGTGCTGCATGCTTCGGTAGACCGTTACGTTGCAAAATGCTATGCTAGCATTATTTTAGGGCCTAGCTATAGAATCACGTAGTTGGCTGGTCTGCAAGCCCCTTGTTGGTTGCTATAGATTACCTGGGACCTATGCATACTGTATAGTAGAAAGAATACGTGATTGGATTTGTCTGTGATTTGCGGCATCAAGAATGGCTCTAACCCAGCTTGGGTTGAGCTCGCATGACAAGTATCAGTACTTCATTCCATGCTACCTCAGCGCTACAGAGGTGGGACCAAAATATGAAAATAGCGCGAGACAAGTTTGTTTCATTAGAAATTCAGATGCTGGCCAAGACTGCAGGTTGCACTAATAAAACTGCAACAGCAATGACAAGTGCGCAACGACTCAGTACTTTGCTAGTATCAGTCCTGATCAGGACTGGGTAGCTATGTGCGCATTATGTCTCAGATAAGTGAATTCGAAGTTGGGCAAATTGTTGGTGCTCGTATGGTGAGTGCTTACATAACCAAGACAGCTGAAGTGTTTGATGTTTCAAGAGGCACTATATCGAAAATTTACCCTGCATACAGGGAAAACGGGAAAACATTCGCTAAGGAACAACGTAAACGGAAGTGTGTATTGAATGATCGTGAAGGTTGACTAGTTACGAGGACTGAGTCGAAAAATAAGGGGACGACAAATGGAAAAATCACTGCAGAACTGAACGTTGCACTCGCGAAACCTGTCAGCATCAAAAAACACGAATATAGCACCATAAGCAGAGAACTGCAGGGCGAGCTGTAATTCCAAAAGCACTCATCAGTGATGCAAATGCCTGTAAAAGGGAAACGTGGTGCTGAAGCCATAACCTGGACCATGCAGCAATGGAAGAAAGTCATTTCGTCGGATGGTGTTCTTTCACACTGCTTCCAACTTCAGCCCGTGTTTACGTCACAAGAGATCACAGCAGGGTTTCGTTGACGATTTGGGTATACATTTCGTGTTATTCCATGGGGTCGACGGCTATTCTGCGAAGTGTCATTACTGCCAAGGATTATGTGGCCATTTTGACCGATCAGTCCATCCCATGGAACAATGTTCTTTCCCCGGTGGGGGTGCTGTGTTCCAAAACGCCAGAGCCTCTATGTACACAGCTCGAATCATCCAGGACTAGTTTCATGATCACGTTGGCGAACTGTCGAATCTTCCTTGGCCATCACAGCCACCTGGTCTCGATATTATTGAGCCTTTGTGCTCAACTTTGGAGATAAATGTACATGACATCTACGACGTCTATCATGGTAACCTGAACTTGCACTATTTTTCGGGAAGAATGGTTTAAGGTTCCCTTGAAAACCATAAATGGCTGGTATTTATAGAATCTGAGACGGCTGGCAGCGGTTTTGAATGGCAACATCATTCATACACCGTATTACGCCATGTACTCTGTTGTGTGTTTGGTATTTCCATGATTCTGACTGCCAAACAGGAGTGCTAGTTCTGCAAGGTTCGCAGGAGAGCTTCTGTAAAGTTTGGAAGGTAGGAGACGAGGTACTGGCAGAAGTAAAGCTGTGAGTACCGGGCGTGAGTCGTGCTTCGGTAGCTCAGTTGGTAGAGCACTTGCCCGCGAAAGGCAAAGGTCCCGAGTTCGAGTCTCGGTCGGGCACACAGTTTTAATCTGCCAGGAAGTTTCATATCAGCGCACACTCCGCTGCAGAGTGAAAATCTCATTCTAGCTTGTATAAATGTTTGCAGACACCTTAGGGTCATGTTGCAAAATAGTGGCATATATCTGCGTCACTTTGTAGTTCAGTTACTTGCTACTAGGCCTACCGCAACTTACATTAGTTACTTACACGTTCCGTTGATCATTTGTACCCTTCTTTTATCGAAATGATGCGGAGACAGTCAGTTTACAGGATATGCATACACGTTCACTGTTTACATTAATTAACACATTATTTTATTGTTTAAAAACTAGGTTATCACTTTTTAAATAGAAATTCGTCCATCAAATTGAAGAAGTTGATCACGAGAAATGATTTTAGGTTATATTTAAAGTTTACTTTGCTATATGTCAGGCATTATTGCGCAGTGAATCAAAGATTTTTGTTGCTGAATATTAAACTACTTTCTGAGCGACTAACACCTTTCATGGGTAATAAAGATCATTTTACCCTCCGTTGCTGACGGCACGAACCTCACGATTCTTCTCAAAATGCGAATGACTATTTATGACGAATTTCATGGGCAAATATATGGATTGTGAAGTCGCAGTTAAAATGCCTAGCTCTTTAAAGAGGTAATTACTTGACGTCTGTGGGTGAACATCACACGTTATTCTTACTGCTCACTTTTGTGTAATCAATAGTTTCTTTGTAGGTGATGAATTATTCCATAAGACTTTATTGAGTGGAAATATGCAAAATATCTCAGGAGATTGATTCATTTGTTTTCAAGACCAAACGTAGCTGAACTTAATTGTTTGAGAAGCTCAGTAAAATGTTCTTCCAGTGCAGGTTTTTATCAATATATACTTCCAAAAATCTGGAACATTCTACCCTATTTACTGACTCCTGCACATTTGCTACATCAATCGTTGGTATGACTCTACGGAACTGAATATAGTGTGGTTTTTCATAATTTTGGGAGAGTCCGCTTTCTGAGAACCGCATAATAATTCTTTGTAAAACATTTACAACTTTTTCTGTTGCGTTCTCTCTAATATTTTTTATTATAACACTAGTGTCGTACTAACTCTGCTTCTTGAATTTTAAGTGGAAGATCATTCACATAAACAAGGAATAAGTGTGGACCCAACACTGAACCCTTTTGGACTTCGCCGGCCGCGGTGGTCTCGCGGTTCTAGGCGCGCAGTCCGGAACCGTGCGACTGCTGCGGTCGCAGGTTCGAATCCTGCCTCGGGCATGGATGTGTGTGATGTCCTTAGGTTAGTTAGGTTTAAGTAGTTCTAAGTTCTAGGGGACTTATGACCACAGCAGTTGAGTCCCATAGTGCTCAGAGCCATTTGAACCTTTTGGACTTCCTTTGTGACTTTTGCCCCGTCACTAAAATTCTCTACCCTTCCAATGTTGTTTGAATCATGCAGGACAACTTCTTGTATTCTGTTTGTTAAGAATGAGTCAAACCAACAGTGTGTAAAGCAATCAGTCCCATAAAATATAAGTTTTTGTGGGAGAGTGACATAACCTGCAGAACCCGACACCTCGAAAAGATTACAAAAAATACCAACTGGCGACATTTAGTTGAATAAGGCTTGTAGTATTTTATGGGTGAATCTATAAATAGGAGTCTCAGTCGAAAAACCCTTCTAGAATCCGAACTGTGATGTGCTAAGTAAATTGTTTCTGCTTAAGTGTGAGACTATTCTTGAGTATTTTATTTTTCCGAATATTCTGGAAATAAATTATGTATGGTGTAGCAGGTAGAGCACTAACACTCCGGCTCCGGAGGTCATATCTTCAATCCCGTAGAGGGATGGCACTTTTTCCTCGTTCCAGTCGCTCCAGGAGGGTTCCAGCCACACTCAGCCTGCTATCAAGTGAGCGCTCGAGTAAAAGGCGGCTGGAGGGACGGGCCCAACAACCTCCCCTTCCTAGTTCCGGGCTGTAATCTGCCTTCAGTCAGGCCATTAGCTCGGCCACAGTTTGTGCCGCAAACTTTACTTTTTGATTCTGCACAGAGAGCTATTTGGGATCGTCAACTACGTTGCAACTACTTTTCCCTTCTGTGAGCAGCTTAAAGTCATTCGTACAGGTTCTTACGGCACAACCAGCACCGGATATGGTCCTTGCCTGTGCCGTAGGTGTGTGTGACGGCCTCTTGTCTTGTTGCAGGAGGGCAACTCTTCCGAGAGCGTGGTGATGCTGAGGGACGCGCAGCTGGAGACGACAGGCCGCTACCGCTGCGAGGTCTCCGCTGAGGCGCCCTCCTTCCAGACCGTGTCCGACCACGGCGACATGCTCGTCGTCGGTACGTAACGCTTCGCGCTCCAACGCCGCAGCCGCAAATTCCGTCATCACTACACTGCGACAATAACAGCTCTAATGGAGAATACACATGTACACAGATCTGGATCTCATAGCCCTCAAGAAGTCCTGGCTGTACTTGCAATATGAGTCAATGACTCACGTCCTGTTGTAACGTTACATACCGCTGGAAGTGAATTAAAATTTGAGTCCCCCGTAACTTAAATGAGGCTACAAACCCATATAATGGATTTGATCGATTATAACGATTAATTATACTGGCTGCAGACTTTTGCAGGTTTCTGGCTAAATGTGCTGTGTTTCATGTATTAATAAATAAGTAAAAACATTAAATCAGAGTACTTGGCTTATCAGTAAACGCTGTTCACAGAACACGAAGTACAGGGCAAGAAAATGCAGAGACTACAGACTAATTACCCTGATGAGTCATACCCTAAAGATATTTCTCAGCATCATTCAATATAGAATCACAGCCAAACCATATAGGATATTCATAGGCTGGACTTAGACGGCGTCTAGGTACGAGAGGGGAATTGGTCGCGACTCAGGTATCTGTTCAGATGTGCTACGCTCAGAGGAAGAATGTAATGCTGTACTTCAAAGACTACGAAAAAGCGTTTGAAAGAGTGCAATATCACAAACTTATACAAATTTTGAGAAAACTGAACATAGACGGAAAAGATACTCCTTCTTCAGAAAATCTGTACTTGAATCAAACTGCTGAGGTCAGAACTGGCGGTCAGTTGACAGAAACACAAAACACCTGTAGAGGAGTTAGACAAGGCTGTGTACTCTCACCACTCCTCTGTAACCTGTACTCAGAACATACACTACTGGCCATTAAAATTCCTACACCAAGAAGATATGCAGATGATAAATGGGTATTCATTGGACAAATATATTATACTAGAACACGCAATTTGGGTGCATAGATCCTGAGAAATCAGTACCTAGAACAACCACCTCTGGCCGTAATAACGGCCTTGATACGCCTGGACATTGAGTCAAACAGAGCTTTGATGGCGTGCACAGGTACAGCTGTCCATGCAGCTTCAACACGATACCACAGTTCATCAAGAGTAGTGACTGGCGTATTGTGACGAGCCAGTTCCTCGGCCACCATTCACCACACGTTTTCAATTGGTGAGAGATCTGGAGAATGTGCTGGCCAGGGCAGCACTCGAACATTTTCTGTATCCAGAAAAGTTCGCACAGGACCTGCAAAATGCGGTCGTGCATTATCCTGCTGAAATGTAGGGTTTCGCAGGAATCGAATGAAGGGTAGAGCCACGACTCGTAACACAACTGAAATGTAACGTCCACTGTTCAACATGCCGTCAATGCGAACAAGATGTGACCGAGACGTGTAACCAATGGCACCCCATACCATCTCACCGGGTGATACGCCAGTACGGCGATGAATGCACGCTTCCAATGTGCGTTAACCGCGATGTCGTGAAACACGGATGTGACCATCATGATGCTGTAAACAGAACCTGGATTCATCCGAAAAAAATGACATTTTGCCATTCGTGCATCCAGGTTCGTCGTTGAGTACACCATCGCAGGCGCTCCTGTCTGTGATGCAGCGTCAAGGGTAACCGCAGCCATGGTCTCCGAGCTGATAGTCCATGCTCTTACAAACGTCGTCAAACTGTTCGTGCAGATGGTTGTTGTCTTGGAAACGTCCCCATTTGTTGACTCAGGGATCGAGACGTGGCTGCACGATCCGTTACAGCCATGCGGATAAGATGCCGGTCATCTCGACTGCTAGTGATACGAGGCCTTTGGGATCCAGCACGGCGTTCCGTATTACCCTCCTGAACCCACCGATTCCATATTCTGCTAACAGTCATTGGATCTCGACCAATGCGAGCAGCAGAGTCGCGATGCGATAAACTGCAATTGCGATAGGCTACAATCCGACGTTTATCAAAGTCGGAAATGTGATGGTACGCATTTCTCCTCCTTAGACGAGGCATCACAACGACGGTTCACCAGGCAACGCAGGTCAATTGCTGTTTCTGTATGAGAAATCGGTTGGAAACTTTCCTCCTATCAACGCTTTGTAGGTTTCGCCACCGGCGCCAACTTTGTGTGAATGCTCTGAAAAGCTAATCATTTGCATATCACAGCATCTTCATCCTGTCGGTTAAATTTCGCGTCTGTAGCACGTCATCTTCGTGGTGTAGCAATTTTAATGGGCAGTAGTGTATATTCCATTAGTCGCTTGAAGATTGTGAGATAGGTAAAGAAGCATATGCGATATGGATTAACAACGTAAAATACGCAACTGATGCAGTCTTGATTGCAGATAACATGAACGATCAACAAGATCTAACGACAGTGGGAGAACACAGCAGGAATATGAGTCTCAATATCAACATCAAAACGACCAAATTTATGAGTCACTCGCAATTCAGATGAACATCAAAATGCAGACTTAATACATAATAATCAAACCATGGACAGGGTGAACAGATTTAATTACTTAGGGACGTGGTTGTGCGAAAATTGATCATCGGACATGGAAATCAGAAGCAGAATAGAGAAGGCCCGGAGTGCATTCATGAAATTTAGCAAACTGTCCACTATTAATTACTTTGATCTTAACCTCAGAGTTAGATTTATGAAGACCTATGTGTGGTCAGTGTTTTTTTATGGCGTGTAAAGTTGGACGTTGAAAGTGAACATCGTAAACAAGTTGGAAGCATTCGAGATGTGGTTATATCGAAGAATACTTAAAATTCTATAGACAGCAAGGAAAAAAACAAATGAAGACAGCGTGACAGCCATATTTCCAAACTTACGGATAACTTAACACTCAGTTTAACATTTTGTTAATGTCAGTCCACTTGATGTTTACATATATAAAACATTATCTTTTGTACTCCAACATTACTTCAATGACCTACTTGAAAATATCACTTGACTGGATTTTGATATTCCATAACAGATTGCTTTGTCCATACATGATGCAATTTTGTAATTAGCCAAAGAGTATTTCCCCTAATGCCTGTCCTCATATTTCCATGCAGTCTAATACTGAGCCATTATCACATAGTTATTGCCACATAGTTATCGAAGCTCCTTTCAAACTCTGTCAGCTGCTGATAGCGCTGCCTCCTATGAATGCGCGGCAACACCCTGTTCTTCACTATGGTTACTCAACATCTGACGCCAACGACGCTCCTTATATACCCTGCCCTATACCTGCTAACAACACTGAACACGAGTTACCCTAATGCGCTATGACTCCCGTTCTGTCAAAGAGAACTGCAGTTCTAACTCACCGATGGTGTATGCATGCGGAAAGTTACTTTGACATCCATCCATGTCTTCTAGGTGTTTCACTTTTTTGTCAGGCGTTATCTAAGGTATTAATGTCTTCCGCAGGAGATCTTGTGACAGTCCTGTGCTGTCCTAGCAAAATCTACGCAGACTCACACAGCCTTCTTAGTCTTCTTTGCCTCTTCCGCTAACACAATCTGTTTGGGAACCCGAAGGGTTAAATAACAGCCATGAATGAAACCTGCCGTCAGATTAAAACTGTGTACCGGACCGAGACTCGGCACACAGTTTTAATCTGCCAAGAACTTTCATATCAGTGCACACTCCGCTGCAGAGATAAAATTTAATTCTGCCAATAGCCATGAATCTCTCTCACTAGAACCTGAAAGAATGGACAAATTACTGATCTCTATGCCTTTTCGTGTAGGAGTTGCACAGAAAATCTACCCTGAATTATCCCGAAATCATATCTTTAGATTTCTGACTTACGTAAGGAATAATACAGATTTTTCGGTGATAGTTTAATCGAACGATATCAGACGTCTTCGTCTTTTTCAACAAATTAGATTTCATTGGCTTCTAAAAAAGAGTAGCAGACAGTCTTTGTAACAAGCATCAGTCGTCTGCATGTCATTCTGAATTTACTATAATTCTCTATCTCCGTGATTTCTCTGCGTGCATCATCGTTCGTGAGCAACTTCAGAAGCTAGCGGTGATGCGCCATTCTCAGTGTGCTGTAGCGATACGAGAGCAGCCTTCTAAGTAATTACAGAAACAATGAAAGAGTAATTTTTAGAAACAGATTGTTGTGTTGTTTCTCAAACTATTCGCCTTCAACTTTTAAATGCTGTCGCCGTGCCGCAACCAGTTACGAAACATTTTTTGCGATTTGGTTTTGGTGCCTCAAAACGGATTCAGCAGCTCTTTGAGGTCTTTGATACCGTTGTTCATGCATTTTTTGTTTTGTATTAGGGAGCAAAAAGATGTTCTCAGGTGATAAGTAAACTGAATACTCGTGATGAGACATTAATTCGGTGTACTTTTCCGTCAAATTTACTTTTTGGCGTACTTTGTGACCACTGGCATTGTCATCAAGAAGAATGATCCTAAGTTTCCGATTGTTCTTCCGAATTACATCGATGACTAGGCCAAAAAACACGAAATGATGTGGATTAGAGCATAATGCTAGCACTTTTTTGTGAATGCAAAGTCCATTAAGTCAACACGCGTTTTTTTAATATTTTTGATCTTTTATTTGTTTATATATTTATTTTTTTTCGTACTGCTTAAAAAAGTTATATCTAAAACGAAAAAATCTATCAAAATAAAATAATAATATCCTTTCAAACTGCTTGTAATACACTATTTCACCATTTTAGGACCTCAGGATATAGAAAACGAACTAACACTGATTATGGTACAAATATATCCGAAGCCATGCGTAGATAATGCAATTACCAGCACTTTCCATTCTTGCCACAGGACGCTCTCTGATTCGTCACTATCCAAAAAAAAAGGGGAACATAGGTTAATAAGAAAGATATGATTGAACGGTAAAACTACTGAGATGTTGTTGCAAGAGAAAAACATGCCTATGTTGGTTAAGCCTGGCCTTTTTCCCAGAACGGGACGTGGAGTTGGAAATTTTTCGGTGGCTTAGGAAGGAGGCGAAGGGGAAGGGACGGGGAGGGTGGGGGGGGATGTTTGCTGAGGATACGGTAAGAGAGGGGAGCAGAGGAGTTTCGTCTCTTGTTACGATCTCGTTCATGGATTTTTCACTTCCTCGGTCGAAATTTTTTAGCATATCCTGACAGTACCTGGCACAGACCTATTTCTGAGCTTCGATTGTGCGGGACCCATCACGATTAGATCTTTGGGACAGCTCATTGCTGACACAAGATCAAGTGCACGGCATTCTTCGATATACCTAAGGCGTTGTCCTATGATTGTGCACGTACCATTCGTCTTCAATCATGTTCGGCACTCCATCGATCCTTTTAGGAGTAACAACCGGATTTGGTTAGGCTTCAACAAATCGAAGGAGTCGGCAAAGGTTAAGTGCCAACGCACAAAAAAAGTTTCTGAGTTGTTGTATGCCATATGTATTCGGTTAAAGTCAAAGACAAGATCATAAATACTGTGAGACGAAAAAAAAGGCATAGTAAACTCTGCTTTCTAGTGGTACATATAGCATTACTTGTTACTAGCGTATGGTGCATTAGAAATCGCAACAGATAACATGATCATACTTATCTTTTCTCAATTGACGGTTAACATTTTATTCGCAGAACCGCTCAGTTCATAGCTGGCGAAGCAGGACCTCTTGAAAATTTTGCAAAGTAATAGTGAACAGCATTTTCTGAAGCAGGCATGTCACCAAAAGTTGTTGGAAGCCTTCGAGATATTATTCTTGAATTAGGCTTTAACTTAAGGATTAGATAATCAGCCAACGAAAGCCTCTCATGAAACTTCCATTTTTTCACAACGCTGTTTCTTTAAGCACGCACTGTAAACAAATAATACGGCTGCTTTTTGACCTGTCATTCTACTAACAGTAAGAAATGACAATTGGTAAAAAAAAAATGCCAATGGCACAAAGATTTTGTCCATTATGGAGGTGAAACGCTGCGGCCGTGATAAACAAATGTTTTCAGAAATGAGTGCTATCAGTCGCCTTTCGCGATGATACAATCTTTATTTTCGCATTACCACTTTCAAGTCGCCTCGCGATTCATCACCAGATAGTACAGTGTTTTGTTGAGATTGTTTATAGCACTATGGGGATCATTATGTAACTGAAGACGGAGAAGCACTGAATGAAGTGAGACATACAGAATTATTTGAGATGTAAAATCGTAAGGTCCTTTAATGGCATCACTTATACATATTTGATTCCATAGGATTACTGCTAATGCAAGAATCATATTTAAAAGAAAATGGTCTGTGTTTCTCAGTAACGTAAATTAACCAACACTACATTACCTTGCCGCAGGTAATAATTCTCAGGTGCCTTGCAGGATATAAACAAACGATAAGTTGTGACTTCCACTGTTGTTCCTTGATTTTTCGTCGGAGCAGGAATTTTCTTTGGTCAGCACTCAAATTTTCGAGAGTTGTTCCTTGAACCTGAACGACAATAAATACAGCATTATTGATACGTTTTTGATGATTATAACTATCGTATGGAAGCGAAACTTGGTAGATATTCTAATACGTTAACGCAGAACCGATTTGCGCTGAAAAAAATTAGTTCCACCTTTAACCACCAGATGCAAATCTGGCACTGTACAGCATCTCGTCGACGTCTCCGGTGACCATACTGAACATTATACCTTTGTCACTGTTTTGCTTTTTCTGTCCACGTTTCGTTCCTAATCCATACCATACGGAAAGACTTTCTATGTGTCTTTCGTGCATTCAGGGCGGGAGATTTGTGCCTGGCGACCACAACTGGAACTAATTTGTCATCCAGCGTAAATAAGTTTCGCATTAACGCATTGTATTATCTACCAAGTATCGCTGCCATACGATTATTACGGCCCACACTGGACCTATGTTAGTAGATGCACATTAATTATAATCACCCGGTGCCTCTGGGGTTTCAGAAGACGACTGTGTGAAAACTCAAGATGTACAGAAAATAGACACATAGCAGTGGATGAATCATCTCTTAAACTTCTTAACTCATATTAGAAGTGCGCAATATGAGCACCATTTCTTTGGCAAACGTCAATATGTGCGTGAAATTCGTTGAAGTCACAGAATTTGGTAATCTGCCCGTCTGCAGGCGCTAGTTAATTAGACGCAGTAACACGGAGCGGGTGATTTGCCTTCATGTTCTGACACTTCTAGCTCGTAGTGCAGCTACACCACTACGTACAGTCTTAGACAGTAAAACTGACCGCCGGCCGGCCGCCACAGAGACTAAGTCCGAGTCATTCACTTAAGGTGGCCAATAAAACTGACCGCCCCTGACAACTCTAAGTCCGGCCATATGCACAATCTGGCAACACTGTAAGATGCGGAAGTGTTAGGAGGAAGTATTGTCTACTTCCGAGACGTTGTCGGACTATGTGAGCCCGTGGTCTAGTGGCAGGCGTCGTGCGTTCTAAGCTTATAGTCGCCTGTTCGCGTCCAACTGTTTTTTTTTTTTTTTTTTTTCCCACAGTCGGTCTAAAGTTATGAGTCTGACTGAACATCAAAGATAATTCGCTTAACATTCTACCCACCAGCAATAACAAGTATTCCAGAAACAATTCCGCAGGACAGCTCGTGGCTGCGTCGCGATCATAACAGCTTACGCTCGAGCCTTTCCTCGCGCTGCAGCGGCTACCGGCCACCGGCCAGGCGCCACCCGCCGCCTGAAATCCGGCACCGCTCAGGTGAACGCGGCGCGACGCTGTCAGTGTATGTATCAACTGTCATTTTCGAATTTGAAGTTCTAGTTATCATCTTGCAGTTAAGCATTGGATTTTGCATACTTGAGAATCATGAACTACAGTTAAGCATTGTAAAATTGAGTCGCAAGTGGAAATAGGTGTAACATCTGCAACACAACGTTTACTTTTGGTATAACAGAGGGGTGAATGCAGAGGAGGCAGCTAGAAAGATTTGAATTGTGTGTGGAGCGAGTGCTTTTGGGAAAAATACGCCAGAAAAAGATATTCTTGTTTCAACAAAGATCGTTCTGGCATCAATGATTTTCCACATTAAGCAAGTCTCGACTACTGATATATGTGATAGATTACCATTTTACCATCATGCGACATTTGCATTCAACAGGCAAAGTTCAGAAGTCTGGTGTACGAGTACTACATGCTCTAATTCGAAACAACAAAAATCAACGGAGTGACTATTATTGAACGTCATCAGGTCGCTCATTGAGCATTCGTATGCAGTACTGTAACTGGTGACGTGTTATGATGCCTTTATCATTAACTTCCTAAGAAGAAATGAAAGGCTGAGCCCCTCCAAAAGACATAAACTCGAGCAAAGAGTAGTGTGAACATAATATTTTACATCTGATAGCTCCAAAAGTGAGTTTTGGGCTACGAATTCTACCAAAACACAGCTGGAATTTGTTGCCAACAACTGAGACACCTTTCGGTCTCAGCGTAAGAAAATCGAGCAACACAACTACATCACATGTTCTACTGCATGATAACGCACTTCTTGATTTGAGAAACAAAACTATCCAGGAGATTGAAAGTAAAGTCGTCTCTCAGGCACTTGTATTGATAGAGAAGTCCTCTCTCAAGCACTTGTCCCTCTCGTCATATATTCGTTAAGTTTTACCTTTCCCGCTCTTGATCGATCAACCGTCGACGCAATTCATTTCTAGACGAAAATACTCTAAAAACTACTCTGGTATAATTATATCGTTGAAACCAGTAGGTTTCTACTGGCGTAGAATTTGTAAACAACTTTAGCATTGTCAGATCGTTTTAGATATCGTGAAAGAAAATTCTTTTGCTGATTAATTTCTCATTGATGATTACTGTTGCGTTTAGTAAACTATCGGAAAATCCAATTAAAATATTCACTGTACTAATACAAAATAAATTCAGCTTACTACAGAAACATCACGACGGCAGACTATCTTAATAAAGCATTAAGTATCTGTGAGACGATTGAGCGTATTTTAACACGAATTAGTAGGACATTACCGACTTTTGACTTCGAAAAGATCCGTATTTACTTCATTTCCTGTATCATCCGCTATTATTATGAAAAGTGGCATTTCATAGATATAATTATGTATTCACAACAACAAAAAATATGTCGTCATTATGAATTTGGCAGTACCGTAAGGTTTTCGCTCTGACACTAAGGGTTACTGAAAGTAGCAAGGCGCGTTGTCTTAAGATTCCCTTATTGCGTTTGTATCTGCCTGCTTGTAGCTCTGCTACAAAAGAATTAAAAATCTGGCTTTCAGCGAGTCTCGAGAGGCGAACGAAAGCAGCTTGCACCTGGTAGCCAAACATGTTTCTTGGGAACAGGCTACTTCCTAAGTGGGAAGACATTCTTTTGTGGTTGAATTGTTGGCAAATGTCAGTCAGTCGTGTGCTGTTGGTCTAAGCGTTTCGGTGTGTTGAATTTGTACCAATGATTTTTCTACAGGTTTTTTCTGTCCCAAATAGAGAGTTGAAGCCTCCCATTAGTATTTTCACGTCATCTTGGTAAATTTTGCTCATAGTATTTTCGAGTGTGTTCCACAATTTTTCGACATTTTCGGTGTTTTCCTTATTTTCGATGTTGGTGGGGGCATGTGCATTTATGAGTGTATATTTTCTATAGGGGCTCTGAATGAGCATAGTCATAACTCGATTGTTGATGGGTGTGATTTCTTCGACAGAGTTGTTGATAGATCTGTGTTCGAGAAATGCAATGCCGAGGATTGGTGCGAGTTTCGCTACCTTTTGTTGTATTTTGAAGATGTCATGGTTTCCGTAATGCAAGTTTTAATTGTCAATTAATCGTGGTTCTTGAAGAGCAAGGATGAGAATTTTTTGGCGGACGATTTCTTTTGTGAGATTATTTAGGTTTCTTGTTTGGATCAATGTATCGATGTTTAGTTTTCAAATGAATGTTTTCTGCTTGTAGGGAAATTTACCAGAGATCTTCGATATTCTCTGCCGTGCTAACCTGGACTCCCCAGAGTGCGAAAATCCAACTGCCGCCTATCGGTGGCCAGGTTGTGTACCACCTGGGATAAAGTTACCTTTGCTTGCATAGTTCATGTTTTCTTGTGTTTCATTGGTTTGGCCTGGGTGATACCAGGACCGGACAGGACCAGAGGGTGTTGAAGCCTTTGGAAGCAAATATTTTCAGCCAAGCTCATTGAGCTAACAGACGGTGACCAGAGTAGCGGTGATTTTCACTCAGATGTGTCTGGATTTTGGGTTCAACGGATTGAGTAGCCGTTCAGGATTGTGTTAGTATTTGGTTCACCACAAGTATTTGATTTCCACGGTACCATCCATATGGGGGAGGGTTTCCCCTATCGGCCACACGGGATTTTTATTATTATTATTATTGTCATTATGTCATCAGCAAATCCGATATGGTGTATCTTCCCTCCACTGAAATAGATGTGTGTTGTTCGATTCAGTATTTCCATCACGTAAACATGGTTTATAATTACGTTACATTGCTGCTAGTAGACATATTTCTCACTTTTTCTTAGACAGTCGCTAGCTGTTACCCCATCATAGGAATTTATGTGCGCAGCATTGTTGCAATACAGACGTTCAAATTATCCGATTTCTGTAATTTCATTTCGATACAAGATCGTCCTAATCGGATTCAGCCAGTCAGTCTTAATGTGGCTATCCGACTACGACGCTCATCATATGATAGACTGGGTGAACCACATTCTTAATCGGACTGTTGAATCCAGATCACTTATCTATGACAGGGAATGAATTCTTAAACACTGTGCTTATTACAAATACGTTATTTAAATATAAATATATGAACTAACGACATAACAATGTATTTACAGGAGCAGAGACCCATCCATCATAGTAGAGCAGTGCGAGATTGGTTTCAGGGCCAAGAGAGGATGAAGCTGTAGCCGTTTGTTCCACGATCACCGAACATCAACCAGATAGAGAATATGTGGGCAGAGGTAACAAGGTCATTGCCATGTGTCCCTACAAATGCAAGCGACCTTTGGACGAATATAGAAAACGTATGGTGGGAAGTAAACCATCACGCTACACTGTCGACGACTTAATGAAATCAATTTCCCTACTCCCTCGAGAAATCTTACGTAATGATCGTGGGTGGGTTGGTTACTAAAAGTATACTCGTCCACAAAGCCCATGTGGACAGTTATCTGATAATCGATCAAGCTTTGCTTTGTCGCAGCCCTTTAGCATACATCAAGTCCATTTACTTTCAGTCCCTCCTTACAATTCTTGCAGTGCAAGGTAGTTGAAAAATCTCATCCACTCGACGCCAACTGAGGAACTGACTGGTGCATGTGTTGTTCAACACACAGTAGTTGTCAGCCTCACAGGAATCAATGACTGTTTGTGTTTGTGTGTGTTTGTGTGTGTGTGTGTGTGTGTGTGTGTGTGTGTGTGTTAACGCACGATGTGAATCAATACTATTAACATTAGAGAGACAACCAACAATAAATATTGCATCAAATATGACTGTAAAGTATTTTAATGCGATGGGAAGCTACAAACTGAATTTTTACCCATCCCACGTCCTGCGTATTCCGTTAAGTAAGATCTATTAACTCCATAGTATCGTTAGCAGAGACAGTGCGCTCTTGTTGTCGAGGCTCGCGACAAGTGCAGCGATTAGCAGTGCCCAATGCCGCCGCGATTTGTTTATGTTGGCTGAGCGTGGACACTGCAGCAGACGCTTCGCCCTAAACAGAAAGAAATCACCTTGGCTCTGACTCCAGTGAGCGGATATCACTGCCTGCGTGTTCTTATAGTAACCAACGTGAGACTCTACTCACAGGTGCCATGGAGCAATTGCAACGGGTATCATGTCATTAGTCATCAGAATATTAACCAGTGATGAAACGTCCACTCTATTTGAATCCCAAGACAATAGGAACCTTGGCACAAAGGAATGTGAGGTGATATCAAAACTTATCCAACATACAAAAATTAACTGCAGGGCTTTCATGTTTGCAGTAATAGCACACAAGGAAATATTATGTCTTGGAAGCGTATATTTCATTTCCTCTTCTCATATTAACGCCCTTGTTTTAATATGAAGTGAGAAAATAAACACGAAAAACTAAAGTTCCTGAGAAGCATATAAGTCATTTCCTCGTCTCATATTATCACAACTTTTGTTTTAGTATGAAGTAAAAAATAAACAGTTTAGAGTTCTGAAGCATAATATGACACCAGATTCTTATCGTAGGCGCCATCGGAAACGCCAAAAGCAGGGAGCTGTCCATTCTTTCGTCCAACAGTCTGTTTCCTTTCATGTATTTATTCCTCCCGCTAGGAGATTATTATTTAAGGACTTGTGGGCATAAAGTTCTTCAGCAGAACAAGCCTTATGTTATTGTGCTAATTACCGTATGGAAAAAATGCAACAAAGACGAGTTCCGCTAGAGCAGTGAGGTTATTTGCACATGTGTGTATTCAGCAATGACTGCCAGCTGCCACAACACTTCACAGAATCCTTGCGGCAGGCAACACAACTGTGCGTGCACTTCAGACTTCATTCAGTGAGACGTCAGGAGATGGATGAAAACGTCAAATTAACGTCGCTTTCCGAGTCGTATTCAATCCAGAATGAGGTGTTATTAAGGTAGTTGGGTGATCTAGCAATTCCACTTTTATGATTCCCATATGAGTATTTCGATAGCCAAAAGAACCCGTTAGTGTGAAACTATCGGGAACTGCATTATATCAAACTGCAAGAACTTCAGACAATACGTGGACTCTACTCTTCGCTGGGTGACCTATTACTGTTATTTAGCATTCTCTCCGTCCTAGTCAAATGGTTCAAATGGTTCTGAGCACTATTGGACTTAACATCTGTGGTCATCAGTCCCCTAGAACTTAGAACTACTTAAACCTAAGTAACCTAAGGATATCACACACATCCATGCCCGAGTCAGGATTCGAACCTGCGACCGTAGCAGTCGCGCGGTTCCGGACTGAGCGCCTAGAACCGCTAGACCACCGCGGCCGGCCACGTGCTAGTCGTAATGCAAATGGAACTTCAGAGGCGCTTTCCGCTATTCTTGACAAACATCAGTAACCTGTAATCACTGAGAGTCACAACTGCGTTCTAGGCGCTCAGTCAGGAACCGCCATTTGAACCATTTGTCACAACTGCGTGATAACGGTTCAGGTTGTCAGTAGTTGTGGTGGTGTTACGTTGTCAAACTGCTTACAGTAACGTTAATGGTGGCGCACATACTTTAGCTGACTACCTACTTAAGTAAAGATAGTGTTGTGGCGTCGTCGCTTGTCTTTATTTGGCCTCAGCTTGAGTAATCCGATTTAACGACCATGGTACTCCAATCGCGGGCTCCTAATAAACTATGACTGCAGAGATTATCGTGCGGATACTACATTAATTCTGCAATGAAATGCTTAACAAATCTTACCCTCAGATATGCAGCTGGAATGACTAATTACACAGGTACTCCATGTTGCACTAAGTGATCAGTTCGCTGCAATCCTGCTTGTACTGTTCGGAGATACTCGTATACTTCAGAAATGGTTCTAATGGCTCTGAGCACTATGGGACTTAACTTCTGAGGTTATCAGTCCGCTAGAACTTAGAACTACTTAAACCTAACTAGCCTAAGGACCTCAGACACACCATGTCCGAGACAGGACTCGAACCTGCGACCGTAGCGGTCGCGCGGTTCCAGACTGTAGCGCCCAGAACCGCACGGCCACTCCGGCCGGCTTGCCATATGAACCATTTGAACTATTTAACACAAAATGACATTAAAAATTTAAGTTATTCACGAGCAGCTAGTTGAGAATATGTATGAACATTAAATGACACGACGAACCGTCTTGTTCTGCATATGGATTCAAACCCAGCTCATGCAGACTAAGCAAAGATTTCGTGACTGACGGAAACTAACAGTCATTCCTGATTAGGCATACAGAGAGTGATATACCTCGATTTTAGACAGTATCAATTAGCAAACATCAACTTTAAATTGCATAACGCAAACATTTTTAACAGACGCGAATTCCTACCCAGCATCTATTGTCCCTGTTAACGAACTACGAGAGATGTTAAATATTGCTTCTTCACAAGTAACTTACTTGAAATGCCGTGAGGTAAAGCTGTGTGTTGGACACGGATTCGAACCCGGAACCTAATCGGATTGCTATCGAAGCACAGTTAAATGTGACATATCGGAATTTCGCGGCAGTAGCTAGATGTTTTAACTGAAATGACGAGACGAAACATTAATTTTTTCCTTCCCAGGACTCCAACCCGGCACCTATCGCTGTTATATTCTAGAGAAAACGAACGTTAAATATGGGTTTGTTGCACCAGCAGTGACATGTGAGCATGTTTGAACTGAAATAATATGACGAAGAGTTCAGCGCTCACTGGGAATAGAGCCCCACACATATCTTTGTTGACTACACACAGAGACGTCAGCTACCGAATTTTTCTCCACCAGCTGCTCAGAATAGCATCTTGAACTTACAGTCATCTCGCAAATAGTTCTGTGTCTCACTGAGAGCTAAAAACGTCAGATATCGTTAGTGTTGACAGCGAATGAAAATACATTAAAAATCGAAATTATTATCCACCAACAGGTAGGTGTTCTCATGCTAGAGCTTGATAATACATAATTAAATCTTTAGTGCCGGGCCAGGATTCGATCCCATTCACGCGTAATATGTGAAGGTGTTGAGGAATCTGCAGTTTTGAACAAACAACAAATTGTAGCCGAGCTGTATTGCCACGAAGTGACCAAATTCCGCGTTAAGGGCGGTCTGAGTTGCATTCCCAGTTCAGAACCAATTTTATCGACATACAGAAGCTCAAATAAAAGATGGAATAAGTGTCGTCACTTGAAATAAATAACTAGTATAAGAAAGGTTACTGGTGATAGAGTTTCTACATGTCGCCACTCCAGACTTTATTGTGGTTCAACCTACCGTCTACTTGGTAAAGAAGGAATATCATCTTTAATGTGAATTTCCAGACCACGCAGCCATTATATCACCTTCACTTGGTGTAGCCAGGAGAGAATGGAATCTGTCTCTCCCTATCTAAAATCATTGACAGAAGTGGGAATCGAACCCAGACCATAGGTATAACAACCTACCATCCGTCCAACAGACCACGAAATCCTCTTCTCTGCGAGTCATTTTTCTATCGTAACGCAGTTGCGCCACACTGGATGAAAATTCTGACACACAGGCTCCCTGTAGTAATTTGCAGCATGTTCAGTAAATTCATTTACTTGGTTGACCGAATCACCATGAACTAGCTGCCTCGCCTACCCAGTGCATACATTCGACTATTTTGTAATCACAGAAATAAAATCACGCAACTGCCACCTACACACAACTGCCAACAGTGTAGGATGCAGAAGTTTAAATAGGAAGTGTTCCTTTCCACTTGAGCTATTCTATTGCGCTATCTGTTACTAGAAAACGTCGTTCAGTCCAAAAGAAAAGCTGTAACTGTTTGTCTCTCAGAAGTCAAGACCTGGCCATATGCATAATCTCACAGTGCTGTGGAATCCAAAAGTTCTGGAGGAATAGTTGCCGAGCTCTGGAGCTGTTGTAGCTACGTGTCAGCTTGTAGCATAGATAAGATGTCGTGAGTTCGAATACATTCAGTGCTACATTTTTTAAAACGCAATTCTGCTCTCTGCTGAAGTTATCAATCTAATGGAACTTTGAACATAATTCCCTTCACTTCTCAACCCAAAGTAGTCGCATGTGGAAAAAGGACTATTAAACCTGAATAGAGCAAAATGTCACAGTAGTTAGACAGCAGGCAGCAGATGCATCTCGAAGATGTGCAGGGAGAGCGCATCGTGCCATAATATGTCAGAAAAGTATTTTCTACATTAGCCGTCGTGTGGTAGTGATATTTTAGTCTTCTTCAAACTTTGTTTGACAGCTTTAACTCGGAACAAGTTTTCTACATGCATGTAATCAATAAACTGCACGTGCATTGTCAGACTGTCATAGGTAACATCAGAGAATTCGCATATATCGTTGATGATTAATGTCTCTCTCATGTTTACTATTGTTTTAACAACACTAAAGGAAACCTTACGAAAATTGTGCACTGTATTATAAGAAATGAAATAAAACTAACCATGATAACCTTACGACGAAAGTATCTGTACACAAGCATGCCTCTATCGACACGAATTAGTAAAATACTACTCACTTAGATTTTGATTGGGTCTGTGTTTAATTGGTATGCTGTGTCATACTCAAGAGGGATGCAAATGTGGCATTTCATAAATATAGTTACATATTCCTAGAAACCCAAAATTCGCTTGTCAGCAGTGGAAAGAGGCGTTACCTGTTGTGCAGCATTGTATGTTTTTCAACATTGCACTATGAGCTGAAAGCATTTTCTTGCGATTTCCTTATTGATGTTTGATCTGACTGCTTGTAACTCTTTCACAGAAGGGATAAAAACGTTACCAGTCAGTGAGACTGGAACTGCGAACCGTAAAAGACGCTGTTTCACAGGTCAGCACGTTACCACAGAGCTGGCGAGGAGGTATGGGTCTCAGCTTCCTATTACGAGGGCAATAGTAACTAGAACTCGTAAACCGCTATTTAAAGGTCGAGATTAGTTGCGATTTCCACTTGCAACGACTTTCCTGGGCTGAAAACCGTAAATTTTCAATCTTTTGTTACCCTTCAAGCGATAATAACTCAGATTATTCAATGGAAATGACAGGTAAAATCAAGTGAACTTTGAGGCTTAATTCCGTGCACACCAGGAAGTAACTCGTCGATCACAGAGTTGCCAAACATACGTTGCCTTGTTGCCAAATCTCAGTTACAGTACCAGCAGGAAGGAGACGAACCGATGTGATCCTACAGCGGTCTGGGAAGTGACCATAGCTGGTGTCTCCAAGTCGCGGCTGCTACGGCCTGGAATACGTAATGCGTCTGATTCGCTTTCTGTAACTAGTTTTGGGGACTGGAGCGTAGTTACTAATAATACTCAGAACTGACTGCAAACTGAGCATCATAAATCAGCAACTCTCATTGTTGTTTTTATATTTCTTTCGTAAGTGTACTCAAAACTAAGAAAGTCATTCACAGGCGTTTTAGTGCCTCGCCGATAGTCGAGCACAACATACGAATAAAAATAAAAAAGAATGTGTGTGTGTGTGTGTGTGTGTGTGTGTGTGTGTGTGAGAGAGAGAGAGAGAGAGAGAGAAATAAAAAGCAATGAGAGAGAGTGTAAAAAATTGTTGTAAAGAAATTGAATCATGGTATTTAAAGAAATCTTTCATTAAAATGACACGTTCCACATCATTACGAAATGTCGTATTCATGATCTATGGAACAAGAGTTAATCTAATGTAATCTTGTCACATCATATTGATGATTAGCCATGAAGAGTCATGAATTACCGAAATTTTTGCCAATACCAGACGACAATTTTTGTAATAAACCGTGACTCCTATCAAGACCCTTTCGTCCCTGTTATCTAACCACGAAAGATGTCTGATATACCTCCATTCTGAAGTAACAAAGTGTGCATGCATTTAAAGATGAAGTGCATGATGTGAAGTTCTGTGACGGAGATACGAACCCAACACGTAATCCGATTGTTGACTAAGAAAAATCAAATGTTACGTATCGGTTTTTCTTACGAGCCGCTAGGTGTCTGAATCTAAAATAAGGATACAAACTTTTGTGCCTAAGCGACAATCGAACTGCACACCTACCATGCATCCACGAATATAGCTTAAGTATCAGTTGCCTACTCATGAACAGTAAGATGTGTGCGTGTTTGACCAGAAATAACGACACCTGTTGCGATTGTTGGCAACACATGAACAGACATTGAAATTGCGTGTTAATTTTCACTAGCAGGTGGGTGTGCACTTGATAAAGCTAGAAATGAAATTATGAATATTTTTGTACTGGATCAGGTTTCAGACCCACATACTTACCTTTGGAGGAGACCTAGAGAAGATTGCAGTCTTGGGAAAAGGAACGAAATGACTGAACTACTGTTCCGAGAGAGTCAGATCCTCGAAAGAGGAGATACGAATTCGAATCACAGTCCAGCACCAAATGTTTAAACGTCTCTAGTTCAATCAAGTACAAGTAAAATAACAGCCCTGTCCCTTTAAATGGCTATCGGTTCATCAAATAAAATAAAATAAAATAAAATTTTCTAATGTAAGTAAGCTTACTGGCGACTGTATTTCTGGTTACCATGACTTCCGCTGTGTCATTTCCCAACGTAAACCGGCTCTGCCTAGTTGGTAATGAAGGAACGTGATGTTTAATGCGGATTCTGGATTATAACGTCTTTCTCTTAAGGTTACCAGAGGTAAAATAAATCTGTTTGTGCCTCTTAAAAGTAAATGCCTGAACCCACGCATTGCACCTGTGATAGTTCGTTCCACCAGACCATTGTGGCCACATTACCCAGCCCCAGGAGTGTGCTGTAACGGATGATGTGCTTAGCTTACAAAATTAGTCACCGGTGGAAAAAATGCGAGTCTATTAAATGGTCAAGTAGAAGCAAGCTTCTGACGCAGAGATTATGCTATTCTCATGTCAGCAGGATGTAAAGACTCTTCTAGGCATCATAGGCTGGATGTGAAGCCATTTTGATTTTTCACAAATTCAACAAATGTCTTAGTTCGAGAAAATCCACTGTGAAGCGTGAAGTTGCCGGATAATTCGATTATTACTGTTATTATTAATATCATTTTATTCATACCGCCGCTGGAACACGACCGTAGTCTTGAGGTAAAACGCGAGACCAGCTAATATGACGTCTGGCGACCGAAAGCACATATCGACAAACTTTTTATCGCCTCTTTCCTCTCTGTGCTGAAGCTATGAGTGTAATTCAAGCGAATCTACAATATCATATTAGCTGGTCTCGCGTTTTACCTCAAGACTACGGTCGTAGTCAAGAGTAATGTACTAAGACCGGAGTCAAGACCTCCTCTGGGAAGTGCCGCAGTCTATATGTTGCCAGATCGAGCATATTGCCGGACATAGATTTCTGAGAGGAGCACGACTGTATTGTCCACCTTACGTGAACGACTCGGCGGTCAACTTTTTGGTCTGAGACTGTATCTACAACACATATTGCACACTGAAGACCCAGAAGAATTAAAAAAAAAGTAGTTTATCAGAGCAACGTTAACCACAGCGTTCGAAGTATCCATAGTATTGTATACGTGTGTGTAAACGCCTTCCAATGACCACTCAAGGAAGACAAGGATACACAGTCTAGCTTCAATATTACAAATACGCCTCAGTTTGTGGATGAACTCAGACTTAGGTTGATAATAATTTTGAAAATTTAGCAGCACTGTACCCATTGGTGTTAAACTCGTTTTCAACCAATGATTCCCATAGCTACAGGGATACTACTTGTGATACCTCTTAGACAAAATACTTAAGCAGTTTTATCAGACGAAAAGATCAACCTGACACAAACTGTGGGACGTTTGTTTTACAACCTTCGTACCTGGATATTCAGCTTTTTCCTATTTGAGATATCTGTGAACGTTGCTGCTTAAGACGATTTAAGCAGAAACTAAATTCCCTCAGCTTCGACAATGTTTAAAGAAATCGTCTTATCGGCACTTAATCGTGGTTTGTGAATTGTTTACCGGCCGTACTCTTCCGTATTTTGCCGGTTGGAAGGCGAAAGCATACTGAAAAATTTCACACAGAAATTACTGTTACAGTGTACTTATGGAGCCAAATGAGTGAATTGCGTATTTTCCGGGGAGAAAGAGCACTGGCAAACAGTCTTCGCTACATTAGGTTATTTAAACTGGCGTCTCTCTGAGCTAGAATTTATGGTCAGCGACTAAGTGTAAGGTCAACTTTCGGATGCGAGTTTTGCGACTGTGAAATACTTTCCTACATTATAGAAGCGAATATTAAATTTGAACTAATATTGCGAAAAGTTTGTACTTGGACAGCTTAGAATGAAAATACTTCTGTTTATTGCAAAGGGAAACAATAGATTTTCTAAAACACTGTCTGTCATACACAACTTGAAACAGGTCATGTCGACCAAATCATGTGGCAGAACTGACAGCAACGTATATCGGAAGGCAGTAAGATCTCTTGCCTTTTGGTTTGTCAGTACTCGATAGCCATTTCTAGGCGAAAGTAAATGAAGAAAGGCAGTGCGTTTGTGTTACCAAGTAACGTCTTCGTCAATTACTTTAGTTTTATTGTAATCTACGAGTAATTGCTGGTGTTTGATATTAACATGAAAAGGATTCCGTAGACAGGGAAAGAACCTGTTCTTGGGAAACTACTTCTATAGTGACCAAAAGGCATTAAATGATGTTCAAGCACTTGTGTTCCAGCAGCGGTAGGAATAAAATGATATTAATAATAACAGTAATAATCGAATTATCCGGCAACTTCACGCTTCACAGTGGATTTTCTCGAACTAAGAAATTTGTTGAATTTGTGAAAAATCAAAATGGCTTCACATCCAGCCTATGATGCCTAGAAGAGTCTTTACATCCTGCTGACATGAGAATAGCATAATCTCTGCGTCAGAAGCTTGCTTCTACTTGACCATTTAATAGACTCGCATTTTTTCCACCGGTGACTAATTTTGTAAGCTAAGCACATCATCCGTTACAGCACACTCCTGGGGCTGGGTAATGTGGCCACAATGGTCTGGTGGAACGAACTATCACAGGTGCAATGCGTGGGTTCAGGCATTTACTTTTAAGAGGCACAAACAGATTTATTTTACCTCTGGTAACCTCAAGAGAAAGACGTTATAATCCAGAATCCGCATTAAACATCACGTTCCTTCATTACCAACTAGGCAGAGCCGGTTTACGTTGGGAAATGACACAGCGGAAGTCATGGTAACCAGAAATACAGTCGCCAGTAAGCTTACTTACATTAGAAAATTTTATTTTATTTTATTTTATTTGATGAACCGATAGCCATTTAAAGGGACAGGGCTGTTATTTTACTTGTACTTGATTGAACTAGAGACGTTTAAACATTTGGTGCTGGACTGTGATTCGAATTCGTATCTCCTCTTTCGAGGATCTGACTCTCTCGGAACAGTAGTTCAGTCATTTCGTTCCTTTTCCCAAGACTGCAATCTTCTCTAGGTCTCCTCCAAAGGTAAGTATGTGGGTCTGAAACCTGATCCAGTACAAAAATATTCATAATTTCATTTCTAGCTTTATCAAGTGCACACCCACCTGCTAGTGAAAATTAACGCGCAATTTCAATGTCTGTTCATGTGTTGCCAACAATCGCAACAGGTGTCGTTATTTCTGGTCAAACACGCACACATCTTACTGTTCATGAGTAGGCAACTGATACTTAAGCTATATTCGTGGATGCACGATAGGTGTGCAGTTCGATTGTCGCTTAGGCACAAAAGTTTGTATCCTTATTTTAGATTCAGACACCTAGCGGCTCGTAAGAAAAACCGATACGTAACATTTGATTTTTCTTAGTCAACAATCGGATTACGTGTTGGGTTCGTATCTCCGTCACAGAACTTCACATCATGCACTTCATCTTTAAATGCATGCACACTTTGTTACTTCAGAATGGAGGTATATCAGACATCTTTCGTGGTTAGATAACAGGGACGAAAGGGTCTTGATAGGAGTCACGGTTTATTACAAAAATTGTCGTCTGGTATTGGCAAAAATTTCGGTAATTCATGACTCTTCATGGCTAATCATCAATATGATGTGACAAGATTACATTAGATTAACTCTTGTTCCATAGATCATGAATACGACATTTCGTAATGATGTGGAACGTGTCATTTTAATGAAAGATTTCTTTAAATACCATGATTCAATTTCTTTACAACAATTTTTTACACTCTCTCTCATTGCTTTTTATTTCTCTCTCTCTCTCTCTCTCTCTCTCTCTCTCTCTCTCTCTCTCTCTCTCTCTCTCTCTCTCACACACACACACACACACACACACACACACACACACACACACACACACACACACACACACACACACACACACATTCTTTTTTATTTTTATTCGTATGTTGTGCTCGACTATCGGCGAGGCACTAAAACGCCTGTGAATGACTTTCTTAGTTTTGAGTACACTTACGAAAGAAATATAAAAACAACAATGAGAGTTGCTGATTTATGATGCTCAGTTTGCAGTCAGTTCTGAGTATTATTAGTAACTACGCTCCAGTCCCCAAAACTAGTTACAGAAAGCGAATCAGACGCATTACGTATTCCAGGCCGTAGCAGCCGCGACTTGGAGACACCAGCTATGGTCACTTCCCAGACCGCTGTAGGATCACATCGGTTCGTCTCCTTCCTGCTGGTACTGTAACTGAGATTTGGCAACAAGGCAACGTATGTTTGGCAACTCTGTGATCGACGAGTTACTTCCTGGTGTGCACGGAATTAAGCCTCAAAGTTCACTTGATTTTACCTGTCATTTCCATTGAATAATCTGAGTTATTATCGCTTGAAGGGTAACAAAAGATTGAAAATTTACGGTTTTCAGCCCAGGAAAGTCGTTGCAAGTGGAAATCGCAACTAATCTCGACCTTTAAATAGCGGTTTACGAGTTCTAGTTACTATTGCCCTCGTAATAGGAAGCTGAGACCCATACCTCCTCGCCAGCTCTGTGGTAACGTGCTGACCTGTGAAACAGCGTCTTTTACGGTTCGCAGTTCCAGTCTCACTGACTGGTAACGTTTTTATCCCTTCTGTGAAAGAGTTACAAGCAGTCAGATCAAACATCAATAAGGAAATCGCAAGAAAATGCTTTCAGCTCATAGTGCAATGTTGAAAAACATACAATGCTGCACAACAGGTAACGCCTCTTTCCACTGCTGACAAGCGAATTTTGGGTTTCTAGGAATATGTAACTATATTTATGAAATGCCACATTTGCATCCCTCTTGAGTATGACACAGCATACCAATTAAACACAGACCCAATCAAAATCTAAGTGAGTAGTATTTTACTAATTCGTGTCGATAGAGGCATGCTTGTGTACAGATACTTTCGTCGTAAGGTTATCATGGTTAGTTTTATTTCATTTCTTATAATACAGTGCACAATTTTCGTAAGGTTTCCTTTAGTGTTGTTAAAACAATAGTAAACATGAGAGAGACATTAATCATCAACGATATATGCGAATTCTCTGATGTTACCTATGACAGTCTGACAATGCACGTGCAGTTTATTGATTACATGCATGTAGAAAACTTGTTCTGAGTTAAAGCTGTCAAACAAAGTTTGAAGAAGACTAAAATATCACTACCACACGACGGCTAATGTAGAAAATACTTTTCTGACATATTATGGCACGATGCGCTCTCCCTGCACATCTTCGAGATGCATCTGCTGCCTGCTGTCTAACTACTGTGACATTTTGCTCTATTCAGGTTTAATAGTCCTTTTTCCGCATGCGACTACTTTGGGTTGAGAAGTGAAGGGAATTATGTTCAAAGTTCCATTAGATTGATAACTTCAGCAGAGAGCAGAATTGCGTTTTAAAAAATGTAGCACTGAATGTATTCGAACTCACGACATCTTATCTATGCTACAAGCTGACACGTAGCTACAACAGCTCCAGAGCTCGGCAACTATTCCTCCAGAACTTTTGGATTCCACAGCACTGTGAGATTATGCATATGGCCAGGTCTTGACTTCTGAGAGACAAACAGTTACAGCTTTTCTTTTGGACTGAACGACGTTTTCTAGTAACAGATAGCGCAATAGAATAGCTCAAGTGGAAAGGAACACTTCCTATTTAAACTTCTGCATCCTACACTGTTGGCAGTTGTGTGTAGGTGGCAGTTGCGTGATTTTATTTCTGTGATTACAAAATAGTCGAATGTATGCACTGGGTAGGCGAGGCAGCTAGTTCATGGTGATTCGGTCAACCAAGTAAATGAATTTACTGAACATGCTGCAAATTACTACAGGGAGCCTGTGTGTCAGAATTTTCATCCAGTGTGGCGCAACTGCGTTACGATAGAAAAATGACTCGCAGAGAAGAGGATTTCGTGGTCTGTTGGACGGATGGTAGGTTGTTATACCTATGGTCTGGGTTCGATTCCCACTTCTGTCAATGATTTTAGATAGGGAGAGACAGATTCCATTCTCTCCTGGCTACACCAAGTGAAGGTGATATAATGGCTGCGTGGTCTGGAAATTCACATTAAAGATGATATTCCTTCTTTACCAAGTAGACGGTAGGTTGAACCACAATAAAGTCTGGAGTGGCGACATGTAGAAACTCTATCACCAGTAACCTTTCTTATACTAGTTATTTATTTCAAGTGACGACACTTATTCCATCTTTTATTTGAGCTTCTGTATGTCGATAAAATTGGTTCTGAACTGGGAATGCAACTCAGACCGCCCTTAACGCGGAATTTGGTCACTTCGTGGCAATACAGCTCGGCTACAATTTGTTGTTTGTTCAAAACTGCAGATTCCTCAACACCTTCACATATTACGCGTGAATGGGATCGAATCCTGGCCCGGCACTAAAGATTTAATTATGTATTATCAAGCTCTAGCATGAGAACACCTACCTGTTGGTGGATAATAATTTCGATTTTTAATGTATTTTCATTCGCTGTCAACACTAACGATATCTGACGTTTTTAGCTCTCAGTGAGACACAGAACTATTTGCGAGATGACTGTAAGTTCAAGATGCTATTCTGAGCAGCTGGTGGAGAAAAATTCGGTAGCTGACGTCTCTGTGTGTAGTCAACAAAGATATGTGTGGGGCTCTATTCCCAGTGAGCGCTGAACTCTTCGTCATATTATTTCAGTTCAAACATGCTCACATGTCACTGCTGGTGCAACAAACCCATATTTAACGTTCGTTTTCTCTAGAATATAACAGCGATAGGTGCCGGGTTGGAGTCCTGGGAAGGAAAAAATTAATGTTTCGTCTCGTCATTTCAGTTAAAACATCTAGCTACTGCCGCGAAATTCCGATATGTCACATTTAACTGTGCTTCGATAGCAATCCGATTAGGTTCCGGGTTCGAATCCGTGTCCAACACACAGCTTTACCTCACGGCATTTCAAGTAAGTTACTTGTGAAGAAGCAATATTTAACATCTCTCGTAGTTCGTTAACAGGGACAATAGATGCTGGGTAGGAATTCGCGTCTGTTAAAAATGTTTGCGTTATGCAATTTAAAGTTGATGTTTGCTAATTGATACTGTCTAAAATCGAGGTATATCACTCTCTGTATGCCTAATCAGGAATGACTGTTAGTTTCCGTCAGTCACGAAATCTTTGCTTAGTCTGCATGAGCTGGGTTTGAATCTGTGGTGTCACCGCTAGACACCACACTTGCTAGGTGGTAACTTAAATCGGCCGCGGTCCTGTAGTACATGTCGGACCCGCGTGTCGCCACTGTGTATTCGCAAACGTAGCGCCACCACAGGGCAGGTCACAAGACACGGACTTGACCTCGCCCCAGTTGTACGGACGACATAGCTTGCGACTAGACCTACCAAGTATTCCTCTCATTTGCCGAGAGACAGATTAAATAGCCTTCAGCTAGTCCATCGCTACTACCTAGCAAGGCGCCATGTGTATCATTGCTAATTGCTTACTACTATGCAAGAGATGTATTTCAACAAGAAGAACATCATTAAAAGTTAAGTAGATGACAATCTCTCTTCTTTTCTTTATAGTTTTTCATCCAGTCTCCTGTTTCAGAATTTACGCCCGTCTGCGTTAGTTTCGCGTGCACCTAGCCACTCATTGTGTCGAGACCTTAGGGAATCGACACAACAGAATCCATATGCAGAACAAGACGGTTCGTCGTGTCATTTAATGTTCATACATATTCTCAACTAGCTGCTCGTGAATAACTTAAATTTTTAATGTCATTTTGTGTTAAATAGTTCAAATGGTTCATATGGCAAGCCGGCCGGAGTGGCCGTGCGGTTCTGGGCGCTACAGTCTGGAACCGCGCGACCGCTACGGTCGCAGGTTCGAGTCCTGTCTCGGACATGGTGTGTCTGAGGTCCTTAGGCTAGTTAGGTTTAAGTAGTTCTAAGTTCTAGCGGACTGATAACCTCAGAAGTTAAGTCCCATAGTGCTCAGAGCCATTAGAACCATTTCTGAAGTATACGAGTATCTCCGAACAGTACAAGCAGGATTGCAGCGAACTGATCACTTAGTGCAACATGGAGTACCTGTGTAATTAGTCATTCCAGCTGCATATCTGAGGGTAAGATTTGTTAAGCATTTCATTGCAGAATTAATGTAGTATCCGCACGATAATCTCTGCAGTCATAGTTTATTAGGAGCCCGCGATTGGAGTACCATGGTCGTTAAATCGGATTACTCAAGCTGAGGCCAAATAAAGACAAGCGACGACGCCACAACACTATCTTTACTTAAGTAGGTAGTCAGCTAAAGTATGTGCGCCACCATTAACGTTACTGTAAGCAGTTTGACAACGTAACACCACCACAACTACTGACAACCTGAACCGTTATCACGCAGTTGTGACAAATGGTTCAAATGGCGGTTCCTGACTGAGCGCCTAGAACGCAGTTGTGACTCTCAGTGATTACAGGTTACTGATGTTTGTCAAGAATAGCGGAAAGCGCCTCTGAAGTTCCATTTGCATTACGACTAGCACGTGGCCGGCCGCGGTGGTCTAGCGGTTCTAGGCGCTCAGTCCGGAACCGCGCGACTGCTACGGTCGCAGGTTCGAATCCTGACTCGGGCATGGATGTGTGTGATATCCTTAGGTTACTTAGGTTTAAGTAGTTCTAAGTTCTAGGGGACTGATGACCACAGATGTTAAGTCCAATAGTGCTCAGAACCATTTGAACCATTTGACTAGGACGGAGAGAATGCTAAATAACAGTAATAGGTCACCCAGCGAAGAGTAGAGTCCACGTATTGTCTGAAGTTCTTGCAGTTTGATATAATGCAGTTCCCGATAGTTTCACACTAACGGGTTCTTTTGGCTATCGAAATACTCATATGGGAATCATAAAAGTGGAATTGCTAGATCACCCAACTACCTTAATAACACCTCATTCTGGATTGAATACGACTCGGAAAGCGACGTTAATTTGACGTTTTCATCCATCTCCTGACGTCTCACTGAATGAAGTCTGAAGTGCACGCACAGTTGTGTTGCCTGCCGCAAGGATTCTGTGAAGTGTTGTGGCAGCTGGCAGTCATTGCTGAATACACACATGTGCAAATAACCTCACTGCTCTAGCGGAACTCGTCTTTGTTGCATTTTTTCCATACGGTAATTAGCACAATAACATAAGGCTTGTTCTGCTGAAGAACTTTATGCCCACAAGTCCTTAAATAATAATCTCCTAGCGGGAGGAATAAATACATGAAAGGAAACAGACTGTTGGACGAAAGAATGGACAGCTCCCTGCTTTTGGCGTTTCCGATGGCGCCTACGATAAGAATCTGGTGTCATATTATGCTTCAGAACTCTAAACTGTTTATTTTTTACTTCATACTAAAACAAAAGTTGTGATAATATGAGACGAGGAAATGACTTATATGCTTCTCAGGAACTTTAGTTTTTCGTGTTTATTTTCTCACTTCATATTAAAACAAGGGCGTTAATATGAGAAGAGGAAATGAAATATACGCTTCCAAGACATAATATTTCCTTGTGTGCTATTACTGCAAACATGAAAGCCCTGCAGTTAATTTTTGTATGTTGGATAAGTTTTGATATCACCTCACATTCCTTTGTGCCAAGGTTCCTATTGTCTTGGGATTCAAATAGAGTGGACGTTTCATCACTGGTTAATATTCTGATGACTAATGACATGATACCCGTTGCAATTGCTCCATGGCACCTGTGAGTAGAGTCTCACGTTGGTTACTATAAGAACACGCAGGCAGTGATATCCGCTCACTGGAGTCAGAGCCAAGGTGATTTCTTTCTGTTTAGGGCGAAGCGTCTGCTGCAGTGTCCACGCTCAGCCAACATAAACAAATCGCGGCGGCATTGGGCACTGCTAATCGCTGCACTTGTCGCGAGCCTCGACAACAAGAGCGCACTGTCTCTGCTAACGATACTATGGAGTTAATAGATCTTACTTAACGGAATACGCAGGACGTGGGATGGGTAAAAATTCAGTTTGTAGCTTCCCATCGCATTAAAATACTTTACAGTCATATTTGATGCAATATTTATTGTTGGTTGTCTCTCTAATGTTAATAGTATTGATTCACATCGTGCGTTAACACACACACACACACACACACACACACACACACACACACAAACACACACACACAAACACACACAAACACAAACAGTCATTGATTCCTGTGAGGCTGACAACTACTGTGTGTTGAACAACACATGCACCAGTCAGTTCCTCAGTTGGCGTCGAGTGGATGAGATTTTTCAACTACCTTGCACTGCAAGAATTGTAAGGAGGGGACTGAAAGTAAATGGACTTGATGTATGCTAAAGGGCTGCGACAAAGCAAAGCTTGATCGATTATCAGATAACTGTCCACATGGGCTTTGTGGACGAGTATACTTTTAGTAACCAACCCACCCACGATCATTACGTAAGATTTCTCGAGGGAGTAGGGAAATTGATTTCATTAAGTCGTCGACAGTGTAGCGTGATGGTTTACTTCCCACCATACGTTTTCTATATTCGTCCAAAGGTCGCTTGCATTTGTAGGGACACATGGCAATGACCTTGTTACCTCTGCCCACATATTCTCTATCTGGTTGATGTTCGGTGATCGTGGAACAAACGGCTACAGCTTCATCCTCTCTTGGCCCTGAAACCAATCTCGCACTGCTCTACTATGATGGATGGGTCTCTGCTCCTGTAAATACATTGTTATGTCGTTAGTTCATATATTTATATTTAAATAACGTATTTGTAATAAGCACAGTGTTTAAGAATTCATTCCCTGTCATAGATAAGTGATCTGGATTCAACAGTCCGATTAAGAATGTGGTTCACCCAGTCTATCATATGATGAGCGTCGTAGTCGGATAGCCACATTAAGACTGACTGGCTGAATCCGATTAGGACGATCTTGTATCGAAATGAAATTACAGAAATCGGATAATTTGAACGTCTGTATTGCAACAATGCTGCGCACATAAATTCCTATGATGGGGTAACAGCTAGCGACTGTCTAAGAAAAAGTGAGAAATATGTCTACTAGCAGCAATGTAACGTAATTATAAACCATGTTTACGTGATGGAAATACTGAATCGAACAACACACATCTATTTCAGTGGAGGGAAGATACACCATATCGGATTTGCTGATGACATAATGACAATAATAATAATAATAAAAATCCCGTGTGGCCGATAGGGGAAACCCTCCCCCATATGGATGGTACCGTGGAAATCAAATACTTGTGGTGAACCAAATACTAACACAATCCTGAACGGCTACTCAATCCGTTGAACCCAAAATCCAGACACATCTGAGTGAAAATCACCGCTACTCTGGTCACCGTCTGTTAGCTCAATGAGCTTGGCTGAAAATATTTGCTTCCAAAGGCTTCAACACCCTCTGGTCCTGTCCGGTCCTGGTATCACCCAGGCCAAACCAATGAAACACAAGAAAACATGAACTATGCAAGCAAAGGTAACTTTATCCCAGGTGGTACACAACCTGGCCACCGATAGGCGGCAGTTGGATTTTCGCACTCTGGGGAGTCCAGGTTAGCACGGCAGAGAATATCGAAGATCTCTGGTAAATTTCCCTACAAGCAGAAAACATTCATTTGAAAACTAAACATCGATACATTGATCCAAACAAGAAACCTAAATAATCTCACAAAAGAAATCGTCCGCCAAAAAATTCTCATCCTTGCTCTTCAAGAACCACGATTAATTGACAATTAAAACTTGCATTACGGAAACCATGACATCTTCAAAATACAACAAAAGGTAGCGAAACTCGCACCAATCCTCGGCATTGCATTTCTCGAACACAGATCTATCAACAACTCTGTCGAAGAAATCACACCCATCAACAATCGAGTTATGACTATGCTCATTCAGAGCCCCTATAGAAAATATACACTCATAAATGCACATGCCCCCACCAACATCGAAAATGAGGAAAACACCGAAAATGTCGAAAAATTGTGGAACACACTCGAAAATACTATGAGCAAAATTTACCAAGATGACGTGAAAATACTAATGGGAGGCTTCAACTCTCTATTTGGGACAGAAAAAACCTGTAGAAAAATCATTGGTACAAATTCAACACACCGAAACGCTTAGACCAACAGCACACGACTGACTGACATTTGCCAACAATTCAACCACAAAAGAATGTCTTCCCACTTAGGAAGTAGCCTGTTCCCAAGAAACATGTTTGGCTACCAGGTGCAAGCTGCTTTCGTTCGCCTCTCGAGACTCGCTGAAAGCCAGATTTTTAATTCTTTTGTAGCAGAGCTACAAGCAGGCAGATACAAACGCAATAAGGGAATCTTAAGACAACGCGCCTTGCTACTTTCAGTAACCCTTAGTGTCAGAGCGAAAACCTTACGGTACTGCCAAATTCATAATGACGACATATTTTTTGTTGTTGTGAATACATAATTATATCTATGAAATGCCACTTTTCATAATAATAGCGGATGATACAGGAAATGAAGTAAATACGGATCTTTTCGAAGTCAAAAGTCGGTAATGTCCTACTAATTCGTGTTAAAATACGCTCAATCGTCTCACAGATACTTAATGCTTTATTAAGATAGTCTGCCGTCGTGATGTTTCTGTAGTAAGCTGAATTTATTTTGTATTAGTACAGTGAATATTTTAATTGGATTTTCCGATAGTTTACTAAACGCAACAGTAATCATCAATGAGAAATTAATCAGCAAAAGAATTTTCTTTCACGATATCTAAAACGATCTGACAATGCTAAAGTTGTTTACAAATTCTACGCCAGTAGAAACCTACTGGTTTCAACGATATAATTATACCAGAGTAGTTTTTAGAGTATTTTCGTCTAGAAATGAATTGCGTCGACGGTTGATCGATCAAGAGCGGGAAAGGTAAAACTTAACGAATATATGACGAGAGGGACAAGTGCTTGAGAGAGGACTTCTCTATCAATACAAGTGCCTGAGAGACGACTTTACTTTCAATCTCCTGGATAGTTTTGTTTCTCAAATCAAGAAGTGCGTTATCATGCAGTAGAACATGTGATGTAGTTGTGTTGCTCGATTTTCTTACGCTGAGACCGAAAGGTGTCTCAGTTGTTGGCAACAAATTCCAGCTGTGTTTTGGTAGAATTCGTAGCCCAAAACTCACTTTTGGAGCTATCAGATGTAAAATATTATGTTCACACTACTCTTTGCTCGAGTTTATGTCTTTTGGAGGGGCTCAGCCTTTCATTTCTTCTTAGGAAGTTAATGATAAAGGCATCATAACACGTCACCAGTTACAGTACTGCATACGAATGCTCAATGAGCGACCTGATGACGTTCAATAATAGTCACTCCGTTGATTTTTGTTGTTTCGAATTAGAGCATGTAGTACTCGTACACCAGACTTCTGAACTTTGCCTGTTGAATGCAAATGTCGCATGATGGTAAAATGGTAATCTATCACATATATCAGTAGTCGAGACTTGCTTAATGTGGAAAATCATTGATGCCAGAACGATCTTTGTTGAAACAAGAATATCTTTTTCTGGCGTATTTTTCCCAAAAGCACTCGCTCCACACACAATTCAAATCTTTCTAGCTGCCTCCTCTGCATTCACCCCTCTGTTATACCAAAAGTAAACGTTGTGTTGCAGATGTTACACCTATTTCCACTTGCGACTCAATTTTACAATGCTTAACTGTAGTTCATGATTCTCAAGTATGCAAAATCCAATGCTTAACTGCAAGATGATAACTAGAACTTCAAATTCGAAAATGACAGTTGATACATACACTGACAGCGTCGCGCCGCGTTCACCTGAGCGGTGCCGGATTTCAGGCGGCGGGTGGCGCCTGGCCGGTGGCCGGTAGCCGCTGCAGCGCGAGGAAAGGCTCGAGCGTAAGCTGTTATGATCGCGACGCAGCCACGAGCTGTCCTGCGGAATTGTTTCTGGAATACTTGTTATTGCTGGTGGGTAGAATGTTAAGCGAATTATCTTTGATGTTCAGTCAGACTCATAACTTTAGACCGACTGTGGGAAAAAAAAAAAAAAAAAAAAACAGTTGGACGCGAACAGGCGACTATAAGCTTAGAACGCACGACGCCTGCCACTAGACCACGGGCTCACATAGTCCGACAACGTCTCGGAAGTAGACAATACTTCCTCCTAACACTTCCGCATCTTACAGTGTTGCCAGATTGTGCATATGGCCGGACTTAGAGTTGTCAGGGGCGGTCAGTTTTATTGGCCACCTTAAGTGAATGACTCGGACTTAGTCTCTGTGGCGGCCGGCCGGCGGTCAGTTTTATTGTCTAAGACTGTACATTACGAATCGAAACTTGCGGAGATGCTCTGATACGTGTCATCTCCCTGCGTGACTTGTTGTTTTTGCACAATTGTTTTCTGAAATCCTGGAGATACTTATGTATAACCTTGCTCATTTATATGAGGATTTCAATTACATTTATTATAACAATATTAACATATGTTATTAACAAAGTGATTTCTGAAAACCTTTAGTAGCGAGAGATCTAGAGAGCGCTATCTTGTGATCTTTTGTGACAACCTTACAGGCGATCTACACACACTGTTAGGACTGAACTTAGAATAAGGTAGAAAAATAGACAGTACACTGGAAATGCATTAGGAAGGCTAGTAGTGCAAATCAGTGCTTGATGACCCAGATTTAGATCTTCTGTGGTTATCCCGTATCGATTAAGGCAAGTGCTGAACTGATTCTTGAAGACATGGTTGATTTCTTTGGTTATTCTTTCCAAATACGATGTCGTACATTCGTTTGTACTGACCTCTCCGTCGATGGGATGTTACCCTGATCTTCCTTACTTCCAGTTACCTGATGTACACCTGTTTATGCGCTCAGAAAGTCTGCTGCTGTGTGTTGCAGTTCTGCCCGAGGAGGGCCCCCGCATCGCCGGCGGCCGGCCGCGCTACCACGTGGGCGAGACGGTGTCGCTCAACTGCAGCTCGGCGCGCTCCTTCCCCGCCGCACACCTCGCCTGGTACATCAATGGCCACCAGGTGAGGCGCGGCGCCACTGTCTTCGTCTTCGTCTCTTCATCTCTTAGTGGCCATTCCGTGTTTATTTGCAAACCCTGACAAGACTTTTATTGTATAGAGAATGTGAGCTAACTCTCTGCACAGCTATGACAAAACTTTGCCATAACTCTCTGCACAGCTATGACAAAACTTTGCTACTTGATATTTACTATCAAAAACAGTCTTGATCACTGCAGGAGGTTCTTACTCATTGGTCTGAAGATGACCACAGTAGTGGTTGAAACCGGTCACCATAATAAATATATTGTGATCAAGACTGTTCTTGATAATAAATATCAAGTAGCAAGTCATAGCTGCTGGAGAATCACTAGTGATTCTCCAGCAGGAGGTTCTTACTCATTGGTCTGAAGATGACCACAGTAGTGGTTGAAACCGGTCACCATAATAAATATATTGTGATCAAGACTGTTTTTGATAGTAAATATTTGTAATACATTTATCACTGTCACTCCCATAATGTATTCAAAAGTAATTAATTTGCTACTTGAGTACAAGATACACGAGACAGGCGACATACCCTCAGAACTCAATAAAAACATAATAATTACTATTCCACCCAAAGAAGCCTGATGGAACGTCCCCGGTCTCAAAGATTCTACACAACTTGAATAATCACTTGGTTACTATTTCCTCGAGTGATTTTAGATATTTCATGGAATGTTATCTTTCCCTTCTGTCTTATTTGATCTCAGATCTTTCAGAGTTGTTTTAAATTCTAATTTTAATACTCTATCTCCTATGCCTTTTATATCGACTTCTTCTTTTACCACATGAGTTCCTCCCCTCAAAGAGGCCTTCAGTATAGTCTTTCCACCCACTCGCTCTCTCCTCTGCGTTTAACAGTGGATTTTTCCCTGCCCTGATACTGTTGCCTCCTTTACATTTAATTTCACCGAATTTTATTTGGAATATTTTATACTCTGAATGACTGCTACCGATTACCATTACTTTGCCGGCCGGGGTGGCCGAGCGGTTCTAGGCGCTACAGTCTGGAACTGCGCAACCGCTACGGTCGCAGGTTCGAATCTTGTCTCGGGCATGGATGTGTGTGATGTCCTTAGGTTGGTTAGGTTTAAGTAGTTCTAAGTTCTAGGGGACTGATGAAATGGTCCAAATGGCTCTGAGCACTACGGGACTTAACTTCTAAGGTCATCAATCCCCTAGAACTTAGAACTACTTACACCTAACTAACATAAGGATAGCACACACATCCATGCCCGAGGCAGGATTCGAACCTGCAACCGTAGCGGTCGCGCGGTTCCAGACTGTAGCGCCTAGAACCGCTCGGCCACACCGGCCGGCCGGGACTGATGAGCCATTTGAACCATTTTTGAACCATTACTTTTTCGTTTTTTCCACATTTTTCTTGCAGTCGTTTCGCTTTGGCGTCCCTGCAATTCCAATTTATGTCCTTCCAAAAGTACTTGCCTTCCTGTCCTTTCCTGAACATTTTTCTACCTCCTTCTTGATCTCGTCTGTTACTCAAGGTTTCTTTGCAGCCATCTTCGTTGTACCTGTATTTGCCTATCAAGCTACTGTGATCTACTTCAACTGAACTGCCTAGTATGGTAGTTATTACTGCAGTATATACGGCCTGAAAGAACTTAAAATGAGTCTAATTGTTCCTCAGTAGCGCAGTATCCCACTTCTTTCAACCTGATTCTTCAGGGCTATTCTTTTAACCGTTGACCTCTCTTCACCAATTCTAAATTGTGATCTCAATGTGTACCTGTTCCTGGGTACGCCTTGTAATCCAATATCTGCTTTAGCAATCTCTAACATCTAATCCACATTAAATCTTTCCGTGTGCGCTGATCTATTGCACCACCTATACCTTCTTCTGTTGTGATTTTTGAACAGTGTGTTCGTTATTAACAATAGAAATTCATTATTTAAGTTCACCCTGTACAAACTTTTCGCCGTGTTAGGCGTCACTGGCGCCCACACCAGTTACATTTGTGGTAAAGCTGTCGTTGTGCACCAGCCGTGCCCGCTTCAACATTGTGCTGTCTGCGATCCAAGCAGTGCTTAGTTGCAGGCCGCCATCTTTATTGAAGCCTTAAATTAAATTATTCCACGTCATATGCAATTCGTCGAGCTCAAGGACTGTATTATAAACTGACGAAATAATTTTTACTGCCATTTTTCTAATATTTACTAGGACGATACATTTCGACAACTTCCTGCGATCAAGATGTGCATCGCAGCTACAAGTATCTGAGAGATTATGTACCGAAGTTTAACCACTGACAGTGATGCGTCACATAACGTCACTGACGTGTCCATAAATAATTCTTATCATATTTTAGATTAATGTTCATCTTACTGTAATCCACCCATGATGGAAGCATGCTACCGAAATTCGTCGTGCCAACAAATATTAGTACAAAGTGACTGAAGCAATTAAAAATTATTTCATAAACTAAAGTGCGCGTCATTTTGACGGCGGCCGAGTTTAGTTTCATTCTGTGCATCTGACGTCACAAAACACAGTCACCCAATGAACAGAGAACGACGTTGCCAGAGCTCGACTGCAGTGCAGAGCACGGACGAGTCTTCAGTTTCAGAAACGTTCAGTCATAAATAAAGTAATTGAACAAGAGCTATGTCTTGGTAACAGACTTTCTTTTATAGAAAGTTTGGAAAAAGCATTCTTTATACCAATTGATTCATATTCTATTAATTAATTAAACCAAACAGGCAATAAGCCTCTTAATTCAGGCGATAGTAAGGAAAGGTGTTTGTATCATTCTCACTAACCGCTTTTTCGCAATAAAGAACAGCGGTAATTGTTTCTTTCCTATTGTACTTCGACGAAACGTGAGTAATTCAGTCATACCAACAGTGTTTGTCTGTATTTTGCGTGCTAGTTTAAAGTCCTTCAGAAGATCCATTGAATGACAAGTTGCGTTAGTGTAATGGTGAAAGTGTTTGGCTGCTAAGCGAAAGGTTCTGAGGAAACCTTCTTCGGTGCTTGACATTTTCTTTATTTTAAAACAATATCGAAGTGTCTTACTTCATGAATTTTATTCGTTTGAATGTAATTTTTGAAATTTCTAGTGGCAACTAAAATCGACCATACAGAAAGTATACGCTATGGACTTTTACCTCTGCAAACTCTGCAAAATTTCGTGCAATGGTTTACTACGTCTAATGCTGCATAATAACTGCGTTGAACATCTAAACAAAATTAAGTCATTTATGGGGGGAAGGTATCAGTCAAGAAGATGTGTAAAAATCAATTTATTGGGCCAAATAGTTTTTGTGAAATCGAATGATAACGTGTGTCAAAGCAGTCTAAACACCATGTGTCTGCACAGGCGAGCAGTGCAGTGATGACAAAATCGCGGACAGCGCGGAATGCGGGGAGCACGTCTCTGTAGCAGCGAAAGGGTTAATGCGGCCATGGTGACTTTACTTCATAAACCGCGCGCTTCCCCCTAAACGTAAGTTTGCGAACTATACTATGGCGCTGCTTCTCTTGGCGCGTACAACTGGCAACGCAGCAATCTCCCGCGTCTGGGCGGGCATGTGCGAACCACCAAGATAAAAGAATTGAACTATAGCTGAGTACCTGATATTGCTCGGAAATTCTATTAGTCCATCTCCTCCTTTCCTCTTGTCTGTATCTACTCCTTCCCATCTCCCTGTCCGTTTCCTCCACCCCCCCTCTCACTGTTAATCTCCACCTCCATCTGTGTCTGTCCATCTCCTCCTCTTTCCTTTCTCTGTCGATCTCCTCCTCTTACCTTTCTCTCTTTCTCTCCGTCATCTCCTCTTCTCTTTCTTTATCCACCTCCTCCTTCCCCCCTCTATCCATCTTTTACATTCTCTCTCTCTCTCTCTCTCTCTCTCTGTCTCTCTCTCTCTCTCTCTCTCTCTCTCTCTCTCTCTCTCTCTGTCTCTCTGTCTCTCTCTCTCTCTCTCTCTCTCTCTCTCTCTCTCTCTCTCTCTCTCTCTCTCTCTCTCTCTCTGTCTCTCTCTCTGTCTCTCTCTCCCTCTCTGTCTCTCCCCCCCTCTCTCTCTCTCTCTCTCTCTCTCTCTCTCTCTCTCTCTCTCTCTCTCTCTCTCTCTCTCTCTCTCTCCCCACCGTCCTCCTGCATTCGCCCCTCTCGATATGTCCATCCATCCCCTCCTGCCCCTCTCTCTGTCCATCTCCTTCCTCCCCCAGTCTGTGCTTAACTTGTCTTTCACCCTCTCTGTCTGTCCACCTCCTCCTACCTCTCATCTACCCACAATATTAGCCCCACTCCTATAGGTCGCTGGTGATTCTTACTCTCACAGTACTTCTTTACAGATCCTATATAACATGTGTACCAAATTTGATTGAAATTATTGCAGGGGCTTTAGATGAGCTGTTTCCCCATCACTTTGCCCTCGTGCGCACATGTAGACGTATTATATTCAAAATATTTCCTATGTATCTGTACACTTTTTTACCTGTGTCTCTAACGAATTTCGCCCTGCAGTTTCATTTTCACGCACTTCAATGTTTACGATGTCATATCTAAACAATTATGTGTCGTACAATGGTATATTTTTGGAGGTTCATCTAGGAGTATATGTGTTTACCGTCTGCGAAATGTGTTGCGAATTGAGCCAGTAGTAAAGAAGTAACAAATGAAAACGTCCTGCATGATGCGGCAGATTTTCATGCATCTCACTACTCGTATTTGATATGTCTCCTGAACTATGTGCCGTAAAATGAAATATTATGGCAGGTACATTCGGAGGTAGATACTGTCTGCGAATAGTGATGTGAGTAATAAATTTAAACGTAATGCTTCATACGGCATTCTCAAAGACTGGGTGAATAAAATATTGGTATTCATGCATCAAGGGCTACACCAGTTTTTTTACACCCACCCCTTTGATAGGTAGGTGGTTCTTTGCCCCACAGTGATTCTTTCCAGAGAGTAAGTGACATGTGTAGCAAGTTTGGTTAAAACTGATTAAGTGATTGAGGAGTAGATGTGGAACGTTTGTACACTCATGTTCAGAAAAAAACAGAACATGAACAACTAGAGATGGGACGTTCGTATTTACAGGACATATACATTGAAATGTTCTGCAGAAATGACCAGCAGTTTAGTCACTTCGGTTCAGCACGTGTCCAGTTGCCTAGGAGGCACAGGCCCTGATAATTTGTTCCACGCGCGAAGGCATCGACGCGTAAGAGGGGCGAATGACGTCCTGTGGTACAGCCATCCATGCTGAGTTCACGTGGTTCCAAAGTTTATCTGTAGTGTTTGGCATTGGGTCACAGCGTTACACCCGTCGTTTCAGCATATCCCACATATCACACATATTCCTTATCCCACATACCGATTGGCGACAAGTCGGGTGATCTGGCAAGCCAGGGCAAAAAGCTGACATTCTGTGACACCAAGAAGGCAATTGTTCATGCAGTAATATTTGGTCGTGCATTGTCTTCCTGAAAAATGCCGTCTGAGGTGCTGGGCGAAAAGGGTGTGGCTACGGGTTGCAGAATGTCATTACGTAGGTCAGACTGGTCATGGTGCCCTGGACACCCACCAGCTGTTAGTTATGGTTGTACCTAATAGCACCTCATACAATAAGGGCTTGAGTTGGCGCTGTGTACCTTGTGTGAAAGCAGTCACTGTGATACCGCTCCCCCCCAACCCCTCTGAGGCGAACCAAAATGTGGCCATCATTTTCAAACAAACAGAACCTGGATTTGTCCGAAAACACTATCTGGTGTCATTCTTGTCCACAATAACGTCGTTCCATACACCACTGCGTCTAGCATGTTTCTGCAATTCATTGCCGGCCGGAGTGGCCGAGCGGTTCTAGGCGCTTCAGTCTGGAACCGAGCGACCGCTACGGTCGCAGGTTCGAGTCCTGCCTCGGGCATGGATGTGTGTGCTGTCCTTAGGTTAGTTAGGTTTCAGTAGTTCTAAGTTCTAGGGGACTGATGACCTCAGCAGTTAAGTCCCATACTGCTCAGAGCCATTTGAACCACAGGCAGTCACCCATGATAACATACGCTGTGTTACACTGTGTCCCGCAACGCATTTCGGATGAAGTGTCGATCTTCTCGGGTGTGGTCTGGGTGGTGCGACCTGGCCCATCTTGTGTTCTGTGGCCTTCCGTGAACCATTCTGCACTCACCCATTGCACTGCCGAAACACTTCGACCCACATGAGTAACAATTTCCTGGATGGATGCATCACATTCCCTCATGCCGATAATGTTCCCTCTTTCAAACTCACTCATTTGAGGATACGGTTCGCGCACACGTCTGCGAGGCATGCTACACGTCTGCTTGAGTCAAACCTATTATCTTGGTTTATAGCGATAACGAGAGCCGCAGGCACATTTTATCGACAGGTGATGCTGCGGCGCGATATTGATGTTGACCTTGAAACCGCAGACCGACATGGTAGAACATGCTAAGGTACATGTCCTGTGAATATGAACGTCCTATCTCTAGTCGTCCAAGGTGTTCTTGTTTTTCTTAAAATGAATGTACGTCCGAAAATGAATGTACGAACGTACATGTACATGCACATACACAACACTTACATACACCAGTTTTTATAAAATTTTAATCTCGATCGCTTTTTTTATTGTTCGAATGTTGCGCAACAAGTTGAGCAGTCCATGAAACCTCTCGCGATTAGTGGTGTAACTAGTTGCTCTCGGCTAATGGCGGATTCAATGTTTCCGAAGGCGAACGAGTCGCTGCTGCGCGGGCCTGAGACGACGACGGACGACGAGGGCCTGGCGACGTCAGTGCTGGGCCTGGAGTTCGTGGCGACGGCGCAGCACTTCCAGGGCGGCGACCTCAAGCTGAAGTGCCTGGCCAGCGTGTCGACGGTGTACTGGCGCAGCAACGAGGAGAGCGCGCAGCCGCACGCCGGCGCCGGCCTGCCGCCGGGCCAGGGGCAGCGCGCGCGCGCCATGCAGAGCCGCGCCACGCCGCCCCCGCTGCCGCCCCCGCAGCCACCTCCACAGCCCACGGCAGGCAGCGACCAAGGCAAGTGCTCCTCAGACCGCCAACTGTACCGCTGCATCACTCCACTACACTCCCTTAGTGGAGCGCAGATTAGGATGGATCTTCATTCACTGCCTGCATCAATTCCAGTTGTGTCTGGAGTGATTACGATTCACAAGCCGTGAAATGCGTCTTCAGTTCCCCTGTCAGGACCATTTTCTGACCACGATTCTGATGTCCTGTTTCGTGGCCACCGTGTCCATTACACCACATGTTTGTAGACGCTTTGAACACTAACAAATCAAGCAAATTCACACACTTCATGGAACAGGCAAACGCAGGTGAAACTCTGTCATGTCCTTTATTCACCGATATACACGTATAATGTTCGCATCAAACATACACTACTGGCTGTTAAAATTGCTACACCATGAAGAAATGCGGATGATAAACAGGTATTCATTGGACAAATATATTATACTAGAACTGACTTGTGATTGCATTTTCACGCAATTTGGGTGCATAGATCCTCAGAAATCAGTACCTAGAACAACCACCTCTCGCCGTAATAACGGCCTTGATACGCCTGGGCATTGAGTCAAACAGAGCTTGGATGGCGCATACAGGTACAGCTGCCCATGCACTCTCGACATGATACCACAGTTCATCACGAGTAGTGACTGGCGTATTGTGACGAGCCAGTTGCTCGGGTTTCGCAAGGATCGAATGAAGGGTAGAGCCACGGGTCGTAACACATCTTAAATGTAACGTCCACTGTTCAAAGTGCCGTCAATGCGAACAAGAGGTGACCGAGACGTGTAACCAATGGCACCCCATACCATCACGCCAGGTGATACGCCAGTATGGCGATCACGAATACACGCTTCCAATGTGCGTTCATCGCGAAGTCGCCAAACACGGATGCGACCATCATGATGCTGTAAACAGAACCGGGATTCATCCGAAAAAATGACGTTTTGCCATTCGTGCACCCAGGTTCGTCGTTGAGTACACCATCGCAGGCGCTCCTGTCTGTGATGCAGCGTCAAGGTAACCGCAGCCATGGTCTCCGAGCTGATAGTCCATGCTGCTGCAAACATCGTCGAAATGTTCGTGCAGATGATTGTTGTCTTGCAAATGTCCCCATCTGTTGACTCAGGGATCCAGACGTGGCTGCACGATCCGTTACAGCCATGCGGATAAGATGCCTTTCGTGTCGACTGCTAGTGATACGACCCCGTTGGGATCCAGCACGGCGTTCCGTATTACCCTCCTGAACCCACCGATTCCATATTCTGCTAACAGTCATTGGATCTCGACCAACGCGAGCAGCAATGTCGCGATAAGATAAACCGCAATCGCGATAGGCTACAATGTGACCTTTATCAAAGTCGGAAACGTGATGGTACGCATTTCTCCTCTTTTTTTTTTTTTTTTTGTGGTTTTCGGGCGCACAACTTCAATGGTCATTAGCGCCCTGACTACTCTAAGAATGCACCGCGAGGCACAAGTTGACAACAACAACTAAAAGGGAAAACACAATAAAAGACAGACTGACAGGCATAGGATTAAAAAACATCATCAAATGTCCTTAGCGAGGTTTGTCAAATTGATAAAACAAAGAACACGAGCAGCTGCTCGTGGGTCATCCGCTAAAATGGCATCTAAAGTAGTAGGCAGGTTAAGATCGAGGCGCAGTGTTTTAAGATCGGGACAGGACATTAAAATGTGACGAACCGTCAGCAAGTGCCCACAGGGGCAGAACGGCGCCGGCGCAGCCGTCAGCAGATGGCGATGGCTGAACCGGCAGTGTCCAATTCTTAACCTTGCTAAAACGACCTCCTCCCGCCGAGAAGGGCGTGAGGAGGACGTCCAAGCCACGGGAAGAGGTTTTAAGGCCCGAAGCTTGTTGTCGGTAAGTGCAGCCCAATCGGCATGCCACAGCGACACAACGCGCCGACAAATGACCCTGCTAAAATCGGACGAAGGGACACAACAAGAAGCTGTCCGAGGCTGGAGGACCGCAGCCTTGGCCGCGGCATCTGCAGCTTCGTTCCCAGGGATACCGACATGGCCAGGAACCCACATAAAGCTAACCGGCGTACCGACGTCCACCAGCTGCTGAAGAGAGCGTTGGATCCGGTATACGAAAGGGTGAACCAGGTACGGATCACTGAGGCTCTGGATGGCGCTCAGGGAATCTGAGCAGATGACATAAGCAGAATGTCGGTGGCGGCAGATGTACAGAACAGCCTGGTAGAGGGCAAAGAGCTCAGCTGTGAAGACCGAACAATGGCCATGGAGCCGGTATTGGAAACTTTGTGCCCCGACAATAAAGGAACACCCGACCCCGTCATTGGTCTTAGAGCCATCTGTATAAATGAAAGTCATGTTGTTGAACTGCGAACGAAGTTCCAAAAAACGGGAGTGGTAGACCGAACCGGGGGTGACCTCTTTTGGGAGCGAGCTGAGGTCGAGGTGAACGCGGACCTGAGCCTGGAGCCAAGGTGGCGTGCGGCTCTCGCCCACTCGAAAGGTTGCAGGGAGTGAAAAATGAAGGTGTTGAAGGAGGCGACGAAAGCGAACTCCAGGGGGTAGCAAGGCAGAGACATACAACCCGTATTGAAGGTCAAGAGAGTCGTCAAAAAAGGAACGATAAGAAGGATGGTTGGGCATTGACAGTAGCCGACAGGCATACCGACAAAGCAGTATATCGCGCCGGTAGGTGAGTGGCAATTCGCCAGCGTCAGCATGAAGACTCTCTACGGGATTGGTATAAAATGCTCCGATCGCAAGTCGTAAACCCCGATGTTGTATGGAGTTGAGGCGGCGTAAGATGGATGGCCGTGCAGAGGAGTATACGAAGCTCCCATAATCCAGCTTGGAGCGGACGATCGACCGATATAGACGAAGTAGGACGGTTCGATCCGCTCCCCACGACATACCACTGAGAACACGGAGGACATTTAAAGAACGGGTACAACGGGCGGCCAAATATGACACATGTGGAGACCAGCTAAGTTTCCTGTCAAAGGTAAGGCCTAAAAATTTGATTGTCTCCACGAGTGGGAGAGCAACGGGACCGAGTCGTAAGGACGGTGGGAGAAACTCTTTGTAGCGCCAGAAGTTAATACAGACCGTCTTCTCGGCAGAAAAACGGAAGCCATTGGCGACACTCCAGGAGTAAAGACGGTCAAGAGAACGCTGAAGACAGCGCTCCAAGACACGTGGACACTGCGCGCTGCAATAGATGGTAAAATCGTCCACGAAAAGGGAGCCTGATACATCAGCTGGGAGGCAATCCATTATTGGATTGATCGCGATGGCGAAGAGAGCGACGCTCAAAACTGAGCCCTGTGGCACCCCATTCTCCTGGCGAAAGGTGTCGGACAGGACAGAACCCACACGTACCCTGAACTGTCGATCCATTAAAAAGGAACGAATAAAAAGAGGGAGGCGACCGCGAAGACCCCATGTATGCATGGTGCGGAGAATGCCCGCCCTCCAACAGGTGTCGTAAGCCTTCTCCAAATCAAAGAACACAGCCGCGGTCGGGCGCTTCCGCAAGAAGTTATTCATAATGAAGGTCGACAAGGTAACCAGATGGTCAACAGCAGACCGGCGCCTACGAAATCCACATTGTACATTGGTAAGTAGGCGTCGAGACTCGAGCAGCCAAACCAATCGAGAGTTAACCATTCGCTCCATCACTTTACAGACACAGCTGGTAAGCGAGATGGGTCGATAACTGGAGGGCAAGTGCTTGTCCTTCCCCGGCTTAGGAATTGTGACAACAATAGACTCGCGCCAGCATGCGGGAACATGTCCCTCAATCCAGATGCGATTGTAAGTACGAAGAAGAAAACCTTTACCCGCAGGAGAAAGGTTCTTCAGCATCTGAATATGAATAGAATCAGGCCCTGGAGCGGAGGACCGTGATCGGCCAAGTGCGGTTTCGAGTTCCCGCATGGTGAATGGGGCATTATAACTTTCACGATTCGAGGAGCGGAAGTTAGGTGGCCTAGCCTCCTCTGCCTGTTTGCGGGGGAGGAAGGCAGGGTGGTAATGAGCGGAGCTCGAAACCTCTGCGAAAAAGCGGCCGAAGGCATTGGAGACAGCCTCAGGGGCCACAAGGACGTCATTCGCGACCGTCAAGCCAGAAACTGGTGAGTGGACCTTAGTGCCAGATAGCCGGCGCAGGCTACCCCAGACAACAGAAGAAGGAGTAAAACTGTTGAAGGTGCTTGTGAAAGCAGCCCAGCTGGCTTTCTTGCTTTCTTTAATAATACGACGACACTGTGCACGTAATCGTTTATAATTGACACAATTCGCCACTGTAGGGTGGCGTTTAAAGGCGCGTAAAGCACGTCGACGAGCACGTAGAGCGTCTCTACATGCTGCGGTCCACCAGGGGACCGGTACGCGACGTGGAGAAGAAGTAGGGTGAGGGATGGAATATTCAGCAGCAGAGAGAATGAATTCCGTGAGGTGTGCGACCTGACTATCGCAGCTTGGGAATGTTTGATCCTGAAAGGACGCCCTTGAAGAGAAGAGCCCCCAGTCTGCTTTGGAGATGTTCCAACTAGATGAGCACGGAGAGGGGGTATGCTGCAGGAGATGGATAACACACGGGAAGTGGTCGCTCGAATATGTATCAGAAAGAGCATACCACTCGAACCGGCGTGCAAGTTGGGGAGTACATATAGAGAGATCTAAATGGGAATAGGTGTGAGATGTATCCGAAGGAAAAGTAGGGGCGCCAGTATTGAGGCAGACGAGATTGAGCTGGTTGAAAAGGTCTGCTAACAGGGAGCCCCTCGGGCAGGATGCTGGAGAGCCCCAAAGGGGATGGTGGGCATTGAAGTCTCCAGTTAACAAAAATGGTGCAGGTAGCTGAGCAATAAGTTGCATCATGTCTGCCCTGGTAACGGCAGACGACGATGGAGTGTAAACGGTACAAATGGAAAATGTAAAAGTGGGGAGAGTAATGCGGATGGCAACTGCCTGCAGGCCGGTGTGCAACGTGATGGGATCGTAGTAAATATCATCCCGGACCAGCAACATAACCCCTCCATGAGCTGGGATACCTACCACAGGGGGTAGGTCAAAACGCACAGAGGTGTAGTGTGCCAAGGCAATTTGATCGCATGGGCGTAGCTTCGTTTCCTGGAGGGCTACGACGAGCGGACGGTGCAAGCGAAGCAGCAACTTCAAGTCCTCTCGGTTGGAGCGAATGCTGCGAATATTCCAGTGAATAAGTGCCATCGTAAGAAAAGAGGAAGATGAAAGAAGGGGTCACCTCGAAGGCCGCTGAGGGCCTGGCTTCGAGCGAGCACTGCCGCCGCTATCAGTAGGCGGACAGTCATCGTCCATTGGGTCTATTGGTTCATCGGCCATCTTGGGAAGATGGCCGGGAGGGGGAGCTTCCTCCGCCGGTGAACGGCCAGATGTTCGGCTACCAGCGGTGCGGCCAGGCGAAAGGGATGACGGCCTGGGGCGGCAACCGCTGGGTGGCGCAGGAGAAGAAATGCGCCGTGGCGGAGAAGGAGAACTGTGCTTCCTATTAGCCTTCTTGGATGGTCGTTTGGTGGAAGTACCGGACGAAGGCTGGGAGGTCGAGGTACGTAGGAAGTCTGCACGGGACGGTTCCTTCTTGAAGGCCCGTGCATCTGACTTCTGGGTCTTCGTCTTAGCAGAAGCTGATGAAGGGGCTGGTGTCTGTGGGGTGATGGGACGAAGAGGAGACGTCGACCGCGCGATCTTAGCACTGGCCGAACGGACGACCGTGGTGCTGAAGGTCAGATCGCAGGTCTGGGTTGCCACCTCCCTGGTAGTCCGAGGAGAGGCGAGGACAGTACTGTATTTCCCCGCTGGGAGCAGCGTGGGCTTCCTACTAGCCAATAGCTTGCGAGCAGCCGAGGTGGACACTTTCTCTTTGACCCGAATTTCCTGGATACAGCGTTCTTCCTTATAGACAGGACAGTCGCGGGAGGATGCAGCATGGTCACCCTGACAGTTCACACAACGAGGAGACGGAGGTGGACAGTCACCCTCATGGGCATCCCTGCCACAAGTGACACATTTAGCCGCATTGGAACAAGATTGGCGAGTGTGATTGAAACGCTGACACTGGTAGCAGCGCGTAGGTGTCGGGACATAGGGGCGAACAGAAATAACCTCGTAGCCCGCTTTGATGCGCGATGGCAGCTGAACACTATCGAAGGTCAAAAAAAGTGTCCGGGTCGGTACAAGGTCATTGTTGACCTTTTTCATGACCCTATGGACAGCCGTCACGCCCTGCTCAGCGAGGAAAGATTGAATCTCCTCGTCAGTCAAACCGTCGAGGGATCTAGTGTAGACCACACCACGAGACGAATTCAAAGTTCGGTGAGCCTCCACCCGGACAGGGAATGTGTACAGGAGTGTGGCCCGAAGCAGTTTTTGTGCCTGAAAGGCGCTCTCAGTTTCGAGTAATAAGGTACCGTTACGCAACCTGGTACAGGATTTGACAGATCCGGCTATGGCATCGACGCCCTTCTGAATAACGAAAGGGTTGACAGAGGAAAAATCCTTTCCGTCCTCAGATCGAGAAACTACGAGGAACTGTGGGGCAGGCGGTAGTATTTTTGTCACTGTTGGCTGGTCACGTTTCCGTTTGTGGGTCGAAGTCTAAAGCGATGGAGTAGAATCCATTGCGGAGGAATCCCCCATGATTGCCAGCGTCTCCGATGGCGCGCTCCTTCCTTGTGGGGACCCTCTCAGAGGGCACTCCCGCCTTAGGTGAATGTTTACACCTCAGGTCACACCTCCCGAGAAACAGACGGAGGGACCAATCGGCATGGTCAGAAGGTATCAGCTCAGGCAATCACCCCTCCCCGGGCCTGGCCTTTACCAGGGGGTACGCGCGTGCCTTACATGTCTACCCAGGGCGGGGACTTACGCGTTACCCCGTCACCGGCTACGCGTGCGAACGCGTGGGTCGGCCTTCAGACACGCACAGGGAGGAAGGAAGAAGAGGAAAAAGAAGAGAGAGGGAGAAAGAGGACAGACTGTCTCAAACGCCGAGGCGGAGACCAGAGAAGGCAAGGAGAAGAAGGCAATGAGAAAGCAAGGAGAAGGAGGCAAGGAGAAGGAGGCAAGGAGAAGGAGGCAAGGAGAAGGAGGCAAGGAGAAGGAGGCAAGGAGAAGAAGGCAATGAGAAGGCAAGGAGGAGTCAAGGGAAAGAGTAAGGAAGACAGTGAAGTGGAGAAGAGCAAAGAAAGGAACCAACAAAAGGAAGGAAGAAACGAGAAGTGAAAAACCAAAAGGACCACGATTATAGGTCGTGAAACCGTCCGTCTCCGGACGCAGGCGCTAACTACCCCCGTGAGGGGGATGGACTCCTTTTAGTCGCCTCTTACGACAGGCAGGAATACCTCGGGCCTATTCTAATCCCCGGACCCGCAGGGGGCTTCTCCTCCTTACACGAGGCATCACAACAACGTTTCACCAGGCAACGCCTGTCAACTGCTGTTTGTGTATGAGAAATCGGTTGGAAACTTTCCTCATGTCACCAAGTTGTAGGTGTCGCCACCGGCGCCATCCTTGTGTGAATGCTCTGAAAAGCTAATCATTTACATATCACAGCATCTTCTTCCTGTCGGTTAAATTTCACGTCTGTAGCACGTCATCTTCGTGGTGTAGCAGTTTTAATGGTCAATAGTGTAAATGTCTCGCTAACTAGTGCCTTGTACTAAATTAGAGGCAGTGCTAGTACGGTTGGGCATGACTCAATCGCTGCGCCTTCTGTATAGGCTTAACGATTCGTCTGTACGTGCACGGAGGTTATTAATTTTTTGTTTAAACGCCGTCTGGATGGGACTTGGAAGGCCTAACGGCATCGACAGACCGCCGAGTCATCCTCAGCCTTTAGGTGCCACTGGATGCAGACATGGAAGTGCACGTGGTCAGAACACTGCTCTCCCGGCCGTTATCAGCTTTCGTGACTGGAGTCGCTGCGGTTCAGCCAAGTAGCTCCTCAATTGGCCTCACTAGGGCTAAGTGCACCCTGCCTGTCACCAGCGCTCGGCCGACCTGGACGTCACCCATACAGGTGCTGGTGGACCCCGAGATCGTTTAACTTTGGTGATCTGACAGGAACCTGTGTTACTACTGTGGCAAGGCCGCTGGTAATTTTTTGTCTGGTGAGTTTATAATAGGAGTCTGTCTCGCTCACCGGAGTATGGAGCAGTGAAAGGCAATTATTTAGTGATGTGTGTAGGTGTGTGCCGATTATAGTGAAAAGGATTCAATGCACAGTTTAAGCCAATTAGTGTGGGTTTAAGCTTGAACTCATGTACAACTAATGCGCCGATTTGATTCAACCAGGGAGATCATGATGGTCAGTTGGGTGAAATTTGGATGCCAGACTGTAAGAAGCGCGGCTGGGACAATACTGGGCGAACATAAAGATTTTCCTTGGCCGCAAAAATTGATTTGTAGGTAACTATTCCACAAACAGCTAGGCGGTTTGTTGCAAATGGTAGCTTAACTCATAAAGGTCTTTATGGATATGCTTCCCGACGTCTAGACGGCTATTTGCAAATTGTTGTTTATTTCATGAACTTTATATGGATATACTTCTACACATTACGTTGTACCTCAGTTATAAGAATTTGAACTATGAGTAATATTTCAACAAGACTATACTGCTATATCTAGCATAGTTCCTTAGAAATATGTTTTTGCGATCAGGAAAAATGCTTTATGCGCATCCCGTATTAAATTTTACACTGCACTTCGGTAGGTTCAAAAATGGCTCTGAGCACTATGTGACTTAACATCTGAGGTCATAAGTCCCCTAGAACTTAGAACTACTTAAACCTAACTAACCTAAGGACATCAGACACATTCATGCCCGAGGCACGATTCGAACCTGCGACCGTAGCGGTCGCTCGGTTCCAGACTTAAGCGCCTAGAACCGCTCGGCCACCACGGCCTGCTTCGGTAAGTGATAGCAAAGATTGTTTCACGAACGTAGGAAAATAGTTTATGCTCACCCCGTGTTAAACTTTACACTGCACTTCGGTAGGTGATAGCAAATTTGTTTCACGAACATAGCGTGTACCACCTCCTAAAGCTTCAACCTCAGCTGCCCCTTCCTGGGTGACACTGTCGTTTATTGATATGCTGAAATGTGCTAAGGCAATACAAAGTTTGACATCGAGGAAACGGGTACTGTTACGCAAATTAAGGAAACACAGTTCTGATGAAATCAAGTCTGTTCTGAAAGCTACTCCTTCTCATGGCAGTATTGTTCATATGCTGATTCACTTTCACAACCAAACCACACATCTCTACCGATCCATTCCTCGTGAGCGTTATCGTCATCTCCTGGTTCAGTCAGAGCGGCACGGTACACGTATACAACTATAAGATTATAACACGTACTGGTTTGCTGAAATTGTGCACTGAACTTATCGTTGTCACTGTTTCGCGGCACATTCGTACAAACACCATCAAATACACTTGTCCAATCACTTTAAAGTGACCACCTGTCAAAATACTGAGCAATCTGCTGCGAGACGTGCAGGAAGAGAGTCGGTGAAGTTCTCGAATGTGCCATCAGAGACGTGGAGCCAGGCTGCTCCAGTGACGTGCCCAGCTGTGTTAGGTCTCTCGATTGAGTATCCATGGCGCATACAGCCAGATCGAGGTGGTCTGCAGATTCTCGATTGGGTTTAAATCCAGGGAGTCTGGTGGCCACGAGACTATGTAAACTCATCCTCGAGCAGCATGAGTACGTGTTAGGCTATGTGGCGCATTGCATTGTCCTGCTGGTAGATGCCATTGTGCCAAGGAGCTACAAACTGCATGTAGGAGTTTACATGGTCACCAAGGATAAATGCACACTTATGTTGATCCATTGTGCCTTCCATAGTAACGAGATCATGCTGCGAATTCCTCGCTCACTCCTCCGGCCTGGACCCCTCTGACGTTTGTCGCAGGGTGTTTTCAGACGTTTCACATTGTACATGCTCACGGCCGTCTGTGCGATGGAGTATAAAACGTGATTCATCTGAGAAGGCCAGCTGTTGCCACTTAGTGGACATTTATTTGCAGTATTGGAGTACAACTTCCAACCGTCATTGCCGATGAACTGCGGGCACCACGGGTGCATGAACTAGGCGCTTGATGTAGAGGCCCATACAGAGCAATGTTCGCTGAGCGGTAATTGAGGAGACAATGTCTGTAGCCCCTCCTTCATTTGAGCGATTAGTTGCTCAACAGTTGCGCATCTATTCGCCTGTACACATCGCCACAGCTGTCGTTCACCAATACCATGTGTGGGCTGTAGTGCACCACAATTGCTTGTACGCTAGTTTTTGATAGCGCCATTTTGCCACGCACGCCATACTTTAACCACTGGAGCATGTGAACAATATACAAACTATTCGGAAATGCTTCCACCCTTGGCCCTAAAGCCATTGATTATTCCCCTTTCGACGTCAGAAAAAAAGCTCCATTTCCTCATTACAACGACTGCACTGTTTCCTGCGTCCCCCATAAATGCTTTATATACCCTCCACAATAGCTGACACCAGCAGTCTGTGGATGGTTACAACGCGTTGATGTCGAACATAGGCGGTGTCACATTAATGTGACTGGCCCATGTAGTTGGCTTTTATCGCTCCGTAGTCCGATGGGTAAGGTAGACTTCTTTCATATATTTTCGGGGGATCCCAACACTCTCTTTCGCGGCAGCCGCCACAGATCGCGCGCCAGAGAGACAAATTGGATGCTAACTGTGGAATAGCGATATGATTCATGCTGTTCTGTGGAAGAAAGTTCATAGTATGGCTATCTACATCTACATGGATACTCTTCAAAACACATTTAAGTGCTGGCAGAGGATTCATCGAACAAACTTCACAATTCTCTATTATTCCAATCTCGTGTAGCGCGCCGAAAGAATGAACACCTATACGTACTAGCTCTTATTTCCCTTATTTTATCGAGGTGATCGTTCCTCCCTATGTAGGTCGGTGTCAACAAAATATTTTCGCATTCAGTGGAGAAAGTTGGTGATTGCAATTTCGTGAGAATATTCCGTCGCAACGAAAAACGCTTTTCTTTTAATGATGCCCAGCCCAAATACTGTAACATTTCAGTGACACTCTCTCCAATATTTCGCGATAATACAAAACGTGCGGCCTTTCTTTGAACTTTTTCGATGTACTCCGTCAGTCCTACCTGGTAATAGTAATGTAATGTCGTGTGACTAGGGCCTCCCGTCGGGCAGACCGTTCACCTGGTGAAGTCTTTCGATTTGGCGCCACTTCGGCGACTTGCGCGCCGATGGGGATGAAATGATGGCGATTAGCACAGCACAACACCCAGTCCCTGAGCGGAGAAAATCTCCGACCCAGCCGGGAATCGAACCCGGGCCCTTAGGATTGACATTCCGTCACGCTGACCACTCAGCTACCGGGGACGGACAGTCCTACCTGGTAACGATCCCACACCGCGCAACAGTATTCTAAAAGAGGACGGACAAACGTAGTTAGGCAGCCTCCTTAGTAGGTCTGTTACATTTTCTAAGTGTCCTGCCAATAAAACGCAGTCTTTGATTAGCCTTCCCCACAACATTTTCTATGTCTTCCTTCCAATTTAAGTGGTTCGTAATTGTAATACCTAGCATTTGTAGACTTAGAGAAAGCTTTTGACAATGTTGATTGGAAAACTCTCTTTCAAATTCTAAAGATGGCAGGGGTAAAATACAGGGAGCGAAAGGCTATTTACAATTTGTACAGAAACCAGATGGTAGTTACAAGAGTCGAGGAAAAATTCGGATTAGGTATTAAAATCCATGGAGAAGAAATAAAAACTTTGAGGTTCGCCGATGACATTGTAATTCTATCAGAGACGTCAAAGGACTTGGAATAGCAGTTGAACGGAATGGACAGTGTCTTGCAAGGAGGATATAAGATGAACATCAACAAAAGCAAAACGAGGATAATGGAATGTGGTCGAATTAAATCGGGTGATGAGGGAATTAGATTAGAAAATGAGACACTTAAAGTAGTAAAGGAGTTTTGCTATTTGGGGAGCAAAATAACTGATGATGGCCGAAGTAGAGAAGATATAAAATGTAGACTGGCAATGACATGGAAAGCGTTTCTGAAGAAGAGAATTTGTTAACATCGAGTATAGATTTAAGTGTCAGGAAGTTATTTTCTGAAAGTATTTGTATGGAGTGTAGCCATGTATGGAAGTGAAACATGGACGATAAATAGTTTGGACAAGAAGAGAATAGAATCTTTCGAAATGTGGTGCTACAGAAGAATGCTGAAGATTAGATGGGTAGATCACATAACTAATGATGAAGTACTGAATAGAATTGAGGAGAAGAGGAGTTTGTTGTAGAACTTGACAAGAAGAAGGGACCGGTTGGGAGGACATGCTCTGAGGCATCAAGGGATCACAAATTTAGCATTGGAGGGCAGCGTGGAAAGTAAAAATCGTAAAGGGAGACCAAGAGATGAATACACTAAGGAGATTCAGAAGGATGTGGGTTGCAGTAAGTACTGGGAGATGAAGAAGCTTGCACAGGATAGGGTAGCATGGAGAGCTGCATCAAACCAGTCTCAGGACTGAAGACCATAACAACAACAACAATTGTAATACCTGTGTATTTAGTTGAATTTACGGCTTTTAGATGAGACTTATTTATCGTGTAATCGAAGTTTAACGAGTTCCTTTTAGCACTCACGCGGCTGACCTCACACTATTCGTTATTTAGAGTCAACTGCCACTTTTCGCACCATTCAGATATCCTTTCTAAATCGTTTTGCAATTAGTGTTGATCTTCTGATGACTTTATTAGTTGATAAACGATAGCGTCATCTGCAAACAATCGAAGACGGCTGCTCAGATTGTCTCCCAAATCGTTTATGTGGATAAGGAACAGCAAAGGGCCTATAACACTACCTTGGGGAACGCCAGAAATCACTTCTGTTTTACTCGATGACTTTCCGTCAATTACTACGAACTGTGACATCTCTGACGGGAAATCACAAATCCAGTCACATAACTGAGGCGATATTCCATAAGCACGCAATTTCACTACGAGCCGCTTGTGTGGTACAGTGTCAAAAGCCTTCCAGAAATCCAGAAATACGGAATCGATGTGAAATCCCTTGTCAATAGCCCTCAACACTTCATATGGATAAAGAGCTAGTAGTGTTTCGCAGGAACGATGTTTTCTAAACCCATGTTGTGTGTCTATAGACCGTTTTCTTCGACGTAATTCATAATGTTCGAACACAATATATGTTCCCAAATCCTGCTGCATATCGACGTTAACGATATGGGCCTACGATTACTGCTACTACCTTTCTTGAACATTGGTGTGACCTGTGTAACTTCCCAGTATTTCGTCGAGCGAACGGTTGTATATGGAACTAATGCATCAGCATACTCAGAAAGGAACCTATCACAAAGATAAAATCAAGAACTGTGTTTCTTGTAACAATTGAAGAACTGAATTATTTGCTATTCTTGTCGCCACATGTAAGCTCTCACGCTGCAGTTAACTATTGCCCCTCAGGGTTCTGAGAGACCGCCTCTATAGTTGAGTGATGCCGGCAAGGTAGCTGAGCGTGTTCGCCCTCTGTAATAAAAAAAACTGGGTTAATGGAACGACGATGAACTTGAACGAGCGTAATGGGACATCCGCTCCGAACAAATAGAACGAACAATCACGAACAAAATGAGATCCAAAAAAAAGTGGTCAACGTAAGTAGCCGCTAAGTGGACGACACGGGTTCGATTCCCGATACTGCCAGGGATTTTTCCTTTATGGGAAGAATGGAACGGGTTCTACTCAACCTCGTGATGCCTACTGAGGAGCTACTTGAATGAGAAGTAGCGGCTTCAAGGTCTAGAAAGCCAACAACAGTGAGGAGAACTATCTGCTGACACCATGCTCTTCCATATCGCACTCAAAGTTATCTGTTGGCAGAGGGTGACACGGCAGTTGCTCCTGATTGGCCCGTCTGGGCCAGAACGCGGTGAGTGCCCTCAGACCTTATACGTATTTAACATAGGTACTTAACACCAAAAACTCATTACACTAAACACAAGCAAAATAATAACGATTTCTTCAATAGCGAGAGGCAATAGCATCAGTAAAACGATGATCAGAAACGTCGCTCTGTTTTGACAGTCTTCTTCTTCTTCTTGTTTTTCTTCATTTCTTCCTAGTCTAAAGCCTGTTTCCTCCAGTACCTCTCAGGCTACCCTGAGGTTATTAATCCGTTTTCTCTGGACAGCTAACATTTCTTTTACCAGCTGGTGATTCATTTCTTACGATTTTCACTACCTTCTGATCATTCATCTTGTCTACATTCCTGGAAATGGAAAAAAGAACACATTGACACCGGTGTGTCAGACCCACCATACTTGCTCCGGACACTGCGAGAGGGCTGTACAAGCAATTATCACACGCACGGCACAGCGGACACACCAGGAACCGCGGTGTTGGCCGTCGAATGGCGCTAGCTGCGCAGCATTTGTGCACCGCCGCCGTCAGTGTCAGCCAGTTTGCCGTGGCATACGGAGCTCCATCGCAGTCTTTAACACTGGTAGCATGCCGCGACAGCGTGGACGTGAACCGTATGTGCAGTTGACGGACTTTGAGCGAGGGCGTATAGTGGGCATGCGGGAGGCCGGGTGGACGTACCGCCGAATTGCTCAACACGTGGGGCGTGAGGTCTCCACAGTACATCGATGTTGTCGCCAGTGGTCGGCGGAAGGTGCACGTGCCCGTCGACCTGGGACCGGACCGCAGCGACGCACGGATGCACGCCAAGACCGTAGGATTCTACGCAGTGCCGTAGGGGACCGCACCGCCACTTCCCAGCAAATTAGGGACACTGTTGCTCCTGGGGTATCGGCGAGGACCATTCGCAACCGTCTCCATGAAGCTGGGCTACGGTCCCGCACACCGCTAGGCCGTCTTCCGCTCACGCCCCTACATCGTGCAGCCCGCCTCCAGTGGTGTCGCGACAGGCGTGAATGGAGGGACGAATGGAGACGTGTCGTCTTCAGCGATGAGAGTCGCTTCTGCCTTGGTGCCAATGATGGTCGTATGCGTGTTTGCCGCCGAGCAGGTGAGCGCCACAATCAGGACTGCATACGACCGAGGCACACAGGGCCAACACCCGGCATCATGGTGTGGGGAGCGATCTCCTACACTGGCCGTACACCACTGGTGATCGTCGAGGCGACACTGAATAGTGCACGGTACATCCAAACCGTCATCGAACCCATCGTTCTACCATTCCTAGACCGGCAAGGGAACTTGCTGTTCCAACAGGACAATGCACGTCCGCATGTATCCCGTGCCACCCAACGTGCTCTAGAAGGTGTAAGTCAACTACCCTGGCCAGCAAGATCTCCGGATCTGTCCCCCATTGAGCATGTTTGGGACTGGATGAAGCGTCGTCTCACGCGGTCTGCACGTCCAGCACGAACGCTGGTCCAACTGAGGCGCCAGGTGGAAATGGCATGGCAAGCCGTTCCACAGGACTACATCCAGCATCTCTACGATCGTCTCCATGGGAGAATAGCAGCCTGCATTGCTGCGAAAGGTGGATATACACTGTACTAGTGCCGACATTGTGCATGCTCTGTTGCCTGTGTCTATGTGCCTGTGGTTCTGTCAGTGTGATCATGTGATGTATCTGACCCCAGGAATGTGTCAATAAAGTTTCCCCTTCCTGGGACAATGAATTCACGGTGTTCTTATTTCAATTTCCAGGAGTGTATATGTTCGTTCTATGCATGCTTTCTACTATTTATGCACTCATTAATGGAATCCGCTTTACATCTTTTCTAATGCTTTCACTTCTGTCTCTATCTCTGAGTGTCTTCCCTGCAGTACTTCCTTTTGACAGTCATATTAAAGATTTCGTTCGTAAATGGGATATATGACTCAAAATAGAAACAATATACTGTCCAAACTAAACCTGAGAAAAAAATACTATTAGCTTGGATTACTGGCCAATTATCAACTTTTCAGCCCAGGAATATATTTCTATTGCCTACTGTCACATTCTTTCTACATTGACTGACCATTTCTCTTAAACACTTTAGTACAAACCACTGCTCTAAGTAGCGTAATTGATGTCCTTAAATATGCCACGGACAACCACGAAACCCCAGTAACGATATTATTACAATTCAGCAAATGTATTTGGTACGTTCGGATATGATATACTGCTCATAAAAATGCGACAGTTAAATTTTTAAGACGTTGTGCTGAATTGTGGTGAAAGCTACGTGATAAACAGGAAGTTCTCTCAGTAGTGCTCCAAGGGATAGACCTCGACCCGCTACTGCTCTCCTGGTATGTCAATGAAATCTAGCTGGTTCTTTTCTCCTGCGAATTTCATTTCTACGGCGATGACATGAAGAAGTAAAGGCTGCCATCATCAAGATGAACGACGACCTGTCTTCAGTGTTCACATGAGTACTAAACCTGGGTTTTAAACTAAATACAAAGGAATATGAAATAATTTTAAAATCTCATCAAAAGTTAATTAGGTCTGAAATGCCACAGATTACTGTGAAAGGTATAAGAAAACAGTGTAGGGCATGGGTGATAGTGCGGATGAGAACCTCAGAAGGGTATGAATACTGTTTAATCGCCCCAGACGTTTCGTAAGGTTCCCACACGATATGGGATTTAGTATGAATGTAGTGAACATACGGTCAGAATTGTCTGTGAATGTTTTACATCTGCAATAACAGCCTGTTTACCCCATTGCCTCATGACTGGGTGTTGCGTGATGTCCTTAGGTTAGTTAGGTTTAAGTAGTTCTAAGTTGTAGGGGACTGATGACCATAGATGTTAAGTCTCATAGTGCTCAGAGCCATTTGAACCCATTGCATAAAATCAGATTGGAAGGTTACTATCAGACAAGATACAGCGTTGTTACACCCTGTGTACGCTTAACAGGCTCCTTCTTGTGCACACACCATTATCTTGCATCAAACAATACCTACCATCTCCCCACAATGGCAACACAAGGACCCATTACCCCAGTATCTAGCTGTATTCGCTTACAAATCAAAAACGTTTTCAACCAGCTTCTTCAATGTTGTGCGCCTCTGGAACAAACTACCTGTATTCCGTGAAGCAGATGCTAACCTCTCCTCCCAGTTAAATTACTTTCTCGATATGTTTCTCGGTCGGTCATATTATATTTATCTGCTCAATTCATTACTTGTGTCCTACCACAATCTGCTTTCTCTTCCTCAGTCAACTCTTCTCTCACGACCATTGTTGCCACTCTAAATCTGTCTCCATCTTACATTCATTTACTTACTTATCGCAAACAAACACACTGATGGGAAAAATTGCAGCACAAAGAAGGAGTTGTGAGACGTCGTCAGTGTGAGGATGCAAATCAGCTTTGCTATAAATACACGCTATAAAGGCCGTGAGCGTTAATTAACACCACACTTGAATTTGAACAATCTCGTGTAACAGGGGAACGAGAAGCTGGATGGTCCTTCTGCAGTATTGCAGAGAGACATGGCAGAAATACAGCCACTGTAAATGATTGCTGGAAGCGGTCACGAGGATGTACGGTCGCAAGAAGACCAGGCTCCGGACAAGCACGTAGCGGTATCGAAAGGGAATACCATCCTGTACGGCATACGGCTCCGGCACAAGGACAGCAGTAATCTGTGCAGCAGTCAGCACCACAGCGACAAAACGAACTGTTACAAATCGGTTACTTCAAGGACAGCTCCGAGCCAGTCGCTTAGTGACATGCGTTCCACTGACTCCCAACCACCACATTTGCGATTTCAGCGGTGTCAAGCGTGAGCTCATTGGAGGGCTGGATGCATGTCTGTTGTAGTTTCTGACGAAAGCTGGTTTTGCCTCCGTGCCAGTGATGGCCGTATGTTGGTTAGCAGGAGGTCATTTTAGGGAATGCAACCAACCTGTCTCCGTGCTGGACACACTGGACCTAAATTTGGAGTTATGGTGTGGAGTGCGATTTCGTATGACAGCAGGAGTTCTCTCGTGGTTATCCCATGCACCCTGACAGCAAATTTGTAGGTCAGTATGGTGATTCTAACTGTTATGCTGTCATTCATGAACAGCACGCGAGGAGGTGTTTTCCAACAGGATAACGCTCGTCCACATACTGCTGTTGTAAGCCAACGTGCTCTGCAGAGAGTCGACATGTTGTCCTGACTTGGTCGCGTGATGATCTGTCTCCAGTGGAGCGTATATGTGACACCATCGGAGGAAATCCTAAGTTTCATCCATAATCATCATTAACCGTCCCTTATTGCAACAGACATGGAATTCCATCCCACAAACTGACATCCAGCACCTGTAGAGCACAATGCATGCACGTTTGCATGTTTCCATTCAACATTCTGGTGGTCACATCAGTTATGAATGTATCATCAAACGACATTTGCACTGGTTTACCTTGTGTTTACATTAACCTGTGCTCTTCTACATCTACATCTACATCCATACTCCGCAAGCCACCTGACGGTGTGTGGCGGAGGGTTCCTTGAGTACCTCTATCGGTTCTCCCTTCTATTGCAGTCTCCTATTGTTCGTGGAAAGAAGGATTGTCGGTACGCCTCTGTGTTGGCTCTAATCTCTCTGATTTTATCCTCATGGCCTCTTCGCAAGATATACGTAGGAGGGAGCAATATACCGATTGACTCCTCGGTGAAGGTATGTTCCCGGAAATTCAACAAAAGCCCGTACCGAGATACTGAGCTTCTCTCCTGCAGCGTCTTCCACTGGAGTTTATCATCTCCGTAACGCTTTCGCGGTTACTAAATGATCCTGTAACGAAGCGCGCTGCTCTCCGTTGGATCTTCTCTACCTCTTCTATCAACCCTATCTAGTACGGATCCCACACTGTTGAGCAGTATTCAAGCAGTGGGCGAACAAGCATACTGTAACCTACTTCCTTTGTTTTCGAACTGCATTTCCTTAGGATTCTTCCAATGATTCTTAGTCTGGCATCTGCTTTACCGACGATCAACTTTATATGATCATTCCATTTTAAATCACTCCTAATGCGTACTCCCAGATAATTTATGGAATTAACTGCTTCCAGTTGCTGACGTGCTATATTGTAGCTAAATGATAAGGGATCTTTCTTTCTATGTATTCGCAGCACATTACACTTTTCTATATTGAGATTCAATTGCCATTCCTTGTACCATGCGTCAATTCGCTGCAGATCCTCCTGCATTTCAGTATAATTTTCCATTGATACAACCTCTCGATATACCACACCATCATCCGCAAAAAGCCTCAGTGAACTTCCGATGTCATCCACAAGGTCATTTATGTATATTGTGAATAGCAACGGTCCTACGACACTCCTTGCGGCACACATGAAATCACTCTCACTTCCGAAGATTTCTCTCGATTGAGAATGACGTGCTGCGTTCTGTTATCTAGGAACACTTCAATCCAATCACACAATTGGTCTGACAGTCCTGCCAACGGCCTTATCAAAGAAGGCGGAGGAGCGGATAAAGGTTCAGGGCACTCTCTTGTCCTAGGGGTGGGAAATTGCCCCTAAAGGCGGAAGAATCAGCAATGATCAACGACATGAGGATGCAGAAGGCAATGGAAACCACTGCATTAAAGACACGTAACGTGTATCCACATGACATGTGGCCTGTAATTGAAGAAGTGTCATGATGATCTCTCCATTGGCAAAAGATTCCGGAATAGTCCCCCATTCGGATCTCTGGGAGGGGACTGCCAAGGGGGAGGTTACCATGAGAAAAAGATTTAATAATCAACGAAAGGATAACGTTCTACGAGTCGGGGCGTGGAATGTCAGAAGCTTGAACGTGGTAGGAAAACTAGTAAATCTGAAAAAGAAAATGCAAAGGCTCAATCTAGATATAGTAGGGGTCAGTGAAGTGAAGTGGAAGGAAGACAAGGATTTCTGGTCAGATGAGTATCGGGTAATATCAACAGCAGCAGAAAACGGTATAACAGGTGTAGGATTCGTTATGAATAGGAAGGCAGGGCAGAGGGTGTGTTACTGTGAACAGTTCAGTGACTGGGTTGTTCTAATCAGAATCGACAGCAGACCAACACCGACAACGATTGTTCAGGTATACATGCAGACGTCGCAAGCTGAAGATGAACAGATAGAGAAAATGTATGAGGATATTGAAAGGGTAATGCAGTATGTAAAGAGGGACGAAAATCTAAGTCATGGGCGACTGGAATGCAGTTGTGGGGGAAGGAGTAGAAGAAAAGGTTACAGGAGAATATGGGCTTGGGACAAGGAATGAAAGAGGAGAAAGACTAATTGAGTTCTGTAACAAGTTTCAGCTAGTAATAGCCAATACCCTGTGCAAGAATCACAAGAGGAGGAGGTATACTTGGAAAAGGCCGGGAGATACGAGAAGATTTCAATTAGATTACATCATGGTCAGACAGAGATTCCGAAATCAGATACTGGATTGTAAGGCGTACCCAGGAGCAGATATAGACTCAGATCACAATATAGTAGTGATGAAGAGTAGGCTAAAGTTCAAGACATTAGTCAGGAAGAATCAATACGCAAAGAAGTGGGATACGGAAGTACTAAGGAATGACGAGATACTTTTGAAGTTCTCTAACGCTATAAATACAGCAATAAGGAATAGCGCAGTAGGCAGTACAGTTGAAGAGGAATGGACGTCTCTAAAAAGGGCCATCACAGAAGTTGGAAAGGAAAACATAGGTACAAAGAAGGTAGCTGCGAAGAAACCATGGGTAACAGAAGAAATACTTCAGTTGATTGATGAAAGGAGGAAGTACAAACATGTTCCGGGAAAATCAGGAATACAGAAATACAAGTCGCTGAGGAATGAAATAAATAGGAAGCGCAGGGAAGCTAAGACGAAATGGCTGCAGGAAAAATGTGGACATCGAAAAAGATATGATTGTCGGAAGGACAGGCTCAGCATACAGGAAAGTCAAAACAACCTTTGGTGACATTAAAAAAAGCAAAGGTGGTAACATTAAGAGTGCAACGGGAATTCCACTGTTAAATGCAGAGGAGAGAGCACATAGGTGGAAAGAATACATTGAAAGCCTCTATGAGGGTGAAGATTTGTCTGATGTGATAGAAGAAGAAACAGGAGTCGATTTAGAAGAGATAGGGGATCCAGTATTAGAATCGGAATTTAAAAGAGCTTTGGAGGACTTAGGTCAAATAAGGCAGAAGGGATAGATAACATTCCATCAGAATTTCTAAAATCATTGGGGGAAGTGGCAACAAAACGACTATTCACGTTGGTGTGTAGAATATATGAGTCTGGCGATATACCATCTGACTTTCGGAAAAGCATCATCCACACAATTCCGAAGACGGCAAGAGCTGACAAGTGCGAGAATTATCGCACAATCAGCTTAGCAGCTCATGCATCGAAGCTGCTTACAAGAATAATATACAGAAGAATGGAAAAGAAAATTGAGAATGCGCTAGGTGACGATCAGTTTGGCTTTAGGAAAAGCAAAGGGACGAGAGAGGCAATTCTGACGTTACGGCTAATAATGGAAGCAAGGCTAAAGAAAAATCAAGACACTTTCATAGGATTTGTCGACCTGGAAAAAGCGTTCGACAATATAAAATGGTGCAAGCTGTTCGAGATTCTGAAAAAAGTAGGGGTAAGCTATAGGGAGAGACGGGTCATATACAATATGTACAACAACCAAGAGGGAATAATAATAGTGGACGATCAAGAACGAAGTGCTCGTGTTAAGAAGGGTGTAAGACAAGGCTGTAGCCTTTCGCCCCTACTCTTCAATCTGTACATCGAGGAAGCAATGATGGAAATAAAATAAAGGTTCAGGAGTGAAATTAAAATACAAGGTGAAAGGATATCAATGATACGATTCGCTGATGACATTGCTATCCTGAGTGAAAGTGAAGAAGAATTAAATGATCTGCTGAACGGAATGAACAGTCTAATGAGTACACAGTATGGTTTGAGAGTAAATCGGAGAAAGACGAAGGTAATGAGAAGTAGTAGAAATGAGAACAGCGAGAATCTTACATCAGGATTGATGGTCACTAAGTCAATGAAGTTAAGGAATTCTGCTACCTAGGCAGTAAAATAACCAATGACGGACGGAGCAAGGAGGACATCAAAAGCAGACTCGCTATGGCAAAAAATGCATTTCTGGCCAAGAGAAGTCTACTAATATCAAATACCGGCCTTAATTTGAGGAAGAAATTTCTGAGGATGTACGTCTGGAGTACAGCATTGTATGGTAGTGAAACATGGACTGTGGGAAAACCGGAACAGAAGAGAATCGAAGCATTTGAGATGTGGTGCTACAGACGAATGTTGAAAATTAGGTGGACTGATAAGGTAAGGAATGAGGAGGTTCTACGCAGAATCGGAGAGGAAAGGAATATGTGGAAAATACTGATAAGGAGAAGGGACAGGATGATAGGACATCTGCTAAGACATGAGGGAATGACTTCCATGGTACTAGTGGGAGCTGTAGCGGGCAAAAACTGTAGAGGAAGACAGAGATTGGAATACGTCAAGCAAATAATTGAGGACGTAGGTTGAAAGTGCTACTCTGAGATGAAGAGGTTAGCACAAGAGAGGAATTCGTGGCGGGCCGCATCAAACCAGTTAGTAGGCTGATGACCAAAAATAAAAAAGTCCATATGCTCTTACTTTGTTCATTGAACGACTGTGGGGAACTGTATCGAACGCCTTGCGGAAGTCATTTTCCAATGTTAATAACTTAAATATGTTACCTAGACAAACGTATTCCCGAAATTTCATTATATTGTTTTCTGGTTTTGCGATTTTTTCCGTCAGTGTATAAACCGTGTATTGTCTGCTGTTGCTATTACAATTTTCACTGTTTATGCCATAAATATTTCCTAGTGTTACATTATACTAGACGTAATACCTCTGGTAAATTGTGCATCATAATGGATGTAAAATAGAATGCATAGTTAGCTGTTAGAGAGCGCTGTACGACCACTCTTTCGAGAAGAAATAGGTAAATAAAAATACTTTTCATAAAAAAAGGTTATGCCAAATAGTGATAACGTTTCGCTGACAAGAGTGTGTCGTCCTACGTGGTCTTTTACAGTACTCAACCATTTGCATGGCCCACGCCCATTATATACCTTGTCATGACTGATAACATGGTCACGTCATGATAACATAAATGCATTCGGAAGGTCGTTCTATTCATCTCAGAACTTTTAATTTCTTTGTATCTAGTGATGGTATATACGAGGTCATGCTGAAAAGTAAGGCCACCGAATTTTTCTTTTCTTTTCATGATCGATTAAAGTATTGAATGTTATGCACATTACACGGTCGACGTCATCACTTCGCTGACGCAAGTTGCAACCCTGCGCCGCTAGACGGCCCAGAATTGTAGCTTGCACATTGCGGTGTGTAACGTAACTATAACTGTGTGCTGCGAGACCCTCAGAAAACTGAAAGCACGAATTCGAATAGTCTGTCCACACACTGGAGCACCTTTTTCTTCAGCATGGCTATGTCGATCCACACATGAGCTCTGCGACAAATGGTTCAAATGGGACTTAACAGTTGAGTTCATCAGTCCCCTAGAACTTAGAACTACTTAAACATAACTAACCTAAGGACATCACACACATCCATGCCCGAGGCAGAATTCGAACCTTCGACCGTAGCAGTCGCGCGGTTCCGGACTGAAGCGCCTAGAACCGCTCGGCCACCGCTGCCGGCTGCTCTGCGACATCTACAACAATCCGACGTCTTCGGTTCACAGTCATCGATCATTCTCCATACAGTCCTGAGTTGGCCCTACCAGATTTCCATCTGTTTCCAAAAGTTAAAGAACATCTTCTAGGGCTTCACTTTGAAACGGTGCATGTGAATGTGAGGTTGTAAGTCTATTAACGAAGTCGAACATTTTACAGCGACTTTATCAAGAAACTGGTCTCTCGGTAGAAATGTCTTCATCGCTAGGATGGCTATGTTGTGAAATAAATATTTAGATATGACTAATAAAGATGTAGAATGTTAATAAAGTTTATTTTATTTAACAAGCTTTATGAGTCTTCCCATAAAAAATCCTGAGGCATTACTTTTCGCCACGCCCTCGTACATTTACCAAACTGCAAACTGTGTCTGCATTGGACCATTTTTTTGTTTATCTTCTCACATACGTCACATGAGTGACTAGAGAAGCGAAATTAACCTCGTATTGTCCGACACTGTGTTTGGTTCTGTTTTCATTAATATTTCTTGGGCGAACATTTATTGCTCATATGAAAGTATTACGTCTTTGAATCTAGCTAGAAAATACGACCATTGAACTTGAGGAGCTTATAAGTAAAGTACGTAAATTGTGTTAACTGTAGATTACTAAACCCTCGTAAAATTTACGATTACTGTAGGGTATAAAACAGGACATTTTGTACTTAATTTTGCTTGTTACATACCATTGGGTACCTAGTAATTGTAATTAATTAATGCATAATACATACATTATGGCTTCTTTTGAATAAAATGTGGAGTAGTAAACTTTACGACGTTAGCGATGTATCATTTCTCCTTCTTTAGTATTCTAGAGTTAATCAGACATTTTTTTTATGTTTGTTTCAGGAGTTGATGGCAGCTCTTCCCCCACACACGGTGGTCATGAAATGCTGCTGTCTTTGCTCACCATGGTGGCAACAGTGGCCGCTCTCAGCTAGTATAATGTGAGCTGCACTGGGGGAAAAATGCAAAGTGAATCGACGATAGCTCAGCGTGCTAGATATCCTAGTCAAAGAAAAGCAAAATTCGCGCGGCGCTAGCTTTCATTTTGAACTGCAAATTTTTCATCTGCGTCACGAAACCGTCGGAATGGTTGTAGTCAGTGAGCGCACTGTGGTAATACGAATACTGAAATACGTGAGATGGTGTTGCTGACAGACATAAAAATTTCCGTTCCTCTCTATAGGTTTTATTCAAACTTCAGAGATAATTTTTTAAGTCTATGTTGAGGCAGTCTGTCTCGCTGCATCACTGGATTCTGTGACTACACGTGCTCCGAAAATGACGATTTCGCTTACGAGATCGTATCGCTCATCGCCACATGTTCTCTATCGCTTCAGCAGCTATTTATTAAAATCTTGTTTAAACATGAATTATTCCAGACAAATATACGATGGAAACGTTGGAATCTTTTGTAATTTCCTTTCATTTCGCCTATAAAATTTGGCCACGTTACTTTCAGCCAAGGATGTTGTCTGTTTTAAATGTACAAAACTCTTTATTACGACGTATTTAAAGATAAAACAATGCAACTTATAGTTTTATATTGTGATGAAAGATATTTGTTGACCAGAAACTCACCAATAAATGCAACAAAAACTTTTTTGCGTTTCTGTTTGCACTCCATTGATTACCTTTTGTCCCTGAAACTGACTCGGCTACATTTGGAAGGGAGTAAGTAAACACATTCAGATAAATCCTGGAGAGGATTTCGTGTCTCTGACAGTTAGTATAACAACCGATCAGTATTATCACAAGATGAGGATAAAGGCCGCTCACATAGACTTGTGACTGGTTAGGAGAGTATTGCTCTATCATTGGAGATTCCGGAGCCATCATTACTCAACGCTTGTGTTGACGGCGAAACGAAGTGGTGTATTGAATCAGCAGCTAGGATTACTTTAACCCTGTAACTTCCTTGTTCTCTTCTCCGCCAAGTACACACGTAAAGAAACAACGAAATTACACATTCATCTACCTCTACAACTACATCTACATCATACTCCACAAGCCACCTAATGGTGTGTGGCGAAGGGTACTTTTGTACTATTAACTGAACCATGACGTGTGTGTGTGGGGGGGGGGGGGGGGAGTAATACATTTTTCGATTCTTTGCGGAAAGCGCTCTCTCCGAGTGTCAATAGTAAATCTCTCCGTGATGCACAACGCCTCCTTGTAACGTCTGCCAGTGGAGTTCGTTTACCATCTCCGTAAGCCTCTCGCACTGGTTAAACACTCCCATGACGAAACGCGCCGCTCTTCATTGGATCTTCTATCAGACCTACCCGGTAGGATCCCAGACAGATGAACAATACTCCAGAATCGGTCAAACAATCGCCTTATAAGCTACTACCTTCGTGGGTGAGCTGCATTTCCTTAAGATTCTTCCTATGAATCTGAGTCTAGGATCTGCTTTTCCCAGGATTTGTTTTATCTGGTCATTCCAATTAACGTCGCTCTTGGCAGTTACTGCAATGTATTTTATGGTAGATACTGTCTCCATTGGTTTGTCATCAATAATGTAACTGCAAAGTAGCGGATTTCTTTTCCTATATATGCGCAATATGTTACATTTATTTACGTTCCGGGTCAGCTCCAGAGCCTGCGCCGTTCATCAATTCTCTGGAGGTCATTCTGCAAATCGTTACTATCTTCTGGCATTGCAACTTTCTTATAGACAACCGCAGCATCTGCGAACAGCCTTAAAGAGCATCCGATGCTTTCTGCTAGACCATTTATATATGATGTGAACAGTTATGGTCCTATCACACTTACTTGGGGTAAGGCAACTAGCAACGCACGCGGAGTGCACGCTAAGCTGTCTATTTGTAGCATTGTACCCAGGGTTGGTCGCGGTACTTTGGTTTGGAGCAGAGTGGAAAGTCTAAACCAGAGGCTCAGGCGACTCTGCCACGGTATCGGAAGTGAATTTCTCGACCTCCGCTATCGGGTGCAAAACTTTAGGATTCCCCTTAACAGGTCGGGTGTGCACTACACCCAAGAATCGGCTATTAAGGTAACGGAGTACGTGTGGCGTGCACATGGGGCATTTTTATGTTAGGGAGCCGTTCCCTTGGGATCAAAGATGATTTGCCTGGTAAATCAGCTACCGCGACTTTAGAGAATCTTGGTCCTCGCAGATCAGACATCGAAAATATTAATATGATTTTAGTAAACTGCAGGAGCATCCAAGGGAAGGTCCCAGAATTAGTATCGCTTACTGAAAGTTATAATGCGCAGATAGTATTGGGAACAGAAAGCTGTTTGAAACCAGACGTCAATGACAACGAAATCCTAAGTTCAGATCGGAATGTTTATCGTAAGGACAGGTTAATCGCCAATGGTGAGTGTGCTCCCTGCCGCCGTTGGATAAGCAGCTGCAGCAGCAAGTCGTATACTCCTAGCTCACTCATTTGTTACATAGTATAATTCTTAATTTCTTTGCGTGTTTTTGGTACTTGCATTGTTTGATACATAAATTTCGGGCGTATTATAGTATTTGCGAGTTGTAGCATCGCGTTTTAGTACCTGAATAGTGTAAAATCGCGTAGTCTCCTTCCGCTGCCGAGCAGTGTGACAGCAGTGCGCAAGTAGCAGCATTACTGCATTTACTAGGCAATCTCGGATTTTAATAACCGTTTAAATTTTGTCGATTTGTTTGCGCTCTCTGTAGATTAGTTCAGACGTTCTTTGCAAAACAGTTTTTAGCATGGATAGGGACTGCAACTGCTGTGTTCGGATGCAGGCTGAGTTGGCATCCCTTCGCTCCCAGCTTCAGGCAGTGTTGGCTTCGGTCACACAGCTTGAGGCTGTTGCCAATGGGCATCACTGTGGGGGTCCGGATGGGGGTTTGTCGGGGACGGCCAGCTCGTCCCACGCATCCCCCGATCGGACTAAGACTGTGGTTGCCCGGGATACTGTTCGCATTGAGGCTGATCCCTCACCTGTGGTAGAGTGGGAGGTAGTCTCAAGGTGTGGCAGGGGGCGAAAGACATTCCGGAGGGCTGAACGGAAGGCCTCTCCAGTTTGTCTGACGAACCGGTTTCAGGTTCTGTCTCAGGCTGATACTGATCTTCGGCCTGACATGGCTGCTTGTCCTGTTCCAGAGGTTGCCCCTCAGTCTGCAAGATCCGGGCGGTCGCAGAGGGTGGGCTTACTGGTAGTTGGGAGCTCCAACGTCAGGCGCGTAATGGGGCCCCTTAGGGAAATGGCAGCAAGAGAGGGGAAGAAAACCAATGTGCACTCCGTGTGCATACCGGGGGGAGTCATTCCAGATGTGGAAAGGGTCCTTCCGGATGCCATGAAGGGTACTGGGTGCACCCATCTGCAGGTGGTCGCTCATGTCGGCACCAATGATGTGCGTCGCTATGGATCGGAGGAAATCCTCTCTGGCTTCCGACGGCTATCTGATTTGGTGAAGACTGCCAGTCTCGCTAGCGGGATGAAAGCAGAGCTCACCATCTGCAGCATCGTCGACAGGACTTACTGCGGACCTTTGGTACAGAGCCGAGTGGAGGGTCTGAATCAGAGGCTGAGACGGTTCTGCGACCATGTGGGCTGCAGATTCCTCGACTTGCGCCATAGGGTGGTGGGGTTTCGGGTTCTGCTGGATAGGTCATGAGTCCACTACACGCAGCAAGCGGCTACACGGGTAGCAGGGGTTGTGTGGCGTGGACTGGGCGGTTTTTTAGGTTAGATGGCCTCGGGCAAGTACAGAAAGGGCAACAGCCTCAAAGGGTGCGGAGCAAAGTCAGGACATGCGGGGACCAAGCAGCAATCGGTATTGTAAACTGTCGAAGCTGCGTTGGTAAAGTACCGGAACTTCAAGCGCTGATAGAAAGCACCGAAGCTGAAATCGTTATAGGTACAGAGAGCTGGCTTAAGCCAGAGATAAATTCTGCCGAAATTTTTACAGAGGTACAGACGGTGTTTAGGAAGGATAGATTGCATGCAACCGGTGGTGGAGTGTTCGTCGCTGTTAGTAGTAGTTTATCCTGTAGTGAAGTAGAAGTGGATAGTTCCTGTGAATTATTATGGGTGGAGGTTACACTCAACAACCGAGCTGGGTTAATAATTGGCTCCTTTTACCGACCTCCCGACTCAGCAGCGTTAGTGGCAGAACAACTGAGAGAAAATTTGGAATACATTTCGCATAAATTTCCTCAGCATGTTATAGTCTTAGGTGGAGATTTCAATTTACCAGATATAGACTGGGACACTCAGATGTTTAGGACGGGTGGTAGGGACAGAGCATCGAGTGACATTATACTGAGTGCACTATCCGAAAATTACCTCGAGCAATTAAACAGAGAACCGACTCGTGGAGATAACATCTTGGACCTACTGATAACAAACAGACCCGAACTTTTCGACTCTGTAAGTGCAGAACAGGGAATCAGTGATCATAAGGCCGTTGTAGCATCCCTGAATATGGAAGTTAATAGGAATATAAAAAAAGGGAGGAAGGTTTATCTGTTTAGCAAGAGTAATAGAAGGCAGATTTCAGACTACCTAACAGATCAAAACGAAAATTTCTGTTCCGACACTGACAATGTTGAGTGTTTCTGGAAAAAGTTCAAGGCAATCGTAAAATGCGTTTTAGACAGGTACGTGCCGAGTAAAACTGTGAGGGACGGGAAAAACCCACCGTGGTACAACAACAAAGTTAGGAAACTACTGCGAAAGCAAAGACATCTTCACTCCAAGTTTAAACGCAGCCAAAACCTCTCAGACAAACAGAAGCTAAGCGATGTCAAAGTTAGCGTAAGGAGGGCTATGCGAGAAGCGTTCAGTGAATTCGAAAGTAAAATTCTATGTACAGACTTGACAGAAAATCCTAGGAAGTTCTGGTCTTACGTTAAATCAGTAAGTGGCTCGAAACAGCATATCCAGACACTCCGGGATGATGATGACATTGAAACAGAGGATGACATGCGTAAAGCTGAAATACTACACACCTTTTTCCAAAGCTGTTTCACAGAGGAAGACCGCACTGCAGTTCCTTCTCTAAATCCTCGCACAAACGAAAAAATGGCTGACATCGAAATAAGTGTCCAAGGAATAGAAAAGCAACTGGAATCACTCAACAGAGGAAAGTCCACTGGACCTGACGGGATACCAATTCGATTCTACACAGAGTACGCGAAAGAACTTGCCCCCCTTCTAACAGCCGTGTACCGCAAGTCTCTAGAGGAACGGAGGGTTCCAAATGATTGGAAAAGAGCACAGGTAGTTCCAGTCTTCAAGAAGGGTCGTCGAGCAGATGCGCAAAACTATAGACCTATATCTCTGACGTCGATCTGTTGTAGAATTTTAGAACATGTTTTTTGCTCGAGTATCATGTCGTTTTTGGAAACCCAGAATCTACTATGTAGGAATCAACATGGATTCCGGAAACAGCGATCGTGTGAGACCCAACTCGCGTTATTCGTTCATGAGACCCAGAAAATATTAGATACAGGCTCCCAGGTAGATGCTATTTTTCTTGACTTCCGGAAGGCGTTCGATACAGTTCCGCACTGTCGCCTGATAAACAAAGTAAGCGCCTACGGAATATCAGACCAGCTGTGTGGCTGGATTGAAGAGTTTTTAGCAAACAGAACACAGCATGTTGTTATCAATGGAGAGACGTCTACAGACGTTAAGGTAACCTCTGGCGTGCCGCAGGAGAGTGTTATGGGACCATTGCTTTTCACAATATATATAAATGACCTAGTAGATAGTGTCGTAAGTTCCATGCGGCTTTTCGCGGATGATGCTGTAGTATACAGAGAAGTTGCAGCATTAGAAAATTGTAGCGAAATGCAGGAAGATCTGCAGCGGATAGGCACTTGGTGCAGGGAGTGGCAACTGTCCCTTAACATAGACAAATGTAATGTATTGCGAATACATAGAAAGAAGGATCCTTTATTGTATGATTATATGATAGCGGAACAAACACTGGTAGCAGTTACTTCTGTAAAATATCTGGGAGTATGCGTGCGGAACGATTTGAAGTGGAATGATCATATAAAATTAATTGTTGGTAAGGCGGGTACCAGGTTGAGATTCATTGGGAGAGTGCTTAGAAAATGTAGTCCAACAACAAAGGAGTTGGCTTACAAAACACTCGTTCGACCTATACTTGAGTATTGCTCATCAGTGTGGGATCCGTACCAGATCGGGTTGACGGAGGAGATAGAGGAGATCCAAAGAAGAGCGGCGCGTTTCGTCACAGGATTATTTGGTAACCGTGATAGCGTTACGGAGATGTTTAATAAACTCAAGTGGCAGACTCTGCAAGAGAGGCGCTCTGCATCGCGGTGTAGCTTGCTCGCCAGGTTTCGAGAGGGTGCGTTTCTGGATGAGGTATCGAGTATATTGCTTCCCCCTACTTATACCTCCCGAGGAGATCACGAATGTAAAATTAGAGAGATTAGAGCGCGCACGGAGGCTTTCAGACAGTCGTACTTCCCGCGAACCATACGCGACTGGAACAGGAAAGGGAGGTAATGACAGTGGCACGTAAAGTGCCCTCCGCCACACACCGTTGGGTGGCTTGCGGAGTATGAATGTAGATGTAGAATGTAGATGTAGAATGGTGGCGGCCTGTTTAATGCAGTAAAAAATTCGATAAAATCTAGCGAGGCTGTCACGCATTCCGAATGAGAATTAATCTGGGTGAAACTGGGTATCAAAGAACGGTCAAAAATTGTTATAGGATGCTTCTATAGACCACTTGGATCAGGATCTGTCTATGTATACCACTTCAGATCGAACTTACAGACTATCGTTAATAACTATCCTGATCTTGCCGTTGTAACAGGGGGTGACTTCAACTTGCCAAGTATAGATTTGGAGTGTCGTGCCATCAAAACTGGTGCCAGAGACAGGGATTCGAGTTGGATTGTTCTGGATGTCTTGTCAAAAAATTACCTTGAGCAGATAGTTAGAGAACCAACCTATGAGGGTATCGTCTTAGACCTCCTGGAAACAAACAGACCTGAACTTATAGAATGAGCTAACATAGAGGAAGGTATCAGTGATCATAAGGCTGCGACAGCATCTATGACGATGGGTCCTACAAGGAATGTTAAGAAAGGTAAGAAGATATATTTTCTCAGCAAGGGTGACAGGATAAAATTTCAGAATATCTCAGTAGTCAGCATAATATATTCGGTGATGAGGACGAAGATGTGGAGAACAAATGGAAAAAATCCAAATGCTTCGTTCAATATGCCCTAGACAAGTATGTGCTGAGTAAGGTTTTAAGGGATGGGAAAGATCCACCATGGTTTAATAGCTGTGACAGAAAAAGCGCTACGTAAACAAAGAGAACTTCATCTCCGATTCAAGAGAAGTAAAAACCAAGCTGATAAACAAACGCCGAACGGAGCGAAAATGAGCGTAAGGAGAGCAATGGGAGAAGCGTTCAACGATTTTGAAAGTAAGACGTTGTCAACCGACCTGAGTAAAAACCCTAAGAGATTTTGGTCGCGTATAAAATCAGTAAGTGGGTCAAAATCATCTATTCTATCTCTTAGCGACGAATTCGATCTTCCTCCCTCCTTTCAATCGTCGTACGAACGTCAAAATGGCGGATATTGAGATAACCGATCGCGGAATTGGAAAGCAGCAACAATCGCTTAGTAGTGGAAAGGCTTCAGGACTAGATGAGATACCTATAAGATTCTGTAAAGATTATGCGAAAGAGCTTGCTCCCCTTCTAGCAGTACTTTTCGTAGATCGCTTGAGCAACGAAAGGTACCTAACGACTAGAAAAAGGAGCAGGTCATTCCCGTTTTTAAGAAAGGCGTAAGACAGACCCACACAAATATACCTATATCGTTGACGTCAATCTTTCGTAGTATTATGGAACATGTTTTATACTCAAGAATTATGACGTTTTTGGAAAATGAACATCTTCATAAAAATCAACATGGATTTTGCAAACAGAGACCAGCTTGCTCCAGCTCACTCTGTTCCACCATAAGATCCTCAGCGCAGTCGACAACGTTGCTCAGGTTGATGCCGTGCTCCTGGATTTCAGTAACGCATTTGACACCATCCCGCATTGCCGTTTAATGAAAAAAATACGAGCTTACGGAGTATCGGAGCAGACGTGTGACTGGATTCAACACTTTCTTGCAGATAGAACTCAACACGTCTTAACGGAACAAAATAGACAGACGTAAAAGCAATATCCAGAGTATCACAGGGAAGTGTGATAGGACGTTGCTGTTTACAGTATATATAAATGACCTAGTAGAAAGTGTCCGATGCGCTTTAAGGCTATTCGCAGATGATGCAATTGTCTATACCAAAGTGGCAACGCCGGCAGATAGTAACAATTTGCAGAAGGAGCTGCAGGGAATTATTGAATAGTGCAGGCTCTGGCAGTTGACCCTGAACGTAAATAAATGTAACATATTGCGCATACGTAGAAACAGAAATCCACTACTGAATAGCTACACTATTGATGACCATCTTAAGGAAATGTAACTGAACCGTGATTTATTTTCTAATAACGTTCTTAAGAATTTATTTTATTTACTAGCGATTCATCAAGAACATTGACACATTTAATCACACTGCGTAAGCATGGAAGCAGTTGCCAGGGAGTAACTGATGAAATCATAACCAAATTCCTTTTAACAAATGGGAATTTTATTCACTACACTGGTGCAAATCTGCAACACACCAGATTACTTTAAATTAAGAGTTTTAACAACTTACACAAGCACACAAACTATGCACCCCCCGTAGGAGGGATGGAAATGATACAAAACACTAACAATTAAAATGTTAACCTTGCCACCGAAGGCGCAACTTGATTTTAACTTCTAAGAAAAGTCTTACGGTGAAAGGGTGGCAACTTCATATACTAAAATGATCATTTAAATAAAAGCCCATGAAATGCAATCTTATATAAAGTCCTACAAGGTTGGCCAAACAATAGTTAAGATGCTCTACAGTACACAGATACCGCCTCTCAAGATCATAGGCAATAATATCGAAGTTTCCAAAGATCAAAACATATTTCAGGTATTAGGCCGTTACACTCCAAGCAATAAATTCGTTAACACACCAAATCCGACAAACATGACAGAGGCAGCTACTAACGTACGGTGAATTGATAGGGAGATTACCGAACAGCCCGAACCGCAGGTTCCTCTAACCCGCCCCTACTCCACAAGGGAAAAACGGACCACCCAATTTATAAACAACCACCTTCCCGCGGGTGGGCAAACTGAGAAGAATGGTGGGACGACCCCAAAGCAAAACGGCTGGTTACCTCACCAAGGAAACAAGTAGAATTTAACAAGAGTAAATCAAACAACATATCACCATTCACTTAACTTCTAATAAACTGCGATTTCTCGAGAAGACCTGGCGCAGCACCCCCAAATCCCTCTCCCGAACCGTCCGCTGCCAGCCGCTTCAACGGACGCAGGAAGGCGCGCCGATCTCCCGTCTCACGGCGTCGCAGCTCGCACCGACCAGACTGATGTCGTGGGTTGACTCCTGTTGCTCTCACGTCGACCACGAAGTCACTACCCCTCGCTATACGCCGCGGCCCACTGGACTCACGTGGCGACCTCACATGCGCCGACGATCAAGACGAACTTGTCATCTTGTGTCTCAGTGCGCGACCGACCAACCGATCGATCCAACCGCTAATGGCCATTGCCTGAGCAAACTCGAGCAGACTGGCGGCCTAACGCGCAGACTCAGATACAGGAACTAAGCCCCGACAGGGCGACCACTCACTGAGTTCTCTTACTGGCGGAGTGGAAGACTCATTCTGTCGGCTATAAAGGTTGATCCGATCGACAGACATACTATCACTCCGAACGACAGACAGGCACTAACTGCGTAACAAATGCGGACGAGAGACAGACTAGCAAGCTGGGGACGAGAGACTGACCCAGACTGACCGACTGGCGAGTTCTTTTTTTCTTTATTGATTTTCAATTCCCCCCGGAAGGGGGCGGGCTGGCAGCAGCTTAGTACGCTGCTCTACAGCCTACAGACTTTTCTTTAAAAAAAAGGAAGAAGAAAGAAACAAGAAAAAACAGGCGATAAAATGGTGACTTAAAGTGTAAAATGGCGTAAAAATGCGGAAAGTTAAAACAGAAAGCAAAAGGGGTTGGCAATGTTGATAAAATACACAAGAATCAGACAAGTAACTTAGTAGACACACAATTAAAAAACATGGCGACAGTCTGGTTTCTGTTCGCAAGAGATAAAAAATCACACCCAGTGACAGTATGATGGCTGTTCGCTACACTTCCCAAAAGACACAACACGGAACACTCACTGGAAGAACACACACTGTTAAACACTGCACGAAAATGGCGGCACAAATATGGCACTCCCAAGCCAAAGGCAGATGGGGGAGGGGGGGGACCTGGAGGAGGGGGGAAAACAGGGAGGGAGGAGAGGAAAAAACGAAAAGGGGGGGAGAACCAAGGAGGGAGAGGATTCATAAAGGGGGGGAGAGGCAGGGCAGACGCGAGAGGGAATGAGAAGAGGCAGAGGAGGGAAATGCAAAAGGTTCAAAATGGTTCAAATGGCTCTGAGCACTATGGGACTCAACTGCTGTGGTCATAAGTCCCCTAGAACTTAGAACTACTTAAACCTAACTAACCTAAGGACAGCACACAACACCCAGCCATCACGAGGCAGAGAAAATCCCTGACCCCGCCGGGAATCGAACCCGGAAATGCAAAAGGATTTGGGGGAGAGAAGGGGACAGAGAGGGGGGAGGTGGGGAAAAAAGAGGAGGGAAGGGGGGGGGGGGAGAGGGAGCCCGGGAAAAGGACAGAGGAAAGGAGGGGGAGTGACGATCACAGTTGATGGGAGGGATAAATGGAGGGAGAGAGGGCATCATCTGGGAGGGGGAGTTGATGGAAGCCACCTTAGGAAAGGAGATGAAGGGTGTAGAGATGGAGGGTATGGGGGACACAACAGTGAAGACGTGGCAGGGGGCGGGGATGGGAGAGGAGAGGAGCAACCACGGGGTGAGGGGGATCAAGGCGGTGGGAGGTGTAGAGGACACGGATATGTTCGAGGAATAGGAGCAGATGGGGGAAAGGAATGAGATCATAGAGGATCCGCGTGGGGGACGGGAGGTGTAGTATACAGAAGGCGAGGCGGAGTGCATGACGCTCAAGGATCTGGAGGGACTTATAGAATTTGGGGGGGAGCAGATATCCAGGCAGGACTGGCATAACAGAGGATGGGACGGATTAAGGATTTGTAGGTGTGGAGGATGGTAGAGGGGTGCAACCCCCATGTCCGACCAGAGAGGAGTTTGAGGAGTCGGAGGCGGTTGAGGGCTTTGGATTGGATGGAGCGGAGGTGAGGGATCCAGGTGAGGTGACGGTCAATGGTGAGGCCAAGGTAGGTGAGCGTGGGGGTGAGGCGGACAGGATGGGCGCAGACAGTAAGGGAGAAATCCGGGAGCCGGAAGGAGCGAGTGGTGCGACCTATGATGATTGCCTGGGTCTTGGAAGGATTGATTTTCAGGAGCCACTGGTTACACCATGCAGCAAAAAGGTAAAGGTGATTCTGGAGAAGGCGTTGGGACCGTTGGAGGGTAGGAGCGAGGGCGAGGAATGCGGTGTCATCAGCATATTGCAAGTGGTGTACTGGGAGGGGGGGGGGGGCATAACTGCCGTGTACAGGAGGTAGAGGAGAGGGAAGAGGACAGAGCCCTGGGGCACACCTGCAGAGGGGTAGAAGGTGTGGGAACTTGCATTATGGATGGTAACATAGGAGGGGCGGTGGGAGAGGAAGGAGGCCATCAGACAGGAAGGGCGTAGGTTTGGAGTTTAAACAGGAGACCGGGATGCCAGACACGGTCGTAGGCCTTTTCGAGGTCAAGGGAGACAGACTGGCGAGCTCATAGCGCCCCTTAAATGCACGTGAACAGGCAACCTTTCCCACCAGACGCAGACACCAAAGCTGCGATTGCCACAGCGGCGCCACCGCCAGAAACGGAGGGTGACTGCTTCACACTACACGCTGCGGCGCGCTCTTCAAAACAGCAAATTTTACCACAGCTCAGTAACTTATCCATGGAACAAGTGTCTTATAAGGCGCTTGTTCGCCAGATTCTTGCGCATTGTTCATTTATCTGGGATCTCTATCAGGTAGGAGTGATAGAGGAGATACAGAAAATCCAACGAAGAGAGGCGCGTTTCGTCACGGGATCGTTTAGCTGGCGAGAGAGCGTTACGGAGTAAACAAACTCCACTGGCAGACGTTATAAGAGAGGCGTTGCTCATCACGGAGAGATTTACTTCTGAAATTTCGGGACAGCAATTTTTAGGAGTCGGACAACATATGACTTCCCCCACATACTGTACATCTCGCGTATTGACCACGAGGAGAAAATTCGAGAAATTAGAGTCAATGCAGAGGCTTACCACAATCATACTTCTCACGCACAATTCGCGAGTGGAACAGAGTTGGAGGGATCAGATAGTGGTACCGAAAGTTCCCTTCGCCACACACCATTAGGTGGCTTGCGGAGTATGATGAAGATGTAGATAATGTTTCCCTGAGGGGCTCATTGGAGCTCCTAATCACAAGCATACCTACCCTTTGCCCTTGTCCGTACTGGGCAGGAAAATTGGCCACTGGCCTAACAGGAGACGTCTCTCGTGCTGGCTTAGAGTTATAATCAAAATCAACACTAGGTGGCACCTCGTACCAGTTTCTAAGGCATAGGGAGCCATCCGCTCAACCTGCTCCCTCTTCGCCTTCCGCCCAGTGGCACGCAAACCCACCACTGTCTGTCACTCAATCTCTATTGAAGCCTTACCGCTCAGAGGTTGCATATCAGAGGATGCAGCGACACCCGGCTCACCAGACGATTCCAACGGCACCAAAGGTGTCGCAGTTCTCGTCACCAGTGCCTCGATGTAGCCGCTAATTTGAGTATTTGCCAGAAGCGTGTCTACGATAGCCCACGCACCTTCCAAATGTTTACGGACAGCATCCAGTTATTGTGTCCGCACACAACAGGCACAACCCCTAGCCGTTTGCAGTGTGTAAAAAATAGATACAAGATCTCAAAGGGCACTAGTTTGGGATCTACGCAAAATATAATGAAAAGAATAACGAAATACTAAAAACTGATCTGCAGATTTCTCACTGTACCCCGAGATGACAAACTCTTAAACAAAAATATATTTCTCTACTGAAGTGGATGTATTTACAGTCAGCTAGTACTAGATACTCTGCTATTCCAAAAGCTACTGCACCAAATAAGAAAGAAAACTAGAATACACTGATCTAAACTATACGTTGTGTACCAGAACGAGATTTAAACTTAGTGGCATGACGTGGAGCTTCTGGATCCAAGTAAATTACACAAAGGTACGCTCCAAGATTTGCGCCAAAACAAAAACTTAGATCGATTTGTTAATCACCAGTCTACACAGTAAAATACACACGTGTAGTTCGCTTCCTTCCAGAAACAAGTGAAAAAAAGAACTGAAACTGAACTAAATTACTGTGTATCAGACAACTGCTGCTGCTGCTACCGCTGCTCTACGTCCGCTCGGTTCAGCGTTTGTCTATCCTTTTTGGACTGAGAAAGCAGCAAAAACTGGCATAAGGAAGTTTACTTAATTTTTTCTTGATATGAAGTAACCAAGTGATTAGTTAGTAATAACCTCTTGAGGTTAAAGATCTTACATGTTTATATAAGCACTGAGGCCCAGACTGTTATTCAAATAAAAACGCCCATTTCGATACCCGTTGTTTATTTCAGTTTAATGAGAGTCTCAGATAAGGGTCTCAAAAAATCTTTAAAAGTTATCCAAAGCAGTTTTGGATTTTTCTGCTTTGTACAATCATAACTTGAAGACTTATAAACAGAGACCGGCTTTACTGAACATTCCTTATTTAGAGCTGAAGTATGAATTTCGTCGTATAAATTCAAATTTCAGCTTTAAATAAGAAATGTTCTTGGTTACTGTTTAAAGAATTGCGTAGGACGGTTTTGCAAAATATTAACATACACAGCGACTACACTTTCAACAACGCCAATATTCGAAGAAGAGGTAATGCTTATATTTATGTGGAAACTGAATTATTCTGTTTTATTATTAACTGTATGTTCTTAAGATGGCATTAATATGGGGTAAAATATTATTAAGTGGATTTTTCGATGTGTATTTTTATAGCAAAATCCACCAAGACTTTTTAGCAAACCAGATTTTGTATCCATTACATTTAATTAACTGGCGTGTGTTTCTAGCAAGATTACACATTTTAATACAAAAAATTTAGACTTGAAAGGTTGTTAGCACTAGGTCACTGACAAAATACATTCCGATTTTTTTTTTAAATTATGGAACAATGATTTTATTCAGTGATATTTCCTCAAACATAAAATATAAAAATGATAGAAAATGGTATGTACATAAAAGAGAATCACGACTCTCAAATGAGGTTTGTCAGTCCTATCATAAACGTTTATCAGCAATCGGCTTTGCGATGTACGTAGGTACCGAATATCGAATTTTAAATATTTTCTGAAATACAATATTTTTACGCAGAATACTTTTATATTGTCTTTACTCCTAGGTACAGCATAAACAAGACAGACTACAAAAATGAATCTTATAACAGTATGGCTGTAGTTCCTAAACATATAACGAAGATTTGCTTACTTCAGTAGGAAATAGAATATGCGCAGCCAACAAAGAGTAATCAGATCACAGATAGTATACATTAACAAAAGATTTATATATTACTATTTATAAACAGTTTATTACCTGTAGCCTTCACGATCCAAATGGTAACATTGCAACCCGTGGTTCAAAAAATGGTTCAAATGCCTCTGAGCACTATGCGACTTAACTTCTGAGGTCATCAGTCACCTAGAACTTAGAACTAATTAAACCTAACTAACCTAAGGACAGCACACACATCCATGCCCGACGCAGGATTCCAACCTGCGACCATAGCGGCCCCGACTGTAGCGCCTAGAGCCACACGGCCACTCCGGCCGGCTGCAAACCTGTGGCATGGTAAACTGTTTTCTGGGCAAAGACTCGAATCGTGACATAACATTGGGTTACTATTTTCTGCAATCATCAAGGAAACTTTGCAGTGGTCGCGTAGGGCATAGTAAATGATTGGTTAATAGACCCATCTGCTTCTTCCCTGCTTAACTGGATCACTGTACGCGATATTTCTGAAAGACATAGTCCCCTCGTTGTTGGAAGAATATGTTTATGGTTCTGACCCCTTTCAGAATCAAAAAACAATCAAGATATTGTCATTCACTGCACTGCACTGACTGCAGTTGTTCAAAACATGTCTACCACGAGGCCTACACTATAGACGTGTACACCGTGAAGCGTGTGGTCGGGAAAATTACACTAATAGAGTGCAGATGATGTAAGTTTACTGTCATGATTAGCCTTGACGTAAACGTTTCTAACGCCGTGGTCTCAATTTATAAATTGAAGCTGGTGAAATGGCTTCATACCAGACTGCAGAATTATCAAATATAATTTTCGCGGGTCGGCAAGAAAACTGAAACTATAAAGAAGCTAACAACTTTTACATGGTCGAGAACTCAAGTAGGAAACATCTGAAGCACACTATGTTTCCAAGACAGTTCCAATAGTAAAGGTAAGAGGGTGAGTTTTCCTCCAGTTCATGGCTCGAGAAAGAAAAACATTGTACAGAAATCGGTCGTGGAAGGAGCAGTGCTTCCTCATGTCCATGAGGACACACCTAATATCGCTGTCTATCGGTGTATTATGCTGATAGCATATGAAACCCACCCATAAACATTGGACGCTGCCGTTGGTGGGGAGGCTTGCGTGCCTCAGCGATACAGATAACCGTAGCGTAGGTGCAATCACAACGGAGTGGTATCTGTTGAGAGGCCAGACTAACCTGTGGTTCCTGAAGAGGGCTGCAACCCTTTCAGTGGTTGCAGGGGCAACAGTCTGGATGATTGACTGATCTGGCCTTGTAACACTAGCCAAAACGGCCTTGCTGTGATGGTACTGCCAACGGCTGAAAGCAAGGGGAAACTACAACCGTAATTTTTCCCGAGGTCATGCTGCTTTACTGTATGGTTAAATGATGATGGCATCCTCTTGGGTAAAATATTCCGGAGATAAAATAGTCACTCATTCGGACCTCCGGGCGGGTCTACTCAGGAGGACGTTGTTATCAGGAGAAAGAAAACAGGCGTTCTGCGTATCGGAGCGTGGAATGTCAGATACCTTAATCGGGCAGGTAGGTTAGAAAATTTAAAAAGGGAAATGGATAGGTTAAAGTTAGATATAGTAGAAATTAGTGAAGTTCGGTGGCAGGAGGAACAAGACTTTTGGTCAGGTGAATACAGGGTTATAAATACAAAATCAAATAGGGGTAATGCAGGAGTAGGTTTAATAATGAATAAAAAAAACAGGAGTATGGGTAAGCTACTACAAACGGCATAGTGAACGCATTGTAGTGGCCAAGATAGACACGAAGTCCATGCCTACTATAGTAGTACAAGTTCATATGCCAACTAGCTCTGCAGATGACGAAGAAATTGATGAAATGTATGATGAGATAAAAGACATTATTTAGGTTGTGAAGGGAGACGAAAATCTAATAATCATGGGTGACTGGAATTCGAGAGTAGGAAAAGGGAGAGAAGGGAACATAGTAAGTGAATATGGACTGGGGGTAAGAAATGAAAGAGGAAGCCGTCTGGTAGAATTTTTCACAGAGCATAACTTAATCATAGCTAACACTTGGCTCAAGAATCACGAAAGAAGGTTGTATACAAGTACACCCCCCCCCCCCCCCATGAACCATGGACCTTGCCGTTGGTGGGGAGGCTTGCGTGCCTCAGCGATATAGATGGCCGTACCATAGGTGCAACCACAACGGAGGGGTATCTGTTGAGAGGCCAGACAAACGTCCTGAAGAGGGGCAGCAGCCTTTTCAGTAGTTGCAGGGGCAACAGTCTGGATGATTAACTGATCTGGCCTTGTAACAATAACCAAAACGGCCTTGCTGTGCTGGTACTGCGAACGGCTGAAAGCAAGGGGAAACTACAGCCGTAATTTTTACCGAGGGCATGCTGCTTTACTGTATGATTAAATGATGATGACGTCCTCTTGGGTAAAATATTCCGGAGGTAAAATAGTCCCCCATTCGGATCTCCGGGCGGGGACTACTCAAGAGGACGTCGTTGTCAGGAGAAAAAAAACTGGCGTTCTACGGATCGGAGCGTGGAATGTCAGATACCTTAATCGGGCAGGTAGGTTAGAAAATTTAAAAAGGGAAATGGATAGGTTAAAGTTAGATATAGTGGGAATTAGTGAAGTTCGGTGGCAGGAGGAACAAGACTTTTGGTCAGGTGAATACAGGGTTATAAACACAAAATCAAATAGGTGTAATGCAGGAGTAGGTTTAATAATGAATATAAAGTTGGAGTGCGGGTAAGCTACTACAAACAGCATAGTGAACGTATTATTGTGGCCAAGATAGACACAAAGCCCACGCCTACTACAATAGTACAAGTTTATATGCCAACTAGCTCTGCAGATGATGAAGAAATAAATGAAATGCATGATGAGATAAAACAAATTATTCAGGTAGTGAAAGGAGCCGAAAATTTTATAGTCATGGGTGACTGGAATTCGTCAGTAGGAAAAGGGAAAGAAGGAAACATAGTAGGTGAATATGGATTGGGGCTAAGAAATGAAAGAAGAAGCCGTCTGGTAGAGTTTTGCACAGAGCATAACTTAATCATAGCTAACACTTGGTTCAAGAATCATAAAAGAAGGTTGTATACATGGAAGAATCCTGGAGATACTAAAAGGTATCAGATAGATTATATAATGGTAAGACAGAGATTTAGGAACCAGGTTTTAAATTGGAAGACATTTCCAGGGTCAGATGTGGACTCTGACCACAATCTATTGGTTATGAACTGTAGACTAAAACTGAAGAAACTACAAAAAGGTGCTAATTTAAGGAAATGGGACCTGGATAAACTGACTAATCCAGAGGTTGTAGAGAGTTTTAGGGAGAGCATGAGGGAACAATTGACAGGAATGGGGGAAAGAAATACAGTAGAAGAAGAATGGGTAGCTCTGAGGGATGAAGTAGTGAAGGCAGCAGACGATCAAGTAGGTAAAAAGACGAGGGCTAATAGAAATCCTTGGGTAACCGAAAAAATATTGAATTTAATTGATGAAAGGAGAAAATATTAAAATGCAGTAAATGAAGCAGGCAAAAAGGAATACAAACGTCTCAAAAATGAGATCGACAGGAAGTGCAAAATGGCTAAGCAGGGATGGCTAGAAGACAAATGCAAGGATGTAGAATCTTATCTCACGAGGGGTAAGATAGATACTGCCTACAGGAAAATTAAAGAGACCTTTGGAGAGAAGAGAACCACTTGTATGAATATCAAGAGCTCAGATGGAAACCCAGTTCTAAGCAAAGAAGGGAAGGCAGAAAGGTGGAAGGAGTATATAGAGGGTTTATACAAGGGCGATGTACTTGAGGACAATATTATGGAAATGGAAGAGGATGTAGATGAAGACGAAATGGGAGATAAGATACTGCGTGAAGAGTTTGACAGAGCACTGAAAGACATGAGTCGATACAAGGCCCCGGGAGTAGACAACATTCCATTAGAACTACTGACAGCCTTGGGAGAGCCATTCCTAACAAAAGAAAGCAGGTGTTGACAGATGTGAAAATTACCGAACTATCAGTTTAATAAGTCACAGCTGCAAAATACTAACGCGAATTCTTTACAGACGAATGGAAAAACTGGTAGAAGCCGACCTCGGCGAAGATCAGTTTGGATTCCATAGAAATGTTGGAACACGTGAGGCAATACTGACCCTAGGACTTATCTTAGAAAATAGATTAAGGAAAGGCAAACCTACGTTTCTAGCATTTGTAGACTTAGAGAAAGCTTTTGACAATGTTGACTGGAATACTCTCTTTCAAACTCTGAAGGTGGCAGAGGTAAAATACAGAGAGCGAAAGGCTATTTGCAATTTGTACAGAAACCAGATGGCAGTTATAAGAGTCGAGGGACATCAAAGGGAAGCAGTGGTTGGGAAGGGAGTGAGACAGGGTTGTAGCCTCTCCCCGATGTTATTCAATCTGTATATTGAGCAAGCAGTGAAGGAAACAAAAGAAAAATTCGGAATAGGTATTAAAATCCATGGAGAAGAAATAAAAACTTTGAGGTTTGCCGATGACATTGTAATTCTGTCAGAGACAGCAAAGGACCCGGAAGAACAGTTGAACGGAATGGACAGTGTCTTGAAAGGAGGATATAAGATGAAAAAAAAATGGTTCAAATGGTTCTGAGCACTACGGGACTTAACATCTGTGGTCATCAGTCCCCTAGAACTTAGAACTACTTAAACCTAACTAACCGAAGGACATGACACACATCCATGCCCGAGGCAGGATTCGAACCTGCGACCGTAGCAGTCGCGCGGTGATATAAGATGAACATCAACAAAAGAAAAAAGAGGATAATGGAATGTAATCGAATTAAATCGGGCGATTCCGAGGGAATTAGATTAGGAAATGAGACACTTAAAGTAGTAAATGAGTTGCATTTCACGAACTGCTTCGGGAATTCTTACACCTGCTGTTGCGGAACATTTCCACATACATGACTTGAAGATGTCACAGGAGCTAAATGGACCATTGCATAAAGACAAAGATTTGCAGATGACGTGAGAGCATTTAAAGAATTCCGAGGAACAGCATCACCGCCACACTTGAACACAGTTTCTAAAACAAAAGATCACAACATACTTGTAAAACTGTCCCAGAGACACTTGCGTGATTTTGTGGGAAATACCCTTGTCTTTGAACTCGAGCTGCTTCAGAAGTTACTAATCCAACTGAATATGTCTCCAAACGCACTTTCAAAAAGATCGCTGCCCAGTAGTTTGTTTCAGTTTTGCGATACATACAGCCACACTTGAACAAGGAGTAAGAAAAAGATCGCAGTGCACTTGTGATACCTCTCAACCTTCCTCTACTACTCTGAAACATTTGCGTGCATAAACGAAATAGGTAAACTGTTTTATGCCTCAATACATTTGCAAATACTCCTTTAAACAATTTGCTGCACAGTCTTCCCAGGTCAACATGGAATGGAAATACATTAGGACAGAATACACTCAAAAAAAATACAGCACAAAACGTAAATGCCCGCAAATACACTGCGTCGAATCTCTGAAGACGATCCTGCATCATGCAAAACAACATTGTTAAATACACTATCACAGTAGTTTGCAGCAAGAGGCACGATCGTAACTGGGGGACGCGCAAAGCGGCAGCGCGTCCTTCAGCGACCGCAGCCCACTAAAGAGTTAAGTCCAGACCGGAAGCAGCGTTCTTTCTGGCTGAATCCATAAGAGTCCGAAAACCGTAGCCAGCCAGACCAGCACCAACTTGTCATGCAAGCTCTTGTACGCCCCCTCCTCCACCACAACGTTTCCACTAAACATACCTGGTGAAAATACACTACTAGCCATTAAAATTGCTACACCACGAAGATGACGTGCTACAGACGCTAAATTTAACCGACAGGAAGACGATGCTGTGATATGCAAATGATTAGCTTTTCAGAGCATTCACACAAGGTTGGCGCCGTGGCGACACCTACAACGTGCTGACACGAGGAAGGTTTCCAACCGATTTCTCATACACAAACAGCGGCTTTCTCTGGTGAAACGTTGCTGGGATGCCTCGTGTAAGGAGGAGAATTGCGCAACATCACGTTTCCGACTTTGATAAAAGTCGGATTGTACTGCTCGCGTTGGTCTAGATCCAATGACTGTTAGCAGAATATGGAATCGCTGGGTTCAGGCGGGTCATACGGAACGCCGTGCTGGATCCCAACGGCCTCGTATCACTAGCAGTCCAGATGACCGGCATCTTATCCGCATGGCTGTAAAGGATCATGCAGCCACGTCTCGATCCCTGAGTCAACAGATGGGGACGTTTGCAAGACAATAACCATCTGCACGAACAGTTCGACGACGTTTGCAGCAGCATGGACTATCAGCTCGGATACCATGACTGCAGTTACCCTTGACGCTGCATCACAGACAGGAGCGCCTGCGATGGTGTACTCAACGACGAACCTGGGTGCACGAATGGCAAAACGTCATTTTTTTCGGATGAATCGAGGTTCTGTTTACAGCAGCATGATGGTCGCATCCGTGTTTGGCGACATCGCGGTGAACACACATTGGAATCGTGTATTCGTCATCGCCATACTGGCGTATCACCCGGCTTGATGGTATGGGGTGCCATTGGTCACAGGTCTCGGTCACCTCTTGTTCGCACTGTCGGCACTTTGAACAGTAGACATTACATTTCAGATGTGTTACGACCCGTGGCTCTACCCTTCATTCGATCCCTGCTAAACCCTATATTTCAGCAGGATAGTGCACGACCGCATGTCGCAGGTCCTGTACGGGCCTTTCTGGATACAGAAAATGTTCGACTGCTGCCCTGGCCAGCACATTCTCCAGATCTCTCACCAATTGGAAACGTCTAGTCAATGGTGGCCGAGCAACTGGCTCGTCACAATATGCTAGTCACTAATCTTGATGAACTGTGGTATCGTGTTGAAGCTGCATGGGCAGCTGTACCTGTACACACCATCCAAGCTCGTTTTGACTCAATGCCGAGGCGTATCAAGTCCGTTATTACGGATAGAGGTGGTTGTTGTGGGAACTGATTTCTCAGGATCTATGCACCCAAATTGCGTAAAAATGTAATCACATGTCAGTTCTAGTATAATATATTTGTCCAATGAATACCTGTTTATCATCTGCATTTCTTCTTGGTGTGGTAATTTTAATGGCCAGTAGTGTAATATCCTCAGGATCACGCAAACTCGCGAATACGATGCGCGCCCCTTGCCTACTGCATGGTAGCCCTTTCCACGCCGACTGGGAGAGAGAGAGACCTACACCCGCATCAGCCATGCAGCCCGTGCTGGACACATGCATGCACACAATACTTCAAATTGATACAATACATTGATCAAATGGTAATTTGTTGTCGCTACTGAGTTTTTAAAACTACTATAGACTTCTTAAATCGGTTCTCTCGTCTACATTCTGAAGGAGGGATGAAGGTTCTACTGCGTGATAGAACAGAGACAACAGCAAATTCCACTGCTCGACAACCACAGCTGTGTATTGAGAAGCACTAAACACGACACAGTTAAACCACGATCCAGTCCGTAGCAATAACCTGTCATGGCTAGATACCAGAGACAGCTGAAAACACTACCACATCCCGTGCGCTCATGTCTCATGGTCCATACGCAATGCACCCGTCCGCATCGTACACCACCAGCGCCGACGTAAACAGCTCATTAAAAATTACCGCCGCGGCCGCTGCCGCAATGGAGGGCATCCGGGGATGATTGGAGTGCTAGGAATTAGGTTGTTATCAATACGTCCAGCGCAAACGTCCGTCACTTTGAAATTTCTCTCACGCAGCCCGTACACACATGTCCTCTTCTGTCACACTAAACCAGCACACTGGCCACTTCGCCAGACCTCACTGCTGCGGGCGAGATCAGACAGGTAGGTGCGTTCTTTCTATATGTTAAAGGGTGAGCTACTCCATTATTTCCGGTTGCCAACTCCTCGTCACTGCCCTTGCAAGCAGCCGTAGTGCTCTGCGAAAGTAGCTGCAGCTTGGACATATACAGTACTTCTAAGCAATTCCACCACGACATAGACCCACCATTTTAAACAATCTACTTTACCCAATCCGAGGCAGCGATGTTATTGACCATACACCTCGAATTTCTCACACGAAACGCAGATTCCTCCCGTTCATACGAGTTACTTTAGAAGATTGGAAAAATCAGACAACACTCGCTTTTTCACGTCGTTAAAGTATCGTTACTTGTTGTGAAAATCGTGTACAGGACTATGGCAAAGGCTGTATTCCCTCTATGTATTCGTTTATTGGGTAGAAAGGAGTCCTACTATTCGTTGGTATTCTGCAGGGGTTTACTAGGTAAATGTTGCTTTGTTTGCAGTTCGGTCCAACCATGATCGATGGCGTGTGCAGGCCTGGCAATGGTATACTGCAGGAGGCGGAACAGAGAAAGAGCACGTGTTTCGACAGGAATTTCTCAGGTGCTATTGTGCAGCGATAGCGTGACATCCGGTCTCTCAATCACAGGGTCTGCACAGCCTCCTCTTGGACACCTGCGTGTGGTATGGCTGCTGACTGACACATCACTCAACAGGGGCCCCCATGCATACTGACTCCGCCAGTCTGCGTGGATTTCCTTCCGTGTGGGCTAATGAACGGTTGATGGTGCATGCTTCGCGATCAAAAGGATTTTAACAATTTGATTACGTGGGATGGATGTTTCATGATGGTATTCCTGTTCAGGTCAGGATAAAAAATCGCTATCGTACTAATTACTTATTTTCGATGTTTTTTTACAAGACCTGCATCTTCCCAAAACGGCAGAGAATTATGAGAAAGAGAGATCCAACCGCTGCAAACTAAATTTTTTACAAATAAATAATATACCCTCTGCTATGTAATTGAATTTCCTGTCATGAGATCCTTCCTCTCCAGCATAGAGCGCCATTTTTCCGGTAGGGAAGGGAGAGAGGGGAGTGTGTCAGTTTGCAGGGTTTACCAGAGGGGCGTTAATTAATTTATCAATTTAATTAAGTAATCAATCAAATTTATAGAGATGGGCCTATTCGAATAACTCAGGCCTTATAGCATACCTGTATCAGTAAGGAGGAGGGAGGAGGGCTGAACGTTTCCTGAGGGGTTGGAAGGAGGAGAGGGGAGGGGAAGGTGTGGAGAAATAATATGTTAAGAAGCTGTCAGTCAAAAGGATGGATTATTTCCAGGGGGTCTTAACAATCTTGGCAGAACGATAGGTTAAGGACCTATCAAAAGAGAGCAACAGGTTTACCCCTAAATACATATTTGCCCCTGAATTTAGGCAACTTGCACCAACAAAATGCACTGATGCCCTTGTCGCCCTACAAATGACTGATGAATGAGAATCCAAGGAAGAAAGGTCACCACATGCTATTTTGGCTTCAGAGATAAAGAAGGCGACCACAGATTCGTATTTCCAGTTACCATATGAGAACCTTTTGTATTGTATTGTATTGTACATTAACCGGGGGGCCTAGAAACGGGAGAGGCTCTGTCCCCGACGCAGCTGCAGTGGCCCATAAATTCACGATGACTACCGCAGTCGACTTCACCCCTCCGCTGGCCCACACCGAACCACTCTTTCAGGATTATTGTGCGGTGCGGCCCCCAGTGGACCCTCCCAGGTAACATCTCACACCAGATGTGTGTAACCCCCATGTTTGCGTGGTAGAATAATGTTGGTGTACGCGTATGTGGAGAACTTGTTTGCACAGCAATCGCTGACATAGTTTAACTGAGGTGTAATAAGGGGAACCAGCCTGCATTCGCCAAGGCAGATGGAAAACCGCCTAAAAACCATCCACAGACTGGCCGGCTCACCGGATCTCGACACAAGTCCGCCAGGCGGATTCGTGCCGGGCACCAGGCCCTCCTTCCCAATCGAGAAAGCTGTGCATTAGACCACATGGGTAACCGGGGGGGCACATGAGAACCTAAGTATCAAGTGCACGTAAAATGCGATACTCGATCGTCAACATGGCTTCAGCAGTGTACAAAACCATTGTATAAGTTGACTGTGGTTGTGGTTAGCTTTGGGGTAAACACAATTCGTAACTTCAGGGCTCTGCTCTGATGGCGTCTGGAATCTTTTCGCCAGCCCTCGTACAAGACGATTTTTCGAAACAATAACCACAGCTTTTTGATTAACGAGTGATCATACTCTCAAAGCATGCTTTTTAGAACCCATGTCTACTGGAATTTTTTTCTTGTTTTGGTTGATACCAACAGATCTCAGAATATTCGACACGTATTCTTTAATACCCCATAAACGAAAACGTCCAACAGCAGTTGATTACATGGGAACCTGACGCAACTGTCAAGTGTTAGAGAGTACAGTAAGGAGTGATTTAAGCTACAATGGTCAGATAAATTCACCTGTGGGGAAACGAACAGCTCGACTTGCTATCAAAAGAATTCTGAGGAATCTTGGTTGGAGGGAGCATACATATGTTCGATCAGCTTTTGAGTATTGTTAGCTGTTAGCATATCCGTTCCTAGATCTACATCAACTTGATTGCTCTGCAAGTCACACTTAAGTATTTGGCAGAGGGGTCACATAACCACATTCAGACTATTCTCAGCCGTTCCACTCTCGAATAGCACAAAGGAAAAATGAACTCTTAAATCTTTCTGCCATAGATCTGATCCCTCTTAACATCGCCGTGTACGTGACAATGGCCAAAAAATTTTGGTATTCGGAGAATAGCTCGCCTATCGTGTTTGCGACACATTCTGTCCTGTTTCGCTATAATACAAAAAGAGCTTCCCTTCTTTCAAAGTTTTCAATGTTATCCATCAACCTCATCTGGTAAGTTTCCCATACCGTGCAGAAATAATGCAGAAGAGGTCATAAAAGTACAGTGCAGAAAGTCTCTTCACTAGATTTTTTGCATCTCCTAAGAGTTCTATCGATAAAACATAGTTTTTGGTTCCCAACCCCACAACATTTTTAATACGATTATTCCTATTTAAGTTGTTTTTAATGGTATTTCGTAAGTATTTAGTCGAACAGACAGGTTTTAAATATGTGTAATTAATAATTTAACGGAAATTTGACGGATTACTTTTAGTACTCATGTCCAAACCTTACACTTTTCATTGTTTAGTGTTATTTACACTTTTTGATTCATGGTGTATCTTGTCTAAGTCATTTTGCAATTCGTTTGATCTTTTGATGATATTACAAGACGGTAAACGACAGCATTGTGTGCAGACATTCTAAGAGGGATGCTCAGATTGTCTCCTAAATCATTTATAACGAGGTAACAGAAGTCGTGGGGTAGCAATACGCACATATAGAGATGGCGGTATTATCCCGTACTACAAGGGATAAAGGGCGGTGCGTTGGCGGAGCTGTCATATGCATTCAGGTGACTCATGTGAAAAGCTATCTTACGTGATTATGACTGCACGACCGGAATTAAACTTTGGTCACAGAACAGTTGCTGGAGGTGGGCGCATGGTACGTTTCATTTCGGAAATTGTTAGGGAATCCAATATTCCGAGAACCATAGTGTCAATAGTGTGCTGAGATTACGAAATTTCAGGCGTTAACTCTCACCACGGACAACGCAGTGGCCGACGGTCTTCACTTAACGACCGAGAGCAGTAGCGTTTGCGTAGAGTTGTCAATCCTAACAGACAAAAGTGAAATAATCGTAGAAATCTGTGTGGTACATGCGATGAATGTTCCGACGTAACGTCAAGTGCCGGCACGTCGGGCAAGAACAGAAGAGCAGAGAGGGCCAATAGTTCGCTGACGGACCACTCTCTAGGACGACACCGAGACAGGAGCGGCCCCTACACGAAGAGAATACAGAGGGGTCCAAGCAAATGTATCCACTGTTTAAAATTCCATAACTTGCAAACTAATTGACGGAGTTGCCTCATTTTTGGTGAAAGTGTAGCTTAAACTTAAAGATATTACTGTAGGTGTTCTATGGTCACCATTAACATCCACATACAAACGATGCAGCCAAACTGCAGCACGAACTACTGACTGCAGCGCGTTCAGTTGGATATTTGCACATGAATGTACGATGGATTCTTGAAGTTCATCCAATGTGCATGACTTTTATCGATAAACGACGTCCTTTAGTGCTCCAGAGGACTTAGATCTGGGGAACGTGGTGGATACTCCACAGCACCTCTACGGCCTGTCCATCTTCCTGGTATATTTTCATCGAGATACGCCCTAACACGATTTTAGTAGTGGGCTAGGGCACCATCTTGTTGAAAGTAAACTCTTCCGTCTCCAAACAAGTCTTGGATGGCAGGTAAAATGGATGTCTGAAGGTACACCTCACCGGTAACTGTGCCGTCAAAGAAGAATGGCCCAATCAAGACCCGGTAAGACAACCCACACCATACATTTACTCCTGGCAAATTCACGGCTTTGTCTACATGGATGTTCGAATTTCTGGCGGCCCAGCAGATGCAATTGTGGCGATTTACTGTACCACTGAGTTTGAACTGTGCCTCATCAGACCACACTATCATCTCTGAAAACTCTTCATCGTTGCGCACCATGTTAGTAAACCACTCGCAGTACTCCATTCCACGCTCTGGGTCGTCCTCCTTCATTGCGTGTAGCAATCGTGGGATGCAGCACTTCCACTTTGCTGTCTTCAAAATTCGCCGAACACTTGAGCGACTCACTCCAGTTTCATGGGCACACGGTCTCACAGACTTCTGTGGTGAGCGAGTGAATTGTTGTAACACACGACGGGAGTTAGCTGGACTTGTTGTTGTTACAGGCCATCCAGATCGTTGTTTGTGTACATCTTTAACAAAGCCTTCGGCTTCAAATTTGTCTCGAATGCGACGAATCGTTAAACGTGTCGGTGCCTCTGTTTGATACTCATGTCGCCATTTCCGTTGAACCTCATTAATGTTTTCGTACTTAAAATACCACTTCAAAACTGACTTCCTTTCATCGAATGTAAGCCTTGCGCCAGCCATGTTTACTCGAGTAACTAGGTGCAAGAAAGAACAAAACACTTACTGTCTGGCGACTGTCATCTGACAAAACAAAACAACGCAATGCAATGCTTGTGTGGCGATTGCCTGAACTACAAACGATTACTCTACCAAAGATGAGACAACTCCGTCAATTAGTTTGCCAGTTATGGACTTTTATACAGTGGATAAATTTTTTTGGACCCCTCTGTATAAGCGCCCCGCCGCCTAGCCCGATTTGAAGACGAGCCGTCCTCCGAACACTACAACAGTAACATAACGAACTGTGTTGGTTTTCTTGCATTGAAATGGTATATACCGAAGAACATATGTTATTTGCATGTCACCATTTGCTTGCGATACACCTCTGTGAATACGAAAAGTATTGTCATTTATCTTACTGTAATAAAAATATATTAATACGATTTGCTTGAATTGTTGTCTAGCAATCCGAGAAAGCAGCTTTCCTAGGCACCCTATGTTAGACGAGAGGGCAGAACACAACAATGAACATATCCATTGGGATTGTTGTTGTTGTTGTGGTCTTCAGTCCTGAGACTGGTTTGATGCAGCTCTCCATGCTACTCTATCCTGTGCAAGCTTCTTCATCTCCCAGTACCTACCGCAACCTACATCCTTCTGAATCTGCTTAGTGTATTCATCTCTTGGTCTCCCTCTACGATTTTTACCCTCCACGCTGCCCTCCAGTACTAAATTGGTGATCCCTTGATGCCTCAGAACATGTCCTACCAACCGATCCCGTCTTCTGGTCAAGTTGTGCCACAAACTTCTCTTCTCCCCAATCCTATTCAGTACTTCCTCATTAGTTATGTGATCTACCCATCTAATCTTCAGCATTCTTCTGTAGCACCACATTTCGAAAGCTTCTATTCTCTTCTTGTCCAAACTATTTATCGTCCATGTTTCACTTCCATACATGGCTACACTCCATACAAATACTTTCAGAAATGACTTCCTGACACTTAAATCTATACTCGATGTTAACAAATTTCTCTTCTTCCGAAAAGCTTTCCTTGCCATTGCCAGTCTACATTTTATATCCTCTCTACTTCGACCATCATCAGTTATTTTGCTCCCCAAATAGCAAAACTCCTTTACTACTTTAAGTGTCTCATTTCCTAATCTAATTCCCTCAGCATCACCCGACTTAATTCGACTACATTCCATTATCCTCGTTTTGCTTTTGTTCATGTTCATCTTATATCCTCCTTTCAAGACACTGTCCATTCCATTCAACTGCTCTTCCAAGTGCTTTGCTGTCTCTGACAGAATTACAATGTCATCGGCGAACCTCAAACTTTTTATTTCTTTTCCATGGATTTTAATACCTACTACGAATTTTTCTTTTGTTTCCTTTACTGCTTGCTCAATATACAGATTGAATAACATCGGGGAGAGGCTACAACCCGGTCTTACTCCCTTCCCAACCACTGCTTCCCTTTCATGTCCCTCGACTCTTATAACTGCCATCTGGTTTCTGTACACATTGTAAATAGCCTTTCGCTCCCTGTATTTTACCCCTGCCACCTTTAGAATTTGAAAGAGAGTATTCCAGTCAACATTGTCAAAAGCTTTCTCTAAGTCTACAAATGCTAGAAACGTAGGTTTGCCTAATCTTTCTTCTAAGATAAGTCGTAAGGTCAATATTGCCTCACGTGTTTCAGTGTTTCTACGGAATCCAAACTGATCTTCCCCGAGGTTGGCTTCTATTAGTTTTTCCATTCGACTGTAAAGAATTCGTGTTAGTATTCTGCAGCTGTGACTTATTAAACTGATGGTTCGGTAATTTTCACATCTGTCAACACCTGCTTTCTTTGGGATTGGAATTATTATATTCTTCTTGAAGTCTGAGGGTATTTCGCCTGTTTCATACATCTTGCTCACCAGATGGTAGAGTTTTGTCAGGACTGGCTCTCCCAATGCCGTCAGTAGTTCCAATGGAATGTTGTCTACTCCGGGGGCCTTGTTTCGACTCAGGTCTTTCAGTGCTCTGTCAAACTCTTCACGCAGTATCGTATCTCCCATTTCATCTTCATCTACATCCTCTTCCATTTCCATAATATTGTCCTCAAGTACATCGCCCTTGTATAGACCCTCTATATACTCCTTCCACCTTTCTGCTTTCCCTTCCTTGCGTAGAACTGGGTTTCCATCTGAGCTCTTGATATTCATACAAGTGGTTCTCTTATCTCCAAAGGTCTCTTTAATTTTCCTGTAGGCAGTATCTATCTTACCACTAGTGAGATAAGCCTCTACATCCTTACATTTGTCCTCTATCCATCCCTGCTTAGCCATTTTGCACTTCCTGTCGATCTCATTTTTGAGACGTTTGTATTCCTTTTTGCCTGCTTCATTTACTGCATTTTTATATTTTCTCCTTTCATCAATTAAATTCAATATTTCTTCTGTTACCCATGGATTTCTACTAGCCCTCGTCTTTTTACCTACTTGATCCTCTGCTGCACTACTTCATCCCTCAAAGCTACCCATTCTTCTTCTACTGTATTTCTTTCCCCCATTCCTGTCAATTGTTCCCTTATGCTCTCCCTGAAACTCTCTACAACCTCTTCAGTTTATCCAGGTCCCATCTCATTAAATTCCCACCTTTTTGCAGTTTCTTCAGTTTTAATCTACAGGTCATAACCAATAGATTGTGGTCAGAGTCCATATCTGCCCCTGGAAATGTCTCATAATTTAAAACCTGGTTCCTAAATCTCTGTCTTACCATTATATAATCTATCTGATACCTTTTAGTATCTCCAGGGTTCTTCCATGTATACAACCTTCTTTCATGATTCTTAAACCAAGTGTTAGCTATGATTAAGTTCTGCTCTGTGCAAAATTCTACCAAACGACTTCCTCTTTCATTTCTTACCCCCAATCCATATTCATCTACTATGTTTCCTTCTCCCCATTTCCTACTCTCGAAGTCCAGTCACCCATGACTATTAAATTGTCGTCTCCCTTCACTATCTGAATAATTTCTTTTATCTCATCATACATTTCATCAATTTCATCATCATCTGCAGGACTGGTTGGCATATAAACTTGTACTACTGTAGTAGGTGTGGGCTTCGTATCTATCTTGGCCACAATAATGCGTTCACTATGCTGTTTGTAATAGCTTACTCGCATTCCTATTTTCCTATTCATTATTAAACCTACTCCTGCATTACACCTATTTGATTTTGTGTTTATAACCCTGTATTCACCTGACCAGAAGTCTTGTTCCTCCTGCCACCGAACTTCACTAATTCCCACTATATCTAGCTTTAACCTATCCATTTCCCTTTTTAAATTTTCTAACCTACCTGCCCGATTAAGGGATCTGACATTCCACGCTCCGACCCGTAGAACGCCAGTTTTCATTCTCCTGATAACGACATCCTCTTGAGTAGTCCCCGCCCGGAGATCCGAATGGGGGACTATTTTACCTCCGGAATATTTTACCCAAGAGGACGCCATCATCATTTAATCATACAGTAAAGCTGCATGTCCTCGGGAAAAATTACGGCTGTAGTTTCCCCTTGCTTTCAGCCGTTCGCAGTACCAGCACAGCAAGGCCGTTTTGGTTATTGTTACAAGGCCAGATCAGTCAATCATCCAGACTGTTGCCCTTGCAACTACTGAAAAGGCTGCTGCCCCTCTTCAGGAACCACACGTTTGTCTGGCCTCTCAACAGATACCCCTCCGTTGTGGTTGCACCTACGGTACGGCTATCTGTATCGCTGAGGCACGCAAGCCTCCCCACCAACAGCAAGGTCCATGGTTCATGGGGGGGGGGGGGGAAATCCATTGGGATAGCTCAGCGAAATTTGGGGTTAATGGGCTTATGCTGAGACGGATGGCTTAATCTTTGAGACAAGCATATGACTACTGGCAGGATTAACCAGGGAGCTGCGTCAACTACAGCTGAGCAGCCGGCCACCCGGGAGTGCGTTCCGGGGGGAGCCCAGGTGAACATGGAAGCGTTCGCTAAAATTATTCTTGAAACAGGAGGAGGCACGGTAGTAGACGACCGACTCGAGAGCCTTTGCTAACAACACAACACGATATCGGCTGCAGTGTCTCTCCTGGGCTCGTCACCATATTGGTTGGATCCTAGACGACAGAAAAACTGTAGGCTGGTCACTTGAGTCCTGATTTCAGTTGGTAAGAGCTGATGGTAGAGTTCGAGTGTGGCGCACAACCCACGAAACGTCAAAAAGGCACTGTGCAAGCTAGTGGTCGCCCCTAATGATGTGGGCTGTGTTTACACGAAATAGACTGGGTCATCTGCTTCAACTGAACCGATCATTGACTGTAGATGGTTATGTTAGCTACTTGGAGATCAGTTGCAGCCATTTATGCATTTCATTTTTATGGACGACAATGCGTCGTGCTAGCGACCCACAGCTCTTCGCGACTGGTTTGAAGAAGAATCTGAACAATTGATACGAATCCCATCGAACATTTATAGGACGTAATGAGAGGTCAATTCCTGCACAAAATTCTGCACCGAAAAAACTTTCGCAATTACGGACGGCTCTAGAGCTAGTATGGCTCATTATGTCTGCAGCGGACTTCAAACGACTTGTTTAGTCCATGCCACGTCGAGCTGCTGCCGGGCAAAATGGGCCCAACGTGATATTACTAGGTTTCCCATGATTTTTTTCACCTCAGTGTATATTTCCTACACTTTTCATAGCAATAGTTCATATTTACATCCACAGTTCTGTGTGCAATGTGAACTCTCCATCGTGAGTAAAGATTCCAACAGAAACTAGATATACTGTCATAAACATATCCAGTTATTGGATTAATATTCTCGATCGGCAACTTACGCTGTTACAGACGTTACTGAATGTGAATCTGCGTACAACTGTTTCGTATGCGGAGAATTATTGTCAGGCTGATTGGCAGAACGCTACTTCGTAATTGTGCGCGTAATTCTTTGTTGTTAAATACCTTATTGTGGGGAAGAACACCGCAGTGTTTGTGAGACAAGGGTTACACGTTTTTCCGCGTGAAACGTGGCACCAAAAGCTCGGCGGTGTGTATGTCGGTGTTAGAATCAGCCGCTTGCCTGTTTCTGCTCAATAAACGGCAGTTGTAAGCTTACTGTAACCCCGTAGCCGTAGTGGGAGTCACTGAAATCTCTCTACCCCACGATGTTTCCAGCCATACGGATCCTACACTTACGATGATAGTCCCCTGCTATGTACACAGAAATCAATATTTCTGATGGCAAGCAGCAGCCAGTAAAAACAGAATTACTTTTGAAACACTATACGAATCTGTGTCTGTGTATGCCTTCCCAACGTGATTATTCTTGGTAGTATCTCGGATTTTCTGCCGGATCCTAAAATCAACGGGACTCGATGATTCGGCAATCCAATTGTCCGCCCCCTTCATGGCAGACGCTACTGTTGCTGCTGACTCCCGCTGAAGCCTGATGCCATGGCGTGGGACCATCGTCCTATCAAATTATTCGCCTCCGTTCGGTACACGGTGCACGCATCGCCGACCACAGCTGCTGCATAGTAGAACACGGCGCCAACGATATGTCGCACCAAAGGCTGCAGATATACATGGTCAATCTGTACATAATGTGCATGGCAATTCCTGACACGCAGTATTCCGCGATGAAGGAGCTCCTACGAACTTCTACGCTCACTAAGTCTCTGCGAGTTGGGCAAACACTACTTAAGAGGATTTGGAGTTTAATCTGCAATTAATAGTGGCCGCAACGCTAAGTTCTGGTTGCAAGATCATACTAACATCAATGTTTGTAATTACTTGCTTAACTATGAAATGATATGATATAGTAAAAAAGATTTATAAATTAAAAACAAACATAAAATTCCGGTCGCCACAAGTGGCTTACACGCTCGATAAAATGAGTCTCTCTTGGCCGGTCTTTAGTGCAGGACAAAATAAGATTACTTTGGTAGAGAGTTCAAAGTTTAAAAAAAAATTACGAAATATGTCACGTAATTCCAAACTAGGAGGCTAGAATGTTGGTGAATTCAAATAAAGGTAATTAGTGCCACAACTTTTCTCGTCGCTTGATAATGATAAGTACATCACATTTGACTGAACGATAAGTAACTATTTGACTCGAATGTGTTCAAGAATAAATCAAAATTAAGTTTCACTACTGTGGGATCGAGTTCTCTTCTCCTCTACAGACGTCTTACAACTTACTGAATACCACATTAACTCTACTAAAATTGTCCCTCGCAAAACTATAATCGATGCTCCGCATAGTACAGAGTCCTTATTGCGGCTGAATCACCGAAAGCGACAGCAGACGGGGTACTGCGTCTGCAAAGTGCGCCCATAGTTGGTCAGCAAGCAACATATGGAAGTCACTTGATAATGACGTCTGCCCCTCAGCGGTTAGTGTGACCGGATGAAATCGGCAGTTCCCCGCAGAACTGCCGGGTGGTTATAATTAAAGTGCAGATGTTTACTGAATTCCAGTGTGGGCTGTTATCGTTGTATGTCAGCAATAGTTGGTAGATATGCTAATGAGTTTATGCGGAATCAATTTACGCTGGTAAAGAAATTAGTTCTAATTCTGGCAACCAGGTACAAATCTAGTGCTGCACGCTGTTTGTACGACGATATGACATCCATGCTGTTATTTGGCAAGCCGTAATGAAGAGTGAACAGTCTGGGTATCGAGAAGAGAGTGCGTTCCCTGTTAGTGAGACTGTTTTACGTGAACGGTAGTAAGTACAATGTTTCATTGATAGCATATCGCCGACTGAAAGGTCTAAGGAGAAGCACGATTTCATTAAATGGTTTAAAGAAGATGATAACGAAATTTGACAGCACGGGTGAGCTTGTTGTGGCGCCTGGAACGGGGAGGTGGCCCTATGCCGGTGGAAGTTATTGACGAGGTTGCTGTTGACGTGACTGACCATGCAGTTTATATCCCCGGGCAGTGCTAGTGCTTGTGAAGTGTCACGGGAATTGTACGTATAGTTTTTTGGTCTCTTTTACACTGGTAGCCGTGCAAAATCCAGACGGTGCTGCAGCGGAAACCTCATGATCCGTAGCAGCGTTCTTAATTTGCTCTTCGGTTTCTGGCACGGGTTGAAGTTGATGACATGTAACCTGGCAATATTCTATGGAGTGACGAGGCTCATTTTACTCTACAGGATGCAGTGAATACACTGTACTACCAAATTTGGTGTAGGCCCTACTGTTAACCCGCATTTTGTTCATGAAGAGCAGCTGCACATGCCGTATGTGACGGTCCGTTTTTCTTTGAACAGAATACACTCATAGTGCCTGTCAGGTGTACCGTGAGGTCTGAATGTTATCGAGACCTCCTTGCACAAGCATACAATTCTTGTTCTGGAAGAGATCAAGTGAGTGGAAACCACTGTTTTCATACAGGATGGGACAACATCTCATGTCGCTCGCCCAGTGAAAGATCTGCTTAATGCAACCTTCCACGAACGGGTTATCTCCGGCGTTTTTTCAGATGCATTGCCTGCAAGGTCATGTGATCTGAATCCATGTGACTTTTGGCTTTGGGGATATCTAAAAGAGTGCGTTTATCAGAGAGACGTTTCGTCTCTAGCTGACCTGAAGGCCAGTATACAGGATCAGTCTGCTCAGATTTCAATGGAACTGCTGTGACCAATTGTTTACCACTTCTTTTTACAGATACAACATCTCGTCAACGTCTCAGTTGCTCATATTGTACAAATTGTGTAAACGGCGGTTAACAATACAATCAATATTACGTCTTTCTCATGTTTGATATTTTTTGTCCACGTTCTGTACCTAATCCATGTATATGGAAACTTTTGTATGCGTCTTTCTTGCATTCACAGCCAGACATTTGCACCTGGTGGCGAAAACTGAAATTAATTCTTTTTCAACGTAAATCGGTTCCGTATAAACGCTTTCGAATATCTACCAAGTTGTGCTGTCGTACGATAATTACAGCTCACACCAGACTTCGGTGAGTAGCTTCACTTTCAATTATAACCCCTGGTACGACTTTAAAGTTGCTAATCTCGGGCTCACGGAACCGCAGAAATGCTCGAATGTGAAGTGTTCGTGCCAGGTGTTAACTTTTAGAAACCCGCGTCGAGAGTCATCTAAAGTCTAGCTCTAGTCATAATCTCGGAGCGCAGTGTCACTGCAGCCCCCATCACCAATAGCTAGGCAGACGTCATGCATGGCTTCCAATCAAAATCTCTGCAACAATTTTTAACCGCTCATCATTGTGGATTCCGTAAGAGGCCCTTGAGACACGCGGTTACAAGACGACAGATTCGTGCTCAGAATTTTCCATTACTTCATGTACACACTCACGGACGCAACTAGGTTTTACCTTCCCCACAAGAACGCAAGGTAAAACAGAATATTTATCCCCAAGTGATGTCCTGTTTCCAAAAGGCTGGGAATGATTCCCATTGGCGCCAGGCTGCCACAGTTAGGACCCCCGAGCGTATATCTTGAGTTCAGGTCTGCATTTTACTCTCCTATCTTCCAAAGGAAGGTTCATTAGTGAGACGATCGGACCCGCCAGTTGAGGTTCTAACGCAGAGAGCGAAAACTGTCCGCATGCACCTCAGTAAATTCAAAAAGTTAAAGGAAAAATAAATGAAAACTAAATTAATGTTCCACTACTTGAATCTCTTAGACACTCTGGGATAAAATAAACAACTTGAAATCAAAATTACCACAGATAACGCGTAATAATAAATTAATTTCTCTCGCATTTGACCTTAAAAGAGAGGTGGAGGTCTCAAATGGACCACTGCCTCACAAGAATATCTTCAAATTCTCAGCCGGCCGCACCAAACGATGTTGTGTTTTGATGTGAAATACTGCAGGTTTCCAAGCCCTGACAAGACGAAAACCCTTGTTCCTGTTAAGCAAAGCCGGCCGGTGTGGCCGAACGGTTCTAGGCGCTTCATCTGGAACCGCGCGACCGCTACGGTCGCAGGTTCGAATCCTGCTCCGGGAATGGATATGTGTGATGTCCTTAGGTTGGTTAGGTTTAAGTAGTTCTAAGTTCTAGGGGACTGATGACCTCAGATGTTAAGTCCCATAGTGCCCAGATCCATTTGAACCATTTTTTATTAATCAAATTATCTGCCAAAGTAACTTCATTTGGCTTCTTATAAACACTGTTCCAAAAAAAAGACATACTGGCAAGTATCAGGCTGCTGCTGAATTTCATTCCGTGTCCCTAGTACATGTTCCGCTACCCCTGATTTCTCAGGCTGCTGTAGTCTCGTGTCACGGCGATGTTCCATGCAACTGTCCTAAACTGTGCGCAGTGACAGGCCGACGCGGGCTTTCCCACACTAACGGGGAATTTTGTATATGTCAAATTTCATAAGTCTGAAATGGTCCCTGACAGTGCCGCGTACTGCGGTAATATTGGCAGGTGGACGGAACACATAAGTAACGTCAAATCTCCTCGAGGTTCTTCCATTTTAAGAATGAGCCCTCAGCATAAGGAATAAAGGCCATAATCATGCTTCTCTTCAGGCACGTACGAGGATTATCCAAATTCCATAATCTCGCCGAATATGCTTCTCAACGTGTCCATTTCTCTTAAAAGCAGCCGCCAAGTGTGGAAGTTCCTGTGTTAGACTATCCACTCCCAAATACTTTCATCGTTGCAAAGCCTAGTTCTAAGGACGCCAGTGCGTTGGTATGGTACGTGACAACTCTTTTACAGGTACATGTCGATCGGTATATGTCTATTTTTGGTTAGCACTATGTATCAAAGTACTACCGTGTTTCCCATAAACCACTGCGTCCAAAATTGCAGCTTCTCATCGCTTTCAACCTCCATAGTGTATTGAATGTTGGGATGAAGATAGCTGAAGTGGTTCAAAAATCGGTTAAGAGAATAACGTTCACGGTACCAGTCAAAAACGCAGAAAATCCGAGGAGACTACCACAATGTAAATTAACCTGTAGTTATACGAAATGAACATAATACCTTTTTAGGAGGATTGATCCTGCAAAAACCATATTTTGTCACGCTATCGCAAGATGCGTTCCATTTATTGATATTTTTATGTCAGTGACTGGTGCCATGCACGTCAACTTGTTACTGTTAGATGGTTGCTTGCTTACAAACAACAACCATATCGCCTCGCCACAGAGCCAGATAGGGTCAGCCAACAACTATGTTAAAAATAAACTGTAGTTCAGTGCCCTGTAGCGCTAATGTATCTTTGAAAAGCAGCACAGTCTTGAGTCCAGTGAGCGATGACTAACATCACTTGTATAATGTACAGTTTAGATCTTCTTGAAGGCGGCTGTTGATGAGTCCCGACTCTCACCGCGAAGCTATCCTGCCGCTGTCTTGAGGTGCCGTGCGATAATATCTGCTGAGTGTAGCTGTGTGACTAGTAGTACATGCATTTGGAGGACGGATGTCCACTTGGGAACTGCTTCTGTGACGTGGGATGGATGCATAAAACAAGTTTTCCGTGTGCTTGCTAGTGGACTAGACCATACTCAGTAGCGCCTGAGCCTTAGGCAGCTCGGCAATCCTACATGTAAGGCTGTGTCTTGTATCTGCTGCATCTACATCTACATCCATACTCCGCAAGCCATCTGATGGTGTGTGGTGGCGGATACCTCCAGTACCTCTATCGGTTCTCCCTTCTATTCCAGTCTCATATTATTCGTGGAAAGAAGGACTCTCGGTATGCCTCTGTGTGGGCTCTAATCTCTCTGATTTTATCCTCATGGTCTCTTCGCTAGATATACGTAGGAGGGAGCAATATACTGCTTGATTCCTCGGTGAAGATGTGTTCTCGAAACTTCAACAAAAGTCCATATCGAACTACTGAGCGTCTCTCTTGCAGAGTCTTCCACTGGAGTTTATCTATCATCTCCGTAACGCTTTCGCGGTTACTAAATGATCCTGTAACGAAGCGCGCTGCTCTCCGTTGGATCTTCTCTATCTCTTCTATCAACCCTATCTGGTACGGATCCCACACTGCTGAGCAGTATTCAAGCAGTGGGCGAACAAGCGTACTGTAACCTACTTCCTTTGTTTTCGGACTGCATTTCCTTAGGATTCTTCCAATGAATCTCACTCTGGCATCTGCTTGACCGACGATTAATTTTATATGGTCACTGAAGTCAAGCGCTGTTGGGCTGGGCTCGCACTTGGATGGGTGACCATCTGCTCTGCCGAGCGCTGTTGGCAAGCGGGGTACACTCAGCCCTTGTGAGGCAGACTGAGGAGCTACTTCATTGAGAAGTACCGGTTCCGGTCTCGGAAACTGTGCTGACCACATGCCCCTTCATATCCGCATCCAGTGACGTCTATGAGCTGAGGATGACACGGCGGCCGTTCTGTCCCGTTTGGCCTTCATGGCCTGTTGGGGAGGAGTTCTAAATGCATTAAACCACAATTGTCCACGTCAGTGTACTCGAGAACTCGTAAAAGTGATAAACTGTGATCATTCCACCGTCACGTGACACTCACATGCATAGGCGAAGGTTCAAAAATTGGGTGTATGGGTACATCAATCTTCAAACCCCAATCGCAAAAATCAGCGGGCGCCCTAGCTACATCTCTGCTTCCCCGTCATCAACTGGCTCGTGAAAAACACCGACCAATTCTATCCTGTATCGTAATTGGTGATGAGTACCGTGGCTTTATGCTAATATCATAAAAAGAAAGGTTTGGTTGAGCCCATAAAAAGCAGCAGTTTCCCGTACAACAACCTGCTCGCATCCACGAAAGATAATATTATGCATCTGGTGGAACAGCAACGGTGTGGTGTACTACGAATTGCTTCCCTGGAGTTGTAACCATACTGTTGACATTTATTGTCAACAGTTGGAGCAATCCAAGAATAACGTCCAGGAAGACTGCGTGAAGTGATGCTACTTCACGATAACGCCCGCACGTATTCTGCTAGGTTGACAAAAAACACTATACAGGAATTGGGTTAAGACGTCATTCCGCACACACCTTATTCACCTGATATTGCGGCCACACCTTTGTAACCCTTTCCCCTGCCTATCGTACAGCCTTCAAGTAACGTCCTTTTCAGATGTAAATGTGCTCCGAACATGGCTCGACTAGTTCCTCGCCTCAAAAACATGGGATTTCTACAGTCGCGTAATCGAAAAGTTACCCCAGCGTTGGCAGACTGTTGTAAATAATGAAGTAGAATATATTATTGATGACTAAACACCCTGTTATGTATGTCTCCTGTGTTTACTAAAATTTAAGGAGAAACACCACTAACTTATGCCCCATCCCAATATACAGGGTGAATCACCTAAAACTTGCTCCACAGCTATTGCCGAAATGGAAAGTGCTATTGATTTTCATCTTCCACAGACTGTTTTGGTATGCGGGGGCTGGTATTGTTAGCCAATCAACAGAGTGTGATAATACTGGTAAAGGGTATTTTTATACCAACATACACTTTTTTAAATGGAACAATGCCTATTGACATTTACAGACTAAAAGTAGGGTAAATTAGAATGTCGGCGGGGTTTGTTGCAAGATTCTAGCGCGAACCGTTTACGAGTTATCGTATTTTGAAAAGTTCCCACGCCGACACTTGAACAATACCTCTGGTAGCACACAGTAAAGAACAGCGTACACTAGTTATGTGGATTCTGAGCAGTAACGAGACAATCGACAATCAAGGGTTGTGTTCAATATAACAACCGGCAGCGACAATACACGCTTCCAGTCTTGCATGAAAGGATTGCTACACACGTGCTAGCATTTCAGCAGAAACGTCCGAGTAGGCTGCAGTAATACGTCGTTGCATATCATCGGTTGTTGTTAGTTTGTCCTTGTAGATAGCGTTTTCAGCTTTCTCTACAGAAAAATAATCTACAGGCGTCAAATCCGGGGAATGGTCCGGCCAAGGTACAGGTCCTCTGCGTCTACTCCAATGATTTGAAAACAATTCGTGAAGACATGCTGCGCTATGGGCGGGTCAGCCATCATGTTCGTACCACAGGTTCCTCCTAGTCTGCATGGGAACATCTTCTAGCATATGTGGAAGATGGCCTGTTAGGGGGCTGCGATACTTGTGCGCTTCAGTGTTCCGTCTACGAAACACGGCCTTTTGAGTAGATGGTTCACTATCCCACATCACACGCTTACACACCATGGATGTTCGACCTGACAAAGCCAACGGGGATTGTCAACAGACCAACAGTGCATTTCTCAGCAGTTTACCTGGTCACGATTGGTTAATGTGGCTTTATCATTATACATGATATATTTGAAATGTCCTGTAATGCCCACGTACAGAAGTTAACAATATTCTCATAATTGTTTCCATGAGGCTCATGATGGAGAGATGTGTGATAGATGGAATCTATGTCGATGGAGAATGTGCGGGAGCTAACGTGCGTGATAACTGCAACAGCAGCAAGAACACTAATTTCCCCGTCTTCTGATGTCGCTTGTTTCCTTCTTTTACTTTGTCTAGGTATTACACTGCCACTTTCACGTAACTAGTTGAAGAGTGATAAATAACTGCAGAGATGGTTGACGTCTGTTGGGATATCTCGTCGCACTTACCACACTAGAACGAAATGCATTCTTCCTACACTCTCTATCCACCATGAGCATGTCGGATTTTTCTGCACTGGTAAATACCATCCTCCACTGACTACCTACTACTTGGACTGTCACTCACTAACTGACTAGCAAGTAGCAATGCACTCAAGGAACACACGAGCACACTGTAAGCAAACATACTAACTACGCAGGTTCAATGCCACAAACAAGTGTCGGTGTGCAAACATTTCAGAATACAATATCTCGTAAACGACTGGCACTAGAATCCTGCAACAAACACCGCTGACATTCTGATTTATCCTACTCTTAGTCTTTTAATCTCAGTCGGCTTTGTACAGTTTCAAAACTGTATGTTTGCACAAAAAATACTCTTTCTAAGTATTTACAATCTGTTGAAATTGGGAAATTTGTGGTAAGTTCCTATGGGACCAAACTGCTGAGGTCATCGGCCTCTAGGCTTACACACTACTTAATTTAAACTCACTTACGATAAGTACAACACACATACCCATGGCCGACAGAGGACTTGAACTTCCGGCGAGGGGAGCCGCGCGAACCGTGGCAAGGCGCCCCAGACCGCGCGGCAACCCCGTGCGCCTACACTCTGTTGACTGGCTAACAGTATGAGCGCCTAACCGCCTACCCATTCGGTGAAAACCGCACATCAATAGCGCTTTCTATTTTCACAATATCTGGGGTGAAAATTTTGTGGTTCACCCTGTACTGGCTCAAATGGCTCTGAGCACTATGGGACTCATCAGTCCCCTAGAACTTAGAACTACTTAAACCTAACTAACCTAAGGACATCACACACATCCATGCCCGAGGCAGGATTCGAACCTGCGACCGTAGCGGTCGCGCTCACCCTGTATTACTTGGCAGTGATACACCACGGGAAAGTTACTTTCGTCCTTCGGTTTCGCACACCAGTTCATTTTATTCAGACCGATAACGCAGTTAATCCTTTTTCTGAACAGCTCGAGCACAAAATGCCTCAGCTCCAAGGATCGGCTAGGGAACGTCCACCGTGCACGGTTTGTGAATCTCTGGCTGGAGTGCACGGGCGCCGCTGGCCAAGCAGCGACAGCGACCGACTCCGTCCCGGAAAGCGGGTCGGCGTGATTAATCCCCGGCCATCGGTGCGCAGCGAGTAATCGCCTGCGAGTAGCGAGTCGGCGCCCCCACACCGGTGTTTACACGCGACCCGGTGCGTTATTACCGTGATTAATGCGGAAGCCGGCCGGGCTGCAGGTGAAAGTGCGCCGGGAGATGGCGAGTCCGCGGCAGAGGCAAAAGATAAAAAAAAAAAAAAAAAAACGGGGGCGGGACGGGTCGGGAGAGCGGCCGGCAAGTTGCGCAGCGTAGCGAGCTGCTAAGTAATGCGGCTCCAGCGGCCGTGATAAGCCCGTGATAAGCCGAGCCGGCCCTGGCAACGACACAGGATTCCCGCAGCCTATCTCGAGAAAGGGCGAAGCTCCACCGAGAGGCAATCAAGGGCCAGCCGTTATTTTCCTGTGCTTTTAACAGCACGGGCCATATCGAGAAGCACTACAAAATGTCCGATTGTACGACAGAGATAATAGACAAAGCAGCAAGTACACGTACGAAAGACCGACCAAATTTGCTGACTACACTGCTTGCCATTAAAATTGCAATATCAAAAACTGATAGTTCTGACAAACTTTGCCGGCCGCGGTGGCCTCGCGGTTTTAGTCGCGCAGTCCGGAACCGTGTGACTGCTACGGTCGCAGGTTCGAATCCTGCCTCGGGCATGGATGTGTGTGATGTCCTTAGGTTAGTTAGGTTTAAGTAGTTCTAAGTTCTAGGGGACTGATGACCACAGCAGTTGAGTCCCATAGTGCTCAGAGCCATTTGAACCATTTTTTTTTGACAAACTTTAGAGTTATATTCTTAATTACACTTCCCTTTTAAACTGTAACAATGAAAACCTTTAACTCTCCTAGTACCAGTCGGGTCAATATGACTCCAAAAGCGTTTTGGAAATGTGCGAGGTGCGACAATAAAGTAATGAGACTGATTTTCTTTGCAAGATGTGGCAACCCTGCAGGCTTGCGTAGGCACAATATTTTTGACCTTGGTCTATAAGCTGCTTCTGCTCCAAGCGGCACATCGATGCAACTGGTCAGTCGTGAATTGTGCTGTAAGAAGTTAACACGTGTTTGTGGCTCTCGTCACGGAAATGGAACCGCGTAATATTGCACAAGGGTACCCCATTTCTTTTTGCGTTAAAATGTGTGAAAACTTACGGTAAACTTCAGAAGGCTTTTGAAGAGGAGGTTATGTCAAGAGCTCACGTTTTTCATTTACATAAAATGCTTAGTCAAGGCAGAACGAATGTTGAAGATGAAGACCGCAGTGGACGACCATCAACCTCATGGACGGATGTCAACTTGGTCAGGTGCATTAACTCGTACGATCTGATCGACGATTATCCGTGAAAATGATTGCAGAAGAACTGAACATCAATCGAGAAACGGTTCGTCTAATAATAACTGAAGATGGTATGAGAAAGATTTGTGCAAAAATGGTCCCCAAAAATTTCACACCACTACAGCGAGAAACATGGAAAAATGTGGCAGCTGATCTGTTAGAGCAAACGGAAATCAGTCCATGTTGAACCGTGTTATCGCTGGTGATGAAAGTTGGTTTTTTCAGAACGATCCAGAGACAAAACACCAAAGTTCGCAATGGTGCTCAAAGCGATCACCCAGACCAGAAAAAGCTCGCATGTCAAAGTCAAAAGTGAAATGCATGCTTGTGTGCTTCTTTGATTCCAAGGGAATTGTTCATAGAGAGTGGGTGCCTCCTGGACAAACAGTTAACCACAATTACTACAAAGAAATTTTAGAAAGACTTCGTAAAAGAGTTCTTCGTGTCCCAGCAAACATTGCTGATAATTGAATTCTGCATCAAGATATTGCGCCATCCCATGCTGCTCTGTCAGTACAGCAATTTTAACCTCAAAACAAATATCAGTAATACCACAGCCACCTTATTCACCAGATATCGCTCCGTGCGACTTTTTTCTATTTCCAAGAGTCAAAACGGCCGTCAAGGGGCACCATTTTCAAACAACACAAGATGTCCAAAAACCTTTCAAGAGGGCCTTGGAGGATATTACAGAAGATGAGTTCCACAAATGTTACCATCAATGGGAGAAGCGCTGGAAAAAGTGTGTGCAATCAGAAGGGGACTACTTTGAAGGAGACAATACTAAACTTGACTAAAACGGTAAGGAACTTCAGTCTCATTAACTTATTGTCGCACCTCGTATATCTATGTTGTTTTCAAAACTAAAAATAAATGACTTTCTCTCGTTGAGTCTATTGTATGCAATGTGATTTGTTCACTTTTATACACTGATGGAAAACAAATCTCTGTGCTAAAAAATAATTAATGTAGAGTAATTAAATTTCGGGAAAAAACGAGGGTTGGAACTTAAATAGTGGCAACTACTTATTCACAATCGATACAAAAGAGTTACATGTTTGCACCTGTTGCTGTCCTCAAAGTAGTCACCAGCGTTGTGTAGAACCCATTGTCAGCGATGTGGAAGGCCTAGTATACCGTTAGCAGAGCCTGTTCTGTTGGTGGTGCGAATGGAGCGGTCCAAAGTTATGATGATTCTCGTGTACGACTGTGATGGTGTCATCCTAACGCATTACGTTTCTCCACGGCAGACCGTCAGTTCACAGTATTACTGTTCGTTTTTGGAGCACCACCTGCGACCAGCTTTGCGAAAGATGCGGCGACACTTTCCGCGCAACACTTTCACCATTTTGCACGACAATGCGGGGGCGCATAGAGCGCAAGCTGTATATGCTCTAGCCGGCCAGTGTGGCTGAGCGGTTCTAGGCGCTTCAGTCTGGAACCGCGCGACCGCTACGGTCGCAGGTTCGAATCCTGCCTCGGGCATGGATGTGCGTTATGTCCTTAGTTTAGTTAGGTTTAAGTAGTTCTAAGTTCTGGGGGACTGGTGACCTCAGATGTTATGTCCCATAGTGCTCAGAGCCATTTGAACCATTTGTAGCTGCTCTGTTCAGTCGATGGGACTGGTAAGTACTGTACCATCCACCATTCTCCCCGGACTTAAGTCCTTGTGGCTTTGATTTGATTCCGAAGATGAAGGAACCACTTCGTGACATTCGCTTCAGAACTGTTCCAGAGATTCGACAGGCAGTAGACCGCTCCATTCGCACCATCAACAGAACAGGCTCTGCTAACGGTACACTACGCCTTCCACATCGCTGGCAACTGGTTCTACATAACGCTGGTGACTACTTTGAAGCCGGCCGCGGTGGTCTCGCGGTTCTAGGCGCGCAGTCCGGAACCGTGCGACTGCTACGGTCGCAGGTTCGAATCCTGCCTCGGGCATGGATGTGTGTGATGTCCTTAGGTTAGTTAGGTTTAAGTAGTTCTAAGTTCTAGGGGACTGATGACCACAGCAGTTGAGTCCCATAGTGATCAGAGCCATTTGAACCATTTGAACTACTTTGAAGGAGAGTAACAGGAGCAAACATGTAACTCTTTTGTATCGGTTGTGAATAAATAGTTGCCACTATTTAAGTTCCAACCCTCGTATATGTCTAGGGAACAGATTTAAGCGATTAATATTGCAAAACCACAAGTTAATGTGAGAGAAAAGCCATTGTATATGTGAAATTCTGGTACATTAATAACCCTTGCCTGGTCCTAGCGGAGGTTCAAGCCCTCCCTCGGGCATGGGTGTGTGTGTTTGTCTTTAGGATAATTTAGGTTAAAGAGTGTGTAAGCTTAGGGTTCAAAAGGTTCAAATGGCTCTGAGCACTATGGGACTCAACATCTGAGGTCATCAGTCCCCTAGAACTTAGAACTACTTAAACTTAACCTAAGGACATCACACACATCCATGCCCGAGGCAGGATTCGAACCTGCGACCGTAGCGGTCGTGCGGTTCGAGACTGTAGTGCCTAGAACCGCTCGGCTACACCGGCCGGCTAAGCTTAGGCACTGATGACCTTAGCAGTTACGTCCCATAAGATTTCACACACATTTGAACAATAACCGTTGTAACCGCCACTGTGTTGAATGCAAACATGCATGCATTGCGTTGTACCCGTGCCGAGTGTCGGTTGTTGGTATGGAGTTCCGTGCATGTTGCACTTGGTCGGCCAGTACAGGGACGGTTAATGCTCCTTATTGATGACGCTGTAGTCGTTATCCGAAGATGTCCCATATGCGCTCGACTGGAGACACATCTGGTAAGCGAGTAGGCCAAGGCAACGTGTCAACGCTCTGTAGAGCATGTTGGGTTACAACAGCGGTTTGTGAACGATCCAAAACTCCAAATCGACGTACAAATTTACAGTCACAGTGCGTGGGAGAACCACGACAGTGCTCTTGCTGTCATAGTAAGTTGCTCCTCCAACCATAACTCCATGTGTGCCTACCACACAAACAGGTTGATTGGGGCTCTCAATTGGTCTCTTTCTAACCAACACACGGCCATCCCTGGCACCGAGGCAGAACCAGCTTTCATCAGAACACACAACAGACCTCCATCCTACCCTCCCATGAGCTCTCGCTTGATACCACTGAAGCTGCAAATGGCGGTGGTTTGGAGTCAGTGGAATGCACGCCACAGGAAGTCTGGCTCGGAGCTGTCCTTGAAGTAATCGATTTGTAACAGTGCGTTGTGTCACTGTGGTGCCAACGGCTGTTCAGTCTGCAGCTGCACATACAACTGGATGTGTCACAGCCATACACCGAACACGATGGCCTTGCCTCTCGAATATGCCACATGGCCGTCCGGAGCCCAGTCTTCTTGAGGCCGTACATTCTCGTGCCAGCAGTCATACATAGTGGCTAAATACCTGCCGAGTCTTTCTGCAGTATCGCAGAATAAACATCCATCTTCTCGTAGCCCTGTTACACGACCTCGTTGAAACTGAGTGAGCTACTGGTTATGGCGTCTTTCTCGCCTTAAAAGCATTCTTGACTAATATCAACGCGTCACGTCCAGTCTCAAATATAACTAACGCTCACGACCGTTACAGGGCGTATTTAAAGCAAACCTGATTTGCATCCTCATAGTGGCACTGCTAACGCCACTCATGCAACTGGCGCTTTACGTAACACAATTTTTTCTTGTCGTTGTGACTTTTTTTTGCCATCAGCGTATTTACAACATATTAAAATGTATTCATGGTATTGGCAATTGAATGTCAATGTAGACAAGTGTAATGTGCTGCGAATACACAGAAAGTAAGATCCTTTATCATTTAGCTACAATACAGCAGGTCACCAACTGGAAGCAGTTAATTCCATAAATTATCTGGGAGTACGATTTAGGAATGATTTTAAATGTAATGATCATATAAAGTTGATCGTCGGTAAAGCGGATGCCAGACTGAGATTCATTGGAAGAATCCTAAGGAAATGCAGTCAGAAAACAAAGGAAGTAGGTTACAGTACACTTGTTCGCCCGCTGCTTGAATACTGCTCACCGGTGTGGGATCCGTACCAGATAGGGTTGATAGAAGAGATAGAGAAGATGCAACGTAGAGCAGCGCACTTCGTTACAGGATCATTTAGTAATCGCGAAAGCGTTACAGAGATGATAGGTAAACTCCAGTGGAAGACTCTGCAAGAGAGACGCTCAGTAGTTCGATATGGACTTTTGTTGAAGTTTCGAGAACACACCTTCACCGAGGAATCAAGCAGTATATTGCTCCCTCCTACTTATATCTAGCGAAGAGACCATGAGGATAAAATCAGAGAGATTAGAGCCCACACAGAGGCATACCGAGAGTCCTTCTTTCCACGAACAATATGAGACTGGAATAGAAGGGAGAACCGATAGAGGTACTCAAAGTACCCTCCGCCACACATCGTAAGATGGCTAGCGGAGTATGGTTGTAGATGTAGATGTATTTACACTAAGTACCACTGGGGTCAGTATGGCGCCAACTTAAATTGTTTCCTTGTTTCTTCAATGTAACATTCATGAAACAAAAGTGGTGACTGTTGTGTTGAAAAATGAAATGTCGTGTGACGAGGTCCTCCCGTCGGGTAGACCGTTCGCCTGCTGCAAGTCTTTCGGTTTGACGCCACTTCGGCGACTTGCGCGTCGATGGGGATCAAATGATGATGATTAGGACAACACAACACCCAGTCCCTGAGCGGAGAAAAATCTCCGACCCAGCCGGGAATCGAACCCGAGCCCTTTGGATTGATACTCTGTCGCGCTGACCACTCAGATACCGGGGGCGGACACTTATGTTAATGAGCTGTTATACGAAACACCTCCAACAATGAAAACGTTGTTTCCCGCTTACTTTTGTACCCACTGTTTGGATTTCTTGCATTAGTTTGTGTTGTACCTTTCCTAGTACCTCTAGATCCAGTATGACGCCATAAGCTAATCTCTCTTGTTTTCAAAATATGTGGCTTTCTCTCTCTGAGTCGATTCCAGCCAATGATATTTCGTTCTGTTTTATATTTAGAAGACATTAATATTTAATAATGGTTTTTTGCACTGAGCACCACTGGGATCAGTATCACCCCAATCTAAATTTCTTTTTGTTTCTTGAACGTAATGTTCATGAAACTAGAATCATTAATGTTACACTGAACAGCTGTAACGCTTGATTTTATTACTACATTTACATGTGACACATCTACAGAAAGACAAAAACCGTATTTCGGAAATCGTTTTTCGATGTTGTGTTTACATTTTAACGTCTGAAGTGGATTTGCTTGCCCAGCTAAATATGACATCAGGAAAACAGCTAATACAGTTTCGAATTCAGTCAACACAATCTTTATTTCTAATAAATAAAAAGCACTAGTTTGCTTTTGTTCTATAGTATTACTTTTGTTGTGTTAACTGGTTTTCGGCTTACGAGTCCATCTTCAGACATTTACCGAATATTGTCACCAAAGAAGTTACAATGTACGAGTTAACACAACAAAAGTAATACTATAGAACAAAAGCAAAGTAGTGCTTTTCATTTATTATAATGCTGTTCTACCGAGAACCGACGGAAGATTCAGTTAACATGAACTTTATGTCTATTCACTTAAATATTACAAACAGACAGCTTCATGCTCAGTCTAATATTTCTGTTTCTCCTTCACTGCACAGCAAGTCCATATTAACCGAACATTCTGAAAACAAGATGTAACTTCACAACCCAAGCACGTCATAAAGCCGATTGCGTTTACACGGTAGAGAAAATCGATTGCAAAACTGGGAAACCGGCAACTAGAAGCGAGTTTCCAAATCGATTCTGAAGTGTTTACATGACCAACCAGAAGCGGTACTAGGAAAACGGTTTAGGAAATCCTGTTCTGGGAGCCCCATGCAAACGGGGTGAACGTCAGTTCTTTGAAACAGTGCCAATATCTCCGGTGTAAACTATTCGGTGTCTATCTGACCCGACTGGTACTTAGTGAGTGAAAAAAATCGTGGTAGTAGGAGGATTGAATTATTCATGGTTAAAGAAATAGAACCACTGTACCTGGTGACCAATGTGTCGCATACGTCCTCTGCATTACACTTTTGCGCAGCTATGGTCACCAAGACAAGGTCGAAGATTGCAGTTTCACTCTCGCTTGACAATGAGCCAGCAAAAAATTCAGAACCATAAATGTTACATAAAATATCATGAAATGCTTAGTTCGTAATAAATATTAAGAAAAGTGCAAGGACAATATGGAAACACCTCACCACTTTTATTGTATCCAGTTCTTTATAATCCGTAAATGGAGCGTGACAAATTCAGCGTGCAAAATTATCATAGAATTGCATGAAAGCTACAATCACTCTTTTCTTTTTACCTTTCCGACATTCGGAACCAAAGAACAATGGCAGAATCAGAGGTATTAATGTGCCCTCTGCGCTCTTACGATATTCCATACCACAACACTTACTCTGACCCACAGCACGAGAGATATAGCAAGACATTACAGAAGCACAGTAGAAGTAACGGAGGTTTATTTATTATGGCTGTAAGGTTTAGGGGAAAGAATATGGGGTGATTCGAAAAGTAAGACCAGATTTTATTACATACAAACTGTGAAAGATATTAACACATTGCGCATGTCACTGAATAGAGAAAGGTTCGAGGCTTTACGTTCGCACAGACACTATAGCGTACACTGAACGTGACCACCATGCGTTGCTCGAGAAACATCGATACGGTTGTGCGTTTCATTCCAAGCACGAATCAAGAGGTGTCTGGTTATTGAATCGACAGCTTCAACAATTCGATTTTTCAGCTCTTGAAGAGTAGCTGACATAGGTGGGACAAAGGCTGTCTTTCACGTACCCCACAGCAAAAAATCGCAAGATGTGAGGTCTGGTCACCTGAGAGGCTACAAACAATGAACAAGTTTCTGTTGTCCACCTCTTCCCATTCAACGTTGTGGGATGGTGTTGCCAAATAACGCCGTATTTCAAGGTGAAACTGAGGCGTGTCTCCGTCTTGCATAAAAATGAAATCATTGGAGTCTTCGAGAAGATGAGGAAACAACCAATTTTGCAGCATGTCCAGACATGACATTACTGTCACAGGTCCCTCCACGAAAAAGAAAGGGCAATAAACTTTGTGAACATAAAAGGGGCAAAACACAGTTTCGATGAGTCTCTTTCATGTTCAACGACGACGCCATGATTTTATGATCCCCAGATCCTTACATTAAGGTGGTTTACATTACCCGATAGATCAAACGTCCATTCACCCGAAAAGATTAGTCTTTCGGAAAACATGTCCTCTTCTCTGGTGAACTGAAACGTAAAATTCGTATCTTCTGTTATCGTTGTGTTCTCCAACAGTTTATTGAACGTTAACTTCTTCTACAATACAATAGCTGGCTGTACAATAGATGTAGACGTCCGTTGATCTAGCCGGAGATGTGGTTCCTCTCGGTCGGCTGGTACTTCGATCGGCGGTGCAGTACAGCGGCTTAGGTGATATCCTCTCGGAGACTCTGCTATAGCGGTTGCCATTAGTAACGGACGAAGACTGGTCTGCCTTCAACCGGCAGGGCCTATATAGTGAGCTGGAGGCAATAGAAACCAGGCGTAGGAATCCGTGGCCGGATATGTCGCGGCGACCTCTGCAAGGAAAGGTTCCTATTAATCGACTGGAATCTTCGGCGTGTTTACCTGATCTCTTCGCCTGTTTGGCTGTTGGTTTGTTTCCCTCATAGCGTGGCTGTTATTCGGTGCTGCCTACCATTTAGGGGAACCCGATGGCAGACAGTACAGTTATGTTAGCTGGAAATCAAATTCCGGCTGTAACCGCAGCTTGTAAAGCTTCATTTGCATGCGTCGTTTCAGAACACGCCACACCGTTGTTTCAGGAAGCTGAAGTTCCTGGCCTCCTTGCCTTGTGGAACTCCGAGGGCTCCGTGTGAACACATTTCGGATACTCTCCACGTTTTCATCAGACGTGCACGGCCGACCAATTCTCTTCCCTTTGCATATGCAACGAACTTCCAATAATTATGTACACCAGTCATAAGTCTGCTGGTGCGTAGTCGGCTTCTTACTGGATCGACGGCGGAATGCTCGTTGCACTTGAACACAGGGTTGATTTAAATATAGAGTCCAACACAAAAAATGCTTTCTCTTGTGGTGTAGTCACCGTGTTGCTAAAAACAAACAACAGCGCATCTTTGTCAAGACTCTGAACTCTCTTCTTTCTAGTGACATGTGCAATGTGTTTCTATCTGTTATAGTTTGTTTGTAATAAACAACTGTAATTTGTTCTTTCTTTTTGAATAAGTCGCTTATGTTTTAAGGGAATTTGGGGCTGTGTAGAGTGCAAGAATACACTACGTGATCAAAAGTATCCGGACACCCACAAAAACATACGTTTTTCATATTAGGTGCATTGTGCTGCCACCTGCTGCCAGGTACTCCATATCAGCGACCTCAGTAGCCATTAGACATCGTGAGAGAGCAGAATGGGGCGCTCCGCGGAACCCACGGACTTCGAACCTGGTCAGGCAATTAGGTGTCACTTGTATCATAAGTCTGTCCGCGAGATTTCCACACTCCTAAACATCGCTAGGTCCACTGTTTCCGATGTGATAGTGAAGTGGAAAATTGAAGGGACATCTACAGCACAAAAGCGTACAGGCCGACCTCGTTTGTTGACTGTAAGAGACGACCGATAGGTGAAGAGGGTCGTAACGTGTAACAGTCATTCCTCTATCCGGACCATCACACAGGAATTCCAAATTGCGTCAGTATCCACTGCAAATACTTGACAATTAGGCGGGACGTGAGAAAACTTGGATTTCATGGTCGAGCGGCTGCTCATAAGACGCACATGACGGCCGGCCGCTGTGGCCGAGCGGTTCTGGCGCTTCAGTCCGGAACCGCGCCGCTGCTACTGTCGCAAGTTCGAATCCTGCCTCTGGGATAAATGTATGTGATGTCCTTAGGCGAGGCAGGTTTAAGTAGTTCTAAGTCTAGGAGACTGCTGACCTCAGATTTTAAGTCCCTTAGTGCTTGGAGCCATTTGAACCACACATCACGCAGGTAAATGCCAAACGACGCCTCGCTTGGTGTAAGGAGCGTAAACATTGGTCGATTGAACAGCGGAAGAACGTTGTGTGGAATGACGAATCACGGTACACAATTTGGCGATCCGATGGCAGCGTATGGGTATGCGGAATTCCCGGTGAACGTCATCTGCCAGCGTGTGTAGTGCCAACAGTTAAGTTCGGAGGCGGTGGTGTTATGGTGTGGTCGTGTTTTTCATGGAGGGGGCTTGCACACCTTATTGTTTTGCGTGACACTATCACAGCATAGGCCTACATTGATATTTGAAGCACCTTATTGCTTCCCACTGTTGAAGAGCAAATCGGGGATTGCATATTTCAACACGATCGAGCACCTGCTCGTAATGCACGGCATTTGGCGGAGTGGTTACACAACAACATCCCTGTAATGGACTGTCCTGCACAGAGTCCTGAACTGAATCCTATATGAAACCTCTGGGATGTTTTGGAACGCCAACTTCGTGCCAGGCCTCGCCGATACACATCGATACTTCTCCTCAGTGGAACACTCCGTGAAGAATGGTCTGCCATTCCCCAAGCAACCTTCCAGCATCTGATTGAACGTATACCTGCGAGAGTAGAAGCTGTCATCAAGGCTAAAGGTGTGCCAACACCATACTGAATTTCAGTATTACCGATGGTTGGCGCTACGAACTTGTAAGTCATTTTCAGCCAGGTGTCCGGATACTTTTGATCACATAGTGTTTACCTCACCTGGATAGGCACCTAGTGGAACTGAGCATGTATGACAGACATGTGAAGGTCATTTCATGCTGCTTCACCTATTTGCCAGAATTCATCAATCGTGGTAGCTGGCAAAGTGGTGGCGTTGTCAATCTGCTAATCCATTATTCGATATTTTCAAAGGGTGAGAGATCTGGGTAACGTCTTTACCAGAGCAACAGTCGATATACTCTGAATCGGGTTAGATCAGTAAAGCATGGGCAACATAGGGTCTCGCGTTATATTGTTGGTAGATAACGTCAAGGAATATCTCGTAGCTAGGGCACAGCCACATGTCTTAACGCATCAGAAATGTAACGCCTGCTGTCCAAATTACCGAAAATGAGAACTAGACGTGATCCTGTCCTGTACTTTTCTTCACGCCTTTTTCTGGGCCAGCATGAAGAAGCAGGTGTTATTTGGCAGCACTCGATCTCCTCGGAGACTCCACACGCGGGTACTCCCACGCTGTACATAGAAGTAGGAATGAATACGTGATTTCAGTCTTGCGCGCAATGTAGTTGAGGTCACTTCCTTTTTTTGTGGATTTTTCTGGAAGTGCTGCTATTTTTTATGGGTCCTGACCACATAGTTCTCGATAACTCTATTTGGTTTGAAACATGTCAGAAGAACTTCGGTCTATCGTCCTGTTGCCCTACTCATGTGGAGGTTTCCGCAGCTCTTATGTTATTAAAATGGATACTCTATAATAGCTCCTGGTACTCATATTCTGTGCCAACGCTCAAATGCAACAGTGTCTGTGTTTTATGAGTCTCGAGATTTTGGTCTTCGAATTGTAACTTTTTCCAAATGTTTCCTGGTGTGATTCTTTATTATTTTCGTGATTGTTCCCGTATTCAGTTCCTGGTGAAGGCCTCTTGTGCAGGACGCTCTTGGGACTTTCAGAATGAATAAACATCTGTTTTGGATGACCTGTAGTGTCTTGATGTTATATGGACTAGTAGTCTCCCAAGTCGAACACCGTATGTCATTGCTTTTGCAATTGTAAATTTTTGGAGTCTGAGTTTTGTCCTTGTATTCACTTGGTTTCTGGCGAGAAAGAAGAGCAGTTAGTGAATTTGTCTATTAATGGTTTTTGTGGAGTATCTTCTTGTCTAGAATAATAGAGTAGATAGTATAATAATAAAGTAGATATCTAATTCGGTCAGGGAAGTAATAGCTGTGTTGCGAGTGGGTTCGGACGTTTGCGGGTGAACATGACCGATATTGTATTGTCCGCGTTTAATTTGATCAGATTTTCACTGTCCCACTGCGCTGTTATCGTTAATTGTCTCTGGAGTCTGTAGATCGTCGCATTAACTAATCTGGTTGCTCGTTATTAAAGCGGTATCGTCTGCAAACTGGGCTATCACCCCTTGCGGGACGACCGGTAAGTTATTCACGTAAAGTACGAAAAGTACGCGGGACAACACTGAGCATTGAAGTAGGCCTTCGTCGAGGTATTTGGTGCTTCATCGTTGACCACGAAGTTTAACTAATGATCTCATTCTCTGTAGAAAATTATCTATAAGCTTGATGATGTAGTCTGCTATGACTGTAGCAGACTATATAGTTTAGTCATTAGTTTGGCCTTCCACACCCTATCGTAAGCTTTCTCGGTGTCCAGTAATAGAGCAACCGTGTCATTTGATCGCTTCATGTTATATGCAATACACTCCGTTATTGTTATTAGTTTTAATTCTGATGATAAGGTTTTTCGGAACGCTAATTGGTCAGATCCTATTATACCATTCTCAACTATTGGTTATCGCACTGTTGGCGCTTCTCTTTCAGCCATGTCAACGGGCGCAGCAACAGTGCTCACCGGCCGCCGTGATGTTAGCAAGTGGTGTTCCAGTCATCGCCTTACTGCTCGTCTCGGTATTTGTTTTTTAGTCAAACAAGCTCATTTCCTGAATCAAGGTACTTCACTTACCTGTACGGTACGGTAAGCCAAGTGAACAGTATATCTGTCCTCTTGGGCGCTAGCCAAAAAAAAAAAAAAAAAAGGTTCAAATGGCTCTGAGCACTATGGGACTCAACTGCTGTGGTCATCAGTCCCCTAGAACTTAGAACTACTTAAACCTAACTAACCTAAGGACATCACACACATCCACGCCCGAGACAGGATTCGAACCTGCGACAGTAGCAGTCGCACGGTTCCGGACTGCGCGCCTAGAACCGCGAGACCACCGCGGCTGGCGGGCGCTAGCCATCTGACACTACAGAATGATGAATGCCGTTGAGTTCTGCCCATCTGAGTCCGTCGATTCCGTATGCTCATAACAGTCGTGGGATCTCGACAAGTCTCGAGAGGCCATGATACTGTCGCTCCCGAATTCCTACTGCTAGACGGGGACTTAATCGAAAAGTTTACATTTCGAATACATTTGCAATAAACAGGATAAATTACTGAAGTCAGTGACAGCTCGATACCACACTTTTGCAATTATCTCCCCAATGCCTCGTTTCTGGACCCATGTTCACTGGAATGTTGTGCATCTGTATACGAGGGTTGGAACTTTAATAATGGCAACTACACTCCTGGAAATTGAAATAAGAACACCGTGAATTCATTGTCCCAGGAAGGGGAAACTTTATTGACACATTCCTGGGGTCAGATACATCACATGATCACACTGACAGAACCACAGGCACATAGACACAGGCAACAGAGCATGCACAATGTCGGCACTAGTACAGTGTATATCCACCTTTCGCAGCAATGCAGGCTGCTATTCTCCCATGGAGACGATCGTAGAGATGCTGGATGTAGTCCTGTGGAACCGCTTGTCATGCCATTTCCACCTGGCGCCTCAGTTGGACCAGCGTTCGTGCTGGACGTGCAGACCGCGTGAGACGACGCTTCATCCAGTCCCAAACATGCTCAATGGGGGACAGATCCGGAGATCTTGCTGGCCAGCGTAGTTGACTTACACCTTCTAGAGCACGTTGGGTGGCACGGGATACATGCGGACGTGCATTGTCCTGTTGGAACAGCAAGTTCCCTTGCCGGTCTAGGAATGGTAGAACGATGGGTTCGATGTCGCTTTGGATGTACCGTGCACTATTCAGTGTCCCCTCGACGATCACCAGTGGTGTACGGCCAGTGTAGGAGATCGCTCCCCACACCATGATGCCGGGTGTTGGCCCTGTGTGCCTCGGTCGTATGCAGTCCTGATTGTGGCGCTCACCTGCACGGCGCCAAACACGCATACGACCATCATTGGCACCAAGGCAGAAGCGACTCTCATCGCTGAAGACGACACGTCTCCACTCGTCCCTCCATTCCGCCTGTCGCGACACCACTGGAGGCGGGCTGCACGATGTTGGGGCGTGTGCGGAAGACCGCCTAACGGTGTGCGGGACCGTAGCCCAGCTTCATGGAGACGGTTGCGAATGGTCCTCGCCGATACCCCAGGAGCAACAGTGTCCCTAATTTGCTGGGAAGTGGCGGTGCGGTCCCCTACGGCACTGCGTAGGATCCTACGGTCTTGGCGTGCATCCGTGCGTCGCTGCGGTCCGGTCCCAGGTCGACGGGCACGTGCACCTTCCGCCGACCACTGGCGACAACATCGATGTACTGTGGAGACCTCACGCCCCACGTGTTGAGCAATTCGGCGGTACGTCCACCCGGCCTCCCGCATGCCCACTATACGCCCTCGCTCAAAGTCCGTCAACTGCACATACGGTTCACGTCCACGCTGTCGCGGCATGCTACCAGTGTTAAAGACTGCGATGGAGCTCCGTATGCCACGGCAAACTGGCTGACACTGACGGCGGCGGTGCACAAATGCTGCGCAGCTAGCGCCATTCGACGGCCAACACCGCGGTTCCTGGTGTGTCCGCTGTGCCGTGCGTGTGATCATTGCTTGTACAGCCCTCTCGCAGTGTCCGGAGCAAGTATGGTGGGTCTGACACACCGGTGTCAATGTGTTCTTTTTTCCATTTCCAGGAGTGTATTTATTTACAGCTCGTACAAAATAGATAGGTGTTTCAAAGATTTACTGACCTTCAAAGTAGTCACCAGCATTGCGTATAACCCGTTGCCAGCGACGTGGAAGTCGTAGGATACTCTTAGCTGTGCCATTTGTGTTGACAGTTCGAGCAGCGCGATCTATTGCCCGACAGATTTCTAGCAGTTCTGAAGCGATACCGAGCGAGGTGGCGCAGTGGTTAGCACACTGGACTCGCATTCGGGAGGACGACGGTTCAATACCGCGTCAAGCCATCCTGATTTACGTTTTCCGTGATTTTCCTAAATCACTCCAGGCAAATGCCGGGATGGTTCCTTTGGAATAGCACGGCCGACTTTCTTCTCCGTCCTTCCCTAATCCTATGAGACCGATGACCTCGCTGTTTGGTCTCTTCCCCCAAACAGTCTAATCCAGTCCAAAATCCCAAATCCACCCACTCTGAAGTGAATACCGTGATGTGTTTCCTTCAGTTTAGAAATCGAGTTGAACTCGCGAGGGCTTCAGTCAGGGGAGTGCAGTAGGTGGTATAGCACTTAGCAGCTCCATCAGTTAAGCAAATCAGTAACAACTTGCACTGTACGTGCTTTAGCATTGTCCTGCAAAATGATGGTAAGGTCCTGCAAAAAGTGTCATCACTTCTGTCTTTATGCTGTTCATTTTTGGAACACAACCTACCACCAGGTTAGAGACAGAGATGATGACACTTTCTGCAGGATCTGAAGATCAGTTTGCAGGACAATGCCAAAGCACGTGCAGTACAAGCTGTTATTGATTTTTTTAACTGATGGGGCTGCTAAGTGCTATACCACCTACTGCACTCCCCTGACTTAAGCCCTCGTGAGTTCAACTCCATTTATAAACTGAAGGAAAAACTTCACGGCATTCGCTTCAGAATTGCTACAAATTCGTCGCCTCTCGAACTGCACTGCTGAGAGTATCCTACAACTTCCATATCGCTGGCAACGATTTATACACAATGCTGGTGACTACTTTGAAGGTCAGTAAATCTTTGAAACACTTGTCTATCTTGTACGAGCTGTAAATAAATAGTTGCCTCTATTTAAGTTTCAACCCTCGTACTTTCACTGCTCAACTCTTCGGTGTCAACTATAATAAACCATTTATATCTCGAGAACTGCAAACACATTCAACAGAATATGTTAATATCAGTATCTAAAAGGAAACTTGCAAACAGATACGAAACCTAAACAACCAGGAACATTTTATTGTTTCTATGTCACACTGTTAGCTACAAGCGGACGTCCATCAGCCAAGTGAAGATTTAAGCTGACACGCAAGTCTACTCAGGAGACAATCTTGCACGGTACCTCAAAACAACATCAGTACAGTGTCTGGGAAAGGCTCAAGACTCATCTACAGTCGCAGCCAACAAGGGCCAAGCTGGACATTCTACAAATGATGTTACTCAACGTCCACTTACAAGAGTAGAAAAACCTGAGCAAATACTCTCAGCGAACCAGTTCGGATTCTGCAGCAAACTAGCTTCTTGGCTTCTCTTCGTCTCAATCTGAACCACTTTCTCAGGCGTCCTTGATTTTTATTGCACTTCACAGTAACTTGCAGAGTAGAGATGTAGGTGTAGTCATCCAGGATTTTGAGTAGTCAATGAGTGAACTGTTGATCCAGTCAAGTATAAGACACAACTTTATTCAATATTCCCAATTAGGTTAACCAGATTTACACCGTGCATCGGACATTTAGTCTGTATCCATCAAATGCTCTTGGTGTCGAACATATAACTCTAGCAGGAAAAGAATCCATCTCCACCGAAAGTAGTAGTTGTTATGCGTGGGCTGCTTACATGCAGCAGCTATATAACCTCATCATAGGGCCAGATAAGGCTAGACAGCGGTTACCCCAAAAATGTCGGCAGCACAGATTACTAACAATTTACAACAACGTATTAATAGAAATTTAACATCACTTAACTGGATAAGGCAAAGTGATTTAATGTTCTCCAGCTGAGATCTATTTTTGAGCACTAGTTAAGTACCGAAACCAGTGAGTGGAGTCAGTCTGTGGCAACTTTGGACCTAGGGAGGAAGGTCAATGAAATCATAGAAGAACTTAATTCAGCAACATTGTTGTGCAACAGAACAAAATCTGACGACAGCAACAATCTTTATTTGTTTTGGGAGAGATTTCTGTAGACGAAATAGAGGTTACTGTGCAAGAGGTAGCGTCACTCCTGGACTGTTCTATAATGGTCCGCCTCACGTAGCACACGCCACATTCACATTATTCTAATTAACAAAGAACTGTCAGATCTGAAACAAGTGGTAAGTGCTCAAAAAAAATTTCTTGGGCTCACCAAAGATTGAACTCCGGAGTTTTGGATTTACTGTGTGACACTTACCCATGGAGACACAGTAGAAAATGATGTCGAACCTTCCCGAAAGAAAATTACAGACATTTTAGCTGAAAGTCTATTTGAAGATAAATGAGAGAAGAACCAATGTTCTGAAGTGTTCACAGAACATGGATGAAAATGTTAACATTGAGTTGAAGGTGGAACAAAACTGGCACGTTAGACATTTGGAGTGTCTTGTTTCTTCTGATGGAAGACCTAAAAGATATGCCCACTCATCTTTGAATAGTGCTGGAGAACATGTACTGCAAACTGGGTGCCTATTACGAATTTAATGTTTAACTTGGAATTTTAAATAATAATAGAGACTGCTGTTGTGTGGCGTTGAAATACTATTGCTATGTGGAGTTAAGCATTAGACTTTAAATTCTCAAACGGCACCTCATTTGCCGTACTTGATTTCGAGCCTAATTCAATTTTTTCTCTAATGTACAGGGTGGATATGGTTAAACTTTCGCTACTTGAGCCAGTGGAGACGGAAAACTATTTGCTGTATGGATATGCAACTTTATGGGAATAATTTTCAAACTGTGCTTGAGCCGTGGGGGCTTTAATTTTGGCGGGCATGGTACTCCGCTGGCGCCACTAACGACTTGGATTGCCAATATTGATGTGATCATACGTGGGAGCTAGGATCTTTGGTCGAGGCGTTTATTGTTGGTTTGGCGGGCCCTGGTATTGACAGTTACATGGAAGCACGTGATTGGCAAGTTGTTGGTTTTGGGGGACCCCTACTGTCCGGTACGGACGTCGAGTGTTTAAATCGGTCAGAGGCAATCCTTGCCGGCTGGATCAAGGATTGGTAGTGGCGGATGTGGGAAGAGCAGTGGACGCCGCTTGCAACCTGACCGGCAAGTTCCCGGGCTACTCTGCAAGCTTAAATTTTACGGCACCTCAAAGACCGCCTGTACGGATTGGAGGCAATAAACCCCGGACTTGGAATCCTGGAAGTCACGGCTCCTTCTCATCTGAATGGAGTTAAGTGCTCTTTTTTTATTGGTGCTTGTTGACGTAAGGTAACGTCTGTGTTAATGTCGAATTAGACCTGTTATATTAACGAGGCTGTGAATGTTAGTGGGTATGGTCATCGGTTAGTGCACACAACATGAATAGACGTGGCTTGAGTACTTAAAGCACCACTCAGCTTTGATGTCCTGGGTCGGTGAGCTACGAAGCTCGTAGTGATTGGACAGCTCCACACATGCTCCGACACTGCGCAAGGACCACCAGCGGACCCAGCTTATACTCCAGGCCGTACTCCGCGTAAGTGTGCAAGCATGCTCTGTTATGAATTGAGTTGATCAAATTGAAATAGCAACATAGTTTATGTCTAAGGCAAGAGAGAGTATTCCCTAGTCATTGCATTAGCATCAGCAGGTGCTGATATTTCACCCTCCTAATTTTTAAGTAATTTGAAAGAGTGTTAAGCCTGTGTGTGTAGTCGCTTCTGCAATATGTTAATATTGGTTACATCCTAGGTATTCTTGTCTATAGCCTTATTTGCGCAGATTGCTGTTCCCTTCTGATGTCTTTTGGTAGGGCAGTTTTGCTAGTGGACGACGCTTTTCTGTTTCCTAGACCCAGAGCAGAGGTGTGTTTTCCTTCTGCTGTGACGACGCTTCCGTCGTCGCATGAGGTCTAGGTTGGCCCGTAATCTGCTGCCTCTATCAGCTGTATCGTGTTGGCTCGAGTTAAGTAAAGCTGATAGTTTTGTAGGTGCATTGCGAATTCAGTAAACACATAAGCTTTGACTCGTGTTCTGCAAGCCCGAAGTTCGTCCTTACTACACCTGCTCTTTACTACTCGTTTAAATCTTGCACCCTTACTGCTACTTCTGAAGCATGTTAAGTTTTAAGGCCTTTTACTTGTGAATGTGAACTCTTCACCTTTACCTTTTATCCACAACCATCAGCTAACTGCCTGTTTGTTGCCTGTTAGCTGTGATAGCCACCTACTGCATTTACTAGCTTATCTTGTATTTTACCGGGTTGTATATTTATTTAAGGATCATTGTCAATGTTTCTGCTGGTGTTTACCAGCTGAGAGTCACATTTAAATTGAATGCCTTCCCAGCTTTGCTTGTATTTTGGTGGAGTGTGTATTTTACTGATAAGAGAGTTTATTAAGGATTATACATTGTTAAGGGCTTTCCAAAAGCCGAAATGAGTGGCGTGAATTGTTATCGATTCTGAATTCTGGATGGTCGTTATACATTTGTTTAACGCGTTATCCATGCTTGGTAATTATTGGTACATTTAGTGGCAGTCATTTGTAAGTCATTTTACTGATAAAACTCAGTGTGTTGGAACAGCTTGAAGCCATATCTAGTTGGTGTGACTTCTTATGTGTATTTGGGGACTGTATATTCCTGGTTTCAAGCTCTGTTCTTAATGGTATAAATTAATAAAGTTTGTTATTAATGAATTGATCCTGTTCAGTTCTTTAAATGATTGTGAGTGTTGTTGTTCTTCTAATAAGGTTTTTAAGTTATAATTATAGTAATTGCTATTAAGCAATAAAGTGTATTTCATGAAACAACAGGTGACGAAATGTGTGGGTCTATCTCCCGCGTGTTTTTCCTTAAAATCATCCCAATCCTTGGTGTGAGATATAAGTGCTCTGCTATATTTCCGTTGTTAGTGGTGTTAAAGCCATGATTTGCCTTTAGGCGCCATTACTGTTACGGTCCCGTAGGTTCGAAACACGCGCATCAGTGTGCATTATAGTTGCATATAGTGAACGTGGATCTGGAGGAGGTGAGCTGGGCTTCACTTTTAAAGCTTCTTATCAAAACAACGGCAGTAGTGCTGCTGGCCTTCGACAGCGCGCATTAAAGGACTACGAAGAAGTCCTCTTGCCACACAGGGAATAAAAAATTTGATTTGGAAGTTGGAATTAATTGGAGATTTGGGAATCGCTTCTCAAGGAGGCCGACGGACAACTACGACACAAATTGTTGAAGAACTTATTGTTGCCATGGCTAAGAATGCTGGACGCAATGTGCGACCTTCAAGCACTGCACAACCTGTGTCACGACAACTGAAGATTCCATGGTCCTCCATTCGAAAAGCGCTGCGAGGAATTGTGAAATGCTATCTCTAGTGCGGTGTTCCAAGCTGTTGTGGATGCAGACTGTCATCACACTGAGCAACGTTTGTAACATGGAACGTAAGCATGGTACGCGATTAACAAATGTTACCCTCTCACGTGGAAATTAAAAATATGTTTATTTTAACATTTTATTTGGAATTTTTGTTCGGAATGTCCTTATCAATGTTTTCTAAAAGTTTCATTGTTCTACGATCACTCTTATTCTCAAATAGCGAAAGTTTAATTATAGCCACCTTGTATTTCATTTCTCACTTTTAGACGAATCATCTCAGAAAAAATAATACTTTTCTTCAAACTTTTCTGTTTTGTAATTGTAAGTAGGCTGTTTAGGTTTTTATGTTGGCAACGCCACGTAGCGTTCTGTATGAAAATCACTGACTGTGCTGTGTGCAGTCTGTGGCTGGTTGGCATTGTTGGAATATTCGCTGTTGGGCAGTTGGATGTGAACAGCTCGTAGAGTTGGGCAGTTGGAGGCAGTGTTGCCAATTTAGCGACTTTGTCGCTAGAAATGGCGACTTTTGCATTCGTCTTAGCGACAAAAAAAATTTTTAGCGACAAAAATTATTTAGCGACTTATCTGGCGACTTTTGAAGTACTGACGACTTTTCAAGTACAAATCAAAACTATTTTGGGCCAGTATTTTCATTAACAAAACTAAGATTTTAGCTATAGAATGGGTACTACACTGACTTTGTTCTAGATTTACCAAGTTAAATTAAGTTCTTAGCAAATCGAGTAGCATTGTTCAGCATTTGGTAAACCTGAATGTGGGAATTGCCTACAGAGTAAGAAAACCTTGACTATAGAACAATTCATTATTCATTACCCACTAGCCTGTTATCGTCGATAGCGTATCGATCTATAATACTTCAACTTTTGAACTCCCTTTATTTTTCGAATTGACAAAAAACATACGTAATATTAAGTATAATAAAATACATTTCCGTCCAGCAACCTCTAATTTTTCGAAATGTTAACTCGCAGTCAATTTATTACCGCATGCACAGTGGTAACGCAACAACAATTCGGTGGGGGTATCTCAGACATTATTACGTTTTAAACAATGAACAATAGGACTGATATCGAGTTACCGAGTGAGTAGATTGTTTCATGACCTCTAGTTCGCCTGAGTTTTAATGTATTTTCAGTGACTGTAAATTGGTGAAACTTATGTTGTGGTGGCTTACATAATGGATTTACCACAGAAGAAGAAGCAGTACGCTCAAAAATATCGGGATGCGTGGGAAGCAGAACCTGAATTCAATGGGTGGCTGAAACCAGTCGTTGGAGACTTATCGAAGGCAAGATGTCAAGTATGTGCAACAGAGTTTTATGCTAAATTGTGTGATATTAAAAAGCATTCGAAAACTATTAAGCATAAACAAAAAATTGATTTAAAAAAAACACAAACCACCTTACCTGTGAAAATTGTTCCGAAAACTACAGTTAGAATAGCAAGCAGAGCGGAAGGCGCCCTTTCTTTATTTGTTGCTGAACATTGTTCTATTTTAGCCGTAGATCATTTAGGAATACTGTGCAAGAAGGTGTTTTCCGGTGATGAGGGCGCTAAAAATATGCAATTACATCGTACAAAGTGCACTAACATTATAACTGAAGTTTTGGCTCCATATTTTACACAATCATTGGTTGAAGATATAGGTAACCAAAAATACAGCGTACTAATAGATGAATCCACAGATGTATCAATATCTAAAATGCTAGGGATCGTTATACGGTACTATAGTGTAAACAACCAAACCATTAGATCAGCATTTCTCAAACTCGCTGTAGTAGAAACTGCAGATGCAAGAAATCTGGCTGCTGTTCTTGTGAATTCTTTGAAAGATCTCAAACTTCCAATCGCTAATATGGTAGGAATTGGCACAGATAATGCTTCTGTAATGGTTGGAATAAACAATGGGCTTTTCGAACAACTCAAGAGAGAATATGGTTTGAAGCATTTGGTATTGATCCGTTGCATTTGTCACTCTCTTCAGCTTGCAGTTTCGCACGCCTCAGTGAATACCATACCTAGAAACATAGAGTTTCTTGTACGGGAAACCTACAATTGGTTCTCCATTTCACCCAAAAGACAAGAGGAATATAAAAAGGTTTATGAGACAATAAATTGTGGAAAACAGCCACTAAAAATTTTGAAGGTCTGTGCAACACGTTGGCTTTCAATTGAACCAGCAATACGAAGAATTCTGGAGCAGTGGGAAGAACTAAAGCTACATTTTTCACTTGCCATGGTTCAAGACAATTGTTACACTGCCGATCTTTTGTACAAGATGTATTGTGACGAATCAAATCATCTTTACATGTTTTTCCTTAAACATGCTTTAAAAGACGTACAAATAGCAATAAAAGCTTTTGAAGGAGAAGACAATGACCCCACTAAATTACTAGATACACTTGTATTTCTCATGCAGTCACTCGGACAAAACATAGTTTTTCCAACTGTTGATTTGTTGACAACACCAGTTCCAAGCGAATGTATGTACGCAAATCCGAACCTTGGCTTTATGTTTGAACAGAAATTGTCTGAGTCAAGTTTGTCTGAAGAAAATAAAGTTTATGTGAAGAAGAGATGCATTCAGTTTAGTCTGAAACTCATTAAAGAAATTCAACAAAGACTGCCAAGTAACGTTACGATCCTCAAAAAAATGTCAATGCTGAATGTTGAAGAAACACTAAAAGTGAATAAAAACAATGCTGTAGCGGATGTAGCCAAAGAATTGGGTTTTAGTGGCGATTTCATAGACGGTATGCTGCAAGAATGGCATAATATTAACTTCATTAGGTGGAATAACACTACTAACACTGTTCGATTTTGGAGTGAGGTTTTGCAGTATAAAAATGCCGCAGGGGAGAATCCTTTTTCTTTGATTTCACAGCTAGCAATGACTGTTCTATGCCTACCGCATTCAAATGCAGAAGTGGAAAGAATATTCAGTTCTATGAACATTATAAAAACTAAACAACGTAACAGATTATCGTTAAAGACAATTAATGCTTTGATCGTATTGAGAGACCAGCTGAAGAAACAAAATAAAGATTGTGCCTCTTTTGACATACCGTCAGACGTATTGGAGCTTATTGGAACGAACAAAAGTTACTCTTTTGCGACAAGACCAGTCGAACTGCAACATCATCTTTTGAGCGACGTTCAACCCTCTACATCAACTATAGTTCTGTCAGAGCATGAAACAGAAGAGTTATTCGGTCTTCTGAGTGACGACGATGAATAGCTCACATACCGGTATGTATATATTTTGTAACCTAATTTGAGTTCTTGCTTTCTTTTGTTACAAATATAGTTGTATATTTCTAGTATATTGGACTACTGTCATTGAAACAACAATTTATGTGTTGCGTCAATTATAATAACATGTTTAATTAAACGTTAGCGTATTTTATATGTATGTTGTTGCAAGCGATGCGTCATTTAATTAAGACAATACAGCAATTACGTATGAGACAATTTTTATTAATATTTTATTAACTCCACCCCCCCCCCCCCCACTCACACACTGGCTTATTGCACCATTCACAACACGAAATTTTCAGTACACCCCTAGTAAAATCAGTTTTAGCGACTTTCTAGCGACTTTTGAAATTGAATCTAGCGACTCGGGTTTTTTAGAGTTGGCAACGCTGGTTGGAGGTGAGCCGCCAACAGTGGTGGATGTGGCGAGAGAGATGCCAGACTTTTGAAAGGTTACTGTAAGCAGACTATCTGGACCTGTGTCCACCAGATAAAGGAAATTTGTAGAGATGGTTGTCATGAACTGATAAATATATAGCATGACTTTTGAACATTATTAAGGTAAATACATTGTTTGTTCTCTACCAAAATCTTTCATTTGCTATGCCTATCAGTAGTTAGTGCCTTCAGTAGTTAGAATCTTTTATTTAGATGGCAGTATTGGCGCTCGCTATATTTCATTAGTTCGAGTAACGAAGATTTTTGTGAGGTAAGTGATTCATTAAAGGTATAGGTTATTGTTAGTCAGGGCCATTCTTTTGTAGGGATTATTGGAAGTCAGGCTGCGTTGCGCTAAAAATATTGTGTCAGTTTAGTGATGATCAGAATAAGTAAAGAGAGTACGTTCAGTTTTTCTCAGCTGTTTGAAAATCAAATAACTTAAGAGGTTTTCCAGCACTGTCATTGTTTAATTTTTTCTAATGGGACGTTTCAGTATATGTTAAATAAATCATTTAGATATCTAAGGAATATCAGTGGAACACCGGAGATTGGCGTATTTACAAAGGAGCTGCAGTTTGTTTCCTTTACTGGTTTTGCAGTGCCGCAGGTTCGTCCACAGAAGGGCAGCAGATACGTTTTCGGTGCGGACTAAACCGCGATACTGCGATACGGCACGCAAGAGCCGCTTCTCCCGCGTGGGCGGGCTTTGACGCATTGCTGGGGAGAAGGCGGCCTCGCCGAGGGCGAAGGCAAAGGCGGAGGACCCTCAGCGCGCTGGCAGCGAGATCGTCCGGGCCCGTAAAGGCGATGACTGTTCGCCGGTTAACAATCCGTGAAACGCAGCCAGGCATCCGGGCGGGCCCGAATCCTAAGTGGTCTCAACTTTGCCGGAAAGATAAGGGCGGCTACGACGAGAGCGACTCAAGCGCGAGCGTGAAAATTCCGAGCACTCCGGCAGTAATTATTGAGAAGGGAACTTGGAACGCATTATCTGATTGCCAGGATCTCTGGGCACAGCGTTAGCGTTAGCTGCGTCTTCACCGACCGACAACTTCGCCTACCTACAGTTCTCCCCGACGGAGCAAGTAGTAATTTCTCTGGAAGGGTAAGTACATAAAAGCACTCCAGTGACTACTTAAAAACTCTGATGTTGCTTTCTGGCCACATGACACTACTTTCTTGCTCAGCTACCTGTCACCGTCTGTATGTACACCTGTACTACTTTTTATATCCCATGAGTGTAAATCACACAGCTATTCATTAACATTGTTGTCTCTACTAGCTGAGTAGCCGAAAGTATCTGGATATGTATTTAGAGTATATTGTATTAGACCATCTCCTAATTTCCCCTCTCTCTCTTTTCACCTCCACCTCCCCTTCTCCCATCCATATCTTCTTCCCACTTCTCCATCTTCTCCTGCTCCTCCCTCTACCCATTTTCTCAACCTCTAAACTCTGTTCATGTCCTCCTCCCCCTCTCTATGTACATGTGATCTCCCCCTCTCTCTGTCCATTCGCTCCTCCCCCCCTCTGTCTATCTGCTCATTCCCCCTCAGTCAGTCTCACCCTACCCTTCTGACTATCTGCTTCTTTCCCCTCTGTCCATCTGATCCTTCCCGCAGAGTCCATCTCGTCTTTCCCATCTATCTATTCCTTGGTCCCTCTCTCTCTTCCTCCAATCCCTTCTCTCTGTCTGTTCACCTTCTCCTCCCCCTCTTCGTTTCCATATCCTCTCCATCACTCACTCTGTCCACCTTTCCTACTCCTCACTCTGTCCATTTCCTCCTGTCCTTCTCTCTGTCCATCTTCTCCTACACCTCCCTCTTTCCATTTGCTCCTCACCCTCTCTCATTCCACCTGCTACTATCCTCTCTGTCCATATGCTCGTTCCCTCTCCGTCCATCTACTACTTCCCCCTAAGTCCATCTCCTCCTCCCCATTTACCTACTCCTCATCCTCAACCTCTTCCTCCCCATCCCTCTATCCATCTCCTCCTCCCCTTTCTCTGTCCATATCCTCTTTCTCCCTCTCTCTATCCACCTCCTCTCGTTCCTTTCGCCACTCTCTACCTCCACATCTTCCTTTTGACTGTCCATTTCCTCCTCCCCTCTGTACATCTCCTCCTCTCCCCACTCTCTTCTTGCCCCTCTCTCTGTCCAATGGCTCCTCTCCAATTTCTCTGTCAATTTCTCCCTCCTTTCTCCATCTCTACCTCCCCACAATCTGTGTGCATCTCCTTCTTCCCCCTCTCCGTCTGGCCATCTCCCCTTCCCCATTTCTCTCTCCACTTTCTCATTCCTAGTGCAATAGTAAACTGGTGGTTCTTAACCCCATGGTACTTATTTCCAGATAATAAGTATAACGTGTACCACGTTTGGTTGAAATCGATCAAGAGGTTTAAGAGGAACTTTTTACGCGCGTCTTCGACTGTGTACGCGCTTGTCACATATCCTTCACATATTTTCAACATATTTTAATAATATTAGTACACGTATTTCGCGCTGCAGTTTCGTTTTCACGCAGCTCAACGTTTATGAGATCGCATTCCTTAACTTATGTGTCATGCAATGATATGATTTTACAGGTGTGTGTATACTGGCTGCGAAATGTGTTAGGATGGAGTTAGTATTAAGGAAGTAATAGATTAAAATGTTATGAACGACGTGTCTAGTTTCCAAATATCTCAGTGTTTATGATGTCATATCTCCAAAACCATCTGTCGCGAAATGATATATTTTTGCACACTCATTCAGTGCTGTATGTGAATAGCGTCTGCAAAATGTGTTGCGAATAGAGTTAGTAGTACAGAAGTAATAAAAGGTCATGCCTGATGCAGCACTTTTAGTACATCAACGGCGAAAATAATGTAAGCGATAAACTTTTTTCCTTTCATCATTTTGTGGCGGCGTAAGCGAGAAAAAGTCTCTTAAAGGTTTGAAACTACGAGTATGTGTCAAGTTTCTTGCAAGTCACTAAGTGTTCTCAGTCTCAAATATTGGATGAATGTAGTCTATTTGCGTATAGTGAGCTATCATATTTTTTCATCCCCCCCCCCCCCTCCCCCTTGAGAGAGAGAGATGGTTCTTATCCCCACAGTGGTTCTTTCAAGACAGTAAGTGAAATGTGTACCAAGTTTGATTGAAATCAATACGGTGATTTAGCAGGAGATGTAGAGCGGACACCCTTATATACGTCCACTTTTGTAATATACATGGTTATATGGATACCTGTTAGCCATTCACCTGTATTAATCATTTCTTTTTTATATAACAAATTAGACAATTTTGTATACGTTTCTCAGGTTTATGTTTTGTACAGTGAAGTTTTGGGGTTCTAAGCCCATTTTCTAGTGTTACTGTTGCAAAGAAATTATTCATCTGTCCTGGTGCACTAAATGAGTGTGTAGTTATCAAAGAAATTTGATGGTGATTCGAAATAGTCTGAAAGAAACTCAAAGTCTTGTACCAATATCTACCAAATTTTGTGCAGATACTCATCAGATAATGGGTATAGGATTATTAACCTTTCATTCCATTCTGAGGTGATATCTATCATCAAAATCAGTGTTAGGTGTGACAATCCCATCCCCAGGGGACACAAATACACTATTGTATTCTCTATGACATGAAAACAAACAGTCTCTAAGTGTCATCAAGAGGCATTTCTTGCCATGTCCAAGAGAGATGCTGTGTGGATGACGCTTCAAGGGATTGGACACACCAGTCCGGATCCTACATTCCTCAAACTATTGATGGAGTGAACTGCAGTGTGACGCCTTGCATTTTTATGATAGAACATGCCATTTAGTACTCTGGTCATTCACAGTATGATAACACTGCCCAGCAATCAGTCTTCTTTCAACATGTGCCGGATCAGTCATATTATCCTAGCCAGTAGTATCCCAGGAGTTGCATCGGTCTCCATAACCGCTGATTCCTGTGTTTATGACTAGATTCACTACAGGCACGTTGGCGTCGATGTAATCATCACAGACGAAAGCGATACTCATCGCTGAACAATACAGAGCACCATTCAGTGTGCCATTCAGCCTAGCTCCACGCCAAGTGAGTATCTGTTGTCTTTGGCATTGTGTCAGTGGTAATCTTAATTCACCTTCCAGTAATCTTTTCTAACAGTTCGTGGTGACATACAGAGTTTCTGGTGGTGTCCTTCTTTTGGAAAGACGTTCCTAATCTTCTTGTTACGCTGTTGTCCTGAGTCCATATCATGCCCCCCCCCCCTTCACGCAGCAATTGCACTGCAGTCAGCTACTGTGCGATCTGTTGGTACGACGCTTCCATGTTTCTCATACGAATCATTCCCTAAATCCAAAACATGGTGATAAGCTGCACAAACACACCTCTGTGGAGCGGGACGAGGTGGGTGGTGTAGAGCGGGGAGAGAGATTGGGGGAGGGGCGGTCATGCTCACCACATCTGTGGTGGTCTCGACAACGTTATATGTGCCCCCTAGGTCATTCTAAATGACGAGCACCTCATAGAGCTCAGTCTTGATTGGCTGGGTACAGGATTGGTGAGCTCAGGTATTCTGAGCTGGGGACCAGTAAGTGTCGCCAGTCCTTCGTTACCATAAACTTTGAGCATCCTTCAGTGACCACTGGGCGGCGCGGGGAAACAGTGTTCTGCATCACAGGTGTGAGGATCTTGGCTTAAGTGCCCGGATCGCTAGAGTGGTCCTAACATCAGTTTTCTTCTATATATAAAAAAAAGAAAACTTCAGTCTTAAGGCGTCCGTCGTACTAATGGCATTCACGAATGTTGAAGGGGAATAGTGATTATTAGCCAACCTTTGGGTAGCCTTCCACACGACAATTGTGTAAGGTTTAATTAGGCAAATGAGACTCTGTCTGAGAGGAGAAATGATTCCCAAGCTGAGCCACAGCAACGGCTCCTTATCGATTCTTCCCTGCCTTCCGTAACTGTATGTGTCTTTGGCGCCACATTTCCTTTGTGTATGGATACTCCTTATGAAGCAACTGCTCTGGTGGTGCACCAAGGAGGAGGCGGCGGCGGCGGCGGCAGCTGTGGCGAAACCCGGAGGGAGGCGGTACCACGAGGGCAAGCGAACAGCCGGGTACGGCGGACCAGGACGAACAGCGGCCCGGGCTACCAGCGGCAGCTATTATTTCTCTGGTGCTTTTTTTTTGGTCACGCCCTTAGCGTTTCTCGCCTGCTACGGCGTCCTGTTGTATGAATGCCATTGGACTTGACGTCTGTTGGTTTGTGGCTCAGGTGATTCAGTGCTGAGTGTGACTGGATATTTAATGCTGCCCTGACAATATTCAACTCGCCTTCGCCTTTCTTGCACAGTGGTCGTACTACAAGAGTTTATGGCTTTTCCTGATCTTGGCGGCTTCCTGAAGAGCTGAATTTAACGTGGCTACAGATCGGGCTCCTTTTTTATTCATTGGTATTATTTTATTAAACGTGTATTTGTGCCTTTCAGTGCCTCTCTAAGGTTGGTTTTCTGCGTTCTTTATTGCACGTGTAATTTGGTCGCTTAAGTCCAATCACAGTGGCCGGAGACAGTTATTTAACTAATGTTATTTATCTTTCTATTGCATTGGTGATTACTTTGAGGGTTGCCCTGTTTTATTTAAATGTTTGTGGCTTCCCCCTTTTTAATAAGAATGTTGTTAACTGAAGTTTAGTTCTTTCGTATTCTGTAAACTATTTTCTGATGTAAATGGGGCAGATTTTCTTATGGACTGTTACTGAAATTCTGATTGAACTGAACTGTTTAATTAGCTATATGAACACCTGAGTCTAAAGTCAATTAAATTTACTGGTTGTACTTTCTGCTGCTGGTTCTTTTATCAGTTGCTTATTTTTTTATTTGTGGGGAAGTGAATTTAAACCCTATATGTCTAATACGTAAGCAAATTATGTTACTTCCTTGCTTAAAGTGCTGCGTAAGCAACCAATGGGAGTGGAAATCTGTTTAGGTCCTGTTCTGTAGAGGCAAGTTCGTTGCTTCTTGCATTATTGTAATATAGGCCAACAAAAGACTTGGTAGCCTGACAATTATAGGCTCTATTTGTCGCTGAGCCTCGGATTATAATTGTGACTGCCCAGTTGATTTAAGCTTTAGGAAGCCTTTAATTCTGATGTTCTCTTTTCTTGAATAGAGATCTTTGTTACGAGAGTTAAAGATAAGTTGCTACTCTTTGCTATGTTATTGTAAGGGCTTCACTTATAATTGTAATACCGCTTCTTTGGCCCTCACTTATTTAGTACCCTTTGTTAACGGCACTAACTTGCCTCAGCTTGCGGCCGACTTCTCTATGCCTCACTGGCGCGGGGACCTATTGATGTTACGCTCCGTCCAGCCCGCCCGGTTGGCACGGCTTTCCGGGCGGGAAGGAACGCCAGGTCCCCGGCACGAATCAGCCCGGCGGTTTTGTGTCGAGGTCCGGTTAACCGGCCAGTCTGTGGATGGTTTTCAGGCGGTTTTCCATCTGCCTCGGCGAATGCGGGCTGGTTCCCCTTACTCCGCCTCAGTTACACTATGTCGGCGATTGCTGCGCAAACAAGTTCTCCACGTACGCGTACACCACAATTACTCTACCACGCAAACGTAGGGGTTACACTCGTCTGGTGTGAGACGTTACCTGGGGGGGGTCCACCGGGGGCCGAACCGCACAATAACTCTGGGTTCTGTGTGGGGCAGCGGTGGGTGAAGTGGACCACTGCGGCTGCGACGAGCAACTTGCACTGAAGAGCCAAAGAAACTGGTACACCTAACATCGTGTAGGGCCCCCAGCCAGCGTCACGCGGAAGTGCCGCAACGCGATGTGGCATGGATTCGACTAACGTCTGAAGTAGTGCTGGAGGGAATTGACACCTTGAATACCGCACAGCCGTCCACAATTCCGTAAGAGTACGAGGGGATGGAGATCTCTTCTGAACAGTACGTTGCAAAGCTTTCCGGATATGTTCAATAATTTTCATGTCCGCGGAGTTTGGTGGCCAGCGAAAGTGTTTAAATTCAGAACAGTGTGCCTGGAGTCACTCTGTAGCAATTCTGGGCGTCTGGTGTGTCGCACTGTCCTGCTATAATTTCCCAAGTCCATCCGCTCGATACAATTTGAACGGGGATTCTCCTACCAGGCAACATGTTTCCAGTCATCAATAGTCCAATGTTGGTTTTGACCGGCCCAGGCGAGGTGTAAAACTTTGTGTCGTGCAGTCATCAAGGGTACACTAGTGGGCCTTCGGCTCGAAAAGCCCATATCGATGATGTTTCGTTCAATGGTTCGCACGCTGACACTTGTTGATGGCCCAGCATTGAAATCTGCAGCAATTTGCAGAAGGGTTGCACTTCTGTCACGTTGAGTGATTCTCTTCAGTCGTCGTTGGCCCTGTTCTTGCTGGAACTTTTTCTGGACACAGCGATGTCAGAGGTTTGATGTTTTACTGTATTCCAAATATTCACGATACAATCGTGAAATGGTCGTACGAGAAAATCCCCACTTCATTGCTACCTCGGGGATGCTGTGTCCAATCTCTCGTGGGCCGACTATAACACCATGTTCAAACTCACTTAAATCTTGACAACCCGCCATTGTAGCAACAGTAACCAATCTAACAACTGCCGCCGGAGACGAGGAATCAGCTGGTCCGCGTTGCGGCCGGTCGTATAAAGCGCCGTATTATCGGCGTATTGCGCCAGGTGGCAGTGTGGGGGTCCGACCCCTGTGGTGCTAGTTATATACAGCGGCCGCGGGCACCTACAGGCTGGCGCTGAGGTGCGACAGCAGCGCGTATTAGGAGCGCAGTCTATTGGCTCTCGTCTAGGTCCACGGTTTATGATAGGCTTTCGAACTTGTCGGATTGCGATAACGGAGCAACCTCGTTTTCTATTGGCAGCAAGCAACCACTCGACGAATCAGATACCTCATGATAAAAGCCTAGTGCAGATGCTAGCACAGCCACCTGTACTTGAAGCTGCAGGGTAAAGGTTGTCAGTTTGATTGACATTGAATTCCACTTAAGAAACGAAATCTAGACGATAGACATATTTATCTGCTTCTTTATCACCCTCTCCTCAGGAAGGGAAAATAATGAGCAAAAAAAAGCCCTAATAGCAAGACGTACAGCATCACTAATATCTACTGCTAAAGACTATTCAATGGACTTACAAATATATTTAAACGCTCCATCAGGTCCATGTACTCTTTTCCGGCCGGTGTGGCCGTGCGGTTCTAGGCGCTTCTGTCTGGAACCGCGTGACGAATCCTGTGTCGGGCATGGATGTGTGTGATGTCTTTAGGTTAGGTTTAAGAAGTTCTAAGTTCTAGGGGACTGATGACCACAGATGTTAAGTCCCATAGTGCTCAGAGCCATTTGAACCATTTGAACCATGTACTCTTTCCCCCAACACTTGAACTCCCCTCCTAGACTACAGGAACTGGCGCAGGCTAATCCCGATAGTTAAATAGACACTCTTCCTTTAGTGGAATGTGAATTGCTATAGGACCATCTGCAGGAATTAAAACCACCAGTTCACGAAAAATCAGACGACGTTAAATCAGTAATTGGGTCGAAACAGCATATACAGACACTCTGGGATGATAATGAACGAAAAAATGGCTGACATCGAAATGAGTGTCCAAGGAATAGAAAATCAACTGAAATCACTCAACAGAGGGAAGACCACTGGACCTGACGGGATACCAATTCGATTCTACACAGAGTACGCGAAAGAACTTGCCCCCCTTCTAACAGTCGTGTACCGCAAGTCTCTAGAGGAACGGAAGGTTCCAAATGATTGGAAAAGAGCACAGATAGTCCCAGTTATCAATAAGGGTCATCGTGCAGATGCGCAAAACAATAGGCCTATATCTCTGACATCGATCTGTTGTAGAATTTTAGAATACGTTTTTTGCTCGCGTATCACTACATTTCTGGAAACCCAGAATCTACTCTGTAGGAATCAACATGGATTCCGGAAACAGCGATCGTGTGAGACGATCGTTTGAGACCCAACTCGCTTTATTTGTTCATGAGACCCAGAAAATATTAGATACAGGCTCCCAGGTAGATGCTATTTTCCTTGACTTCCGGAAGGCGTTCGATACTGTTCCGCACTGTCGCCTGATAAACAAAGTAAGCGCCTACGGAATATCAGACCAGCTGTGTGGCTGGATTGAAGAGTTTTTAGCAAATAGAACATAGCAAGTTGTTCTCAATGGAGAGACGTCTACAGACGTTAAAGTAACCTCTGGCGTGCCACAGGGGAGTGTAGGGGACCATTGCTTTTCACAATACATATGAATGACCTAGTAGATACTGTCGAAAGTTCCATGCGGCATTTCGCGGATGATGCTGTAGTATACAGAGAAGTTGCAGGGTTAGAAAATTGCAGCGAAATGCAGGAAGATCTGCAGCGGATAGGCACTTGGTGCAGGGAGTGGCAAATGACCCTTAACATAGACAAATGTAATTATTGCGAATACATAGAAAGAAGGATCCTTTATTGTATGATTATATGATAGCGGAACAAACACTGGTAGCAGTTTCTTCTGTAAAATATCTGGGAGTATGCGTACGGAACGATTTGAAGTGGAATGATCATATAAAATTAATTGTTGGTAATGCGGGTGCCAGGTTGAGATTCATTGAGAGAGTCCTTAGAAAATGTAGTCCATCAACAAAGGAGGTGGCTTACAAAACATTCGTTCGACCTATACTTGAGTATTGCTCATCAGTGTGGGATCCGTACCAGTTCGGGTTGACAGAGAAGATAGAGAAGATCCATAGAAGAGCGGCGCGTTTCGTCACAGGGTTATTTGGTGAGCGTAATAGCTTTACGGAGATGTTTAGCAAACTCAAGTGGCAGACTCTGCAAGAGGGGCGCTCTGCATCGAGGTGTAGCTTACTGTTCAGGTTTCGAGAGGGTGCGTTTCTGGATGAGGTATCGAATATATTGCTTCCCCCTACTTATACCTCCCGAGGAGATCACGAACGTAAAATTAGAGAGATTCGAGCGCGCACGGAAGCTTTCCGGCAGTCGTTCTTCCCGTGAAGCGTACGCGACTGGAACAGGAAAGGGAGGTAATGACAGTGGCACGTAAAGTTCCCTCCGCCACACACCGTTGGGTGGCTTGCGGAGTATAAATGTAGATGTAGATGGCTATCTGCGTATGCCCTCAGGAAACGCACTTAAAGGCCACTTATAACCTTCAATTTTTACAGAAAGGATGGCATATGTGGTTAACAAACAAAGGGAGGTGTTGCTCTGTTCGTCAAAGAAACACATCAATACTCGCCCATCACCCTCACCAATTAGTTACAAGCGGCTGCAGTAAAAATATATGCGCTATCTTGCCTGAAAATATGCTCTGTGTATTATCACGAGACTTATTCACCACCTAATTGTTTTTACCAAAGATAAACTTCAGTGTTGAACTAATATTTCGTAATGTACTCAGAAGTGTCATTAACTTCAGTCGAGAATTTCTAAAATAGCCAACGTCGCGGGGCAGTTTCGACACAAATACAAAAAACAAAAATTTGTCGTTTGACTACGTAATGAATGAGTTACATGAGATTATTGGTCTGAAATTCTTTGGTATTATGAATTGTTTTGATAATAAAAGTTCACGTATTGTGTAGTTGTGAATTTTTAATTAAATTAGTTGCAGGATTTAAGAGATATTTTTGAATTTAAAGACAGTGTAGTATGGCGGTTACAAGACGTTGTCAAGTGAAATATTCCATTTTGGTACTATATACTAAACTGGTGCACAAAATTAAGTACAGGCGTATAAACTTCTTTATATAAAATTATTTATTAATTACATAAAAAGAGAAATTACTGACAAATAGTAATGTACCAAGATAGTCGTTCATGAAACATTATATTGTGTTTCTTGTTCAAAAAGCAACAGAACTATTAGGGCAACAGTAACCATTACTTTTCCCAAGTTCTGTTCAGTAAGCAGCGGACTATCCAAGTCACCTTTTCTTGCAGTGTCATCACTACTGATTAAAAATTCGCGCAACGTTGGCACGTTGATTGAAACATTGTTTATGTTCGTGTCGATGCCCAAATTATAATGATTTTCTATAAATTTTGCACATTTCCATCATCTACAGTGTACAGAAACCGTTTTCATTGAGAGAATATGAACCACAGAGATATGAATATGCTTGTTTTGCTTCTTGTTAATTATATTTTCACTTCCAATACCATCTGTTGTCAGTTGATCACAGGTCGTAGACGTTACTTGGCGTGAATTGTGCCGTTGCTACTACCAACATGAGCAAAATGATCTTCCTATAATTTAAATAGGCAAACTACTTATCTCTCGGAATAATGCACATATTCTGCTGCATATTTGGACAGAAGTCACAAACTTAAGTGAGTCTGCCACTGTATGATACTCTATTGATCAATAAAACACAGTAACACCAACATAAAAACAAAACAAAAAGAGGCAAGATGTGTCTTTGTAAATTCACGATTATGCGTGCAGAAAGCATTTGTAGATTCGTTTTTGGACTCAGGACGCAAATCTTTTCATTCAGATTAGTTTCACATTTTCTTCCCTACGATATTCAAGCACAATTTAAAATTTCACGTAATTGACTACCTCAACGTTATTCTTCCACACTGTGCTAGCAAACTGTTGAGTCTTCGCAACTTCTCATTATGTGGGGGCTACATACGCAGATCGCACTAAATAACAAAAGAATGAGAGCAAGGCAAAGATATTAATGCGAATAGTCGCAGTAGAAACATGAGCTAGAGTTATGTTTAGGAGCGTATTGAATAGTAATCCTAAAAGTAATGGGGTTTGGTTTAGATGGGAGTAATCTGAGCTAATAGCAATCTTGTAATTGAATGGCGATTATAATCCTACATTATTCGTACAGTAATAGTGCAATAGTGTCAGTTCGGTCTCTGGTAACAACGCAATCTGCTCAAACAGTGGAAGGAAAAGCGAGGCTGTGAGATTAGCTAACGCTATCGCAGCTGGGCAGACGGTGCGTGCGGTCCGTTAATAGTCTACATGGCGCAGCATCAGTTTTATCCTATCCCTACACGTGAGGACCACCTTCAACAGCGCTCCGCAGTAGCTGTTGCGTCTTCATAAACTTTGGTGCTACACACAATACCTACACTCACAAGGATTGGCAATTTTGCAGTGAATCTAAGCATTTAAAAACGATCCTTGGAGTGGCAGCGTTTTATTGATTGCCGTCATTAACCATGCCGTTTGTCGTTGTCCGATGTTCTGTGGAATCGTGTAAACGAGAGCTACTTGTTCATGATATGTGTCGCTACACATTTAGATAACGTAATGACGGTTAAAGTAGAAATGCTAGACGCGAAATATCTGCGGCAGAAAGTGTTTATTAGCTCAGAGCTTATTGCTGGACTACAACTTTATCCTTTACTGCTGCAGTGAGAATTACGCCCAAGTTTCTGCTCTGATTAAAGAGCTGTTTCCCAAGAGCGGTTATTCTACTGTCTATTCTTCACTGAGTGAATGCTGTCCCTTTAAAAGTGTCCATTTTACTAACTACAAATCTTATTAGGCATTGTACGTACTGGTACAAGACGCCTGACAGCGAACTAAACTTCGTTTTCAGAAAATGCAGATCCTTAATAGTATTACTTGCTTTCATGTTAAGCCTCTTAGGTACAGTTGGTACTGTCATCCATTGCCCGGCAGTGCGGCGACTAGAATATAGCTTTCATTCTTTCTTTCTCTCAATTTAGCTGCTCACTACCGAAGATTTGATACAGGGTGTTTCAAAAATGACCGGTATATTTGAAACGGCAATAAAAACTAAACGAGCAGCGATAGAAATACACCGTTTGTTGCAATATCCTTGGGACAACAGTACATTTTCAGGCAGACAAACTTTCGAAATTACAGTAGTTACAATTTTCAACAACAGATGGCGCTGCGGTCTGGGAAACTCTATAGTACGATATTTTCCACATATCCACCATGCGTAGCAATAATATGGCGTAGTCTCTGAATGAAATTACCCGAAACCTTTGACAACGTGTCTGGCGGAATGGCTTCACATGCAGATGAGATGTACTGCTTCAGCTGTTCAATTGTTTCTGGATTCTGGCGGTACACCTGGTCTTTCAAGTGTCCCCACAGAAAGATGTTACAGGGGTTCATGTCTGGCGAATAGGGAGGCCAATCCACGCCGCCTCCTGTATGTTTCGGATAGCCCAAAGCAATCACACGATCATCGAAATATTCATTCAGGAAATTAAAGACGTCGGCCGTGCGATGTGGCCGGGCACCATCTTGCATAAACCACGAGGTGTTCGCAGTGTCGTCTAAGGCAGTTTGTACCGCCACAAATTCACGAAGAATGTCCAGATAGCGTGATGCAGTAATCGTTTCGGATCTGAAAAATGGGCCAATGATTCCTTTGGAAGACATGGCGGCCCAGACCAGTACTTTTTGAGGATGCAGGGACGATGGGACTGCAACATAGGGCTTTTCGGTTCCCCATATGCGCCAGTTCTGTTTATTGACGAAGCCGTCCAGGTAAAAATAAGCTTCGTCAGTAAACCAAATGCTGCCCACATGCATATCGTCGTCATCAATCCTGTGCACTATATCGTTAGCGAATGTCTCTCGTGCAGCAATGGTAGCGGCGCTGAGGGGTTGCCGCGTTTGAATTTTGTATGGATAGAGGTGTAAACTCCGGCGCATGAGACGATACGTGGTCGGTGGCGTCATTTGGACCGCAGCTGCAACACGGCGAACGGAAACCCGAGGCCGCTGTTGGATCACCTGCTGCACTAGCTGCGCGTTGCCCTCTGTGGTTGCCGTACGCGGTCGCCCTACCTTTCCAGCACGTTCATCCGTCACGTTCCCAGTCCGTTGAAATTTTTCAAACAGATCCTTTATTGTATCGCTTTTCGGTCCTTTGGTTACATTAAACCTCCCTTGAAAACTTCGTCTTGTTGCAACAACACTGTGTTCTAGGCGGTGGAATTCCAACACCAGAAAAATCCTCTGTTCTAAGAAATAAACCATGTTGTCTACAGCACACTTGCACGTTGTGAACAGCACACGCTTACAGCAGAAAGACGACGTACAGAATGGCGCACCCACAGACTGCGTTGTCTTCTATATCTTTCACATCACTTGCAGCGCCATCTGTTGTTGAAAATTGTAACTACTGTAATTTCGAAAGTTTGTCCGCCTGAAAATGTACTGTTGTCCCAAGCATATTGCAACAAACGGTGTATTTCTATCGCTGCTCGTTTAGTTTTTATTGCCGTTTCAAATATACCGGTCATTTTTTAAACACCCTGTATGATGGTGACAGTAGCCGTAACGTCGTAATATAAGGAGCTTTGCTGCAGCTATCTGCAAAGTAGAGGGTATGCGTATATACAGGGTGGTCCACTGATCGTGACCGGGACAAATATCTCACGAAATAAGCATCAAACGAAAAAATTACAAAGAACGAAACTTGGCTAGCTTGAAGGGGGAAACCAGACGGCGCTATGGTTTGCCCGCTAGATGGCGCTGCCATAGGTCAAAGGGATATCAACTGCGTTTTTTAAAATAGGAACCTCCTTTATTTATACATATTCGTGTAGTACGTAAAGAAATATGAATGTTTTAGTTGGACCACTTTTTTCGCTTTGTGATAGGTGGCGCTGTAATAGTCACAAACATATGGCTCACAATTTTAGACGAACAGTTGGTAACAGGTAGGTTTTTTTAAATTACAATACAGAACGTAGGTACGTTTGAACATTTTATTTCGGTTGTTCGAATGTGAAACATGTACCTTTCTGAACCTATCATTTCTGAGAACGCGTGATTACCTGTAAATACCACATTAATACAATAAATGCTCAAAATGATGTCCGTCAACCTCAATGTGTTTGGCAATACGTGTAACGACATTCTTCTCAACAGCGAGTGGTTCGCCTTCCGTAATGTTCGCACATGCATTGACAATGCGCAGACGCATGTTGTCAGGCGTTGTCGGTGGATCACGATAGCAAATATCCTTCAACTTTCCCCACAGAAAGAAATCCGGAAACGTCAGATCCGGTGAACGTGCGGGTCATGGTATGGTGCTTCGACGACCTATCCACCTGTCATGAAATATGCTATTCAATACCGCTGCAACCGCACGCGAGCTATGTGCCGGACATCCATCATGTTGGAAGTACATGGCCATTCTGTTATGCAGTGAAACATCTTGTACTAACATCGGCAGAACATTACGTAGGAAATCAGCATACATTGTACCATTTAGATTGCCATCGATAAAATGGGGGCGAATTATCCTTCCTCCCATAATTCCGCACCATACATTAACCCGCCAAGGTCACTGATGTTCCACTTGTCGCAGCCATCGTGAATTTTCCGTTGCCCAATAGTGAATATTATGACGGTTTACGTTACCGCTGTTGGTGAATGACGCTTCGTCGCCAAAGAGAACACGCGCAAAAATTCTGTCATCGTCCCATAATTTCTCTTGTGCCCAGTGGCAGAACTGTAAACGACGTTCAGAGTCGTCGCCATGCAATTCCTGGTAAATAGAAATTGGTACGGGTGCAATCGATGTTGCTGTAGCATTCTCAACACCGACGTCTTGGAGATTCCCGATTCTTGGGCAGTTAGTCTGCTACTGATGTGCGGATTAGCCGCGACAGCAGCTAAAACACCTACTTGGGCATCAACATTTGTTGCAGGTCGTGGTTGACGTTTCACATGTGGCTGAACACTTACTGTTTCCTTAAATAACGTAACTATCCTGCGAACGGTCGAGACACTTGGATGATGTCGTCCAGGATACCGAGCAGCATACATAGCACACGCCCGTTGTGCATTTTGATCACAATAACCATGCATCAACACGATATCGACCTTTCCCGCAGTTGGTAAATGGTCCATTTTAACACGGCTAATGTATCACGAAGCAAATACCGTCTGCACTGGCGGAATGTTACTTGATACCACGTACTTATACGTTTGTGACTATTACAGCGCCATCAACCACAACGCGCAAAAAGTGGTCCTACTAAAACATTCATATTTCTTTACGTACTACACGAATATGTAATAAAAATGGGGGTTCCTATTTTAAAAAACGCAGTTGATATCCGTTTGACCTATGGCAGCGCCATCTAGCAGGCCAAGCATAGCACCATCTGGTTTCCCCCTTCAAGCTAGCCAAGTTTCGATCTTTGTAGTTTTTTCGTTTTACGCTTATTTCGTGAGGTATTTAGCCCGGTCACTATCAATGGACCACCCTGTATAAGCACCGATATGTAGGCAAGGGATTAGTGTGGCATTCGTGTCTTTCCAACGTGCGTGCGATAAAAGCGGAAACGTGAGCTATGGGGACATTATTACCAAATGCGTCTAAACAGGACCAACGTGCTATTACTGTTTTCTTGGTTGCCGCATGACAAGCACCTGCAGACATCCAATGGAGAAAGAAAGAATGTGTATGGGGCAGTATATCTGTCGAAAACCAACGTTGTCAGTTGTAGCTGCTGCTTCATGACAATCCACGTCTCCATTTCGCAAATGTGCTAACGCAGAAGTTACGCCGGCTCAGGTGGGAGACATTCGAGCACCCGCCCTATTGTCCTGATCTGTCCCTGTGCGATTATCATGTCTTCAGTCACTTAAAAGAAGCCTTCTAAGTCGACTATCCGCGTCGGAAGAGGATGTGCAGAAGGCAGTTGCAGGTTTCTTAAGGCAACAGAACACTGTTTTACCCAACTGGTATCTTGAACTCGGTACTTCACTGGGATGATTGCGTTAATTCTCACGGCTATTTTGCCCTACTATCATAACTTTTCTTGACTGTACGGCTTCGAAAGGAAACTTTTTAATCGCATATTGCACTACTGGCCATTAAAATTGCTACACCAAGAAGAAATGCATATGATAAACAGGTATTCATTGGACAAATATATTATACTAGAACTGACATGTGATTACATTTTCACGCAATTTGGGTGAATAAATCCTGAGAAATCAGTACCCAGAACAACCACCTCTGGTCGTGATAACGGCCTTGATACCCCTGGGCATTGAGTCATACAGAGCTTGGATGGCCTGTACATGTACAGCTGCCCAGGCAGCTTCAACACGATACCACAGTTCATCAAGAGTAGTGACTGGAGTATTGTGACGAGCCAGTTGCTCGGACACCATTGACCAGACGTTTTCAATTGGAGAGAGATCTGGAGAATGTGCTGGCCAGGGCAGCAGTCGAACATTTTCTGTATTCAGAAAGGCCCGTACAGGACCTGCAACGTGCGGTCATGCATTATCCTGCAGAAATGTAGGGTTTCGAAGGGATCGAATGAAGGGTAGAGGCGAAATGTAACGTCTACTGTTCAAAGTGCCGTCAATGCGAACAAGAGGGACCGAAACGTGTAGCCATACCATCGCGCTGGGTCATACGCCAGTATGGCGATGACGAATACACGCTTCCAATGTGCGTTTACCGCGATGTAGCCAAACACGGATGCGACCATCACGATGCTGTAAACAGAACCTGCATTCATCCAAAAAATTACGTTTTCCCATTTGCGCACCCAGGTTCGTCGTTCAGTACACCATCGCAGGCGCTCCTCTCTGCGATGCAGCGTCAAGGGTGACCGCAGCCATGATCTCCGAGCTGATAGTCCATGCTCCTGCAAACGTCGTCGAACTGTTCGTGCAGATGATTGTTGTCTTGCAGACGTCCCCATATGTTGAGTCAGGGATCGAGACGTGGCTACACGATCCGTTACAGCTATGCGGATACGATGTCTGTCATCTCGACTGCTAGTGATACGAGGCCGTTGGGATCCAGCACGGCGTTCCGTTTTACCCTCCTGAACCCAACGATTCCATATTGTGCTAACAGTCATTGGATCTCGAGCAACGCTAGCAGCAATGTCGCGATACGATAAACCGCAATCGCGATAGGCTACAATCCGACCTTTATTAAAGTCGGAAATGTGATGGTACGCATTTCTCCTCCTTACACGAGGCATCACAACAACGGTTCACCAAGCAACGCCGGTCAACTGCTGTTTGTGTATGAGAAATCGCTTGGAAACTTTCCTCATGTCAGCACATTGTAGGTGTCGCCACCGGCGCCAACCTTGTGTGAATGCTCTGAAAAGCTAATTATTTGCATATCACAGCATCTTCTTCCTGTCGATAAATTTCGCGTCTGTAGCACGTCATCTTCGTGGTGTAGTAATTTTAATGGCCAGTAGTGTATATCGGGTGAAGAAAAGATGGCGCAGTCGGCAGTCGGCAGTCGGCGTGCAATTTTTGGCTCTGGCTCTGAGCACTATGGGACTCAACTGCTGTGGTCGTAAGTCCCCTAGAACTTAGAATGACTTAAACCTAACTAACCTAAGGACATCACACACATCCATACCCGAGGCAGGATTCGAACCTGCGACCGTAGTCGTCGTGCGGTTCCAGACTGTAGTGCCTTTAACCGCTCGGCCACTCCGGCCGGCGTGCAGTTTCTCATCCTAATTCAAGACAAAAGTGTATTTATAAGCCTAGTCCCGCCAGTAGGTTTAATATAAAACGCGATTTAAAAACGAGGCTTCTGGCAACGCCGGAATTGCGTGCAGCGTGCCCAAGACCAGGTAGTTTGAATTCTGCACTGTGCTAGAGCTGTCCCATTAACTCAGTTGCCAGCACGGTAACTCAGCGTGTTTGGTCAGAGGGTTGGCTGCCCTCTGTAATAAAAAAACTGAGTTAATGGATCAACGACGAACTGAAGCGGGTGTCTTGCGACGTCCGCCCTGACCAGATACAACGAACAAAAAAGAACGAAATGAGATCAATTAAAAAAAAACAAAGGGAATAGCGTTGATGATTCAAAACTGGTTACATGATCTGATGATGGTTCGCATCTCGCCAAGTCTAGATATTTAAAAAAAAAAAAAAAAAAAAGTGAGACGAGGCAATGCCGATTGGAATGGATATGCAGGAAAAGCATCAAATTGTATCCAATTTACACCTCGACAATGCAGTTTCTTGTGTAGTTCCTTCTTCTGTTACTGTTAATTTATTTAAACATTAATACATGACATGAACTTCTTACAGGCATAAACCACCATTTTCTGTCATCCACGATACAAATAAAGCCAACAGAAAATAGTAATGGATACAGTAACATCGTCTGTATTCAATGAGGTACAAAAAACACAATAGGTAGGCTGCACATTAAGTTATGCACAATGTTCCATTCCGCACGTTTGACTTCGAGGTTTATTCTCTCAGAGACAGTACGTACATGTACGAGCAACATTCACTGAGAGAAGATGTTCAATGCATTTTCAAGCACTTCACCAAACGCTGGATCATACTTTGATGGACCCTGCGCGATACACCTGCATTCACTATTGCGGAAGCGACATGCACGCGAGCTATTAGATCGCGATGATCCATCGGTGGAGTGCTATTATTTTGTCCCTTTAAGCGCCCCCATAAATAAAAATCTACTGGGTTGACTTCCGTGGAATGTGGAGACCAGAACATTGGACCTCCACAACCAATCCATTTCCCTGGAAACGTTTCATTTAAATAGTTAACTACATTCATTCTAAAGTGCGCCTGTGCATCAACGTGCTAAAGCCATAGCTGTCGCCGAACAGCAAGTGGAAAGTTTATTAATGCGTCAGGCAAAGTATTACAAAGGAACAGGATACAGGGGCTCTTTCAACGTGACCAGCAATAGGTAAGGGCTCAAAAGCACTTCTCCCACTATTCCGGTCCACAGGTATATGCCAAAGCTTGCCTGAAAGCCACGTTCACAGGTGGTATGGGAATTGCGTTGCTACCAGTACTGGCTATTGCGGAGGTTGAAAATACCTTCACAAGTGAAGCTAGATTCGTCAGTCCATAACACGTTATATATAAAGTGTTCGTCATCTTTCCTTTGGTGCAAAAGCCATTTACAAAAATATGCTCGTCGAATGCGGTCTTCTGTCCACCGGTCTTGAGTTAACGTGTAATGATATGCGTGCAGGACTCCGATAACCAGCCTTCTGACATTTGGAACTGTCTTGCAATATCACGGGTACTTCACCGAGGTGATTGTTGAATGGTTTCGGGAATCGCGTCCTCTGTATGTAGAGTACATCTAGTCCCTGGACGACCTCCCTTCATTATTTGTGGACGAAGATTACCGGTTTCCCGAAGACGTTGCTCCATGCGACGAAAAACATTGTTAGCGATTTGACGCCTTTGAGAGCACTGTGCAACATACGCACGAGCAGCAGCAGTCATTTCGTTATGGGATGCACCCAGTACCAAAAGCATATCGACGTATTCATCGTTTGAGTACTCCATCTGGAAGCCGCCTTTCATGAACTTAACAGGGCCAGTTGGGACTGTGCACTGCGGAGCTAGTAGAAACACGCATGCAGTTTAATGGATCCCTCTTTGATGTGTCATGTGACAAAATGACGTCCTGTTTATAAATGACGAGAAGTAGGGAAAGAACACATTAAAAAAAATAACAAATAACCTGACGAGGATTCCAGCTACAGTTCGATGGTGGATCTCGTCTGCTTACTGAGCTACCACGGTATGGAACTGTGGGGTTATACACATCCTCTGTACATTCCGACGCGTGAACGATGTGACAGCGTTGCCAGCTCCTCGTTTTCATACATGTGTTTTCAAAACGCTCACTATCCTATCTTGCTAGATAAACTTCTGTCTTGAATCTAGATGATAACTGGCATGCCGATCTACAAGTCTGGATTTTTTTTTCAGCAACGTAGATAATACTGGACAAAGTATTAGTTGTTACCTGAAAAAGGAGCAATAATTGGGAAGGAAGTGAGACAGGGCTGTAGCCTGTCCCAAATGTTATTCAGTCTGTAGACTGAACAAGTAATAAAGCAAACCAAAGAGAAATTTGGAAAGGGAATTAAAGTTCAGGGATAAGAAGCAAAAACTACGCTGTTTGCCGATAACACCATGTTTCTATCATAGAAAGCAAAGGACTTGGAATAGTAGTTGAAAGGAACATATTGTCTTGAAAATTAGTTGTAAGATGAACACCAGTTTTGCTATTTGCGCAGTAAAATAACTGATATGACCAAAGCAGATAGGATAATTTCTATAGAAATGGAATTTGTTTACATTTAATATAAATTTATCTGAAGGCGTTTGTCCCGGATTATAGGGTTGCACGGAGGTGCAACTTGAACAATAAGCAATTCACACAAACAAGAGTAGATGCTTTTGAAATGTGGTGCTACAGAAGAATGCTGAAAATTAGAGTGTAGATCAAGTAACTAATGAGGAGTTACTGAACAGAACTGAGAGGAAAAGAAATTTGTTATTCAATTTGACTAAAAGTAATTATCGGTTGCCAGGACATATCGTGGAGTTTTGGGATAAAAACTGTAAGAGGTGAAAGGCATGAACGCAGTACTCAGTTTCAAATGCATGTAGGTTATAATTATCCAGAGATGAAACTTCTACAGGACAGAGTAGAATAGAGGGCTGCATCAAAACAGTCTTCGCACTGAAGACCACAACAATAACAATAATATCTGAAAACAACTTGGTACCCAAAGGAACTAAGTTAGTGTCACTTAACGTCGTCAGTCAAAATACGAACGTACCAGTAGAAGAATCAGTTGATCTCATTATGTATAATTTGCTTAAACACAAGAAGTTACGGCAGTCAGAGATCGTAGAGCAAATATATTTATTTAGATTAGTATCGTCGTACAAATATTTCATATCTCAGCATGATGAGTACAAGCAGCAGAAAGGACTAGAACTGGGCACCTTCCTAGCTGGCAACTTGTCAATATTCTTACAGATAATATTGAAAACTATGTATTGAAAATCATACGAGGTTAACGGAGAGATTACTACAGGAAATATGTCGGGCCATCATTCTGACAAATGACAGTAACGAAGACATTAATGAGCTACATTTATGTTTTAAAAATATACATGATAGCCTCACATTTGAAATAGAGACAGAGAGTAATTGTGGGATAAATTTCTTAAACTTAAGGATCGAGAATGATAAAGGACTCCGTGGTTTTAATATTTATTGTACACAAACAACTAACAACAACATTATCTCCAGGCACACAAAACAGCTCTTTTCCACGCAAAGATATAAAAATATTATGACTCCCAATATCAAGCGCAAATAAAAATAAAGAACTGGATATGCTTCGCAATACGGCTGCCAGTGTAGGTTACAATCCGCACATGCTCTACAAGATATACAGCATAAAAGTGAAAACGAAGAATGACAGTGCAGTTGTAGAAATAATGTTGGAAAAAATATAGGTGGGATAGAACAAAATAAAATTTACTATCTTTCCACATGAAGACGGAATTACAAGTATTGTTAACAATGATTCTTTCGCAGAACTGATGTGAAGATAGGCTCTAGCACAGAAGAAACGATTAACTTTAATATTTGCCTTGGTACTGATAAAATAAATCCATGTGACATATCCGGGGAAGGAACTATAAAATTTAATGTTTTGATCGTAGTGAACATATTATTATTAATGAACATCTTAATACAATGGAGAAAAACTGGTCGCCAAATAAGATACGTTTATAGAATAACTGACGTTGACTGGATTCAAAAATGGAAAAACTCGTCACTTGTATATATTAATAAAAATCGAGATTCATACACACAATTTCAAAAACCCAAATAATTTATTACATGAACGAGCTTGATTAAATAATAATGGACTACCCAGCGATCACAGGTCCTTCAGACCGCGCGCTGCTCCCACGAGCTACCTCCATTCCTTTCTGTTTTGTGTTCGGTTCCTCCAGGTGTCTTCAATCGCCAGGGCTTCCAAATTCTTCGTCGGGTCGTCGGTCCAGCGCTGTTTTGATCGTCCTACAGGGCATCTGGTTTTTTTTTTTCCCCTCATGTGCTTTCTTCGCCTGTCTTTATACTGGCACAAGGACTACATGGCCTGCCCACTGGATTCTTTTGCTCTTCAGTTTCCGTATTATTGTTGGTTGTTGCATCAAGAAATAGATTTCCCCATTCTTCCGCCTTCTCCATTCTAGTTTATCTGAGTATCGCCCGCATGTTTTCCACATTATCCTTCTTTCAAATATTAATAGTTTTTCCTTTTCCCGTTTATTCATGCTTCAGGTTTCTGAACAGTAAATGATTGCTAGCATGGCACTATGTTTCAATGTAGCAGAATAAGCTGAGTGGAGACGTGGTGTAGTGATTACGATATTAAACTGTTGCACGAATGGTCATTAGTTCAAAACTCCCCTGGAGTGTAGGATTTTAATCTCTATATTCGGTTTGAGTACATTCTATAAGTATCTACAAATGTAAAGAATCATTGTGCTGGAATGTTCTGTAGCTGTATATATACTGTAAATGTTCTGGCCGGAGGCAGTTCGCTCCGCCCTCTCGTATGTGTAAGTGCTGAATAAGCCTTCGTTAATTGAAGTTAGTGTTTGTCATTCAGCTACTTACACCTTCTTCTACGGGACATTATTCTGGTGGAGGCGCTGGTTATCAATCCCAGTACCTTCCTCGGATTATGTTCTTATTACCGTCGTTTTATCAAAGACTTTTGTATCTAAGCCAGGCCACTCCAAGAGTTGTTAAAAGCTCATGCTAAATTTGTCTGAGGTGGTGCTCCACATGATTCTTTCGATGTGCTGCGAAAAGTTCCGACGACTGCCCCTGTACTTGGTCTGTATGATGAGAGAGCACCTACAGAACTACACACAGATGCCAGTGAGTATGGGATGGGTGCCGTTCTGGTGCAAATTTCGGATGGAAAAGAGAAAGTTGCAGCCCAAGCTTCTAGGGCCATGTGGAAATTTCGACAGTATCTCTATGGAAGGCCATTCACAGTTGTTATAGACCATCATACACTTTATTGGTTGACAGGTCATAAGGATCCAACAGGACGACTCGCCAGTTGGCACTACGTTTTCAAGAGTATGACATTGCCATAGGGTACAAAAGTGAGAAAACACTAAGATGCCGACTATCTCTCAAGAAACCATGTGCAAGAGCATAAAGACTCTGATGAAGACAGTGACTGTCTTGCTGCACTCTTCTAATCAGAAGAAGGACGCCAAAGATATCTCATATTATGCTTGCCTTAAATCGGTCAGAGGATGTGAAAGGATAATTTAAGATAGTCAATGTATTGATCTGCAAGAAAAACTTTGATCCGTTTGGAAAGAGGTGGCTGCCAGTGATTCCTAAACACATGCGCTTAGATGTTCTACAAAAATTCCATGACACACATGAGGCCGGAAATTTTGGAATTATTAAGACATATGATAGGATCGGCAAGAGATTTCTCTGGCCAGTTTTATTTAGGAGTGTCCGTCACTATGTGTCGGACTGTCGAGAGTGCCAGAGGAGAAAGGCAGTTCCTGAGAAACCACCTGGCCGACTCATACCAAGTCCACCAGCCGAAACGCCTTTCCAGCGTGTTGGGATTGACCTCCTCAGACGATTTCCAACGTCTGCTAGTGGCAATAGATGGATTATTGTTTGCACTGATTATCTGACACGCTATGCCATAACAAAAGCCGTGAAAACAACCGAAGCATCAGAGGTAGCCAAATTCATCTTGGAAGACATTGTATTAAAACACGGTGCCCCAAGGTTGTTAATTACAGATCGAGGGAAAGTTTTTGAATCGAATCTTGTGACAGAGACAAACCGTCGGTGCAACATTACTCATCACTCGACGACTGCCTACGATCCGCAAACGAGCTTACTGAACGCCTTAATAAGACCTTGGCCGACATGCTATCAATGTTCGTCGATGTTGAGCACAGCAACTGGGATGAGGTGCTAACTTTCGTGACGTTTGCCTACAACACTGCCAAACAAGACACCACAGGATTTACGCTGTTTTTCCTGGAGCATGAGCGTAAGGCGACTACGACGATGGACACTGTGTTTCCGTTACATCCTGATGACGTGGACGACGACTACATCGGCCAGGTGTTAACCAGAGCTGAGGAAGCTCGGCAGTTAGCTCGACTCCGCAAGCTGCAGGCTCAAGAAAATGATCGCCGAAGGTATGACGCGAGCCACCGCCCTGTTGTCTACCAGCCTGGTGACCTCGTCTGGATCTTCACTCCTGTTCGGAAGGTTGGTCTCTCTGAGAAGGTCCTCAGGCGCTACTTTGGACCTTATACGGTTATGAGACAGTTGTCTGCTGTTACTTATGAAGTTGAAGGTTTCGACCCCGACACAAGACGACGAAAGATCAGAGATACGGTCCACGTCCTTCGAATGAAGCCCTACAATCATCCTGCAGCCCACTGCAAATTCGAAACTCTAGCGAAAGGCAACAAGCGGGAAGGTGACGAAGAGCGTAGCGGCAAAAGAAATTCTAAGACGATCACCGCCAGGGCGAGCATCAGTCATCGGGAATCGGAGTATGCAGGACTAGGATGACGTAACACCGAGACACTGTTCTCTTAAGGAGGGAGCAATGTCGCAGAATAAGCTGAGTAGTACCGTGGTGTAGTTGTTACGATACTAAACTGTTGCTACCGAGGGTGTTGAGTTCAAAACTCAACTGAACTGCAGAATATTAATTTCTATATTCGGTTTGAGTACATTCTAGAAGTATCCACAAATGTAAAGAATACTGTACTGGAATGTTCTGTAGCTGTATATATACTGTATGTGTTCTGGCTGGAGGTAGTTCGCTCCGCGCTCTTGTATGTGCAAGTGCTGAATAAACCTTCGTTAAGTGGAGTTGTTGTTCGTCATTCAGCTGCTTACACCTTCTTCTACGTAACAATTATATTTTCATCTTAGTATTTGCTGATATTAATTTTGAGCTGAGCGTCCTGAGGGAGTACATGTATTTCATTATCACTGATATTCTTTCTTTGCTGTCCTTTTCTATACAGCTTTGTCTGTAAACGAAGATCACAAGTATTTGAACTGGTTAACTCTCTTGCACCTCATACTACGTGTCTAAAAATATACTTACTTCTCTTGGCCTCCTCCTAACTTAATGAACTCCATTTTGTTTCGATTCATCTTTCGGCCAGCCTTCTGCAGATCGTCGCCCATTTTCTGGTACATTTCTTTCAATTTATGGTTGATTGACTTAGCAATTCGATATCATCTGTACATGCGAGACAACAGGAATTACCATCTATCTGTGCTACAGCCCATTCCTGTTACCTACATGCCCTTATTACCTTCTATAAGTTGACATTGAACAGAACACAAGAGAGATCATCCTCTTGTCTCAGACCAGTTTCAGTCCCGAACGTTTCTGACGTGACCCCTCTGAAAAGTAATGCTGCCCTTCACCTAATCATACAAGTTGGCTATCTTCACCACCTTCACAGGCATTCTGAAGTCGCGTAGACCACTGTATGGGCTGTCCCTGTAGAAGCTGTCTTGCGCACGTTGAAAATCGTCTTTTTCATAATCCTGTTGTAATTTTAAACAATTGTCTTAGGATAAAAATGAGATCTATTGTCGATCTGTATGGTCGAAATCCAAATTGTGTGTTTTCTCTATGAATGGTTATAATTTTCTGAGGATACTGATAAACAGTACCTTGTAGATTACATTCAGAAAGTTGATGCCCCTGTAGTAACCACGTTCCATTTTGCTTCCCTTCTTTTATATTGGGCATATTATGGCCATCAACTCAGATGGGTCGGACATGTCAAGCGGATGAAAAATGACAGACTTCCATGCCAAATGCTGTACAGCGAAGTGAGCGCAGGTAAAAGGCCACGAGGTGCCCCTCTCAAACGTTATAAGGATCAGTATAAGAAAAATCTGAAAAACTTGAACATCGATCCGAGTAACTGGTCCGCAATAGCAGAAGATCGAAGTCGCTGGCGCTCAGTTACCTCAAATGCTCTTCAAAACTTTGAGCTGGAACGTCGAAGGATGGAGAATGACAAACGCCGGAGACGTAAACTCCTCCAGGCTCAGCCACGTCCTCCACATTCCATCAGCTGTAATGTCTGTGGCCGCCTGTTCCACGGTAGGATTGGATTGCTAAGCCATCAACGACACTTCCACGCCTGAACCGTGACAAAGGAAATCTCAGGAGAGAAATGAAAACTCGGATATGAGTATCAGCCGAAGACGACGACGATTATGGCTAATTTTCATTCTTCCGGCGATGTCCTCGTTCTTCCATATCAACTGGATCAGATTATATATCTCTAAGTGCAAGCTCCCACCTCCCTCTTTAATGAATTCTCCTGTTATTCTGTCCTCCCCTCAGTCTCTTGTTTGCAATCTTCATATCTTCTTCAGCCTCTTCCCATTCTTCTTCATCTTTCTTTTCCTACATGGTGTCTGCAGGAAGAATTTTGTTTGGGTCTAGGCGATTCAAGAGCTCTGAGAAATATTATCTCACTCTTTCTACAATTTTCTCCTTGTCATTTATCAGGTTACCGTTCTTACCTCTAATGAAAAAGGTTGGGCTCTAAAATCCACCCTTCCGATTATTGATTTATTGGAAATATTGCCCTGAATTCTTGTTGTAGCTCTCTACCTCAACTTGTTCTAATAAACTGTAACCAGTAACCTCTTTTCTCAGGATTCGCTTCGTCTCCCTTCTAACGCCCAGAAAATGTTGTCTTTTCTGTCCATTCTCTCTGTCAGCCTGCCACTGCTCCCTCACCTTCTTTCGCTTTTCTGTAGTCTTCTGGAATGTCTAGAACCATTTTCTCTTCTTCATTCCCTTCTCTCTTCCCAAGGTATCCTCCACTGTACTTAGCACCGCGGCCTTTGTTTCTTTCCACTTTTCCTCCACGTTTTCTCTCTTATTTGAAGGTTTTCTGTGGTCTCAAAACGATTTTTGATTTCTTTAGCATACTGTTTTTTAACTGCACTTTCTTGCCATTTCCCAACATTCAAAGCAGGTTCGAGTTTCTCCTTCTTCTTGTTATGCATGTATGTGAACATCATTTTAGGTTTACACACAACAAGAAAGTGATCTGATGCACAGTCGGCTCCTCTATAAGACCTGATGTCCATGATTATATGGTGCAGCGCTGGTCCAAAAGATGTGATCTGTCTAATTCATAGTTCATCCATCTGGTGAGTGACAGGTTCCCTTTCCTATTCTCTTCGAAATAATGACTCTCAGGTTCTTTGAGATAGCTAAGTTGACAAATCTCTGTGCCCTCCTATACTTGGTACATAGAGTTCTTCTTTTCCTGTTCTTCCATTAAAATCACCCAGAACTATCTTGATATTTCTAGTCGGTGTGTTCTCAAGTGTTTGTTCTAGTTATTCACAGAACTTTTCCTTTTCCTCATCTGTTTTGTCTGATGAATTAAAGAATATAAAAATTATCAGTAACTTCAATGACGTCCTCATCCGCTTATAAGTCCTCCTGCTGGTTCTTTCCTACTTTCCTCAGCGTAGAATATGCTCCCGCTCCCTGCTTCCTACTGCATTAACACATTACCTACTGCCTTTTATAAGTTTTCACAGTATATTTTATTGGCTGATACTGAACTGAGATTCAAAGAGCTTAATATAACCTCGTACCATATACAGTCAGACAATAAACACCCAAATGCAATAGTTTCCTTGTACTAATATTAGGAAATAGTTCGTTTCACCGTTTTCGAATGTGCCATTGTTTCAGTTTTAGTATTTTGGTTGAATTTTATAGAGATATAAATACACAATGTGGTTTTATAAATTATCATATTAATGTTAAATCACATAACTTTTAAAATCGTAGACCCTGTGTTTATGCAATATACATTTTAACTACAATGTGAATGCGTGATTATACTAACTGATTTTTCTATTTCAACTGTGACACAAAAGAGTAGGTTAAACACTGATTTTACTACTGTATTTTTATATTATGTAAGCCTCGCTGCTACATTAAAATTTTTTGAGTATTTCTAATAGTGACAACCTATGCTTTTTTCGGAATACAATGATCTTTGCATTTAAATACATTAAATCTGTGGAATACTGCGCACGAAAAACATAATTACTGTCTTAGACATGAAAAGGTTGATTTTTCTTAAATTATTGGGAAATGTTTTGTTCTTATGGAGGTGAAGCTGCAATCATGGATTTTCAGTTTATGTTTCATTAATGAGACTACTACCGGTCCTAGTTCTGAGGTTAGATGGAAATTTGACGGTTTAGCAGACCTTTGTGAAATGAAAGGAAATTTTTTGCGTGCAACAGAATCGATATAAAAATAACCCATATTCATCAAATGCTGTGGTAAGAAGCTATTAGAATAACGAAAGTATCTGTAAAGATAATAGGATATCATAACAGATTTATAATTAAACAGATTTATAATTAAATTTTTCTTCAAAAATACGACATAGTACTCTGTTGTGTATTACCTATAAAATATTACTCTTTTGAAAGCAAAGAGTCTTAGTTTTACAAATATAAACCTGATAATTAGAATTACTCAAACCTATTTTTAATTTCGTGTATATTGTCCTTTATTGCAGTACACAGTCTCACTTATTTTCACAGTAGTCACCGATTTTGTTCCGTTACAGAACGTCTTCAGATCAATTCCAGCTGCAGAAATACCAGTTTCTAGTGCAGCACAAAGCGTCCACAATAATTAACTTCACTCGATAGAATGCCAGGCTTTCATGTTAGTATATCGTTCGTAGGTGATAGCAATTAGTAAGCACCAGGTTTCCCACTCATTAAGAATTACAGAGTTAATGCTCAAGTTTGTTGAACTCGAAAATATTTACTTCACGCGTTCGCGCGGTGTCTCCATAAACCAGCGTTACCTCGTCCGCTGGAATATCTCTTAGGTTGGCGTCTGGGACGTCGGGAAGTTTGTTCAACTCGTGGGCGCAGCTCGGCAAAGTACACTCGTAAAGTCTCAACTTTGAAGGCGGAATTAACGGCCGGTTGCCGGGACACTACGTGAGACACGCGAGGAGTGCGGCCCGCCACACCACATCTGCTCGGAAGGCGAGCACCTTCTTCTGCCCGGCTACAAAATCCGGAAAGCTAAAGTCGGAGTCATTTGCGAGCACTATTCGTCTCCGCACGCATATAGAGAACGAGATTCTTCCATGGCATGCAAACAAATTGTCCACACGAGCCCCTTACTGCATAAGAGCAACATCTGCAACCTTTGCTATGGCTAGAATGAACGTTCGCGACTTTAGCAGTCCCTCGTTCTGTCGAGCTTCTAACATTGTGGCACCAACAAACACTGCACGGGCAGCAGTAATTGCGCCTGCTCGTGTGTGTTATGCCCGCAAAATCTACCTGTCCCACTGTGTCACTATCTCGTCCGCTCAAAAGGGAAGATCAGGGATTAGCGTCTTGTCGACGTCCAGATCATTAATGTTAGAGATGAGATCTGATTAGGGAAAGATGGAGAAGGAAATCGGTCGTGTCTTTTCAAACGACCGGTCCCGGTATTAAGTGATTCAAATGGCTCTGAGCACTATGGGACTTAACATCTGAGGTCATCAGTCCCCTAGACGTAGAACTACTTAAACCTAACTAACCTAAGGACATCATACACATCCATGCCCGAGGCAGAATTCGAACCTGCACCAGTAGCTGTCGCGCGGTTCCAGACTGTAGCGCCTGGAACCGCTCGGCCACAAAAGGCTGGAATGATTTAATGAAGTTATAGAGAATATAGAGCTGGGCTGGTGGACGGGGAAATGATCTGCCCTTTTTCCGAACACGATCTTTAAGCTCAGTTAGGATACTTGCGACCAGACAAATTGAGTCAACAACATACGTTGCGTCTGCTTCATCAGTTTCTCAGTCAAAAACAATTCAGCACAACACAACTTCACCATCTAATAACTCTCGTCGTAGTCGTAATACATCTCACTTATACAGTATCTTGGCTGCACCACGCCCACAGGAAAAACGTTCTCAGAATCCCCCTTAAGCTGCCGCTGTCCGCCATAGATCTACGTACCACGTAGACTGCTCAATACCCATCGCCATTGCATTTAAGAGAAATGGTACTTCTTTTTGGCACACTAATAATTTCTCTCTCAAAAATTAACATAATGTAGAGTTATCATTGCCCATCAGTTAAACAGTTTCTTCTTTTTTTCACTACTCTCCCTTACCGTTTTCTCAGTCAACTTTCTCATCTTTTTTTTTTTTCCTTTTGTTGCTTGTAGTCCAAAGACTACACACCTATTAATTCTCCATATCCTACATCTTCCTTTATATCCGTTGCTGCTGCAGCACATAATCTAGCTCTGTCTTTCTGTGTAATTATCTCTGTTATTCTCATCTCCGCAAAAAATATAAACTATGGGGTTTTCATTGTAACTATTACTGTTATCACTTTTTATATTTGTTAGCTTCCACACTAAATGTAAGATTTGCAGTAGCGCACTTTAGATAACCCTAGTCGTAAATAATACACTTACAAAATATGAAGACTGCTTGCTTGGATGGAATCTTGCCAGGATAAAAAAAAAGAAGTAGCAGGCCCGGTAATCTGAAGTCGTCACATTGTTTAGCGCTCACCCCCAACCAGGTATGATGAATTCGTATGAAAGAGATTTTAAGTGACTTATAAGTCCGATACGCGATGTACATATTTCACCACAGTGATGGTGTACTGTTTTCTCTCAGTATTTCACCGTGTTCTCCGAACATCATTATTTGTTGATTTTGCAGCTACTACTGGAACCTGGTAGTCAAGGGAAGGCAGAATTCGGTTACGATTGTGGACGGAGCCTAATCAGTTACTATTGGTTGCCTTTTACAGTTACTCACAATTTATTTCAAACCAGTAATTCCAGATTCAACAATAAAGAAAAACACCATACGTTATTAATGAAGGAATAAACAACTGTGAAAATAATAGTGTTTTCAGGGAGTTACAATTTAGCAAATCACGATTAAATACAGCAGATAATGTTTTAAAAGCAAGCCACTGTGATCTGAGCAGAAGACCTTACACGCCAGGAATGGCAATAAATTAAGAATTATTTAAAACTCGCTGCAACTTACAGGTATTGAAATATTAAAGGTAAGTCGCCATAAACACAGCAGAAGGCATCAGACCGCAGAAGGTTTTATGGCTTACTGCTACAATAAAAATACCAAATTAGAATCTTAAGGCAAATGACCACAATCACGGCTGAGGGCCTTACATGCCAGGAACTGCAAAAATATAAAAAATTCAGAAACCTGCTGTAAAACAGTAAATACAATAGCAAAAGTTAATTAAAAAAGCAAGGAGCTGATCACCAAATGGGTGAAATAAGATGATGATAAACTTTGTAACACAACCCTTAACATACACTGAACACTACACTGCTAGATTTATTCCAGAAGGCGACCAGATGTATTAACTACACATATATAACTCTTAGGGTAGGAATTACAAGGTATTGTAATAAATGCCGGCCGCGGTGGTCTCGCGGTTAAGGTGCTCAGTCCGGAACCGCGCGACTGCTACGGTCGCAGGTTCGAATCCTGCCTCGGGCATGGATGTGTGTGATGTCCTTAGGTTAGTTAGGTTTAAGTAGTTCTAAGTTCTAGTGGACTGATGACCACAGATGTTAAGTCCCATAGTGCTCAGAGCCATTTGAACCATTTGTAATAAATAATACAATAATAAAACGTAAGGACCAGTACATAAGTTCCTTAAAGGGTACTGAGACAGATTATACCCGCAGAAGGCGTGAACAGGAAGAGCGTTACACTGAACTACTGGCCATCAAACCTACTTTTAGAACACACATGTCTTACAAGAACCAACTGGCCACAGACGGTGCTCCAGGAATCGACCTCTGAGAAGGTCTGGCAAAAAACACTTTCGCGAGCGATGAGATAGGCAGCCAAGAGTTGCATTCACTTCACAAGATGGTGACTCAGACTAGTGGCAGCCTAACGAATTACTAGTGATAATCTTGCTGAAGCTACCTGACGCCCGATAAACCAAATGGAACGATGGGACAATACGCCAAAGTCGGAACCGACGGTCTGCACTACGTCCACAGAATACTGTGCTTAGAGCGCCCGGAATGAGAAAGGAACCACTTCTAAGGAGTAGAAGAATCACCAACCGGCCTACAATCAAGAAAGCTGTCAAAACTACACGCCTTACTGGACAGCAGCGGCAAGGCGAGGAAACGTACCCTGCCATTACATACACTAACCCCCAGGGCAGGCAACTGGGACGTTAGCGGCCACCATACCGCTGGTTGAACATAACAAATTGTAACAAGCTGAGCGCGGTAAGTAGTATTAAGAAGTCGAGGAAAGCTAATCAGATTGGCTTTCCCCAAACACTCCACTCGCTGCTTTTCGCCTCGATGACACTACGAGCAGCAACACAAACCCAAGTCACTGGAGAATCGCGAGATATCACAATGGTGCAGGTTTCTCTACTTGGACTGAAATGCACTCATCTTAAAGCTTGCTGGAGCCGGTTTACGACGAGGTCGTGCACCCTCGTCACCACAGCCCTTCCATCCAGCAGTCCAGGCGTGCCTCCAGTGGTCGCGGCGTGTTCCCGCACTAAGCGGACCTGGCTCCTCCTGAGTCCCCAACCGAACTGGCCCACTGACAAGACCCGGAAAAACGACGACGTCGCCCCAAAGATAGGGCAACAGTTACTACATACCGATAACCGCCGCTGTTGCCACTAGCGTACAGGGCACGCTTGCAAAATCGAGTGGCGCCAGTCAACACGAGAAGAAGACAAACAACTGCAACCATGCCAAATAAACCATACCGTCTGCCCTCCAAGAGAGGGCGGAAACGTACAAACAGCACCAACGGGAGCCGCAGCACTGCTCAACTACTACTGATGGAACACAAGTTAAGGCTAGCTTTGAGGCTGGCTTAGCTCCTCTTCCTCAAACCTCCAAATAACGACTCTCCCCGCACACTTTCAGACGCGATGTACAGTAATATCCATCTCATTCGCAACCCATTCGAGTTTAGCTAGCATGTCCTCCATACTGGCAATACGAGACTTCCTGGAAACAGATTCTATTACCAGTATCGAAGTGAAACGTGGACGATAAATAGTTTAGACAGGAAGAGAATAGAAGCATTCGAAATGTGGTGCTACACAAGAATGCTGAGGATTAGATGAGTAGATCACATAACTAATGAGGAAGTATTGTATAGAATTGGGGAGAAGAGGAGCTTGTGGCACAACTTGACTAGAAGAAGGGATCGGTTGGTAGGACATGTTCTGAGACATCGAGGGATCACCAATTTAGTATTGGAGGGCAGCGTGGAGGGTAAAAATCGTAGAGGGAGACCAAGAGATGAATACACTAAGCAGATTCAGAAGGATGTAGGCTGCAGTAGGTACTGGGAGATGAAGCAGCTTGAACAGGATAGAGTAGCATGGAAAGCTGCATCAAACCAGGACTGAAGACCACAACAACAACAACAACACAACCAGTAAAACGAAATAGGGCACATTGTACAGGACGTCAAAAAGCTAGGTAGGCAAATTTGTATAGTTTTTAGAGGAGATTTAAAGGAACTATTTTGTTATGTGATACAATGTCACAGGAACACCGTTCCCCACTGGTAGACCTTTCAGTTTCACGCTGGAGTTCCATCAGGCGAACGTTCACAGTTGTTTTTACTGCTACTTATGCAACACATTGACATTGGAAGCTGATCTGCAACACAGTTGCCCGCATCTCGTGGTCGTGCGGTAGCGTTCTCGCTTCCCACGCCCGGGTTCCCGGGTTCGATTCCCGGCGGGGTCAGGATTTTCTCTGCCTCCTGATGGCTGGGTGTCGTGTGCTGTCCTTAGGTTAGTTAGGTTTAAATAGTTCTAAGTTCTAGGGGACTGATGACCATAGATGTTAAGTCCCATAGTGCTCAGAGCCATTTGAACCATTTTTTGCAACACAGTTATATCTTCCTGCTAGGAACTGCAGGGTTTCAATACTGCTAACAGTGTTTACTTTCATGGACAGGCAATTACATTAATATTCTCTTGTGATGTACTGTGTTTAAATAAAAGTCTCTCCGACTTATCTGACATGCATCTCATTTATGGGGAGGCACGCTGCAATGGTCATGGAGCAATGCGCCTGCGTGCAGAACGATTTCGAGGGTATAGGTTGCCGAACCATGTCACACTTCACATACTTGATGGTCGTTGTCGTGAAACAGAACAGCTTTGACCAGGCCGACGGCAAAGTGGTGTATCTCTCTGTGTTCGGTTCGAGGAAGCTGTGTTACAGCGCACTGAGGGCAACCACAGCTCCATCACACCAGGAACACACAAGGAACCAAATGCTTCCAACGCCGATGTGTGACTTCCAAACGTATGTTTTCTTTATTGATGAGACCGTATTCACAAGGGGAGGAAAATATAAGTCTGGGTGTTGAAAAATCGTAAGAAAACTCGTGTGTTTCTCCGTTAACAGAGATTTACAATAAATATGTGCCTTAGCATTGTTCACGAACATCTGATTGTGCCGTATCTTCTGCTTAAAATGCGCGATGGAAGAAATTACCACATCTTTCTCGGTAATGGAAATGTTGGAGAATTGGCCAATAGCAATCAGGCAACTATTATGATTCCCGCGTGATGGGATCCCGCCACACTTTGCCGTTGATGTCAGACAACATTTAGACAACGATTTCCTCAATTGATGGATCGGGAGATGAGGGCATCTCCTGTGGCCAGCACGTCCTCCTGGTCTCATCCCGACAGCATTCGTTTTGGGATGTGGCGAGGAGATGAAGCGTTTGGTGTATGCGACCGACACACACCGGAAGAGCTCCTTGCCCGTTTGGCGGAAGCTGCAGCCGTTATTCGTGAAACATCTGGTTATTTCGAGCGTGTTAGACCCTTCTTAGCACGCAGACGCCAGCTGTGCATTAATGCAAAAGGATATTTTCAGCAAAATCTCTGAAGCGATATTCATCACACGGCAGTATGAACACCATCACTGAACAGCACTAGCAACAAAATATTCATGGTCCCATAGCGGGGTAATGGTGCACCTGCTACATTTTTGTCACATAAAAAAGTGTTTCTTTTTATGTACACGAAAGTGAGTCACCTGCGTCAGTACAAGTATCACCTGCAGGAAAGAGTTTTGATTATTTCTTGCTATAAGGCATCTCTTCATTTTGAGTTTTATATGTCCGCGGGCTCATATTTTCTTCAGAATTTTCTTTAATGCATCACATTCGTTGCGGTCCATCTTCCGACAACCAAGAATTCCTTATTTTTTATTGTAGAAAGCTCCTTTTAACAGTATAAGTCTGGTTTGTTTAGTCTTCATTGCTTCCGTATTTGTATAATTTTGCTCTTCAGACAGCAAGATTCCTTCAAGTCCGCAGCTGATTTTTACCAATTTAAATTTTTTCTGCTAGTCATTTCCAATTCTGCTAATTTTAATTACGTTTTTTCTTGCTTACTTATGTTCATCAGGCAAATTTTATGTCAGGTTGTGTAAGCTTCATTGAGTTTTCTTGCCTGGAATTCGTACGTGCTCTCGCAGGTCATGAGATGATGCACAACTAAACCCGTTGTTGCAAGATGGCTGGGTGGCTACAAGTATAGACTTTCAGCACTTATCTTTTGTTTGCCTTTGTTTTTCTGAAGTTTCGTTGTGTTTTACGGGCTCAGAGTTACGCCTCTATGTATTAATGGCCTCTGTTGTCTCTTATATAAGTAAAAATCTTTTTACGCTATTAAACAACTTGTTTTCTTCGCGGGTAGGTTCCCAGCCACCTAGTGTGTACATTGCACCACTTCCACCAGTGCTGCGCAATAGTTAAATTTACAGAACATATTTCATACCCATCTGACCACTAGAACGTACACATTTCAAATACGTTGTGCCTCATAAAATTTCGAGTTCTCTGGGAAACTTCCGGGGTCAAACGATCTCCTACTATATTCCTTTCATACAAGGGTATTTAGCAAAAAGCAGTATTGTCGATTAGATATTAAAGCTACTCTTACATAAATACAGAAATATGATGTTACAATTTCGTTTGTTAAAATTACATGTAATTGGACTACAGAGTGAAAATTTTATAATAAGATTCTCAAAGCCTTTTCTAGTGCTGTTGAATTATTTGGACGGTATAAAAATGTAAGTGGAGTTTTGTTGTTGACGTCACAGTGAATCAGTTGTGAACATTTCTCATGGAGAAAAGCTGTCTGGCACAAAGTACTTTAAAAATAGATACAAACAATCTCGACCGCAAAAACATTTATTTTGACAGTAACTGGTTTCGGTCAGATCTCATTCCATGATGATAGGCGGTGACGGTGAAATCTGTGTATGTCACACCTCCACGAGCGTCAACTGCACTCCACCCACTCCATCATGGTATGAGAGTCTGAGGATGGTCAGAACTGACCGAAACAAGTTAACGTCAAAGTAAATGTTTTTGCGGTCGAGACTATTTGTGTCTACTTTTAAAATGAGTTATTTGTGTTTTGAATGTGCAATTAACAAAGCAATTTAATACTTACTTGTTTCGAATAATCCTCAACATAACAAGTTTGATGGAAAGTGGGAGTTTTTTCGGATACTCCGTCCCCTGAGCTTTCTAGTGAGCTATAAATTTCGTAAATTACTTGTTTCTCGAATTTCAATGTTCCTTCCACGTTTTGGTGACTTTGCAGATTATTTACGAGTTGCAGTTTGTAATAGATTAGTTGACAATCATTGTGCATTAAACTATTTCACTGTTAGTTATTACTGTTCTACTACATAGTTTCAATCATGCTAAGAATTTTGGTCTGTCATCAAACGCTGCTGTTTGGAAGAGATTACCTCATCTGTTACGTCAGTAAGTACGTGACACAGAGCACACAGAAAGTTATTATTCCACATTCGAATGATAGTCTTCAACTAACAGCGAAAAAATTTCAATTAAACTTATTAATACCAAGTCTGAGGAGTTTCATTGCTGAGCCACCGATATTATTACAGGGGCAATGGATGGATAAAACAAAAACGAAACTCCGCCCGAACAGGTCATGAATGCCCAACGGTACCGACCGGCCGCCATGTCATCCTCAACCTACAGGCGTCACTGCATGCGGGTATGAAGGGGCATACGGTCAGCACACCGCTCTCCCGGCCGTATGTCAGATCACGGAGTCGCTACATCGCAGTCAAGTAGTTCCTCAGTTTGCCTCACAATGGCTGAGTGCACCCCGCATGCCAACAGCGCACGATTTTTTTTTTTTTTTTTTTTTTTTTTTTTTTTTTTCATCAGTCTACTGACTGGTTTGATGCGGCCCGCCACGAATTCCTTTCCTGTGCTAACCTCTTCATCTCAGAGTAGCACTTGCAACCTACGTCCTCAATTATTTGCTTGACGTATTCCAATCTCTGTCTTCCTCTACAGTTTTTGCTCTCTACAGCTCCTTCTAGTACCATGAAAGTCATTCCCTCATGTCTTAGCAGATGTCCTATCATCCTGTCCCTTCTCCTTATCAGTGTTTTCCACATATTCCTTTCCTCTCCGATTCTGCGTAGAACCTCCTCATTCCTTACCTTATCAGTCCACCTAATTTACCGAGCGAGGTGGCGCAGTGGTTAGACACTGGACTCGCATTCGGGAGGACGACGGTTCAATCCCGCGTCCGGCCATCCTGATTTAGGTTTTCCGTGATTTCCCTACATCGCTCCAGGCAAATGCCGGGATGGTTCCTCTGAAAGGGCACGGCCGACTTCCTTCCCTAATCCGATGAGACCGATGACCTCGCTGTCTGGTCTCCTTCCCCAAAAACAACCCAACCCCCACCTAATTTTCAACATTCGTCTGTAGCACCACATCTGAAATGCTTCGATTCTCTTCTGTTCCGGTTTTCCCACAGTCCATGTTTCACTACCATACAATGCTGTACTCAAGACGTACATCCTCAGAAATTTCTTCCTCAAATTAAGGCCGGTATTTGATATTAGTAGACTTCTCTTGGCCAGAAATGCCTTTTTTGCCATAGCGAGTCTGCTTTTGATGTCCTCCTTGCTCCGTCCGTCATTGGTTATTTTACTGCCTAGGTAGCAGAATTCCTTAACTTCATTGACTTTGTGACCATCAATCCTGATGTTAAGTTTCTCGCTGTTCTCATTTCTACTACTTCTCATTACCTTCGTCTTTCTCCGATTTACTCTCAAACCATACTGTGTATTCATTAGACTGTTCATTCCGTTCAGCAGATCATTTAATTCTTCTTCACTTCCACTCAGGATAGCAATGTCATCAGCGAATCGTATCATTGATATCCTTTCACCTTGTATTTTAAATCCACTCCTGATCCTTTCTTTTATCTCCATCATTGCTTCCTCGATGTACAGATTGAAGAGTAGGGGCGAAAGGCTACAGCCTTGTCTTACACCCTTCTTAATACGAGCACTTCGTTCTTGATCGTCCACTCTTATTATTCCCTCTTGGTTGTTGTACATATTGTATATGACCCGTCTCTCCCTATAGCTTACCCCTACTTTTTTCAGAATCTCGAACAGCTTGCACCATCTTATATTGTCGAACGCTTTTTCCAGGTCGACAAATCCTATGAAAGTGTCTTGATTTTTCTTTAGCCTTGCTTCCATTATTAGCCGTAACGTAGGAATCGCCTCTCTCGTCCCTTTACTTTTCCTAAAGTTAAACTGATCGTCACCTAGCGCATTCTCAATTTTCTTTTCCATTATTCTGTATATTATTCTTGTAAGCAGCTTCGATGCATGCGCTGTTAAGCTGATTGTGCGATAATTCTCGCACTTGTCAGCTCTTGCCGTCTTCGGAATTGTGTGGATGATGCTTTTCCGAAAGTCAGATGGTATATCGCCAGACTCATATATTCTACACACCAACGTCAATAGTCGTTTTGTTGCCACTTCCCCCAATGATTTTAGAAATTCTGATGGAATGTTATCTATCCCTTCTGCCTTATTTGACCGTAAGTCCTCCAAAGCTCTTTTAAATTCCGATTCTAATACTGGATCCCCTATCTCTTCTAAATCGACTCCTGTTTCTTCTTCTATCACATCAGACAAATCTTCACCCTCATAGAGGCTTTCAATGTATTCTTTCCACCTATCTGCTCTCTCCTCTGCATTTAACAGTGGAATTCCCGTTGCACTCTTAATGTTACCACCGTTGCTTTTAATGTCACTAAAGGTTGTTTTGACTTTCCTGTATGCTGAGTCTGTCCTTCCGACAATCATATCTTTTTCGATGTCTTCACATTTTTCCTGCAGCCGTTTTGTCTTAGCTTCCCTGCACTTCCTATTTATTTCATTCTTCAGCGACTTGTATTTCTGTATTCCTGATGGAACATGTTTGTACTTCCTCCTTTCATCAATCAAATGAAGTATTTCTTCTGTTACCCAAGGTTTCTTCGCAGCTACCTTCTTTGTACCTATGTTTTCCTTCCCAACTTCTGTGATGGCCCTTTTTACAGATGTCCATTCCTCTTCAATTGTACTGCCTACTGCGCTATTCCTTATTGCTGTATCTATAGCGTTAGAGAACTTCAAACGTATCTCGTCATTCCTTAGTACTTCCGTACCACTTCTTTGCGTATTGATTCTTCCTGACTAATGTCTTGAACTTCAGCCTACTCTTCATCACTACTATATTGTGAGTCTATATCTGCTCCTGGGTACGCCTTACAGTCCAGTATCTGATTTCAGAATCTCTGTCTGACCATGATGTAATCTAATTGAAATCTTCCCGTATCTCTGGGCCTTTTCCAAGTATACCTCCTCCTCTTGTGATTCTTGAACAGGGTATTCGCTATTAGTAATAGCGAATACCCTGTTCAAGAATCTGAAACTTGTTACAGAACTCAATTAGTCTTTCTCCTCTTTCATTCCTTGTCCCAAGCCCATATTCTCCTGTAACCTTTTCTTCTACTCCTTCCCCTACAACTGCATTCCAGTCGCCCATGACTATTATATTTTCGTCCCCCTTTACATACTGCATTACCCTTTCAATATCCTCATACATTTTCTCTGTTCATCTTCAGCTTGCGACGTCGGCATGTATACCTGAACTATCGTTGTCGGTGTTGGTCTGCTGTCGATTCTGATTAGAACAACCCGGTCACTGAACTGTTCACAGTAACACACCCTCTGCCCTACCTTCCTATTCATAACGAATCCTACATCTGTTATACCATTTTCTGCTGCTGTTGAAATTACCCGATACTCATCTGACCAGAAATCCTTGTCTTTCTTCCACTTCACTTCACTGACCCCTACTATATCTAGATTGAGCCTTTGCATGTCCCTTTTCAGATTTTCTAGTTTCCCTACCACGTTCATGCTTCTGACATTCCACGACCCGACTCATAGAACGTTATCCTTTCGTTGATTATCCAATCTTTTTCTCATAACCTCCCCCTTGGCAGTCCCCTCCCGGAGATCCGAATGGGGGACTATTCCGGAATCTTTTGCCAATGGAGAGATCATCATGACACTTCTTCAATTGCAGGCCACATGTCCTGTGGATACAAGTTATGTGTCTATAATGCAGTGGTTTCCATTGCCTTCTGCATCCTCATGTCGTTGATCATTGCTGATTCTTCCGCCTTTAGGGGCAATTTCCCACCCCTAGGACAAGAGAGTGCCCTGAACCTCTATCCGCTCCTCTGCCCTCTTTGACAAGGCCGTTGGCAGAATGAGGCTGACTTCTTATGCCAAAAGTCTTCGGCCGCCAATGCTGATTATTTATCAAAATTTAGGCAGAGGCGGGGATCGAACCCGGGACCGAAGACGTTTTGATTATGAATCAAAGACGCTACCCCTTTTTTTTTTTTGTAATCTCATTTTGTTCGTTTTTGTTCGTTTCAAATGTTCGTGGCGGACGTCACCTGACGCCCATTGAAGTTCGTTTTTGATCGATTCACTCAGTTTTTTTTATTACAGAGGGCAGCTAACCCTCTGACCGAACACGCTGAGCTACCGTGCCGGCTGGCGGGGATCGAACCCGGGACCGAAGACGTTTTGATTATGAATCAAAGACGCTACCCCTAGACCACGGGTTATCCAGCGCTCGATACCGATCGAAAAGTGTTACAGTGGGCTCGTTATTTTCATAAATAGGCCGTAAGTTACGAAAATTGACTTGTATGTTGAAAGATCGCACGCTAACTGTAATTATCGTGTATGTCTACAATTTGAAACTCGACCTACATCTACATCATTTGTAGTGGGATCCTTTTTTGCACTGTTATTACTCGGATTTGCAGATCCTCGTAAGCCTTGGCTCATCGTTGAGGGACAACTCAGTCTGCGGTCAGATACTCTTCGTAACGTTAGCTAGAAACTTCCTGAAAGATATCTGCCTACGATTAATGTGTAATCCTCAGTACGTTTTGATATATAAATAACACGTGATATGCATAATGCAATGAAAACAAAATTAAGATTTGTTTCAAGACAGATGTGCCTAATTCCACACGTAATGTAATGTATTGTGTATTTTGGTAATTGTTACAAGCATTTGCACCACTGATGAATGGTCTTGACATTTCTACTCTTCCCAGCTTATGGAGCTCCCTTCGTTTTGCTTTGGTTGGCTCTGAGCACTATGGGACTTAACTTCTGAGGTCATCAGTCCCCTAGAACCTAGAACTACTAAAACCTAACTAACATAAGGATATCACACACATCCATGCCCGAGGCAGGATTCGAACCTGCGACCGTAGCGGTCGCGCGGTTCCAGACTGTAGCGCCTAGAACCGCTCGGCCACTCCGGCCGGCTTTGCTTTGGTGCTGACAAGGTTTGAGAGTGCGACATTCAGTCTTACAGTGACTTCTGCAACTGTCGTCCTCTTCTGTCCGCGTTGTAACTTAGCGGATGATAGTTTTCCACTTCCCCTTCGACACGGTGCCTCTTAAAACACCAAACACTTCGTCTACCTCGGTTACGAAAGCACCCACCTTACGATCAGCAACAATTAACAGACGTTCGAATTCTCTCAGATCTGACTAAAGCATTGATAACTACAAATAACACTGTTCCGACTACGACCGGTAGCTGCAATGTACTGAGGGCATTGCACGGTAGCGGTTCGTAGTGAACAACAACAGCGCCACCCAGGCCCCCACAACCGCACGAGTGGTCGACTGTGAAGAGCGGACAAATTGAATAGCTGGCCGGCGGCTATTAGAGTGGTAAACTGACGCGCGGAGTTGGAACGTTTATACATCGCTTTTGGTTATAAAATGCCTTCCCTTGATTTAGGTCACAAGCATAATGCCTAATTTCAATACATTACTACAATATACTTTTTAATTTATGAACAAACAGCAACTAGTCACTGTTTACGAATTTATCTTACGTACTGCATGGCATCTGCCGTAGCTAAAAGTTATGTACTGGAGTTGGTTGGGGTTGTTTGGGGAAGGACACCAGACAGCGAGGTCATCGGTCTCATTGGATTAGGCAAATAAGGGGAAGGAAGTCGGCCGTGCCCTTTCAAAGGAACCATCCCGGCATTTGCCTGGAGTGATTTAGGGAAATCACGGAAAACCTAAATCAGGATGGCCGAACGCGGGATTGAACCGTCGTCCTCCCGAATGCGAGTCCAGTGTCTAACCTCTGCGCCGCCTCGCTCGGTTTGTGTACTGGACCCCCAGCATTTTTCGTAGTTCATTTACGACAGATGCACGCAAAATGCGTCATAATTCTCGAAGATTTGCCCACTATGTTAATAGATATTTTCCGACACTACCTTGCTTTAAATTCTATGACGAGAAGTGCGTTATACACAGCATAGTGCTTTGGCAACTCACGACCAAATTATCAACTTTCAACCTAACCTAGACCATGAAAACACTACCGATCAGCCAGCTACAGCAAACAAGACTTCAGGCAGCCATCCAGTATCGCACTAGTCACAATATTTACTTTCGAAGCTGCACACTTCAGTTTATACGTGTGGTTTTTTCATCAGTTTCTGAGCAACTTCATAGCCCCACACACTGAAACGTGTGAAATAAACAAATATTTGCACAAGTACTGTCAAAAATAACAGTTACTGTTCAAAAATGTAAAGGCAGTAACGTATCACTTCTGAAAAGGTAAGTCCCTGATCTAATCTAGAGTTACAGCATGTTGAGTAACTTACACGTTGTGTTATACATGAACACATTTTCCCCTTTTACATTACACAAGCAATATTTACTTTCTACTGTCCCTGAAGAATAGTAATACCCACCTCCCTATGAAGGCTATCCAATTTCAGCTTATGAAAAATTTTCATTTCTTAACTGCACGATAACATCACACTTACCTAGGGAAAAGAAAGGTCATCCACAGTGGTAGTCAAACAGTAATTGATAGTTCTACAGAAAAAGTGACTGCTCTGAATAATGAATCAAAGTTCAACCAGCAAAAAATTAACCCTGCTGTTATTGCTACTAACTTATAACCATCAAAGTTTTATTGTATTTTTCATTCAAAAGTTTGTAATATATTCCAGATAAATGCAGCAAGCTGTTGAAAGTTTACAAATGAAAAGCATTCTAATTTTAAACCACTTACTGATTAAGGAACAAAACAGATTTATTAAAGTGTTGCCTTAGCATTTCTTTGTGAACATTAAAATTGTAACTACCTGCTACATGATGCAATCTGATTTTCATATAACATGAAATTATGGCCCTTAATAGTAGTACAATACTACACAACACATCAGACTACAACCACTATAATGGCGTCCAGCCGAAGGTTCAAATTATCCCGCGACTGCAGCGCTATCAGTGAGTCTAGTTATTTATTACAAGGTCTTTGGCGCCATCTGCAGACTTGACTAGCATCTGCATTTATGTTCAAGCATGCATTTCTCGCTGTGTTCCTATATTTTTGTGCAGGCCGTGTACCTCCGGAAACCTACCCAAAGACTTGAATCCATGACACATAGATATCTGGTATATTGCGTTACAAAGGTCGATCAACACGGTGTAAGGGAGATGTTCGTAATGCTTTGATCCATCAGTGTACGCTACACGTTCTACTCACACTGATGTGAGCACTGCCAATGTTCGACGTCAACAAGCTTCAACCGCTCACTGCCGCCAGATGGCAACACTAGCAGTGCAGGGTATATGAAGAGTGTCGGAGGGACGCGGGAAACATTGCAGTCATTGTCGCAATGCGGAAACGGAGCGATTTATGTGATGTCCGAAAGGGCGTTACTATTGGCTTTCGGGCCAAAGGTGAAGCGTTTCCGAAACGGCAAAGTTTGTAAAATGTTCACTTGCCGTAACAGTTGAAGTATACCGTGCGTGGCTAAATGGCACTACCCAAAATGGCGCCGAGGCAACTGTGGTGCACCTAGGGTCATAGTCAACAGCGTTAAAAAACATTTGCGGAGATGTGTAGCCGGCCGCGGTGGCAGAGCGGTTCTAGGCGCTTCAGTCGGGAACCGCGCGACTACTACGGTCGCAGGTTCGAATCCTGACTCGGGCATGGATGTGTGTGATGTCCTTAGGTTGTTGTTGTTGTGGTCTGTTGTTGTGGTCTTCAGTCCTGAGACTGGTTTGATGCAGCTCCCCATGCTACTCTATCCTGTGCAAGCTTCTTCATCTCCCAGTACCTATTGCAGCCTACATCCTTCTGAATCTGCTTAGTGTATTCATGTCTTGGTCTCCCTCTACGATTTTTACCCTCCAAGCTGCCCTCCAATACTAAATTGGTGATCCCTCGATGTCTCAGAACATGTCCTACCAACCGATCCCTTCTTCTAGTCAAGTTGTGCCACAAGCTCCACTTCTCCCCAATTCTATTCAGTACCTCCTCATTAGTTATGTGATCTACCCATTTAATCTTCAGCATTCTTCTGTAGCACCACATTTCGAAAGCTTCTATTCTCTTCTTGTCTAAACTATTTATCGTCCACGTTTCACTTCCATACATGGCTACACTCCATACAAATACTTTCAGAAATGACTTACTGACATTTAAATCTATACTCGATGTTAACGAATTTTTCTTCTTCAGAAACGCTTTCCTTGCCATTGCCAGTCTACATTTTATATCCTCTCTACTTCGACCATCATCAGTTATTTTGCTCCCCAAATAGCAAAACTCCTTTACTACTTTAAGTGTCTCATTTCCTAATCTAATTCCCTCAGCATCACCCGACTTAATTCGACTACATTCCATTATCCTCGTTTTGCTTTTGTTGATGTTCATCTTAGACCCTCCTTTCAAGACACTGTCCATTCCGTTCAACTGCTCTTCCAAGTGCTTTGCTGTCTTTGACAGAATTACAATGTCATCGGCGAAACTCAAAGTCTTTATTTCTTCTCCATGGAAGTTAATACCTACTTCGAACTTTTCTTTTGTTTCCTTTATTGCTTGCTCAATATACAGATTCAATAACATCGGGGATAGGCTACAACCCTGTCTCACTCCCTTCCCAACCACTGCTTCCCTTTCATACCCCTCGACTCTTATAACTGCCATCTGGTTTCTGTACAAATTGTAAATAGCCTTTCGCTCCCTGTATTTTACCCCTACCACCTTCAGAATTTGAAAGAGAGTATTCCAGTTAACGTTGTCAAAAGCTTTCTCTAAGTCTACAAATGCTAGAAACGTAGGTTTGCCTTTCCTTAATCTTTCTTCTAGCATAAGTCGTAGGGTCAGTATTGCCTCACGTGTTCCAACATTTCTATGAAATCCAAACTGATCTTCTCCGAGGTCGGCTTCTATCAGTTTTTCCATTCGTCTCTAGTCCTTAGGTTAGTTAGGTTTAAGTAGTTCTAAGTTCTAGGGGACTGAAGACCTCAGATGTTAAGTCCCATAGTGCTCAGAACCATTTTTTTTTAGATGTGTACGAGCGAACACACGTGCAACCGTTGAGTAACTAAGCACCCATATGATCTAAGGGGCTACCAGCAGAGTTTCCTCAACGACCAACGTTGCTGCGGATGGGTCTGCTTTGCACCCATGGTGACTGCTGTTCATCGGCGACGAAGGCTGGAATTTGCACCCCAATACTGCAAGTGGACGCCCATTACGTGGCGACAGGTGGCTTCTCAGATGGATCACGTTTTATGCTCCTTCGGACTGATGGTGTGTAAGGCCTGAAACGTCCGAAAACAAACATCCTGCAACAATCGTCGGTAGGGCCCAGGCCGGAGGAGGGAGGTAATGGCCCGGAGAATGCTCTCTGGGATACACAGTTGATCAACACAAGTATGCTTCTACCCTTTTGGACCACGTTTGTGTCCTCGGCAGGATGGCATTACCAGTAGGACAATGCAACGTGTCACACAGCTCGCAGTGTACGTGCGTGGTTCGAGCAGTACCAGAACAAGTTTACCGTGCTCTTCTGGCCACCATATCAGCTGGATTTACATCCAGTCGAGAATATGTGGGCTATGCACGCCGTGGACCCTCAACCGAGAAACCTACAGCAGCTGGCCACAGCATTGGAGTCAACATGATCCACATCCCCGTCGGTACCTTCCAGAACCTCAACGACTCTACACAGCGACCCGCACTCCAAAAGGTGGTTGTTCAGGGTTTTGACAGCTGATCACATTAATGTGTGTGGGTAATGTGCGTAGCGATTGCGAAGATCACACATTTCCCATCACACTTGCCATTGTAATCTGTAATCTACACTCATGCTCATAAATTAAGGTTAACAGAAGAATATGGTGCCACACAATGTGACGCTACACAAAACTGGTGCTAGTAGCACGGGCACATAGGGAACACACACGACACAGATCTGTAAGTCCACGGTATTGGTGATAAGTTGAGAAAACCATCCGAAACACATGTGATACAAAACGCAGCTGTTTCCTGCGCAGGTAACCCGACGTCAATATGTGATATGATGACCATGCACACGTACTCGGGCTGCACAACGGGTTGGCACACTCTGGATCAGGTGGTCGAGCAGCTACTGGGGTATAGCCTCCCATTATTGCACCAATGCCTGTCGGAGCTCCTGAAGTGTCCTAGGGGTTTTAAGACGTGCAGTGATACGTTGACAGAGAGCATCGCAGACGTGCTCGACGGGGTTTACGTCTGGAGAATAGGCAGGCCACTCCATTCACCTGATATCTTGTGTTTCAAGGTACTCCTCCACGATGTCAGCTCGGTGGTGCCGTGCGTTATCATCCATCAGGAGAAAGGTGGGACCCACTGCACCTCTGAAAAGGCGGACATACTGGTTCAAAATGACGTCCCGATACACCTGACCTGTTACAGTTCCTCTGTCAAAGACATGCACGGATGTACGTGCACCAATCATAATTCCACCCCACACCATCAAACCACGACCTCCATGTCCCTTTCAAGGACATTAAGGGTTGGCATCTGGTTTCTGGTTCACGCCAGTTGAAAACCCGGCGAGAATCACAGTTCAGACTATACCTGGACTCGTCCGTGAACATATCCTGGGACCACTGTTCCAATGACCATGTACTGTGTTCTTGACCCCGGGCTTTACGGGCTCTCCTGTGACCAGGGGTCCTGTGACCTTGCAGTTCTCTAGGTGAATAAACCGTGTCTGTTCAGTCGTCTGTAGACTGAGTGTCTGGAGACAACTGTTCCAGTGGCTGCGGTAAGGTCCCGAGCAAGGCTATCTGCAGTACTCCGTGGCCGTCTGCGGGCACTGATAGTGAGATATCGGTCTTCTTGGTGGTGTTGTACACTGTTGACGTCCCGTACTGTAGCGCCTGGACACGTTTCCTGTCCGCTAAAATCGTTGCCATAATCTTGAGATCGAACTTTGTGGCACACGGAGGGCCCGTGCTACGACCTGCTATGTTTGAGCAGTCTCCAGTCGTCCTAGTATTCTACCCCTCATAACGTCATAAATATGTGTTCTGTGAGCCATTTTTAACATACAGTCACCATTAGAACGTCTGAAAACATCTGCACACTTACTCTGACATGCACCAACACACCTCTGCGTATGTGGACAGCTGCCAGCGCCACCGTGCGACGGTGTGACGACCACAGGTCAAATGCACCGCATGGTCATACTACGAAGTGATTTAAACCCGCAAACCGCTCACCAGAGCGTTTTTTCACCATGTATCAGCATTATCCTTAATTTAAGAGTATGAGTGTAGGAGAAAGCCAAGCATTTCTAAAAGTGCACGAGAACTTCTCGACGAATGATACAGCACATTCAATGAGGCGTATAGTGTTCCATATTGCCATATTGCCTCCCCTCTCACCCCCACACCATCCCTTGTGGACATCTATATATCGATGAGATGCTAACAACATCCCTCTCTTCATCCAGTCTCTTAGAATTGCGGCAGCTATAGCTTGTACAATGGTGATTGTATTTATCTGATGACGGATAGTGTCAAACAAGAAAAAGCTGCTCTCACTGTGTCTCCTGTGCACCTTAGCATCGAACTTTAATCCTCGTCGCTGAATGGAAACCCCGGGGACAGACTCAGCGAAAGAAACTGGAAAGAATTACCCGGCAGGGGCTGCTACCCTCCACCGCCGGTCACGAATCGCGAATAAATCATGGTTTACTTCTGAGGGAGGAACGCTCGAAAGGACTCTCCCTTGTCTCGAAGAAACTTCCTTAACGAAATTTATGCGGCATGTGTATCGCGCGTTTGTCTTCCACACCGGGAAATATGGTGCAAGTTTTATGGTTTTCAGCTGCGGTGTATCGCGTTGGAAACAAACGCGGGAACAGACGATCTAGCTACTTCCCACAGTACCATTTTATACGGAAGTTAAACCCATTTATCTATGAGTCATTTGCACAAAAAATATTCCCAAAATGTATCGCTGAAGCAATGCAAAGCTGTAACAGATGTTTCATGAAGTTTAATATTTAAGATTACTTCGAGTGAAGTGCGAAGTGCGAAAGAAGGTAAAGGTAATACCTCATAGAAGAGAAAAGTTTGGGCTCACGTAAGTATCGCACCAGGCGGATTTCAGTGTGTTCAGTCGGCAAATAACCATGAACGCCGAACTGATTGCCCGAGCGGACTAATGAAGTTCGTCTAGAAGCCTTCTTCTGCCTGACAAAGAATTCGAAGTATTCAAATGTCTGTGCATTATACGGTATACAGGTACTTCTTTCATTTCATTTAGTGCACATTTAAAGATCTGTTAATTAGTATTTTAAAACAGGTCATAAAAGTTACTATTTTCGTTGTTTAATAACAAACATTGTTCCATATTACAGAGTGCAGCAATATATCGTAGTGACCCGCAACTATAACTCTGAACGGAAGGGAAACTGCCACAACCATTTTGAGTTGGTTTGGAGTGCGACTTGTATGTGGAAGGTTGTTTTCTATAACTTTGGATGAATTTCAGCGCGAGATAAGCCGTTAATTGTTATTTACATGCCCTTAAATAACACTTAATCTTAACGCGCGTGCCATTCGCTATACATTAGTTATATAACACGTTTCAGCCCGTCATTTATTATGCTCCTTAAAAGTTGTTAACCTGAAATGTGCCCTTGGGGCGGAACGGGACCGAGCAGAATGGGACAATTTGCCGTTCAGCCTCGTCGCTTTTTGATGCTACTAGATTTCAAGCTACATATTTATTTTAAGCCCCTAGTTTTTATAGATAATGTCCACTTAGATTAGAAAGACTGATAACCAACACTAGGATATTAAATCAATGGAAATAGCAATTTTAGCCCATTTATCTTCTTAAATAGGAGTTTTAAAAGCATCTAAGGAGTTTAAAGTACCCAAACCAATTTTGGAAAGAAACGTTCGTACAGCAAAGAATAGTCCAAACTACAGAGTGGATACATCAGATGAGAAATTTAAAAATGTGTTCACTGCACAGCAAGAAACTGAGATGGTAGCAAACCTCAAGTCTGTGGAGAGCAGACTCACCAGTCCAGCGATAAAACTTCTCATTACCAGATCATTAGCCTACCAACTATCAGAAATAAATTGTCTAGCAGACAAATCTGACAGCTGACAGGACTGTGCTATGAGATGCATTACTAGGCAACCTAAGTCGTCTATGCAGAAACCAAAAGATCTGTCTGGTGTCAGAGCGATGGGATTCAATAAAGTAACTGTAACAGTAACTTGGTATTAAGCATTAGAAACAATCGCACATTTTTCAAAACCACATTAAAATATTTTCTTATTTTCTAACGATATTTTGAAGATTCCATATTGCTTTGTCTAAATTGTTCACTAAGCAATTTTAGGTCTTAGTTTTAAGATGATGTTCCTAATAATTTCAGAAAAAAAATTCCTTATCCCATTCCCATTCTGTCCCATGGTGGAGCAGAATGAGAAATATCAAAGTCTTCCTTCAAAAAATGTAAAAAGTACATAACTCACAATTTTTAGTAATTTTCAAGTAGAGAACGTTAGATTTTACTACAAGGTAATTTTTATTCTTTTAAGAAGTGTTTTCGTGTGTTATTTTATTTTACAAAAATTGTTAGACTTTAAGTATTCAGTTCTTCCTCTAGTTCTCCTTTATTGATTATTGTTTTAGGTACTGAGTTGTCTAGGTTGATTGTATTGTTGGTTTCCTACATTAGTCATAATTTAGCAACAAATGCAGCCACTTTCTACAAGTTATCTATTAAGTGTGGTGAATGTTCTTAATTATCTACGGTTCTAAAATTACGTTTACGCAACAATAGCCGGTCACTGTTTGCGGACTATTACGAAATACACTTTGCACATAATTATTATAGTAATTATCACTATTAGTCCTTTATGGGGCTTGAAGTTCTCAGAATGGAATCACTGAGCTATGCATTTCCAATAAACGTTTTCTTTATTCGTAAATTTCTATGTGTCTGTGTTTGTATTTCTAATATTATTTTACGGATTTACCTAATTTTGTGTCGACGTGTACAGCTTTACCCCAACTGGTGCGTGGTACAAATGCTCTTTTCTCGAACTGGGATAACTACAAAGAAGATGCGTATCTGATATCAGAAGGCAAGTGTAATTATTTCGTCAACATTTTAAACAATGAATGGCTTATAGATGCCTTCCAATGTGTATACTGATGCGAGTTCAAGAGGAAAGGCGACTAGAGAACGTCTTGCAATATTGTTTCAACATATTATTGCAAGAAATATTGATCAGACTTTTGGATGGATCGTAAGAGTGTATCTACACTGAATAATTTTGAACCACACGAAAACAAAACTAGCAAGAAAGAAAATGTTTTCACTGAGCGTTTATTTATGTGCGCAAATGAAGATTTATGTCAGAGTAAAGGTTTTTTCCGGTTTCTCACTGAAGTCCGTCCTACCACGATTCATAAGAAATGTGTATTACGACATATTTATCGTGTGGAGACGTCCTTCATTGCTGTATGTGTGAAAATAATTTTTATTTCGGGAGACAAAAACATTTATAGTTTGAGATATTGCCAGTCCCCAGAGTATCTAAAGCTCATCTTCAGAAGCTGCACAGTTGTCCTTGTCTCATTGCGAGTGACAATTCATCGTCCTCGACGAAGTTACGCCTGGTGTGCTGCAAACTTGTCGGAAAGTGGCCGTTACAAACTGTTGAGACGGGAAAGAACGTTTATAATAAAACAGTTTTCTGATATTGACAATCAGGTTGGCATAGAACCGTCTAAAATATGTTTCACTACGAGGTGGCAATAAGCAGTTTACGATGTTCCAAATGAAACTTGACACTGTTTTCAAAAACAAGTTTGACAGCGAGATCCAGTCTACAATGAAGAGTCTAGTCTGATTCATCAGAGATAAAAATAGGTTTTTCAAAAGTGTACGCACCATTCGGTATTCTGTTTCTCATTCGGTATTCTATTTCTTTAACTATTTCATTTAAAATACACTGCACATTCTAAGCGTCAATATCTTGTTTTTTCTTCTTTCCGGATCATCTGCACCTTAATTTTAAAAAATTGTCTCTAAACAGTGTTAACAATATATGCTTTTCAACCATACTTTCACATCCCCAGGTAGAAAGAAAATTTATGTAACTTTTGTCCTTTGAAGAGCAGGACCACAGATTGCGGTTTCCAGACTCAAACTTCTGGGTGAGCCTTATTTCGAATCTAAAAATTAAGTTAAAGTAAAATCGTTCCTTCTCTAGATGTTTTCATCAGCGAATAATGTAAATAATATACGAATAGCCTGTGAGAAATATCACTTTCTGAGCAGTGTTTCTTGAAGAGAGAAAAAGGTCTGGAACAAGACGTGCAGTTCATGACCTCAGGTTCCAACTGGCTGTAGCTATTATCTGAAATTCTGTTATTTCATGTTTGTTAATAAATCTGTCTCAGACAAATTTTTTGTTGAGTTACAGAAAAACTGGTTCGAGAACGAAAAGACGTATCTGTTCCGAAGCCTTGAGTGCAGTACAATTCATACTTTGCACAATGGGTAACCTCGAAATGGAGGAATAGAATCACCAGTTGTCTTTGCGAGGAGGTGTGATGGGCTACAACCAGCGGTCGGTAAAGCCTTCCACCCTGCCGTGGCGTAACTTATTCCAGTCACTGAATGAAGTTTTCGTAGGCCTTTGGTGAATGGTATTGTGATATCGATACCTACGATGCCACAACATACAGGGTGTTTCAAAAATGACCGGTATATTTGAAACGGCAATAAAAACTAAACGAGCAGCGATAGAAATACACCATTTGTTGCAATATGCTTGGGACAACAGTACATTTTCAGGCGGACAAACTTTCGAAATTACAGTAGTTACAATTTTCAACAACAGATGGCGCTGCAAGTGATGTGAAAGATATAGAAGACAACGCAGTCTGTGGGTGCGCCATTCTATACGTCGTCTTTCTGCTGTAAGCGTGTGCTGTTCACAACGTGCAAGTGTGCTGTAGACAACATGGTTTATTCCTTAGAACAGAGGATTTTTCTGGTGTTGGAATTCCACCGCCTAGAACACAGTATTGTTGCAACAAGACGAAGTTTTCAACGGAGGTTTAATGTAACCAAAGGACCGAAAAGCGATACAATAAAGGATCTGTTTGAAAAATTTCAACAGACTGGGAACGTGACGGATGAACGTGCTGGAAAGGTAGGGCGACCGCGTACGGCAACCACAGAGGGCAACGCGCAGCTAGTGCAGCAGGTGATCCAACAGCGGCCTCGGGTTTCCGTTCGCCGTGTTGCAGCTGCGGTCCAAATGACGCCAACGTCCACGTATCGTCTCATGCGCCAGAGTTTCCACCTCTATCCATACAAAATTCAAACGCGGCAACCCCTCAGCGCCGCTACCATTGCTGCACGAGAGACATTCGCTAACGATATAGTGCACAGGATTGAAGACGGCGATATGCATGTGGGCAGCATTTGGTTTACTGACGAAGCTTATTTTTACCTGGACGGCTTCGTCAATAAACAGAACTGGCGCATATGGGGAACCGAAAAGCCCCATGTTGCAGTCCCATCGTCCCTGCATCCTCAAAAAGTACTGGTCTGGGCCGTCATTTCTTCCAAAGGAATCATTGGCCCATTTTTCAGATCCGAAACGATTACTGCATCACGCTATCTGGACATTCTTCGTGAATTTGTGGCAGTACAAACTGCCTTAGACGACACTGCGAACACCTCGTGGTTTATGCAAGATGGTGCCCGGCCACATCGCACGGCCGACGTCTTTAATTTCCTGAATGAATATTTCGATGATCGTGTGATTGCTTTGGGCTATCCGAAACATACAGGAGGCGGCGTGGATTGGCCTCCCTATTCGCCAGACATGAACCCCTGTGACTTCTTTCTGTGGAGACACTTGAAAGACCAGGTGTACCGCCAGAATCCAGAAACAATTGAACAGCTGAAGCAGTACATCTCATATGCATGTGAAGCCATTCCGCCAGACACGTTGTCAAAGGTTTCGGGTAATTTCATTCAGAGACTACGCCATATTATTGCTACGCATGGTGGATATGTGGAAAATATCGTACTATAGAGTTTCCCAGACCGCAGCGCCATCTGTTGTTGACAATTGTAACTACTGTAATTTCGAAAGTTTGTCTGCCTGAAAATGTACTGTTGTCCCAAGCATATTGCAACAAACGGTGTATTTCTATCGCTGCTCGTTTAGTTTTTATTGCCGTTTCAAATATACCGGTCATTTTTGAAACATCCTGTAGGTGCGCTGTGTTAGGTTGGCACTACGTCAGACACCGACGACAGCGCACTCTAGCCGGAGCGGGCGAGCTCTACGAGCTCCGCTCCAGATCTGCCCATTTCATCAAGAGCAGACGGCTGGGACACTTCGCTTCAGGTTCGCACCTACGTACTAAGTTATGTATGCCTCTGTAAATATTCAGGCTACAGTAAACCACTTTTACTCACTCGCAGTACCGACGTGTTTTACCTCACCTGCTCCTACTCGCTTCCTACATTCGGACAACCTTTTAGTTTTCAGGAGCACACCCACGCGCCGCCTTCCAGGCGGGATACAGAAGGTATCCTCCTGAAGCGAGTGGCCACATTAGTGAGCAATGCTTGCAGAGTACGAGCCTCATTACGCCAGATATTGGAAGAGCGCAGCCAACCATGATTTACTCGGGTATTTGTCGTCTAAGTCGAGCGATGACGAATACTGGACTTCTCTGTCAACTGACTCCATAAGCGCCAACTTTCGAATTTCTCTAGATTGCTCTTTGTATGTATTTGGATATGCTTTGCTCTCTCTCTTTAAAATAACATAGTACTAGTAAAATAGCAGCATACTTCATGTAATACGCTTTTAATGTAATTTATTTACTCTGATTCTTTAAGTATAAGCGTACAGGCTGCAATTAGAGTGCTGTCGTGTGCCTTTAGAATAAACAAAAGAAAGCATATATAAAAGAGAAAAGATGCGAGGGAACGAAGTTTCTAGCGACAACGTTCTAGTGTCTTGCCTTATCAAAACTGAGCAAAACTCTACATCTACATTTACATATACATCTACATGGATACTCTGCAAATCATATTTAAGTGCCTGGCAGAGGGTTCATCGAACCACCTTCACAATTCCCTATTATTCCAATCTCGTATAGCGCGGAAAGAATGAACACCTGTATCTTTCCGTACGAGCTCTGATTTCCCTTATTTTATCGTGGTGATCGTTCCGCCCTATGTAGGTCGATGCCAACAAAGCTTTCACCAACATTTACTTCAAGGGCAACCGACCGTCGTGAATTCTTTTGTGATGCTCTGTAATAGTCAGTAGCTGGGTTGCTATCGGTCAGGGTACGTCATGGCGCCGTCACTTTCTGAGGCAAGTGAACAATCCGGCGAATTTTTCTATATCTTCTCGGCGTCGAGAGCTCCCTTCCATGCGCCTCTGAGAATTGCTGTCGGTCTCAAAATCTATGGAGTTTATAGGATTCCTTGTGAGTGTGGTAGCAATTACAACGGTCAATCAGCAAGCACACGGTGCCGTTTCCGATCGTTGTGCAGCACACTGGCACATTAAACATTAATAATTTGACAAATCAGAAGAGAATGGTCTTCGATGGAACTAGAAGCTTATCCGACGCTTCTGATTATTTGCATTGTTATTAAAGACGCAGTAGAAATTAGAACATGCAAGAACGAGTTCAATCATGGCAGCGACTATAATTTTAGTGGTGCGTGGCGGCGAGATGTCGGCTCCAAAAAGCTACCGAGAAATGCGCTGAATTTTTTACGATCGTAACGACAGCGACGGCGCCATCACCGCAGACATTGGCACAATCTCTGGCAGCATTAGACAATGATGACATACTCTTACCAATCACAACCCGTCTATGGCCTATAAAATGCCACCACAACAGCAGTGACGAGTGAGCTGCTCTTGATGAAGACGATGGAGCTAATCGTCTAAAACTCGAATTTTTCCTCAAATTTAAGGCGGCGAGAAAACGAAGAATATCTTAGAGAAGCTGCATTTCGGAAAGATAGTATTATAGTTCCACCGATTGCAAATCTATGTAAATCAACACTCAAACTCTGTCAAATAGTAAATACAGTTTGCACATTTACACCGTCGTGATATATCTTAACACCGAGATCGGTTTGTAATTATACAAAATAAATTACCAAAAGTTTATTTAGGCTCGGTGAGTACTGAAGGCAAAAGCCAGCGCTAGCTTTGCTTTGCTTTAAAGCAGGTCATAGCGTATATCTTAGACAGAAGCCTCACTTTTAAAATATAATGCCAACATACAGGGCGAAAGCAGCTGATGGAGAGAATATAACAATAAAACCGAGTGTCAATGCCGTGGCTCACCTTCTATTTTGAGGGCCGGTGCCCTGTCGTAAGCTGGTGCTCGACCGTGAAATACGTCTGCGCCACGTCGTACAATATTCATCTCGCACCAAAACTGCCGATACTGTACTCAATACTACATGTCGCGCAGTGACGGGCTGTCTATAGCAGACGTCAACCGGTGGAATGGAATATGATGTGTGGCTGCCGCCGCAGACGTAGAGCTCTGTCGCGAGGTGGCAGCTTGGAAAGAGGCTGCGAAAACAGCCTTGTCGGAGGCTTACACTTTTTCTAGACCTCAGCTTCAATCCTGAAGCTCACAATTGGGAAAATCTCCCTCTGTGTAGTGGAAGAAAAGTCTGGTACAGTCCAATAGAACAGAATTCAAATGCGCCAACGTCTCTTTGAGAGAGAAAATTGCCATTCCGCAGTGAAGACACATGAACAACTCGGAGAATAAGTAATGGGTAAGACGTCGGCGTTCCTTTAAAAGCATAATAATCGAATATGGAATTTAGCATGTCAACTGAATATTCAAGGAGCCGGCCTGTGTGGCCGTGAGGTTCTAGACGCTTCAGTCCCGAACCGCATGACCGCTACGGTCGCAGGTTCGAATCCTGCCTCGGGCATGGATGTGTGTGATGTCCTTAGGTTAGTTAGGTTTAAGTAGTTCTAAGTTCTAGGGGATTGATGACCACAGATGTTAAGTCCCATAGTGCTCAGAGCCATTTGAACCATTTTTTTATAATTTAACTCATTACTCAAAAGCAATCACCAGTGGCCTGAGCAGATCTATCCCACTGTTTCACAAGCCGAAGCATCTACATCTACATTTACATCTACAGCCATACTCCGCAAGCCACCTGACGGTGTGTGGCGGAGGGTACATTGAGTACCTCTATCGGTTTTCCCTTCTATTCCAGTCTCGTATTGTTCGTGGAAAGAAGGATTGTCGGTATGCCTCTGTGTTGGCTCTAATCTCTCTGATTTTATCCTCATGGTCTCTTCGCGAGATATGCGTGGGATGGAGCAATATACTGCTTGACTCCTCGGTGAAGGTGTGTTCTCGAAACTTTAACAAAAGCCCGTACCGAGCTACTGAGCGTCTCTCCTGCAGAGTCTTCCACTGCAGTTTATCTATCATCTCCGTAACGCTTTCGCGATTACTAAATGATCCTGTAACGAAGCGCGCTGCTCTCCGTTGGATCTTCTCTATCTCTTCTATCAACCCTATCTGGGACGGATACCACCCTGCTGAGCAGTATTCAAGCAGTGGGCGAACAAGCGTACTGTAACCTACTTCCTTTGTTTTCGGATTGCATTTCCTTAGGATTCTTCCAATGAATCTCAGTCTGGCATCTGCTTTACCGACGATCAACTTTATATGATCATTCCATTTTAAATCACTCCTAATGCGTACTCCCAGATAATTTATGGAATTAACTACTTCCAGTTGCTGACCTGCTATATTGTAGCTAAATGATAAGGGATCTTTCTTCCTAAGTATTCGCAGCACATTACACTTGTCTACATTGCGTTCCGAACATTCCTGTTGCTCTGACAGGAGCCAGTCCTCCACTGTGTCCTTCAGTTCGCCTTCCGAGTTGAAGTTCTTCCCTGTGAGATGTCTTTTTAGTGGATCAAACACACATATGCCGCAGGGCTACATGTCAGGACTATAGGATAGTTGATCAAGCTTCTCCCATTTGAACTTGTCACTACACTTTGAGTGATTCTGGAGACGTGTGGATACGCGTGATCGTGGAGCAGTATGACCCCTCCATGCGCAACCTAGGCAGTCTGCTGTTCATGGACGGTCTTAGGCTACGGAGTGTCTCACAGTATACGTCACTGTTAATTGTTTCTCCGTTTTCGAGGTATTCGCTGAGTATCGAATCCCGGTTGTCGAAAAAGACGGTGACCATCACCTTGCCTGGGGAGGGCACGGCTGTGAATCTTTTAGGGAGAGGTGACGACGCATGCTTCGCGTTCCTAGAGGTCTCTACACATTATCCCACAGCAAATTTTAACCGGTTTGGTTGTTTCGAGCATTCGTGCCTTTTTATTTAAACACACATTATATATTTAACACCAATAAAATTTCCCGCATACCGGCCGCTGAGGCCGAGCGGTTCTAGGCGCTTCAGTCTGGAACAGCGCGGCCGCTACGGTCGCAGGTTCGAATCCTGCCTCGGGCATGGATGTGTGTGATGTCCTTAGGTTAGTTAGGTTTAAGTAGTTCTAAGTTCTAGGGGACTGATGACCTCAGATGTTAAGTCCCATAGTGCTCAGAGCCATTTGAACCATTTTTCCCGCATTACCCATTCTGGCAGCCGAGCACTTTAACGCACCCGCTTCCGAGACACGGGGAGGCTCGATGGCCTCGGATCGAATCAACCTCCCCGATTAACGACGGGGGTCGGTGTGTCTGCCACACGAGCTTAAAGCGTGCACGGTTCCGGAGGATAGACTCAGAAGCGGCGTCAAATTGGGGTGAACGTGTCGAGCGGCACATTTCCAGTAAGACGAGCCTGACACTGACAGCGCCTTCTCCCGTGGGTGAGTGGACCCTCAGAAATCACAGAAACAACAGCCAATTATTTCACTCGCAGCAGCTTAAGCTGTCCTCTCGGCTCCCTGCCTAACCAAACCCCGTAAATCCTGACGTATTCGGAAATAAAAAGCCAAATATTTGTGATAAGCAAGAATATAAATGTCACTGCTCGTCGTTTCACTTGCAGCAACTTCATTCCTTGTTTTCTAATCAGACAGAAATCGCAAAATCGAAGACACTTGTGGACATTGATATGAACAGTGAACAGTCTGCTAAACATTTCACGTGCGCAGAGTTAACCGCAAAACAACAATACCGTAAACTCTTTGATCTCCGCACTACCTCTGAGCCAGAAATAAAGTATAGATATAGACGTTCTGAGCAGTCTCACTGTTATCGTTGTTCGCTGTAATTAACTATTATGTTGTGTACATAAATAAACTGCGTTTACGTACAGTACTCTCATTTCTGAGAGGGTGCTCTGTTATTTGTAAATAACATGGAATATTGCGGATATAATTCTATTGGGTTCACAAGAAAATCCCAGGATTTATTAAAAACGCTGAGATGAAAAACAAAATTAGTCTGTGACAGGACACGAGCCTACCACCTTCGGCTCAGGAAGCTACATACTACAACACTACACTATTGCGAAGGAATGATCTGTACCGCTGGCCGGTGTGGCCTTGCGGTTCTAGGCGCTTCAGTCTGGAACCGCGTGACCGCTACGGTCGCAGGTTCGAATCCTGCCTCGGGCATGGATGTGTGTGATGTCCTTAGGTTACTTAGGTTTAAGTAGTTCTATGTTCTAGGGGACTGATGACCACAGGTGTTAAGTCCCATAGTGCTCAGACCCATTTGAACAATTTTTTTGAATGATCTGTACCACTTTAATAAGATTCTTCTTAGTATCTTAACGAAGATTTTTATGGCCGATCCCACATAAATTGACGTTCTTTATAAGAAGTTATACCAGGGGTGACGTGTTTGTGATAAATCTTCAGAGTGCCATTTCCTTGAAACGGCATACTGCAAGCTGAAATACAAAAACAGCAAAACGTGACCAAAACCAATACGGCTCCTGTCGTATCGAGTGACACGTCGTTTTGACGTCACTTTTTACGGCGGCTGCTAGCAGAGGGAAGTATGGGGGTAGCCGGGTTAGGAGTCAAGCAGGCTGTAACGTTTTCTGTGTGGCCTAGCCTGGGATGGGGTTCAGGCGATTTTCTGCATACACTAAACGCAGACAGACAGAACTCGGATTCATCCGCGCCTGCCCCCCCCCCCCCTCCCCGGTGGGGGACTGAGGGTGCTGACTGTAGTTTTAAAATGTTTTTTGGAGTGGCGATCCTATCGCCATAATAGCCTGTACACGGATATCACTGGTTCTCCGCGAAAGCTGGAGAAGTACTTACCAGTCCTAACACGTCACTGGCTGAGCAAAGGGCACCGAAAAGGAAGTAAGGAAAAATTTTACTTTCTTTACATTTAATGTGTCACACATGCTCTTAGACTTTACCACATTACTGGAACCAGAAGTCATGCCTTTGGTCCACAAAGTTAAGTCATCTCGTCTGAGGGCATCCAGAAAAAAACTGTTTTTAGTATGGGTAGGAGTAATAGAGGGGAATAATTGGGTGGATGAATGGGTGTGGGAGGGGGTTAATAATTATTGAATGCCAATACTGCCGTAGCTTGCCATTATGTAACCTACACTATACAGCGCATACGTACGCAGCAATGTAATATAATCAATTGTCCCACCAGTGTTCACTGCTCATAAACTTCCTGCCTCCGAATCCTGTAACACACTCAAGCCCACCGGCCCCATTGTTCTACTTGGAGGTCGTGAGTCTCAGTTCAGAGAGTTGCATATTTTCCATTTTTACATTTTTTTTTCATTTTTCAGTAATTAGTAGCGGAAAAAAGTCCAATCGAAATCTGAAGTTGATATTGTGGATAGACCCCTCACACAGGTATTAGGTTCAAATGGCTCTGAGCACTATGGGACTCAACTGCTGTGGTCATAAGTCCCCTAGAACTTAGAACTACTTAAACCTAACTAACCTAAGGACGGCACACAACACCCAGCCATCACGAGGCAGAGAAAATCCCTGACCCCGCCGGGAATCGAACCCGGGAACCCGGGCGTGGGAAGCGAGAACGCTACCGCACGACCACGAGATGCGGGCACAGGTATTAGGGCCTGCCTATATGCTCAAGGAATTGAGTCACGGTAGGGGAATTTTCGGAAATTATGTCCGGTATTTTCTGGTATTTAGACAGTTTGTAACTTGCGCACACATCTCATTACATCTTTCTTTCGAGTTTCCATCTTAGGATGCAGGTTTGAGTCCCACAGACTTTATTTTCCTCACTTAATCGGTATTGATGTCATTTGTCCTATTTCAGACAAACGTTTTAATTTCACAGAGGCGGTAAGTTTCAAAATTTCACCTATTTTACACCCTGTGGAGCACTTTTCCTCCCTCAGACACACTATGCCGACGTCATGGAGGTGCAGTTAGTTAGTTTCACGTTCTGTGGATCATTTGTATGGTTAATAGTAGTGATATGGAACGAGTCATTTTACTTCACGTTACAAATTCATATCGTGACATGCTGATCAACTACAATTCTTCTAGTACCTTTATGTGTTAATAATCCCCACTACTCACAATTTGAACTTTACGAAATTAGTAATACTTCTGTGGAATAGAAGGAGTAATCAAAGAGAAACTTTTTCTATTTGTTCTCAAATTTAAATTTTATATCTGTCATTTTATATGACTGACTGAACAAAACTTTTGGTGGCAACACTGTGCATCCCTTTTTATGCCATAGATAGCCTTAATGTGGAGGAATGAATGCCATTTTTTATTCTGGTATTGTAATTGTGTAGGTTCATCATTGTTCCTTTTGAACTGTAGTGAACTATTTACAACAAACTTCATGATGGAGTAAATATACTAAAAAAGAAGTCAGGATGCCTAACACCTTAAACATAAGTCTACAAGACGATCGTGGTTCAGCACCACGTATTGTTTTTGCAGTACGTTGTTGAGCAACAAAGACCTTCTCTCCTTAAGATGAGTTACCCCAGAATATTACTCTGTATGATATTACTGAATGAAAATGTGCAAAATATGTCAAATTCCTCATTTGTCTCTCCCCAGATTTGCAGTGATTTGTAGTGTAATTGTGTCTGAACTAACTTGTTTTAGGAGTTCGAAAACGTGTTTTTCCAGTTTACTTCCCATCAGTATGGACATCTAAAATTTTTGACGTTTCCACCCTAGTTATTACTTCCTTAAGAACTGTTACGTTTGTCATTGATGCAGGGCCTCTAAATGTGCAAAACTATCACAATAAATTGCGGAGTTGCGCAATAGTTTGTTGTGGAGGCCTAGAGCTTACTGAGGTAGGATGGTAAAGATAATGAAGAAGACACGCGTGACACTAGCTGGGATTTTTTTCTCTATTCTCATTTCCTTTCCTCAGAATGTAGTAGCGTTATCTCGCAGCTCTTCATCCCTACTGTTTGAAACTTTAAGATTTCTAAGATGCAGGTCATATTATCAAACTTTCTGTAACTGTTGTGGTGATAATGGTTAGAAAAGTGAACCTCGCGGGGTTGATGTGCTGTGTAATGGTGTTAGTGGTTCTGTGGGTTCGTTGGAAGACAGTTTCTAGAATCTTTATGATCAGCTTCAGGTGTACAGGTAAATGTAATGCTATTAGTGAGTATGAGGAGGAGAGCGGAAGATGAATATATATGGGAAACTGATTTTCTGTATGGTGTACGGAGTATGGTTGGGTGTAAAATCTGATGTGATGGAACGAACAGGTTCTGGGTTTATTGTGGACGGTGGGTATAGTACGATTAAATACCATGGACATGGTAGTGATGGGAAATGGAGAAAGGAATTTTTCAGTTGAGAATTGTGCACATTGGGTTGCTAGAATGTACAGGATCTTTATTTATGGAGAGCGTTGGACATAGAAAGAGTAAAATATCATGCTCATGAGAGGCTGAGAGTAAAATCTGATGTGATGGAACGAACAGGTTCTGGGTTTATTATGGGCGGTGGGTGCAGTAAGATTAAACACCATGGACATGATAGTGATGGGAATTAAATTCAACAACGGTACCTATGTAGGAGGAAATGAAGTGGAAGGGACCCTGAAAGTATGTCGTAACTCCATTCAAGGGAAATTCGATTCCTTGAAGTATCTGGAGCAGCTAAAAGGGGTGAATATTTTGCAGGATAGTCGTGACAAAATTATTTACATTTTTAATAGTGAAGGGAGGATTGAAGCGCCGTGGAATAATAGGTTTTGCATTGTTGAGTCACAATTTGAAGACTTCTCATGTTGCTCAGTGAGCTATGCTTTGAGGAATGACGTTGTGAAACATGGACTGAACAAAGAGGTTCTGAGGTTTGAGCTTGATAAAACAATACACAATATACGATGTAAACTGCTATGTGAGTGTTTACCAGACTTTTCCAGGGATACCTTGAGTCAAATTCAAGGTGGATTTGGTGAAGGAAGGAGGATTGAAGTGCCATAAAATAATAGGTTTTGCATTCCCTTGAAAATGCAAGATGCGAGCAAAACAAGCCAGCATGTAACAGCTGTGTAGAGTACCAGTAGGGAAGGACTGCATGTAATACGGCCGGAGCACAGAGTTAATTGTTACACGCTATATGAGCTGGGTTCCAAAGCGCCATTGCAGCAAATGGTTCAAATGGCTCTGAGCACTATGGGACTTAATATCTGAGGTCATCAGTCCACTAGAACTTAGAACTACTTAAACCTAACTAACCTAAGGACATCACACACAGCCATGCCCGAGCAGGATTCGAACCTGCGACCGTACCGGCCGTGCGGTTCCAGACTGAAGTACCTAGAATCGCTCGGCAACAACGGCCGGCCCATTGCACCAGAAAGACATATTAAGGAAAGAGGGATGCCGTCTTTGTGTTGACCACACAGAGGAATAAGTCAAACACAACAATCTATTCATTATGCTGACTCTGCAATACATGCCTGCCACCGTTCTTGGGAGGCGAAGTTGGGACACCTTTCAGCAACAGCCAGGGTGACAGGAAAAAATGACTAGACCAGAAAAGCAGGTCAGGTGACGTCCTTACCGCCTCACAGTATCAAATCACATGGTCCAGCAGTGTTCTTGTGGAGGACCCATTCAGTTCACAGCCGTCCAACTTAGAGACTGGATATATGTCTATCAAATGTCAGCAGCAGGCTTCTGATTTCAGTGCTGATCTAGCAAAACCGAAATGAATAGCCTCTAACGAATCCCGCTTGTGCGTCTCACACAAACACCGAGGACGTCATTCGATAATTCCTTACGGGTTTGCAACTAGAATGTTGCACCGTGCCAACAGCCCGTACTGAAACCTCCACAAACAGCGGCGTACGGCGTACTCATTCGTCTTCAGCAAGGTCGGGCGTGTTTACTTCCTCATACATGCCTCCATTTCCCACTAAAATCACGCACACCGTGCAACTTACACGCTATCACGTGCCAAGACAATCCGGAATTCCCTGCATGACCGATCCTATTGACTGCCAAGTAGCGACTCTCTACAGCACACCTCTCCAAAGACCCTCTGCCCCTGCCCTCACTAACATCTCTGACAAAGGTCACTAGCCGTACGTATTGTATTATATGTTAACCGGGGACCTAGAAACGACGGAGAGGCTCCGTCCCCGTCGCAGCCGCAGTGGTCCACTTCACCCTCCGCTGCCCCACACAGAACCCAGAGTTATTGTGCGGTTCGGCCCCCGGTGGACCCCCCCCCCCCCCCCAGGTAACGTCTCACATCAGACGAGTGTAACCCCTATGTTTGCGTGGTAGAGTAATGGTGGTGTACGCGTACGTGGAGAACTTGTTTGGGCAGCAATGGCCGACATAGTGTAACTGAGGCGGAATAAGGGGAACCAGCCCGCATTCGCCGAGGCAGATGGTAAACCGCCTAAAAACCATCCACAGACTGGCCGGTTCAATGGACCTCGACACATATCCGCCGGGCGGATTCGTACCGGGGACCAGGCGCTCCTTCCCGCCCGGAAAGCCTTCCCTCACGGCCAACCGGGCGGGCAGCCGTACGTAGGAAAGATAAACTAGCCGATCGCTGATGCCGATCAGCGAACCGGTTCGCTAAGGAGTACACCACACTGTGCAGAGTTGTTGTGTGCCTTCCAAGGCGCCATCTATGGTGCGATTAAGCACGCCCTGGTTACCCGCTTCCCTGAGTTGCTAGTGGTCGTGGGGATCGCAGACGGTAATATCGGTACGACGTCGCTGAGCACAGATTCCTCTGTTCCCTCAGCAGCTGCGGCTGAGACAGCGTACTGAACCCTGGCGTCAGCACACTCCGCCTGGGCGAGTGCCGTCTCCACCCGGCCACCGCTGCAAACAGAACGTGAATCAAGACAGTTGGGTATCTTTGAAGAATAAATGTTTAATTTGTTAATGATGCTTCATTAGCGCCTTCGGAGCGTCCGAAAGGCATCACCCTACTCCACACTGCATCACTATAATCCCCAACAGTAGAGTTCACAATTCCGGCTTTCTACGTTTGATGTCAGAACGCTTTGTCACCTCAACATTTCGGTGGCAGAGGAACCACGCCTGTTACCATTACCGAAGAAGATGGCCTGACGACAATTGGTAGCAGTTTCGTCAACACGTAGCTTGTGAGCGCTGTCTTTTCGTTCACTTTTTTTTTCATGGATCATGGAGAATCAATAGGTTTATTACCAGTTGTTTAGTTTTATTTGAAGGGTCTAGGGATACAACTACGTAACTGACTTTTTCAAAGAGACTCCGAAAACGAATTTTTAATTTCAAAATGCAGTAAGTACTTTACGTACAAAGTAATGTTTTCAAACAAAGTTAAATATTGAAGTACTGTGTCCGGTGAACAAAATAAGATGATGTTTATAGCGTGTAACAACATTTATACGAAACTACAGCAAAAAATTGACTGACACTTTGTACAAACAAATCAGGTAAATTTCCTGAAACAGAAAAAAATGAAGCATGTGACTCAACTACTCTTGGTTTTCTTCGTGTGTAGCAATGTTCATTTCAAACATTTTTGTTATTTTTTCTAACATTATTATTATGACTTATTATAATTATTTTTCTAATATTATTACTCTCAGTTTTATTCTTCTTCTTTCGAATGGGCCAGCTAAGGACCACGATATTCAACTTTTCAGCCTGGAAAGGGACTTGATGTTTGCCCAGTAATACCGCATTTTATGGCTATGTTTCTTCTTTGTCCAAAGGGCGCCAGTCTTTTTACAGGGTGATCTATCCTGAAACCTCTTTTCTTTTAGTATCCTTCTGAGAAGTGCTCGGTTTCTAATGTCACTTTGAGTTATGTTCAGTACATGGGTGTCTTTCTTGATTTCTCTCAGCCATGGTGTCACGGTCTTCCTACTCTTCCAGTAGTTGACAAGTCGTTTGGTCAGTCTTGTTTGGTCCAGCCTTGTGATACGTCCGTAGAAAGCGAGACATCTCTTCCTGGCTACATCTGTGATTTTCTCAGTATGATTGTATAGCTCCTAGTTCGATTGTATTCTGCACTCACCATCTCTTTTGATCGGTCCCAGAATTTTTCTCAGGATCTTTCTCTCCTGAATCTCTAGTATATCTGTCAATCCTTTCCTCTTCAAATTCAAGCATTCTGAGGCATATAGAGCTTCAGGGCGGATAACTGTTTAGTAGTGTTTTAGTTTGGAATTGCGAGATAGGCAAGTCTTATTGCAGATGTTCTTGGTTAATCGATATGCTAATTGTAACTTATTAACCCGAGTTGTAAGTGCTGTTCCTTCTGATGGATTAGATTCCAACCATTCTCTGGACACTTGAATCTGTCGGCTTTCTCAATTTGACCTTGTTCCAGCTGTAGTTGACTGGGAGTATCACTGATGTTGGTGAGGTATTTTGTCTTTTCTAGTGACAATGAAAGTCCAACCTTGGCAGCCTGGAGTTTGAGCATATTGCGCTGCTTTACTGCTACTTCCACTGAGCTTTCAGTTCTATTACTATTATTATAACCATGGAAACTCATTTATATTCCAAGTCATCAGTCATGTGACAGTCGTGACCACAGAACTTCATGACATAGAAATTCATGAGTCTCATTCAATCCTGGTACTTTTTCTGAAAATACGTAGGCGACCTGCAGATAAAAAGGGAGTTTTGATACGTATTTTTACACATACCTAGCTTTAAAGGAAAATATGAAGTATAGAATTAGTATGTGTACCTGAGTTGTATGTGCTGTTCCTTCTGATGGATTAGATTCCAACCATTCTCTGGACACTTGAATCTGTCGGCTTTCTCAATTTGACCTTGTTCCAGCTGTAGTTGACTGGGAGTATCACTGATGTTGGTGAGGTATTTTGTCTTTTCTAGTGACAATGGAAGTCCAACCTTGGCAGCCTGGAGTTTGAGCATATTGCGCTGCTTTACTGCTACTTCCACTGAGCTTTCAGTTCTATTACTATTATTATAACCATGGAAACTCATTTATATTCCAAGTCATCAGTCATGTGACAGTCGTGACCACAGAACTTCATGACATAGAAATCATGAGACTCATTCAGTCCTGGTACTTTTTCTGAAAATACGTAGGCGACCTGCAGATAAAAAGGGAGTTTTGATACGTATTTTTACACATACCTAGCTTTAAAGGAAAATATGAAGTATAGAATTAGTATGTGTACCTGAGTTGTAAGTGCTGTTCCTTCTGATGGATTAGATTCCAACCATTCTCTGGACACTTGAATCTGTCGGCTTTCTCAATTTGACCTTGTTCCAGCTGTAGTTGACTGGGAGTATCACTGATGTTGGTGAGGTATTTTGTCTTTTCTAGTGACAATGGAAGTCCAACCTCGGCAGCCTGGAGTTTGAGCATATTGCGCTGCTTTACTGCTACTTCCACTGAGCTTTCAGTTCTATTACTATTATTATAACCATGGAAACTCATTTATATTCCAAGTCATCAGTCATGTGACAGTCGTGACCACAGAACTTCATGACATAGAAATCATGAGACTCATTCAGTCCTGGTACTTTTTCTGAAAATACGTAGGCGACCTGCAGATAAAAAGGGAGTTTTGTTACGTATTTTTACACATACCTAGCTTTAAAGGAAAATATGAAGTATAGAATTAGTATGTGTACCTGAAATTATCCGTGTACCGGTGCCTAGAATTCTCCTGTCTTATGCTTTGATGCGCCTTTGACAAAATTTTCTTATGATGCTGGCTACAATGGGTCAATTATATGTGTCTTTCCAATTCTTCAGACAGGGGTCAACGGATGATTTCGCAATATCCTTCAAGGACTGGGTTTTAAACGGACATTTCAGTACATATTCCTGATTTAAAAAGTCTTTCCAATCATACGCTACTTCCTGACAGACTCTCTACATAATGAAAGGTTATGATTTCATTCTCGAGTTTTCAGTCATGCTTACGAAGTCCTCTGGGGTTTTCATCCTTTGTTTAAAATTCCACAGACCAACGCCCTTATCACGTTCAGTATACGAAAGACCTCATTCTGGAAATGTGATCCTAATATTTGTAAAGTCATAGATGTCGTTATGAACGACACTGAGCATGAAGCAAAAAATTGTGAAATTCCTTTCTTTCCCTCAGACAGAGTCACAAAACACTCGAAGATCTGCACCATTGTTATCTGCGTAGATCATAAAGAAGTGAGAAACAAATGACGCTACCTCGTTACGATCTCTCTTGATAATACCGTCGTGGTACACGTAGAAAACTGACAGCCTCGTGGAGATAATGTTGGTATTGGATGAATACATTGATAGCTGTCGCTTGTAATACAAATCGTTCGTAGTTATATTTGGTATTGGTGATTTTTAGCAAAATCCACACAGATTGCTTCAGTCTTCATGTTTTCATGGCTTTGTGTCTTGCATCTCTTTTGCATTGGTAGATGTTTCGGCTTTTCTTTTGTGAAGAAAATATGTAGATAGTTAACTTTTTAATTTCGGCTTCATCTTTTTCTTGGGACAATGCTTTTAATTTGGCTGACAATTTATCGCAATGGGTACACGTGTCACCACGTGAGAATCCAAAGGACACATAAAAATTCGTAACAATAAGAAATGCAATATAAAAAACAATAGCTGCAACAAGGAAATTTCCAACACACAGTGGAGGGAAAATTTGGCCATGATGCCCCCATCTGCTGAGCTGCAGTTTGATGTACCTGTTTTACTTTCACTAGGACAGATGACTTACCTGCTTCTTTTCCTTTACGCCAAAACTTAAGTGACGAATAAACCCACGACTGAGCTGTTTTACTTATGCTGCTAAACAGATCACTCCTTTCGCCGGAAAATCTAACGACACCTGAAACTCATTTTGCGAAAAAGAGTGACTTACCTTTTTTTCCTGGACCCTTCATTTTTGTGTATAACATGAAGGAAGTGAACGCAGATGATTCTCTGAATATATGTGTTAATTTTTAAAGTTTGGAACGGCAAAGCATTTTGTTGGGGCCCAGGAGTACGATTCGTTGAGTTTAAATGCGTGGCAACGGTGGCTGTGAGTAATCAAGAAGTCGGAAAGTTATTATTAGTGTAAGCGTAGGCTTCCGCGGCCGTTGTCTTCTTCAATAAGGAGGCACAGAGCATTGCTGTGTTACCATATGTACGAGGGATCACCAAACGTATTGGCAAAATTCTACGAAAAGCCGACATCAAACCAATTTTCCGAAGCAGAAACAAAATATCAGACATGCTCGGTTCTACCAAGGATGCAGTAGACAAACTACACACAGCTGGCGTGTATGAAATTGGTTGTGCGTGTGGATTAGTCTACATAGGTGAGACGGGACGTCCGATCAGCACAAGGCTCTCGGAACATGAAAGATATATCCGCCTGAAACAACACACTAAGTCAGCAGTGGCGGAACATCGAGACGAGTGCGGGAAACCAATATTTTTTCAAGAAGCCCGCGTCCTGGTGAAACAGCCTCTCACTTTCAAAAGAAAGATTAGAGAGGCGATAGAAATAGCCAAAAGACCCGCCAACATGAATAGAGAGGACGGGTACAAGCTTCCGAGGTCTTGGCTGCCTGCAATAGCAGGGCTACGGAGCGGCGGCAGAGCCGTGGCGGCCCATGCAGACACGCGGAGAGCCGCAGTAGTGGTCGCGAGCACACAAAGCAATGGCACGCCGCAGCCGGCTTCTGGACAGCATGGAAACAGTGTGACGTCACAGCTATTCGTCCGTCTCCTCCAATGGGGTGGATTAATATAAAGACCAATAGAAAACAGCTATTTCAGCCAATGACAGATAATAAAGGAAACACCAGTAAAGCATACCCTTCACCCCTCCTCCTTTTACAGCCAATCAAGTAATGACACGGTTTTCTCGTGCAGCTATTTAAGGAACCAAGTGTGTTCATTTAGCAGTTAACGTAAGGCCCTGATGAAGGCTAGCTGCAACGCTGGCCGAAACGTTGGCGCATTTTAAATTATGACGATGCGGTCTTATTATTAGTGTTTGCTATTAATATATTTAAGTCTCTGCGTCGTCGTTTTTTCTCTTGTTGTTTGTTGGGATCCATGTAAATGTTAAAAGGTCAGCCATGTCGCTTTCATTATCACAGGGGGCAACCGCGAAGGAAACCTTGAGAATGTTATCAGCTGAAGCCACTCGGTTACATGCGAAGAATGCGAATATGTCCGAATACGTCGAGGGAATAGAGCCCATGTAAGGAGAACAAGCAGCTGTAGCGGATAAAAGAAAACAGAGAGATTTGGGAGGGAACACGTCTGTATCTAGTTCACTTGCTCCTGCCGCACGTCCAACTACCGTTAACCTGATTAAACCTGTCGACCCTGTCATTGATAAGAAAGAATGGGAATAGAAGGGTTGTCTGTTCTTTCGGACAACACGCTCAAACTCTTACGGGAATCGGTGAAACGCCGCGAAATGAGGATACTGGGCAGGGGCACTACAAATGTGTCCGGATGGCTCAGCGGTCAGAGCATATGCCTAGGAAGCAGGAAACCCGGGTTCGAATCTCGTTCTGGCATAAATTTCAACTTCTTACATTGGTGTGAATCAGTGCCCAGTAGCAGCTACGTGTATTAATTTCTTTGCGTCTTGAAAGAATGGGAAAACTTGTAGGACGATTTCATTACTTGTTGGGATATGGTAAGAAGAGAGCTACCATTGTGTAGTTCCTGTATGTTTGTTTGATGCACAAAGTACTGATGTTATGAAGATTAAGGAGAAACATGTAAAAGTATCAGCACCTATATCTTACGAAAATTTTGAGCCTGAAGTAGCTCTAGTTCCGAACGAAGTACGTGTATGCTGTGCGGGAGTAAATAAGGGTATGAGAAGCAACTTGGGCGCAGTGGTATCTACGCCTTTGCGTGATAATGGGTGCTGTTCTGAGGGCGTGCCGCCTGGGCCAAATGTACGGGGAAGTACCGATTTTGGGTCGCGCAGAATGCCACTGCAGACAGCGATTTTTTGTAGATACTATGGAGAGTGCACGGGAAGTCATTGATGATCCACAATCTACAATGCAAACTTTCATTGTCAATGTTTGTCAAGACTTTTTCCAATGATACCTTGAGTCGAATTCGTAGCGTATTTATTAAAGAAATGGGGAGTAAGGTGCCATGGAATGCTGGGCATTGCACTGTTGAAGTCTTCCCATGGTAACACAAAGTAGGGCAGTATGCAACAGCCATGGGAATGCCAATTGGGAAGGGTTGGTCATGTTGCATGTAATACGGCCACAAGACAAAGTAAATTGCTATACACTCTAAAAGCGTGTGTTCAAAGTACCGGTGCAGCAGAATAACATCTTACGGAGAGAGCGATGCCATCATTGTGTTGGCCACGCAGATTGGAGTAAGAAGGCATAAGTCTGATGCAAGAACAACTATTCAGCACGCTGACGCTATAAAATATTCCTACTGTCGCTCCTGAAGAGCAGAGTTCAGCTTTAATGAGGGTGACTGGAGAAGTTGGCTGAACAAAAAAAGCAGGCCACGTGATATCATTGCAATCTCACAGTAGTAAAACACACTGGCCATCTCCTGGTGGAGGACCTACTTTGTTCGCTGCCATCCAGTCAGGAGATTGGACCTATGATGGTCTATCTCCTGCTTGTCGAACAGTCTACAATGTCTGATGGAGCAACGATTCCCACCTGGAGAACAGATCTATCATGAGCCGCAGTGCTGCCATCCAAGCCAAGACTGAAGTGGAGCTGTGGGCGTCGTCATCCAGCGGCCCTTCTGATGGCCCGGCCAGTCTGTCCAGGGTGCAGTCCATCATACATCTTGGGGGCATGTCACTGCGGCAACCTGCGTCTGTCCCTGTAGGCAGACTTCGATGCTGCTGGCGTTTCTCCTGTCAGGAGCCTGCATCAGAACTCAGCAACGAGTACATGCTCTCTGTGAAGAGCTCGCGGCTGCCTTCCAGGGCACCGTCTATGGTGTGATCGAGTGTGTCCTTGTTACCCACTCCCCCAAGCTGGTGGTAATCTTTGGGAGCACGGATGACAATGCCAGCACAGGATGGCCAGCTACCCCATGACGTTGCTGAGCTCTGACTCCTCTCCTCCATCTGCCACCGCGGCTGAGACATCGCACTGCACAGTGGCGTCAGCGCATTCTGGCGCGGGTCGCCACTGCAAGCAACCAAGAATTAAGGCAATTGTGTAAATTGAAAAATAAGTAATTACTTTGTTGATGATGTTTCATTAGCACATATGGAGTGATCAATGGACGCCAACCCTCCTTACACTGCACCACTGCAAACCACAACAACAGAAGCCACAAACTCGGTCTTCTGTAGGGTGTAAGGAATTGTGTGGATGGTGTGATGTGGCGCTAGGGGTAATGGAAAGCTGCCATTTCCTGTTTTGCTTTAAACGTATGGGTGTATGTCATGTGTAATAAGTTACCAGTACTCCATTAGAGTGAGGATTGCTGGTTGGCATAGCGTTTTAAGGAGTGGCTGGATATGCACCGTGGAATGTGGGCTGCTTTTTACATTCATGAGTAAGATGGGCATAGCGCACAAATAATTTTCGACAATATGACTGGTAATTAGGATCAGGAGGGTATGTTACAGCTGAACATTTGTATTCAACTAAGTATAACACAGCAACTACATTCAGTGTTTTACGATGTACCAGTCTGTAAGAAACTGTCAAAATAGGATGGTAGGTCTAGGCAAATCAAACACCATACACAATACAAGCGCACAGCAAAACTCAACGTGCTAGATCTGCAGAAAAATACAATAGATCTCATTTATTCCGTCGCTCATTGTTGTGTCTAAAGTGTCTTAGAGATTATGGTACTGGCCCATGTGACTGCGTGTGGCCACGAAAGATGTTGCCGCTGGAAATATCAGCTACAAAAAAAAAAAAAAAAAGTCGGATATCAAGAGATTATTGGATAAAACATATGTTGTGAATATCGGAAAGAAGAGGGAGGCAAAGATTCTTTGACAAAATTGGGATGGTTGAAAAGAGGATACGAAAGACAGCAGATAAGACTGCAACAAACTCAAAAGAAAAACAAAACTTCATTCGTTTCTGAGACGATACACTCGAGGTGTTCCCGCTTCAAGCCATGTATTTTTATCCTAGTGGAAAGCGTCTACTCAGTTAGAAGCCTTGCTCTTTTTTTCCCCTCCTGCGTTACCTACGCCCCTTCTTTACGTTGTTCTTTTCTCTATCGGTAAAAATTTCCGGTTTTACCACCTTAAAGTCTGATTTCCATCATTAATGATGTAATATTGTTGCTTTAATTTCTTCTGAAAGCGGTGCTGATGGACAATAAAAGCGGGTTAAAAGCTGTGAGCTATGTGGGGAAGTTAACCTTGCATTACTGCGCAACTGTTTCACCAGGTATCCAGTCTAGCTTACCAAATTCCCAACCAGACTAACATTAATTATAATCTTTTAATCGTCATACGACAACCGGTGATATATATGTATGTATATATATATATATATATATATATATATATATATATATATATATATATATATATATATATATATATATATATATACACGAGGGCCGTTCAGAAAGTAACCTCCGGTTGATTTTAAAAAATACACCAAGTTAAATAAAAATATTTTAATATATACATCTTACAACTACATCTTTGCACTATTTTTCTACATAGTCTCCATAGCGATTGAGGCACTTATCGTATCTCTTCACAAGCTTTGAAATTCCTTCTGCATAAAAATCACCCGCTTGTGCCTGGAGCCAGCCTGTGACCGTATCTTTGAGCTCTTCGTCGTCATCAAACCGCTGTGACCCGAGCCATTTCTTCAAATGCATGAAGAGGTGATAATCACTTGGCGCCAGGTCTGGGCTGTAAGGTGTATGGTTGATAACGTCCCACTTGAAGGACTCAAGAAGGGCCGTTGTTCTGCGAGCAGAGTGAGGACGGGCGTTATCGTGCAAAAAAACGATACCGGAAGTCAGCATACCACGGCGTTTGTTCTGTATAGCCCGTCGTAACTTTTTTATTGTTTCACAGTACACGTCTTGATTAATGGTCGTATCACGTTCCATGAATTCAACCAACAACACCCCTTTGGCATCCCAAAACACCGTTGCCATCAGTTTTCTGGCAGAAAAATCTTGCGAGGCTTTTCTTGGTTTGGTAGGCGAATTTGAATGTGCCCACATCTTTGATTGTTCTTTTGTCTCAGGGTTCACGTACTTAATCCAGGTTTCGTCACCGGTCACGATTCTGTTTAACAATGGTTCTCCTTCGTCCTCATAACGTGACAGAAAGTCTAATGCAGAGGCCATTCTTTGAGTTTTGTGGTGGTCAGTAAGAATTTTGGGCACCCATCGCGCACAGAACTTACGGTAACACAATCTTGCTGTCACTATCTCGTACAAGAGAGTCTTAGAAATCTGTGGAAAACCAGTAGACAACTCCGACATAGAGAAACGTCGATTTTCACGAACTTTTGCATCAACTGTCTGAACGAGTTCGTCAGTCACCAATGATGGTCTACCACTCCTCTCTTCATCATGAACGTTTTCTCGTCCACTTTTAAATAAACGTACCCATTCACGGACAACTCCTTCACTCATAACTCTTGGTCCATACACGGCACAAAGCTCACGATGAATAGCTGCTGCAGAATATCCTTTGGCTGTAAAAAACCTTATGACAGCACGCACTTCACATTTGGCGGGGTTTTCTATTGCAGCACACATTTCAAACTGCCACAAAAACTAAACTAGCGCAGGTACGACGTTCACTCGACCACGGCTTGATGCCGACTGACCTGTTGAGTGCGTGAACGCACAGATGGCGTCGCTACTCCCCCCACAACCCGCACTGTGACCAATCGGAGGTTACTTTCTGAACCGCCCTCGTATATATATATATATATATATATATATATATATATATAGAGAGAGAGAGAGAGAGAGAGAGAGAGAGAGAGAATTTAAATAAGAAGAAATAAATCAGTTTATACTTGGAAATTTATTTTAACATTGATCATTGAAATTTCAGCATATTAAACATGATTCATAACTAAACTGGTGCCTTATTTAGGATTGTGAAAATGTGAGTTTGTAATCTTACAGAACACATCAAATACGGAGCCAAGATTGGGAGACTGCATACAACACTGCATTCATAAAATAACACACAAAGGACGTTGAAACATATGCAAGAGGAAATTAACCACAACCAACCGGTTCAATTTTCACCCAAAGAAGTTACGTTCGTAGCGCAACCCTGTCCGTCATGAGATTACCACACACTGGTATACTAAATTCATACTAACTCTCTGTGAAATCTTCCCGAAAAGAATAGCTGAGGGCTACTTTGATGCTTACACCACATGCTTCACGTGGTCAACTTGGTTTACACAAAGAGTGTAACTCCACAATAATTTTGATAATTAAAATAAATTACATCGAAACGCAATTTACAAAAGAAAAACCTCGAACTGGTAACTATCGTCTTACTATTAACCTGATGGGTCGAACAAATGTATAAGCACGTGGTACTGGTCTCACAAAGTACACCCCACGTGGGTTGAACATAAAGAAAAGTTGCTATATTGAAAAATATTGTCAAGACGAGACGTTATAATCTCACGCACATTTGCATTTAAGATTCATGATCTTAGTTAGAGTTACTGATCAACACGTGGTTCCACTTTACTCACAAAGTAGTGACAAAGCAACTACTGGAAGGTATTCTGAACTTCACACTCGAAATACACTGCGTTGCAATTTAAGATAACATTAGATGTTTTAGAGCTAAACCTGAAATAAAGGTGATTAAATTTTCAGTTAGGCTGAACTTAACAAATCCATTGTCCTACGGACTTAGCAGACACGCGCTTAGCCGGAGATCTTACCACTTCAGACACTCGCCGCGGACAGACTGACCTGGGCTCCTACCAAGGGTGCTTCCGTATACAAAACGGAAGTGACCAGAGAGGCAGCTTCCTATATCAACATGACAAGGGACGGACAGGACCATACTAAGGATAGAAACCTCTCTGCTTTTAGAAAGCGTAGCTACCTGTTCCGACGTTGGTCCTACTGTTCTCTAGCAGACAGTCTTGTCTGCTACCATCCAGCATGCAACTACAAATACATTTGCTCATTCATCCTCTCACACAGAAGGGAAGGGGGATGACAGTATCTCATCATATACAGTATATAAAAGAAAGCGGATGTAGGTTCCGTATGAGACTATGTGACATGAATTACATATATGAATTACATATAAACTGTGCTTTAAAGTGTAGTAGTGTGACAGATCGTTTTTGTTTATGTGTAAAAGTAACACGTTCCACTGCTCAGTCCCCTCCCAGATAGTCAGAAACACCAGAGTAAATTTAGAAGAGGAATTTATGCCGTAAATGACAACATATTTAAGAAATTAACACGAAAGTAATCCAACAGAGACCTTTCATAACCCCAATGCTCCGGGAAAAGACTGTGCAGGGAATTTTCTGGCCATGCTAGTACATTCCCAAGCAGGCTTCTCACACCCAACTTAAACCAAAAATGTAAAGAAAAGGCAAAAGGTCACCAGCTACTTGCTAAAACACAATAATTTCTACACATCTTTAGAACTTACCAATTTCAAAGAAAAAAAAACAATCTGTGACACCTGTTTAAAAGATAGTGTAGACCCAATTCGGTCAGCAAGTAAAAACAACGGTTCCTGTGTCATTAATATGAAAACAATTTCTGGTTTTTACCCTTATGGAGTTCACCAGTATTTTCTCATTGCAAGAGCCAACTGATCACAGGAAAATAGCAAAGGTGCCACAGCAATTAAAAAAACATGAAAATAATATCAGTATTATGAAGCAGAACATTACAATGCATAATCCGCAAAAGCAAAAAAATTATAAGAGAAAAAACATGTTTTACAAAGTGGTTATCGCAAAAAAAATTATAAATCTTATTAAACTAATAATTTGTAGAATTAAAATAACTTTGTGGCACTAATTTAATCACTCTACTATATTTCAGTTAGTTAGCGAACAATGATCATTGTGTCGTTATACCGAAACTACAATTAATTATGTGATTGTTACCCTTATGGGGTTCCTCACTATAAATATGCCCCATGCAAAGGCTAATCGATCACAGTCCAATGAGAATGAATAGCTATCTGACTGATAAACGAAGAAATGCCACAGGAATGAATTTACAAAACAAAAATTCACAAATCTAATACATCACACAAAAACAAACATTGATAAATAAAACAGCTCCGAAAGTTCAATAGTCAATGTCTAAAAAAACAACAATAAATAAAACACCTGCAAAATACAAGAGTCAAAGTCTAAAAAAAAACAATAAATAGAACACCAGCAAAATACAAGAGTCAGTCTAATAAACACCAATAAATCGAACCCCTACAAAACACACGAGTCAGAGTTTCTCTGACGGAAACACACGTATATGCAATGGACTAAGAACCGTATAATCACTGTTCCTTGACACACTCAGTAGTTCCACTGTTCCGAGGCACAATATAAGGGAAGGGGGGGGGGTTCGTCGCCGCAGCTCTCAGTAGGGATTTTTGTCCATCTGTTGCGTGCAATCCTGTCGTCTCTGCCCTCTCATAAAGTTTTCTTGGTGGCCCGTGTCACGTACATCTCGATTTGGTTCCATGTTTGTGTTGTCAAATTCGTGCGGTATCCTCGTTTGACACGCCAGGTTGATATTCCTGGGCAAGGATGACACTTAATGGCTCTTCTTTGTGCCACCCTTAGCAACCAGCGAACATCGAACTATGATTTACTGTCGCTTGACAGTGGGCATCCGCCAGGAAATGTTTATAGGCGTCGTTGAAGTCTGCCAGTTTCTCTGGACAGTATGTGTCAAAAGACTCCACACCCCTTGTGTTGTTACATTCTTGAGTTATCCTCAATTGGCTCGCTGGTTTGATATTCCTGGGCAAGGATGACACTTAATGGCTCTTCTTTGTGCCACCCTTAGCGACCAGAGAACATCGAACCATGATTTTCTGTCGCTTGACAGTGGGCATCCATCAGGAAATGTTGATAGGCTTCGTTGAAGGCTGCCAATTTCTCTGGACAGTACGTGTCAAAAGGCTCCACGCCCCTTGTTGTTTCACTGCGGCCGTCTCGTCACAGTTGCGTGCGTGTGGTGCATTGCCAGCAGATGGATTTCCGCGCAGTGGACCACTCGCCCCTCTCAGGTCATCGCCTCCACGAAGGGTCGCACTGGTGCGGCGAGCCATTAGCTCTGGGTGCAAGGGAAAGTGTTTGTCCCGTACCCTTCTTTTGTTGTCGGCCGCGCTCCCGAAGTGGCCCGGTTGACAGTGTGTCCTGCTGGGAAACCCGCCTGTTTACAACTAGTCCTCCTCCTCGCTGCTCCCGCTGTCTCGTAAGAGTTTAGCCGGTTCGCTTTCACGTTCTCAATTGCATTCACAGAAATTGTTCATCATAGTTATGTGATTACGAAATGTCATACATAATACCACTTAGTATTGTCTTTCACAATTTTTGAGAACAAAAGTGAGACTTATTTTTTTAAATTAAAAAGTTAGATGAATCGACAATATAAAAATAAAAGTTAAATGACTTGACAATATAAAAAATAAAAGTGAAATGACTTGACAGTACAAAAATAAAAATTAAATGAACTGACAATATAATATCTAAATCCACATCACTAACGTGGTTCACTTTCGTTTTAATAAATCAAATGCTACTTATTAATTCACTAAAATGAATAGGATTATGCCTTGTGCAAGTATAGGTTAGGGCAGCATAGGGTTCACATGTTATTTACACACACACACACATGCACACCTGTTGTCTATACTACAAACGAACTACCCATAAACATGTATTACTCAAAATTCTACTTCTATCCACTACTAGTTAATCCAACAAGCTACTTCAATGCTACTTCAACAAAGTGTTTACACCACTACAACATTGTTCTAATTCGTCCTCTTCCTGACGCTCGCCGCATATGTCTTGTCACATGATGAATATGGAGAAACTTCCCTTAAACATACACAGTAAAAAGAACAATGGTTATTTACACGCCAAAACATTTATACCAGTTGGTACACCTGATAAGAGACTCGCAATTATACATTTATCATACTCATATATTCATACATAAAACAGTAAGAAAATTTCATCTAAAATTACGTTATCACAAGAATTAATCACACAGATGGCTCTGAGAAGGGTAAAAATATTTTCATTATGCAGGTTATACTACATTTTCTTACCCATTTCATTCCTTCTTTAAGTTACCTTTCGCTTCCAAATCAGTTATTTCGCCTGTGGTGGTTATTCTGGATTCATTTCTCATGAATAGCAAAATTGTGGTCTTCTCTATTCTGTAAAACAGTTTCATCTTAACATATTGATCTTACAACAGACACAAAAGATCCGAATCCTCCTGTAGTTTAAATGACAAATGTTTTGCTTCATCCTTATTACCTTAAACCAAGCTTTCCTTCGGTCCCATAATCAAAATTATTTAATCTTCCTCTACCTTCAAGAGGGAAATTTCCTCAGTACAAATCATATAGGCTGCAGTGCATCCCGCACCAGCGAAAACAGTAAGCTGTAATGCTCACAGCATCAGCAAAACACATAAACGTCGCTTTTCTAGGACAAGTATTAAAGCAGAATAATTTTTCAGGCTCTGGCTCAACATCAGTCAAGACTACAAAAAGGATCCATATTTCCGTTCCAATCTCCATTTGCTGGAAAACTGCTCGTCATTTGACTGCCATAATACTATTTCAGGGCCACGTAAATTACACAAACCACAACTCTTCTTTCACCTTGAAGGGAATCAATATACTTACGAAATCCACAGAGAGCGCTTTACGTACTCAGCTATAAAGAACAAAAAAGACATATATCATCAATATTAACATATTAGCGTATATTGGGGAGCCATTGGCTAAACAATCGTATTATCGCATCCTGTTTTCAAGAGTTCAAACTTACTCATTCCTTTCTCAGAGTTCTCTTATCTTAAAATATTCATACAGCACGCATACTATAGTAAGAGATCCTCATTTATACTGACAGATATAGAATAGTGATAGATAGATAGTAGCACTGAAAGCAGAAAATCGGAAACAAGGCTACTAACAGCTGGGGACCTGGGTTTGCCAGGCCCATAATACCCACAGATCGGATATTCCCCTGAGTTTTGCATTAAGAAGAAAGCGCAGGTCGTTCCCATTTTCAAGAAGGGTCATAAATCAGATGCGAATAATTATAGGCCTATTTCGCTTACGTCAATCTGTTGTAGAATAATGGAACATGTTTTATGTTCTCGTATTATGACGTTCTTAGATAATACAAATCTCCTTCATCATAACCAACATGGATTCCGCAAACAGAGATCATGTGAAACTCAGCTCGCCCTATTTGTCCAAGAAATTCACAGTGCCGTAGACACTGGCGAGCAGATTGATGCCGTATTCCTGGACTTCAGGAAGGCATTTGATACGGTTCCGCACTTACGTTTAGTGAAAAAAATACGAGCTTACGGAATATCGGACCAGGTTTGTGACTGGATTCAGGATTTCCTAGAAGAAAGAACACAACATGTCATTCTTAACGGTTCAAAATCTGCAGATGTAGAGGTAATTTCGGGAGTACCGCAAGGAAGCGTGATAGGACCTTTATTGTTTACAATATACATAAATGACTTAGTTGACAACATCGGTAGCTCCGTGAGGCTATTTGCAGATGACACGGTTGTCTACAAGAAAGTAGCAACATCAGAAGACTCGTACGTACTCCAGGAAGACCTGCAGAGGATTAATGAATGGTGCGACAGCTGGCAGCTTTCCCTAAACGTAGATAAATGTAATATAATGCGCATACACAGGGGCAGAAATCCATTCCAGTACGATTATGCCATAGGTGGTAAATCATTGGAAGCGGTAACGACCGTAAAATACTTAGGAATTACTATCCGGAGCGATCTGAAGTGGAATGATCACATAAAACAAATAGTGGGAAAAGCAGGCGCCAGGTTGAGATTCATAGGAAGAATTCTAAGAAAATGTGACTCATCGACGAAAGAAGTAGCTTACAAAACGCTTGTTCGTCCGATTCTTGAGTATTGCTCATCAGTATGGGACCCTTACCAGGTTGGATTAATAGAAGAGATAGACATGATCCAGCGAAAAGCAGCGCGATTCGTCATGGGGACATTTAGTCAGCGCGAGAGCGTTACGGAGATGCTGAACAAGCTCCAGTGGCGGACACTTCAAGAAAGGCGTTACGCAATACGGAGAGGTTTATTATCGAAATTACGAGAGAGCACATTCCGGGAAGAGATGGGCAACATATTACTACCGCCCACATATATCTCGCGTAATGATCACAACGAAAAGATCCGAGAAATTAGAGCAAATACGGAGACTTACAAGCAGTCGTTCTTCCCACGCACAATTCGTGAATGGAACAGGGAAGGGGGGATCAGATAGTGGTACAATAAGTACCCTCCGCCACACACCGTAAGGTGGCTCGCGGAGTATAGATGTAGATGTAGATGTAGAATTCAACACAGATCTTGCTTCTCTCAGGAGCGACTCTTTTCAATTTACACAAAAAAACCATAAACAGCATTTCACTTGTTCACAAAGAAACCTTTTATCTTCACATTTGAACCAACCTAAATCCTAATTGCACAAGGAAAAAAATACCGCAAACATCACTTCAATCAATCACACAGAAACATCTTTATCATTATTTTTACCAAATTATTTCAATATGCATATGTCACAAATTTAATCAATTCTTTCTCCTCACCGTCCTCTCTACTCCTCACTGTCCTCTCTATATACCCTATGTACTCATTTGCCATGTCGCTCAATTGTTCCGATTGGGCGCCTTCTGCGCTGATCATTTGTCATTGCCGGTTTTGTCCATTTCCATTTGCTGGATTATGTCTAGGGTTGGCCGGCCGAATTTCAACATCATGTGGTGCTCCGCCTTCAATCCTATTCCCACCGTGTTCATCGTAGTATCGATTCTGGTTGTCGTAGCTGTAGCGTTCACGATCCTGTCCACGTCCTCGATCATTTCCGTTGTTCCACCTGTGTTCGCGACTGTTACCCCAGTTTCTATACGGCCGGTCCCGATTATTGTTCCGTTCGCGTCGCGACGACCAGTCAAGCCGTTGATTAGTACTACGGCCATGACTGCGATCGCGCTGCTGTGCCCCGTAATAACTTTGTGCCTGATTAGGCGGACATTCTGCTGTATTATATTCCAACTCTTGGAAAAGTGTCTTAAACGTTTCCACGTCCTCTTTGCATCGTCCTGCAACAATGATGTGGCGCAAGTGCATCGGCAATTTGGTGATGCATATCCTAATTAGTTCCGCAGGCCCGTATGGGCCGTATAGAAATTGATTTGCCTGCAGCATGTGGTCGAATAGCCGTGCTGGGCTGCCGAAACCAGACTGGTTCAAATTTGGCAGCATAATTATGCCATGCTTGACCCTATCTTGTGCCGCTTCCGACCAATAGGCAGACAGAAAGGCTTGTCGAAACTCCCAAGTGGAGTTGCAGTGACACGCTGCCGACCTCATGCGAATCGCCGGTTCACCTTCCAAATAGCCACACATATATTCTATCTTATGTTAACTTGCCCAGTCGGGGGGAAGACAGAACTCAAATTGCTCGAACCATCCTCGTGGATGTATTCCTTTTTGTGAATTTCGAAGTATCTCAAACTTTCTCACCGTAAGGAAATGTTTGAAATCAAATCCCCGCATTTCCTCCTGGCAAGGCCCTTGAATGTTTCTATTTTTCTCATGTTTGCCCGTCAAAATACATTCTTCCCTGTCATCAAAATTTCCCTCGTGGCCGGAGTCCCTCTCTGCACTGTTTGTATGGCTATTTTTAGTGCTATTGGCGAGTTCGGAATCACACCCAATGCGGCTTTCAAATGGTTCAAATGGCTCTGAGCACTATGGGACTCAACTGCTGAGGTCATAAGTCCCCTAGAACTTAGAACTACTTAAACCTAACTAACCTAAGGACAACACAGACATCCATGCCCGAGGCAGGATTCGAACCTGCGACCGTAGCGTTCGCGCGGTTCCAGACTGTAGCGCCTAAACCGCTCGGCTACCAGCGGCCGGCCAATGCGGCTTTCCATATGCGCCACGCGTTCTTGTAATTTGCCTGTTACAGCTTTGTACCGCCTTTTCACTTCGAACTGTCCCTTCTGAAATTTAAGAAGCGAACGCACTTCTTCGGTCTCTGCGACCGCTACCTGTGTAGTATTTTTATCGCTCTCCGTCACCTTCATCGTGCCTACGATGTCCGGTAATGCTGCAATCTTATCATGTATTTGTCTGTTGTCCTCCACCCCAGTCTGCTTCAATTGTTCTACTTGCTTTCGAGTGCGTGAATTGCTTGACTGTTGTCCGCTACTGTGTTGCTAACGGACGCGGGACAATGCGTTTCCGCCTCCTGGACCCTCGAGAGTACCTGCTGGCCTTCCCTTTGGCATTCTTCTCTCAGCGCTTGGAAATTCCTAAGTAGCTGTTCTTCGCTCTCTTTCGATTCTGCATCACGACTCCGCTTGCCCTGTTCTAAGGCTTGCAGACGGTCATCGATTTGTTCAAATGTACGGCCTAATTCTTTCATAATATCACTTTTTATTTCACTTGCTAGATTATTTATTCTTTGTGAGATATCATCGGACACTCTCTGCATCGACTTGTCGACTTTGTCTGCTGGCTTAGTTTTTCGTCTATTTGTTCGCCTAGCTCTCGGATCGATTTTTCACATTTCTGCGTCATTTGTTCGCCTAGTTCTCGAATCTATTTTTCAGATTTCTGCGTCATTTGATCGCCTAGCTCTCGAATCTATTTTTCAGATGATTCTTTTTGTTCTCAGAACGATTTTTCTGATTTCTCTGCGTTTTCTTTATTTTGTTGCAATAAAGCTTTCATGAGTTCTGCCAAATCAGTTTGGTTAGTAGGAGGCAAATTAATTTCTGGCTCTGCTGTGAGCCCGTTCATCCTGTTTTGCATTTCGTCTGAAGTATTTCCCTTTGCATTTTCGGAACCGTCCGACGCATTAATATTCGAAATCAAATTATCCCCTTGGTCCATGTTGCTTAAGTTGTTGGACCGCCTACTTTTAGCTTGGTTACGTGTCTGCATTAGTTCAATATATACCCAGCACGCAACACACTAATCACAATAAATGTATCCCCCCAAAATTACGACAGTTACACAAAAGGTACCCAACCTAGTACGCACTTTATCACAAGCAAAACAAATTTTTATCTTTGATCGAAGCAGTGCAATTTACAAGCGAGAAAAAACACACACACACACACACATATAAAACACACAAATATAGAAAACAAAAGAACAAGACAAACAACACAACGCCGCTCAACAACGCAGTGAATCATTTGAAAGTCTGCTCAGAAACAACGCAGAAGTTGAGCGCTGCAGGGAAAAAAATTAAGATTATACAACGCTCGCAATCTAACGTTTCAGAGATTCCAGAGTCTAGCGGAATCACAGAACAGGGTCGCCATGTGTAATGTTGTTGCATTAATTTGTTATGAAAGCGGTGCTGATGGACAATAGAAGCGGGTTAAAAGCTGTGAGCTATGTGGGGAAGTTAACCTTGCATTACTGCGCAACTGTTTCACCAGGTATCCAGTCTAGCTTACCAAATTCCCAACCAGACTAACATTAATTATAATCTTTTAATCGTCATACGACAACCGGTGATATATATATATATATATATATATATATATATATATATAGAGAGAGAGAGAGAGAGAGAGAGAGAGAGAGAGAGAGAGAGAGAGAATTTAAATAAGAAGAAATAAATCGGTTTATACTTGGAAATTTATTTTAACATTGATCATTGAAATTTCAGCATATTAAACTTGATTCATAACTAAACTGGTGCCTTATTTAGGATTGTGAAAATGTGAGTTTGTAATCTTACAGAACACATCAAATATGGAGCCAAGATTGGGAGACTGCATACAACACTGCATTCATAAAATAACACACAAATAACGTTGAAACATATGCAAGAGAAAATTAACCACAACCAACCGATTCAATTTTCGCCCAAAGAAGTTACGTTCGTAGCGCAACCCTGTCCGTCATGAGATTACCACATACTGGTATACTAAATTCATAGTAACTCTCTGTGAAATCTTCCCGAAAAGAATAGCTGAGGGCTACTTTGATGCTTACACCACATGCTTCACGTGGTCAACTTGGTTTACACAGAGTGTAACTCCACAATAATTTTGATAATTAAAATAAATTACATCGAAACGCAATTTACTAAAGAAAAATCTCGAACTGGTAACTATCGTCTTACTATTAACCTGATGGGTCGAACAATTGTATAAGCACGTGGTACTGGTATCACAAAGTACACCCCACGTGAGTTGAACATAAAGAAAAGTTGCTATATTGAAAAATATTGTCAAGACGAGACGTTATAATCTCACGCACATTTGCATTTAAGATTCATGATCTTAGTTAGAGTTACTGATCAACACGTGGTTCCACTTTACTCACAAAGTAGTGACAAAGCAACTACTGGAAGGTATTCTGAACTTCACACTCGAAATACACTGCGTTGCAATTTAAGATAACATTAGATGTTTTAGAGCTAAACCTGAAATAAAGGTGATTAAATTTTCAGTTAGGCTGAACTTAACAAATCCATTGTCCTACGGACTTAGCAGACACGAACTTAGCCGGAGATCTTACCACTTCAGACACTCGCCGCGGACAGACTGACCTGGGCTCCTACCAAGGGTGCTTCTGTATACAAAACGGAAGTGACCAGAGAGGCAGCTTCCTATACCAACATGACAAGGGACGGACAGGACCATACTAAGGATAGAAACCTCTCTGCTTTTAGAAAGCGTAGCTACCTGTTCCGACGTTGGTCCTACAGTTCTCTAGCAGACAGTCTTGTCTGCTACCATCCAGCATGCAACTACAAATACATTTGCTCATTCATCCTCTCAAACAGAAGGGAAGGGGGATGACAGTATCTTATCATACACAGTATATAAAAGAAAGCAGATGTAGGTTCCGTATGAGACTGTGTGACAGAATTACGTATATGAATTACATATAAACTGTGCTTTAAAGTGTAGTAGTGTGACAGATCGTTTTTGTTTATGTGTAAAAGTAACACGTTCCACTGCTCAGTCCCCTCCCAGATAGTCAGAAACACCAGAGTAAATTTAGAAGAGGAATTTATGCCGTAAATGACAACATATTTAAGAAATTAACATGAAAGGAATCCAACAGACACCTATCAATGATGTAGCTTTTCCAGCCTTATTTTAGTTTCTAGCAATTTCTGTAACTATGCTCAAGGCAACAACTGACTCCTGCAACGCCATTCATGTACAATGTTATACCTCTATTGTGACATTTATAGCGATCTTGAGCTAGGTCGTGTGGTGAAACTATAATTTGGAAGTTCTCAAACGTCTAGAGTTTAAAGTTTCCGTCGTTTCTTGTTGTTCCCGGAAAAATAATAAAGGATTACAATTTTCCCTTTACTTTCACAATCTTGATAAGAGATAGGAATCGTTCTCTTTTTTTTTATTTTCAGAGTTAGCTTCCCATATTCCACTGCAGTGAATTATAAAATCGCACTGATTTCGACGAGAACATGTGGCTGATCATGTATGAATTGTCTATCCCGACTTCACAACTCCCGAAAGAGTTTCACAAGATTACTCTGAACATGTGATTTCCAATGAGCACTGATTAGCTACCGTAGGTCTGTCCGAAGTTCACAGCTGTTCTACATCTCTATGCCGTTATTTCTTTCTCAAGACGTACCACCATTGAATGGTATTTGTGTGATAGGTCTTCACCAACAGCTGGGTTCTGCACGGTATCGTGCTGGTCTTACAGAAAACTTAATAACTGGTCTTCACCTGAGCGCAGCTCCTTCTTTTTCACTGTCTTAAAGGTGGGGCCTTCTCGGTTAAATACGACTCTGTGGTGTTTGTAGCTTGTTCTGGCAGGCTGTAAAAGAGGGCGAGAACAGTGTTCTCAACTCCAAGTGCTGCTGACCTTGGCTGGCCCACGCCGATTGTGAAAACGCCATACGTGTGCTGTGGCGTCTCCAGTTGTCAGGGTGTCCTATTGGCCGACCACAGTCGGTGTACTGTTGTTGTTCTTATTGTTGCTGTTGTGATTTTCAGTCCAAAGACTGATTTCAAGCAGTAGGCCACGTTGATATATCCTGTGTAAGCCTCTTCACCCACCTACCTACAATTGAAACTGCTTGCCGTACTGAAGTCTTTGTCTCCCTTTACAACGTTTACCCCCACTCTTCCCTCCATTACCAATTACGAAAATAACTATTTCTTGTCGTTTCAGGATGTGTCCTCTCAACCTGTTCCTTATTTTAGTCAAATTGTTCCATAAATCTATTTTCCCCTGAATTCGGTACCCATTCTACAAATGTAATCTTCAGTATTCATCTAAAGCTTCATATATCAAAAGCTTACATTTTCTTCTGGTGTAACTGTTTATCATTCACATTTCACTTCCGTACAAAGCTACACTCCAGAGAAATGCCTTCAGAAAAGACTTCCGAGCTCTTAAATTGATATTCGACATTAAGAATCTTCTTTTTTCACAAATTCTTTCCTCGACATTTTATATCGTCTCTGTTTCAGCAAATGTCAGTTATTTTGCTGGCCCCGTAGCAGTACTCATCTACTAATTTTAGTGTCTTATATCCTCATGGCATTGTGTCAGCATCGTCTGATTTAATTCGACTACATTCCATTACCCTTCTTTTTTCCCCTTGGTGATATACATCTTGTAATCTCTCTTAAAGAGAGTATCTACTCCCACCCATTGATCGTCCGGGCAAAACTACACTGTCCACGGCAAACATAAATTTCTTTGTTTTTTTCCTAGATTTTCATTTCCTTTCCAATTTCTCCTTTGTTTCCCTTTCTGTTTGGTTAGTGTACTGATTAAAGCGGTGGTAGGTTACACCTCCGTCTCACACTCCCCTTAATCGCAGCTGCCCTTTCATCGCCTTCGATCTTTATTACAACCGTCGGGTTTCTGAACATATTATAGATAACCCTTCGCGCCCTGTATTTATTCCTGCTACATTCAGAATTTCAAAGAGTGTATTAAATGAATATTATGAAAATCATTCTCTGAATCTACAAGTGCTACAAGCGAAAGTTCGCTTTTCTTTAATCTTCTGAAATAAGTCGCAGTAGCAGTATTGGCTCAAGTTTTCCAGCATTTCTCTCGAATACGAATGGACTCACCCCTGGTCGCCTCCTACCACTTTTTCCATTTAATGAAAACAATTCGTGTCGGTATTTTTGAACCATGACGTGCTGAACTAATGGTTTGTAATATTCACACCTGTCAGCACCCACCCACTTTGGAATTGTGATCATTATGTTCTTCTGTAAATATGAGGGAATTTCGCCTGTGTCGTATACATCGCTTACCGAGTGACATAGGTCTGTTGCGGTGTATTCTCCCAAGGCAGAAGGACCTATACACCTGTAAGAACATAAGGTGACATGAACTACCGCGAGACTGTTGAATTGTAACGAAAATGCACTAAAGATGGTTATTTATAGCTGAAATCTAGATTTGCAAGAATAATAAGAGCTAATGGGATTGCGACTGACTTCTGTATGCCTCTCCCCACGTGCCTTATTTCGACTTAGGTCCTTCAGTACTTTGTCAAATTCTTCTCTCGGCATGTCTCCAACCTACTTCATCTTTTCTTCCTATAATATTGTCTCAAATTTCGTTTCTCTGTATACTCCTTAGCAGGCTGACTTTAATTCCAACATAAACGGCATCAATAGCAACTAAAATAAGTAACAAAAATGCTTGTGTAAGTATCTGCTCCTCCTGTTTCGGCGGTAGCACTTGGGAATCCGGAGATTAAATTCGAGACCTTGCGATTCTGCAGTAGTAACATTCTACGAAGCGGTCCAGTGGCTTACACGTACTAACTGACCATCGCAACTCCGTTCCTTCCAAGATTTCTTGTTCCCAAAAGCGCAGTGAGAGTGTCTGCAGAACATGGACGATGACCCGCCGTCTAAAACGGGATAGATACAATGGTAACACGGCACGGCACCTTCTTTCTGCGAAGTGAAACTAGAAGCGCGATGTCTTCTGAAGGCTAGCAACCTGTCAGCCAGCCGGAGCGTACTCTCCGCCTGGTGGGCGTCACGTTCACTTCACGTGCACCTCACGTGTGCTGCCTGGCCTGGCTGGTGAGTGGAGGCAAGGCGGCTGCTCGCGGCTCGCATCTTCCCGTTCCCGTCCCAGTCCCCAGCGACGGCTGCCTTTTTATTTCACCAGTCGGCCACCTGAGACCCCGGGCATCATTCTTCGGGCCCTCCCAGCCTCGCCTGACACACGGCCGAGCGGCTAAGATGCGCGATCCTCTCGATACTGTAGGAAATTTGAACGACCTCTCACACTAAACAAGATGGATGGATTTGTACCCTCGCGGGGCAACACCTTATTCACAAAAAAATTTCCTGTATCGAGCTATCAGTCGCCACATTGCTCAGAAATGCGTGAGATACAGGTACACAGCTAAAGGAATATACTGAGAAAACTAACGATAGTGGAGTTTCTTCTTTCCGTTGGCAACAACATATTGACTTTTTCACCGTTGACTGTAGAAATGATTTATTGTACACTTTTATCGAAGGCTTTTTAAGTACTTTGGAATTTATTATTATATGTGCCTAAGGTTTAACATACCTACATTCCCCCATTAGGATCTCTTGATAACAACGTCCTCTTGAGTAAGAGGACGTTGTTATCAGGAGAAAGAAAACGCGTTCTACGGATCGAAGCGTGGATTCAATCTGTATATTGAGCAAGCAATAAAGGAAACAAAATAAAAATTCGGAGTAGGTATTAAAATCCATGGAGAGGAAGTAAAAACTTTGAGGTTAGCCGATGACATTGTAATTCTGTCAGAGACAGCAAAGGACTTGGAAGAGCAGTTGAACGGAATGGACAGTGTCTTGAAAGGAGGGTATAAGATCAACATCAACAAAAGCAAAACGAGGATAATGGAATGTAGTCGAATTAAATCGGGTGATGCTGAGGGAATTAGATTAGGAAATGAGACACTTGAAGTAGTAAAGGAGTTTTGCTATTTGGGGAGCAAAATAACTTATGATGGTCGAAGTAGAGAGGATATAAAATGTAGACTGGCAATGGCAAGGAAAGCGTTTCTGAAAAAGAAAAATTTGTTAACATCGAGTATAGATTTAAATGTCAGGAAGTCGTTTCTGAAAGTATTTGTATGGAGGGTAGCCACGTATGGAAGTGAAACGTGGACGATAAATAGTTTAGACAAGAAGAGATGGTTCAAATGGCTCTGACACTATGGGACTTAACATCTATGGTCATCAGTCCCCTAGAACTTAGAACTACTTAAATCTAACGAACCTAAGGACATCACACAACACCCAGTCATCACGAAGCAGAGAAAATCCCTGACCCCGCCGGGAATCGAACCCGGGAACCCGGGCGTGGGAAGCGAGAACGCTACCGCACTACCACGAGCTGCGGACAGACAAGAAGAGAATAGAAGCTTTCGAAATGTGGTGCTACAGAAGAATGTTGAAGATTAGATGGATAGATCACGTAACTAATGAGGAGGTATTGAATAGAATTGGGGAGAAGAGGAGCTTGTGGTACAACTTGACTAGAAGTAGGGATCGGTCGGTAGGACATGTTCTGAGACATCGAGGGATCACCAATTTAGTATTGGAGGGCAGCGTGGAGGGTAAAAATCGCAGAGGAAGACCAAGAGATGAATACAGTAAGCAGATTCAGAAGGATGTAGGCTGCAGTAGGTACTGGGAGACGAAGAAGCTCGCACAGGATAGAGTAGCATGGAGAGCTGCATCAAACCAATCTCAGGACTGAAGACCACAACAACAACAACTTTCCCCTTATTAGAGTTTGAAAGAAGAAATATTCTGTATTTACGAGGTAGCGTCTTATAATTTGTCCAAATTTGTCGTGCTGCACTGTTGTCTGCATCATGGGCGAGTATTTTGCGTCTTCTATGGTTTTTCTTCAGTTGCAATGTATACGCAAATAACGTAATATGTCAGATTCCGTTGCCATGTTCTGTATTTTTCGACACCGTTCCTCACAAGCGTCTTCTAATCAAACTACGTGCCTACGGAGTATCGCCTCAGTTGTGCTACTGGATTCGTGATTTCCTGTCAGAATGGTCACAGTTCGTAGTAATAGACGGAAAGTCATCGAGTAAAACAGAAGTAATATCCGGCGTTCCCCAATGAAGTGTTATAGGCCCTCTATTGTTCCTGATCTATATTAACGACATAGGAGACAATCTGAGTAGCCGTCTTAGATTGTTTGCAGATTATGCTGTCATCTACCGTCTTGTAAAGTCATCAGATGATCAAAACGACTTGCAAAATGATTTAGATAAGATATCTGTATGGTGTGGAAAGTGGCAATTGACGCTCAATAAAGAAAAGTGTGAAGTTATTCACATGAGTACTAAAAGAAATCAGCTAAATTTCGATTACGCGATAAGTCACACAAATCTGAGGACTGTAAATTCAACTTAATACTTAGGGATTACAATTACAAATAACCTAAATTGGAACGGTCACATAGATAATATTGTGGGTAGAGCAAACCAAAGACTGCGATTCATTGGCAGAACACTTAGAAGGTGCAACAGGTCTAACAAACAGACTGCTTACACTACGCTTGTCCGCCCTATTCTGGAGTACTGCTGTGCGGTGTGGGATCCGCATCAGGTGGGACTGACGGATGACATTGAAAAAGTACAAAGGAGAGCAGCTCGTTTTGTATTATAGCGAAATAGGGGAGATAGTGCCACAGACATGATACGTGAATTGAAGTGGCAATCATTAAAACAAAGGCGTTTTTCGTTGCGACGGGATCTTCTCATGAAATTTAAAACACCAGTTTTCTCCTCCGATTGCGAAAACATTCTGTTGGCACCCACCTACATAGGCAGAAATGATCATCACGATAAAGTAAGAGAAATCAGGGCTCGCACGGAAAAATTTAAGTGCTCGTTTTTCGCGAGTGCCGTTCGAGAGTGGAGCGGTAGAGAGACTGCTTGAAGGTGGTTCATTGAACCCTCCGCCAGGCACTTTATTGTGAATAGCAGAGTAATCACGTAGATGTAGATGTAGATATATGAGAATCCAGTCAGTGCGCGTTCTCTTGAACAGATAACATACAGTGATCGACCACAACATCACGACCATTTACCTACTAGTCGCTGTGTCCACGTTTCGTACGGATAACATAGGCGACGCATCGTGGCATGGAAGCAACGAGGCCTTGGTAGGTCGCTGGAGGGAGTTGGCATCACATCTGGACACACAAGCCACCTAATTCCTGTAAATTCCTGGAAGGGGGGGGGGGGGCGATGAACTCTGAAGCCTTTTTCAGTCACATCCCAAATGTTTTCGATCGGGTTAGGATCTGTCGAGCTGCGGGGTCAGCTCATCAATTAGAACTCGCTACTGTGTTTCTCGAACCACTCCACCACACTCCTGGCCTTGTGACACGGCGCGTTATCTTGCTGAAAAATGCTACTGCCGTCGGGAAACATGATAGTCATGAAAGAGTGTACGTCGTCTGCAACCAGTGTACGATACTCCTTGTTCGTTATGTTGCCTTGCAGGACCTCCACTGGACTCATGGATGCCCACGTGAATGTTCCCCAGAGCTTAATGAGGCCGCCGCCAGCTTGTCTCCGTTCCGCAGTACAGGTGTCAAGGAGCTGTTTCCCTGGAAGACGTTGGATTCGCGTTCTCCCATCGACATAGTGAAGAAAGTATCGGGGTTCATAAGACTATACACCGCTCTATCACTGTGCCAGCGTTCAGTGCCTACGGAGACATGCCCATTTCTGTCGTAGTTGCTGATGTTGTGGTGTTGGAAACGGTGCTTGCAGGGTCTTTGGTTGTGGAGGCCCATCGTTAGGAGTGTTCGGAGCACTGTGTTCAGACACATTTGTACTCCGCCGAGACTTAAAGTTTGATGTTAGTTTCGCCACAGTTCCTGTTTTACCCAGCCTTTGCCTATCCAGCCTACGACGTCCAACATCAGTAATGAGGCGTGGCCGCCCAACCCCCGACGTTTATTTCATTTATTTTATTTATTTATTTATTGTTCTGTGGGACCAAATTAGGGAGAAGTCTCCATGGTTATGGAACGAGTCAATACATGAAATTATAACTCGATAGTAGAAACAGATAAAATGAAATATAAGTAACATATCCAGGCGACAAGTCGTAAGTTTAAATAAAGAAAATCAACAATGTAACACTGGAATTTGATTAATTCTTCAGCTCTTCCAGGAGCTCCTCGACAGAATAGAAGGAGTGAGCAATGAGGAAACTCTTCAGTTTAGACTTAAAAGTGTTTGGGCTACTGCTAAGATTTTTGAGTTCTTGTGGTAGCTTATTGAAAATGGATGAAGCTGAATACTGTGCTCCTTTCTGCACAAGAGTCAAGGAAGTGCATTCCACATGCAGATTTGATTTCTGCCTGGTATTAACTGAGTGAAAGCTGCTAACTCTTGGGAATAAGCTAATATTGCTAACAACAAACGACATTAAAGAAAGTATATACTGTGAGGGCAATGTCAGAATTCCCAGACTACTGAATAGGGGTCGACAAGAGGTTCTCGAACTTACACCACACATAGCTCGAACAGCCCATTTTTGAGCCAAAAATACCCTTTTTGAATCAGAAGAATTACCCCAAAAAATAATACCGTATGACATAAGCGTATGAAAATATGCAAAGTAGACTACTTTCCGTGTTGAACTGTCACTTATTTCAGATATTGTTCTAATGGTAAATAAAGCAGCATTTAGTTTCTGAACAAGATCCTGAACATGGGCTTTCCACAACCGCTTACTATCTATCCGAACGCCTAGGAACTTGAACTGTTCCGCCTCGCTTATAATATTCCCATTCTGTCTGATCAAAATGTCGGCTCTTGTTGAATTGTGAGTTAGAAACTGTAAAAACTGAGTCTTACTGTGATTTAGCATCAAATTATTTTCCACAAGCCACGAACTTATTTCATGAACTACATTATTTGATACTGTTTCAATATTACACACAAGATCCTTCACTACCAAGCTGGTGTCATCAGTAAACAGAAATATTTTTGAGTCACCTGTAATACTAGAAGGCATATCATTTATATAAATAAGAAACAGCAGTGGCCCCAGCACCGACCCTTGAGGAACGCCCCACTTAACAGTGTCCCATTGGGACTGAACATCACTACCACTCTCAATATTGCAGAGAATTACCTTCTGCTTTCTGTTCTTAAAGTAAGAGGCGAACCAATTGTAAGCTACTCCCCTTACTCCATAATGGTCCAACTTCTGCAGTAATATTTTGTGGTCAACACAGTCAAAAGCCTTCGTTAAATCAAAGAAAACACCTAGCGTTCGCAACCTTTTATTTAATCCGTCCAAAATCTCACCTTAGTTTCGCCACGTGCTGAAGACACTTTCCACAGCACTCCTGGAACACCCGACAAGTCGTGCAGTTTCCAAAATGATCGTGCCGAGCCTCCAGGCCATCACAGTCTGCCCTCAGTCAAACTCAGATAGATCGTGAGCCTTCTCCATCCTACGCACCGACAACTGGCGGTATATCTAAAATAGAACATCATAAATAAAATCACTACAGTAAAAGTAATCACTGCAATAAACAGTCATGTATATGATGGGAAATACGGCGTAAACGGGTTCAGTTACTAATGAAATGTGATTCGGTTACATTTTACATTATAATCATAGCGATTAGTACACCTATAAATGACGCAGGCTGGTCTTTTTGATCAAAAAACGTCCATCAGAATCTAATGTTTGGGGCATCTGACATGGCGGACTTCGGCAGCAAGTTTGTGACGTCATGGCAGTTCCTTTTATTATGTCTCCGCTGCTGTTTCCACAAGCAATCTCACCTCTTGGGCATTGTATTCATGTGGCATTGTGAGCATGTTTGCATCCATTTACCACACATTGTAGAGAATTTTACCCGTTGAATTTAAGAAGAATAATTATATTTCATTAAGAACAATTAAAGTCACATTTAGTCGCAACGTAATTCACTTTGTAATGTCAGACTGTGTGAGATTTGTAAAAATTATTGTCATTTTGGAGGGAACTACTTTGTGTTGGGGCTGTGGCGCAAGCAACGCAGGTTGCGAGGGGCGCCAGTCACATGTTGTTTGGCCTCTTTCCGTAGGAGCGGTACTGTCGTTCAGTCATGAATGGAACAAAGTGAAAAACTACTTTAAGCGGCGAATTTTCCTCGCCCAGTCTGTGCATATAATTTAACAAATAATGATTTAACGCAAAAGTTGGTAAAAAAAACTGAACGGTTGTATCATCCCCCAGAGAGCTAATAGTAAATAATAACTTTCACGTGGAAATTTAGACGCCAGACGTGTTGGTTAGCGTTATACCTTCGACTACAGACTTACAGTAAGTCAGCCACTGCATCCCATCGACACGAAATAGGACACAAAATAACTGACATGAAAAAGTACTAATCATGGTGCATACATAAGTAAATAGCGTAAAGCTAAATATGCAGAAGCCAGAAGCGACCTCTAGGTGTAATTATCAATTAAATGATTTTCAATTAACAGACTTTAATCGAAACAAACCTCTTCTCTCAAACGAGCTAATATGCAGGGCGGTTTACTCCACTAAATTTTATTTAACAGATATCTTCTTCTTGTATATTCAATAGTATATGGTATTTCTCACAGCAGATCAAATTACAATCCTAATTAGTTTATACAACTAAATTCAAAATATAATTTATGTAACATATACAGGGTGAGGACAAAGTTTTGCCCTGATTGCAAAAAATTGTAACAGAATAACTGTTTGACATAATAAGTTACGTTTGATGCCGTTACATAGGTTAGTGTTTCCAGTTTTTTTTAAAGACCACTTACGTTAGTAAACCTCAACGTGTGCTCCCTTGGTAGCTCGGAGAGTGTCGAGGCGGTATTCCAGTTTCCTCCAGGTGTTTCGTAACATGTCTTCTGTCACAGTACCCACAGCAGTTTGTACCCTAGCCTTCTGTTCGTCGACGTCAGCAACTGGTGTGACGAAGACTCTGTCCTTGATATAGCCCCATAAAAATTTCAAGGGGCGTAATGTCTCGAGAACGGGGTGGCCAGGGTGTCGGACCTTTCCTTCCAATCCACCGATCCGGACATTAGCCTACTCCCCTCTCCAGACATTACGCCCCTTGACCTTGACATTGCCAGTAAACATGCCCTCTAAAGTGTATACCTAGGAGCTATGAGCACTTGTTCATCTTCGTTTGTGTGAAAGCGAACAAGTTTTCATAGATCTTTTGTTATGTATTTTAGAGTCCGTGGCTACTGGACTTTATTTTCTTTCTTTGGTCCATATTATCGCCTCCTAAATTATGGAAAGTAAAGAGCTCGTAGTAGAAGAGGTCTTTCACGGTATAGATGAGAAGTGCTCATAGCTTTTAATGAATACATTTTGGAGCCCATGGAGCCCAGGTAATGGTGTTCTGGTTCACTCCCTACAAATAGGATTACAAGGAACCCCTTCTGTGCGAGTCCACAGAAGTCCAATGACGCCTCATATATTGTCTGCCATGCAACACCAATATTGGCTGCTAATGGAAACAGGAGGCAGGTCTGAAGATATTCAATGGCGAGCACAGCACGAGGGTACGGAGTGTAGTAGAACTGTTTAGTCGACGAGTAACTCACAAGAGTGCTACAGTGCTAGTGGTGTTGATATAAAACAGAGCACTGAAAAATATAAACAAAACAGACATAACACTATGTCTGCAACAGCTGTCGAATTTGACATTTCGTCATGAAGGATCCCAAGATATTTCTCACAGTGAGAAAGAAGTGGCAGATGAAATATTAACGTTTCTGCAAGATGAGTCAGTGGAATCGTATACGATCGACTGTGCGAATGAAGTACACGAGGAGTAAAACGATGTTGGTAAGTGATACTGAAACAGGTGTCGAGCGATGTAGTTCAAATGGTTCTGAGCACTATGGGACTTAACGCCGGAGGTCATGAGTCCCCTAGAACTCAGAATTACTTAAACCTAACTAACCTAAGGACATCACACACATCCATGCCCGAGGCAGGATTCGAACCTGCGACCGTAGCGGTCGCGCGGTTACCGACTGAAGCGCCTAGAACCGCTCGGCCACTCCGGCCGGCCAGAGCCATGTAGTTCATCATCCTTGTTGAACAGGGAGCCACAAACTGCGTCTCCAGTGAAACACAGTAGCGGACAGCCGTTGGGCAAGGAGCGGGTACTATGACGTACATGGAAGTTTAATCGCCGCATAGTAAAAAAATAAAAAAAAAAAAAAAAAAAACCAGTTATGAACAGATTTCGAGTAAGTCCACGGCAATATGACTGTTTACTCCACAAGAAAAACTGCGGATATTCAGCAGAGGAAAAGGCACTTTTGTTACAGAAACAGGTGTTTGTGCGTTTGAAGGAAGCGCGATACAATTTACAGGATGTGCACCTACTACATTATGCATATCAAATTGCACGTGACATAGACTACAGCGACTCAAGGGAAGCAGTGGTTGGTTGCATAACTTCAAACAATGCTACAGAATCGAAAGACATAAGATAATGAAATTGCGAGCAAAGCGTCAACTTGATGATGCGCAGCAAACAGCGGAATCGGCTCAAAAATTTGTGTATGAGATAAACAAACGTATCCCACCGTTCGCTAAGGAATTTGTTTTCGGCTCTGAACAAACGGGATTTGAAGAGGAAATGCATACGAAAGGAATCCTGGGAATTAAAGGTAGCAAGAGAGTTGTATCAATATCAGCTAACATCAAGCCTTTCACGCTTTCGTATGCAATTATGTAACTTATAATCTTGGTGGTAGATTGACTGTAAAGTTATTTATTGTGCTGCAAGAAGCTGCAGGTGCTCCGCCCCCTACGATTCTTTCTCATGTGCGCGATCTTGCAATTGGGCAGTAGGAAATATTTGCGTCACAACAAGCAAGGGTGGGAAAACGAGTGTAAGAGAACTAAATCTGTGATATGAGCACTGTTTTTGGCCAGTAGCTGGTTCAAAATACTTGCTTTTGCTTGATTCCAGGTCTGCATATAAAAATCATACTCCTTCAGAGAAAACTATCCCTTCTGAAAAGTGTGTGATGTTGTAATTCATACCACCAGAAACGACTGGATAAATTCAGCCTCTGGATGTTTGGTTTTTCCCGTGCCTATAGCACATGTTATCGTACTACACTGAAGCGCCAAATAAATTGGTATAGACATTCGTATTCAAATGAAATGAAATGAAATGAAGTCCCATGCTTCTTTAAAGAGCGTAGGGGAACGATGCGGGAGACCCGCACCGCCTTACTAGGCAAGGTCCTAATGGAGATGGTTTGCCATTGCCTTCCTCCGACCGTAATGAGGTTGAATGATGATGATGAAACAACAACACCCAGTTATCTCGAGGCAGGAAAAATCCCTGACCCCGCCGGGAATCGAACCCGGGACCCCGTGCTCGGGAAGCGAGAACGCTACCGCGAGACCACGAGGGGCGGACTCGTATTCAAATACAGAGACATATATAAACAGACAGAATACAGCGCTGCGGGCACCAACGCCAATATAAGACAACGAGTGTCTGGAGCAGTAGTTAGATCAATTACTGATGTCACAATAACAGGTCATCAAAATTTGAGTGAGTTTGAACGTGGTGTTATAGTCGGCGCACGAGCGATGGGACACAGCCTCTCCGAGGTAGAAATGAAGTGAGAATTTTCCCGTACGACCATTTCACGAATGTACCGTTAATACCAGGAATCCGGTAAAACATCAAATCTTCAACATCGCCTGGCCGCAAAAAGATGCTTCAATAACGGGACCAACGACAACTGAAGAGAATCGTTCAACGTGACAGAAATGCAACCCTTCCGAAATTGCTGCAGATTTTAATCCTTCGTCAGCGTGCGAACAGTTCAACGAAACATCATCAACATCGGCTTTCGAAGCCGAAGGATCACTGGTGTACCTCTTGATGACTGTACGACACTAAGCTTTAGGCCTCGCCTTGGCTCTTCAACGCCGATATTGATGACTGGAAACACGTTGCCTCGTCGAACGAGTCTCGTTTAAAATTGTATCTAGCGGTTGGACGTGTATCCGGATGGAGACAACCTCATGAATCCATGGTCCCTGCATGTCATCAGGGGACTGTTCAAACCGGTGGCGGTTCTATACTGGTGTGGGGCATGTGCAGTGGGAGTGATATGGTACCCCTGATACGTCTAGATACGACTGTGACAGGTGACACATGCGTAAGCATCCTGTCTGATCACCTGCATCCATTCATGTCCATTGTGCACTCCAGCGGACTTCGGCAATTGCAGCAGGACAATGGGTCACCCCACGCGTCCAGAAGTGCTACAGAGTGACTCTAGGAACACTCTTCTGAGTTTAAAAACTTCCGCTGGCCACCAAACTCCCCAGGCAGGAACATTATTGACCATATCTAGGATGCCGACCCCTTCGTACTCTTATGGATTTATGGGCAGCCCTGCAGGATTCATGGTGTCAATTCCCTTCAGCGCTACTTCAGATGTTAGTCGAGTCCTTGTCACGATGTGTTGCGGCACTTCTGCTTGCTCGGGAGTCCTACTCGATATTAGGCAGGTGTACCATTTTCTTTGGCTCTTCAGTGTATCTGCTGCTATGCCTTAAAGGCAACCACTTTCTCGATAAGCTCTACAGCAGACGTTCGGATTCGGTTGCATGCAATCACATTCCATCAGTTTCCATCATCCCATTACACCAGTAGGTTCCTATATTCACTGTTTAAGAATGGATACCTAGCAGCTAGCCCTGCACGGTTTCTTACCCCTAAGGAGTTTGCCTTCAAGCTTGATGGTGCGAACCTTTGTGATCACTTGGTGCGCCATTTGTCATGTGATGTTCATGGTCCAAGTTAATGGTTTATTTAAAACATTTCTTGAGCGCATACGATGTACATTTTGTGAAGTGTAATACATACATCCCATATTAAGTTGATCTCTGCACCTCCCAGACATTCATTTTCTGTCTCCCTCCAGATGAATGTTGTGAGTTATTAGCAGCTAACATTTCTCCTTCTTAATTGTTAACACAAGACTTCCAAATTAGCGTTACTTAAGATTCAACTTGCACTCAATGGGTTCCTTGTTAGGGAACTGCTAATATCTGACTCTTCTTGTGCTTATATTTACAGTACCTCTACGACTTTTTTAACTTAAAATATAATTTGAACTTTATCAAGTCCCGCAGTCAATATCAAAATCGGCCGGAACCATAGGCTCAGAACTTCAGAGCCTCAGCCACATTTGCTGCACAGAATTTAAGTAGAAAAGGAGTGTACACAATCAGTTGTGTGGTGTAAGACTGCGCGTATGTTCCAAAGTCACAACCAGTCGTTGCTTCAATGGGACCTAACCCGCCGGCCGCGGTGGTCTCGCGGTTCTAGGCGCGCAGTCCGGAACCGTGCGACTGCTACGGTTGCAGGTTCGAATCCTGCCTCGGACATGGATGTGTGATGTCCTTAGGTTAGTTAGGTTTAAGTAGTTCTAAGTTCTAGGGGACTTATGACCACAGCAGTTGAGTCCCATAGTGCTCAGAGCCATTTGAACCATTTTTTTTTTTGGACCTAACCCACATCTCTTGCTGTTTTCTGCTCTATCTTTTCTTGACAGTGGTTTAGCTAGAACGCAGTTATTAGAACGAATAAATCGTCTAACAGTTCTGTGCACAGTTAAAATTACAGAAACCTTACACTAAAAAATGGTTCAAATGGCTCTGAGCATTATGGGACTTAACATCTGAGGTCATCAGTCCCCTAGAACTTAGAACTACTTAAACCTAACTAGCCTAAGGACATCACACACATCCATGCCCGAGGCAGGATTCGAACCCGCGGCCGGCCGAAGTGGCCGTGCGGTTAAAGGCGCTGCAGCCTGGAACCGCGAGACCGCTACGGTCGCAGGTTCGAATCCTGCCTCGGGCATGGATGTTTGTGATGTCATTAGGTTAGTTAGGTTTACCTAGTTCTAAGTTCTAGGGGACTAATGACCTCAGCAGTTGAGTCCCATAGTGCTCAGAACCATTTGATTTCGAACCTGCGACCGTAGCAGTCGCGCGGTTCCGGACTGAGCGCCCAGAACCGCTTGGCCACCACGGCCGGCAAACCTTACACTAAAAATTCCTTCAGTTTTCATCATAATTTATATCATGTAAGATGACATAAGAAAATACTAAATAATGCATAAGCTGATCTCTTATTAATTAAATTATTATTCTTCATTTAAGCTAAATTGTTTATTCGAACTGTGATTTTGTGTGGTGATTACGTTTAACGTTGTTATTGAAAGTAAACTCGCAAATTTGTGTCTTGTTAGTGTTATAAGAGGGTCATCCACAAAGTAAGTTCCGTTTCTATTTCTATCCGCGGCAGCGCTACGATCGCAGGTCCGGGCACTCGCAGCAGTTACTCTGACTCAAGGAGAAGACATGTACGCTATTTTCAGATTGCTGCTGCCGACGTGTGCTTTTTAGTGCTTCTTTATAATGTCAGCCGTAATTGAAAATGGCGCCGCGTGTGAAATCAGATCTGTGATTCGTTTTCTAAATGCAAAGAAAGTTAAACCAAAAGAAATTCATCGGCAAATCCTCGAGGTTTAAGGACAAAACTCTGTGAGTGATTCAGTGGTTAGAAGATGGGTCAGACTGTTCAATGGAGGACGTGATCAAGTGCACGACGATGAACGAAGTGGACGCCCGTCTGTGGTTACTGATGAACTGGTTCAAACAATTGAAGAGAAGATTAAGCACAACCGTAATTTTACACTTAGTGCCCTTGATATTGAAGTTCCGCAAATCTCACGATCACTAATTCATGATATTGTTACTGAAAAACTGAAATTTCGAAAATTTTGCTCACGTTGGGTACCAAACATTCTCACTGAACATTACAAAAAATAACGAATGGGCAGTGCACTTCAGTTTTCGACACGCTACAATAAAGAAGGCGATGGTTTTCTTTCTCGAATAGTCACGGAGGATGAAATTTGGGTATCGTAAGACACCCCTGAAACAAAACGTCAATCAATGGAATGGAGGCATACTTCATCCCCAACGTAGGTTAAGCCTAAGCAAACCTTAACACCTCGAAAAGTCATGTGCACCGTTTTTTGGGACAGAAAAGGCATTTTGCTGATTTATTTCTTACCACGAGGCCAAACAATCAATGCACATGGTTACAGCGCGGCCATTAACAAATTGCGCCTCACAGTACAGAACAAGGGCCGAGGATTACTGTCAAAAGGTGTTGTTTTTTTCCACGATAATACTCGACCTCACACGGCGAATGTGACCAAACAGCTCTTACGGGAATTTCACTGGGACGCGTTTGATCATCCTCCGTACAGCTCGGACCTCGCTCCTAGCGACTTTCATCTTTTCTTACACCTAAAATCTGTCCACGGTGGTCAACACTTCAACGATGATGACGAGCTGAAAGAACATGTTACCACATGGTTGAATACACAGGCGGCAACCTTCTATGAGGAAGGCATTCAAAAACTTGTGTCACGCTGTGACAAGTGTCTACAAAATTACGGAAGCTATGTAGAAAAGTAGTTTAACAGTTTTAGATTTTTGTACAAGAAATATATTTTCTGTATCTGTACACGTTTGTTTTATATAACCAAACGGAACTTACTTTGTGGACAAACCTCTTACATAGATGAAGATGATAAGCCTTTTGCAGCAAGGTGGCGACACCTACAATATGCTAACATGAGGAAAGTTTCCAACCGATTTCTCATACACAAACAGCAGTTGACCGGCGTTGCCTGGTGAAACGTTGTTGTGATGCCTCGTGTAAGGAGGAGAAATGCGTACCATCACGTTTCCAACTTTGATAAAGGTCGGATTGTAGCCTATGGCGATTGCGGTTTATCGTATCGCGACATTACTGCTCGCGTTGGTCGTGATCCAATGACTGTTAGCAGAATATGGAATCGGTGGGTTCAGGAGGGTAAAACGGAACGCCGTGCTGCATCCCAATGACCTCGTGTCATTAGCAGTCGAGATGACAGACATCTTATCCGCATGGCTGTAACGGATCGTGCAGCCACGTCTCGATCCCTGAGTCAACAGGTGGGGACGTTTGCAATACAACAACCATCTGCACGAACAGTTCGACGACGTTTGTAGCAGCATGGACTACCAGCTCGGAAACCATGGTGCAGTTACCCTTGACGCTGCATCACAGACGGAAGCGCCTGCGATGGTGTACTCAACGACGAACGTGGGTGCACGAATGGCAGAACGTCATTTTTTCGGACGAATCCAGTTTCTGTTTACAGCATCATGATGGTCACATCCATGTTTGGCGACATCGCGGTGAACGCACATTGGAAGCGTGTATTCGTCATCGCCATACTGGCGTATCACCAAGTATGATGGTATGGGGTGCCATTGGTTACACGTCTCGGTCACCTCTTGTTCGCATTGACGGCACTTTGAACAGTGGCCGTTACATTCAGATGTGTTACGACCCGTGGCTCTACCCTTCATTCGATCCCTGCGAAACCCTACATTTCAGCAGGATAATGTACGACCGCATGTTGCAGGTCCTGTACGGACCTTTCTGGATACTGAAAATGTTCGACTGCTGCCCTGGCTAGCACATTCTTCAGATCTCTCACCAATTGAAAACGTCTGGCCAATGGTAGCCAAGCAACGGGCTCGTCACTATACGCCAGTCACTACTCTTGATGAACTGTAGTATCGTGTTGAAGCTGCATGGGCAACTGTACCTGTACACGCCATCCGAGCTCTGTTTGACCGAATGCCCAAGCGTATCAAGACCGTTATTACGGCCAGAGGTGGTTGTTCTGGGTGCTGATTTCTCAGGATCTATGCACCCAATTGCATGAAAATGTAATCACATGTCAGTTCTAGAATAATATATTTGTCCAATGAATACCCGTTTACCATCAACTTCATTTCGTTTTGGTGTAGCTATTTCAGTGGCCAGTAGTGTATAAAACATCCAGAAACACAAACAGCAAGACGACAAGCTTCAGTGAAATCGTCAGGGAAGTCGTTCTCTTTAAAATGCTATACATGGTTCCCGTCAGCAAGACACCTCCATCGAATCGGTAACTGGACAACAGTATACGCACTCTTCCGTGAGTGCCACGAAAGGGCCTGTCTGCTTCATAGGGGATGAATTCGCAAAGGCTTTCCATTAAATATCCAGGAGGACGCATCTGCATTCGCCGGCAGTTAAGGCGAGAGTGGGTGGACGCAGGTGGTTGCGTGATACCGGCGGTGAGAGCACGTGCCTTCGCCCCTCTAGGGTCTCCCGAGAGTCGGGCCATGAATTCCACATCACATGTAGGAACCTGTTGCTGACGTGCCTCCGTTACCGCTGGCAACTTGCATTTTCTTCAGGAGACACTACTTCAAGATTCAGTCGGACTATTACCTTAATCAGACGAGTGTCCACAGAGTTTTAGCAATAGCTTCAGAACGTCAAAACTAGTCTAGTCTTGATAGGGAATGAATTGTCTTGGGGAACCTGTTGTAACAACGTTTCTGAATCCAAAAATAAAAAATACACTACTGGCCATTAAAATTGCTACACCAAGAAGAAATGCAAGTGATAAACGGGTATTCACTGGACAAATATATTATTCTAGCACTGACATGTGATTACATTTTCACGCACTTTGGGTGCATAGATCCTAAGAAATCAGTACCCAGAAAAACCACCTCTGGCCGTAATAACGGCCTTGATACGCCTGGGCATTGAGTCAAACAGAGCTTGAATGGCGTGTACAGGTACAGCTGCCCATGCAACTTCAACACGATACGACAGTTCATCAAGAGTAGTGACTGACGTATTGTGACCTGCCAGTTGCTCGGCCACCATTGACCAGACGTTTTCAATTGGTGAGAGATCTGGAGAATGTGCTGGCCATGGCAGCAGTCGAACATTTTCTGTATACAGAAAGGCCCGTATAGGACCTGCAACATGCAGTCGTGCATTATCCTGCTGAAATGTAGGGTTTCTCAGGGATCGAATGAAGGGTAGAGCCACGGGTCGTAACACATCTGAAATGTAGCATCCACTGTTCAAAGTGCCGTCAATGCGAACAAGAGGTGACCGAGACGTGTAACCAATGGCACCCCATACCATCACGATGGGTGATACGCCAGTATGGCGATGACGAATACACGCTTCCAATGTCCGTTCACCGCGATGTTGCCAAACACGGACGCGACTATCATCATGCTGTAAACAGAACCTGGATTTATCCGAAAAAATGACGTTTTGCCATTCGTGCACCCAGGTTCGTCGTTGAGTACACCATCGCAGGAGCTCCTGTCTGTGATGCAGCGTCAAGGGTAACCGCAGCCATGGTCTCCGAGCTGATAGTCCATGCTCCTGCAAACGTCGTCGAACTGTTCGTGCAGATGCCTGTTGTCTTGCCAACGTCCCCATCTGTTGACTCTGGGATCGACACGTGACTGCACGATCCATTACAGCCATGCAGATAAGATGCCTGTCATCTCGACTGCTAGTGATACGAGGCCGTTGGGATCCAGCACGGCGTTCCGTATTACCCTCCTGAATCCACCGATTCCATTTTCTGCTAACAGTCATTGGATCTCGAACAACGCGAGCAGCAATGTCGCGTTACGATGAACCGCAGTCGCGATAGGCTACAATTCGACCTCTATCAAAGTCGGAAATGTGATGGTACGCATTTCTCCTCCTTACACGAGGCATCACAACAACGTTTCACCAGGCAACGCCGGTCAACTGCTGTTTGTGTATGAGAAATCGGTTGGAAACTTTCATCATGTCAGCACGTTGTAGGTGTCGTCACCGGCGCCAACCTTGTGTGAATGCTCTGAAAAGCTAATCATTTGCATATCACAGCATCTTCTACCTGTCGATTAAATTTGTCGTCTGTAGCACTTCATCTTCGTGGTGTAGCAATTTTAATGGCCAGTAGTGTAAAAAAGGACTTACGCGTGATGGCCAAATCACATGAGGCAGAAGTAAAGAAACTAAAAGTCACTACGACGTTGTTGGCTAGTAAGGGTAGACAACTGCCTATTTTTGTATATGTCTTTCTTCGTGCAGAAAGGCACCTCTCCCTCGTGAGGTGCGGGACTTTTGCTTTAAGTGTTCCTGTTGAATGTGGATGATTACGATCAGTGAATGCGGAGTTTGAATATTATGTTGATGTTGTTAATAATGTGGAAAGAGAAAGGACTGGAAAAATCCCAAGCTGGGATATAACCTGCTCCTCTCAAAAATTCAAATTGTGCGTCGAGCCTATAGTTCCGATTTGAGGGACGGATCACCTTCAACAATGTCACATGCCACCGTTCTAGGAGACACAGGAGCTATTCGGAAATTAACGGAGGACTCTGGAGCAAAATCTTGTGACTGGAGACTTTTTGCCACATTCTCTCTCCCTCCCCGCTTGCGGACTAAATACTGGTAGTGAAAACTTCTTCCACGACCAGGATTCGAATCGAGTATTCCATTGCCACTGCACAACTATGCATTGGTGACCTCGGCATTGGACGTAGTTGACAAATCTGTCTGCTCATACTCATGTGTGAGTTCAAAAACCGGTCCAGCTATACTGACGTAGTCTTCCAGAGGATTCCATAAACTGATCAAGGCGAGTGGCGGGAGGCCTGCTTCGGAAACAGACCCGTTGACGTCTTCTCCATACTTCCTCTATTCGAGCGTGAGTTCATTCTCTAAAGACCTGCCGGCCATTGTGGCCGAGCGGTTTTAGGCGCTTCTGTCTGGAACAGCGCTGCTGCTACGGTCGCACGTTCGAATCCTGCCTCTGGCGTGGATGTGTGTGATGTCCTTAGGTTACTTAGGTTTAAGTAGTTCTAAGTCTAGGAGTACTGATGACCTCAGATGTTAAGTCCCATAGTGCTCAGAGCCATTTGAATTTCCAAAGACCTCATGGCCAACGCAACGTTAAATCCCGCCTTTCCTTCAGTGTTACTCTGCATCTGCCTCGGAGCAAACTTTAATAGATTTCAAATCACATTATTAACCTCAAGACAAAGTATTTGATTACAGTCATTTCTTCTTAACACACGTCTTAACCTTTTTACATCACTTCCCAGATAAGCTACATAATGTTAGTTGTGGATAACCACAAATATTTTGTGTGCGTGAAGTTTCTGTAAAAAATGGAATATGGATCATCTGTAAGTACGTTTTGCATAAATGACGTCTAGTTGTGCACTTTATGATTTTGTACTCATCTTTTTCACGACGTCTGGTGGATTGTTTGAAGAAACAGCGTTGTCTTAGGAAGACCCGTGACCTTCAAATGTGATAATTGAAATATCATCCTTCACTGATTCTCTTGACTTTTATTCATCCTCCATAAATGATTTCTAAAAAACGTCACAGAATATAAAACTGTTAAACTCGTTACAATGTTTACATCACGCAGACAAATGAAGTGCAGTTTCTATAAAATAGTAGATTTCTAATTACATTACTTTTTTAATCAGAAAATATATTCAAAAAATTTGGAATTGACCATTTTGGTACCAAAAATTTTAGTATTTAATCTTTAAATTAATTTCAAATTTAATGTCTAACTTTCTGGGGGACAAATCTTTTTTTATAAGTAAAAACGTTTTTACAGGACTAACGATCAGGAAATAAATCTCTAACTACTGAATAATAAATTTCAATCTTAATCATTTAAACAAAAATTTTATAAATTTGTAACTTTGCATGCCATTCGTTACGACTTCAACATGTTGAATAATAGAACGTTACAGTGTTTAAATAAAGAGTTGCCTTCAAAATTATATCCTCATTTATCCTTCTCTATTTGAAACTGAAATAATAATGGGATGTTAAATTTTTATTGATATAATATGCTTGCGAAATGTTCAGAAGAAAATAACTAAAAGGAATGCACACGATAACTGCTGTCGATTTTAAATGAAGTTCTTACTTTATCTGTCCAAATGTATCTCGTAACTTCATTGGAAACACGTATCGTAAAATATACATGAATACCGGTATCGATCATTTAATAAATATTATTTAGCCTATCCCCTGATACTTTACAACTTCTACCTTTAGAGACCATAAAAATGTTGTCTCGAAATTTTTTCAGCCTACAACGCCAACAAAGAGCTATTTAGACAACAGTTCTCTTATCCAGTGTGAGAGACTACGAAACGAGTATTTTATGAGATGGCTGATGAGTTGAAACAAAAGCTGTGGGTGGGTTGCAACGTAGCAGCAGAAATGTGATGCCAAAAACTGATGTCCATCGTCGTCTACGAACAGCTCCAGCTTGGATCATTCGTTTCATTCACAGTTTTTTATACTGTGTAAATGTCCCTCCTTATAAGCTTTCACCAAAAGGCTTTTTGTACTTTGCCTAATGATGTCCATTACAATGAAGCGCATCATCAATTGCTACCGTACTAAAGCTTTGTATATTGTCCTCACGCATCATGTATGCTACACCTACCACTATTCGTTTCTCAAGTCGCTACTGACAGCTTCAGACGAACAAATGGTCTGTAGTACTACTGGGTGGCTATTATTGAAGTGCAGCTACTGACGGAGGCCCATTGTGGACTGTAATTATTGTATGTATGGCAGCGAAACTTGGTAGTTATATTACTGCGTTAATGTAGAACCGATTTACGCTGGAAACAAATTAGTTCCAATTGTGTCCACGAGGTACAAATCTAGCTCTGCACACTGTTTGTATGACGATATGACAACCACACTGTCGTTTGACCAACAACAAAGTGAGTGAACACCATGGCTGTCGAGAAGAGACCGTTAGTGAAACTGTTTTATCCGAATGGCAACAATTACAGTGCTCCATTGAGAAACTATCGCCGACTGAAATGTCTGAGAAGAACCCCGAGGTCATTAAATGGTTTAAAAAGAAGATAATAATGAAATTAGAAAACACGGGTGAGCTTACTGTGACACATGGAAGAGGAAGATGTCCTAACCCGCTGGAAGTTATTGACAAGATTGATGTTGCTGGACGTGCCGCGAGCAATTCTAGTTTAAATCAAATGGCCCTGAGCACTATGCGACTTAACTTCTGAGGTCATCAGTCGCCTAGAACTTAGAACTACTTAAACCTAACTAACCTAAGGACATCACACACATCCATGCCAGAGGCAGGATTCGAACCTGCGACCGTAGCGGTCGCCTGGTTCCAGACTGTAGCGCCTTGAACCGCACGACCACTCCGACCGGTGCAATTCTAGTGCTCGTGCAGTGTCAAGAGAATTGTCCATCTCATGGCATGGTCAACAATACGGGAAGTTTTGCTATCTATTTTACATTGGTACCTGTGCAATATCCAGACGGAACAACAACTCCAACCTCATAATCCTCAGCAACGTTCTGAATGTGCTCTTCGGTTTCTGGCACGTATCGGAGTTGATGACATGTGGCTGGGCAATATTCTATGGAGTGACGAGGCACATTTTACACCATAGGTTTCAGTGAATACACAGAGCTATCGAAAACTGGGCACTGTTAAACCGCGTGCTGTGCACGAAGAGCCATTGCACTCGCTGTATATGACTGAGTGGTGTGCATTCAAAAGCACCTTTGTTCTCGGTCCGTTCTTCTTTGAAAATAATACACCCAGAGGAATAGTAAGATGTACCGTGAAGTCTGCAGGTTATCGAGACCTCCTGGCACAGCATGCGATTCCTGCTTTGGAAGAGCGCAACTGGGTAGAATCCACTTTTTTTCATGCAAGGTGGGGTAACACCTCATGTCGCTCACAAAGTGAAAGATGTGCTTAGCGCAGCTATCCACGAAAGTGTTCTCTCCAGAGGTATTCCGGTTACAAGGCCTTCAAAATCATCTGATCTGAATCCATGTGACTTTTGGCTCTGGAGATATCTAAAAGAGAGCGTTTGCCAGGAACACGTTTCGTCTGTACGTGATCTGAGCTCGTTGCTCAGATTCTACCGGAACTGCTGCGAGCAACTGTTGATCTCGTCGTTTTACGGATTCAGCATCTCGTCGAAGTCTCCGGTGCTCATATTCAACAAACTGTGTAATTGGCAGTTAATGACAAAATCAACAATATGAATTTCTCACTTGCTGTAACTTCTCTGCCCACATCCCGTTACTAATCCACTAACATGGAAACATTTCTACACATAGTTCGTACATTCACAGCGCCAGATTTGCATCTGGTGGCCAGAATTGGAACTAACTTTTCTTACAGCGTAAATCAGTTCCGCATTAATGCATTAGAATATCTACCAAGTTTCACTGCCATGCGGTAATTGCAGCCCATATTGGACCTCTAATAGCTAATAACAGGAAAAAAGCTCATAAACAATAGTTTATAGGTTAGACTAAGAGGTAATCACATCAAGTTATTGTCTAAAATATATGAAACTGGAGACATACCATCGGACATTCGGACTAATATTACTCGCAGAATCCCAAAGATAGCGGGGGCAGATAAAAGTGAGAAATATCGCAGAATCAGCTTGACAGTTAACATATCCCCATTTCTGACATGAATAACATACAAAAGAATGGAAAAGAAGAATAAGGATCTACTACGTAAAAATGAGTTTGAATTTCGGAAAGAATAAGGCACGAGAGAGGCATTTCTGACGTTGCGTAAGATAATGAAGGCAACACTTACTAAAAATCAAAACACTTTAATAGAAATTGTGGATCTAGAAAAGCGTCCAACTACTTAAAATGGTGCAAAGCGCTTAAAATCCTCAGAAAAACAGATATACACTACACAAAAATGTGTGGGGGAACAATAAGAACTAAATACCTCAGGAGAGTTTTCGGATTAAAAATGGCAAGGATACAGTTTGTCTTCTCTACGATTCAACTTTTAGGAAACCAAGAAATTTTGCATCTACCTGACCGCCTTGATCTAGGGCTTTCAGAATGTCGAATGAGAAAAGTTAGTGTTGGGTCTCAGGTGGTCGATATTTTCAGAATACAAGCTGGTTGGCATTGAAGAGGTCACTCTGTTCAAGATACCTCATTATGTTTGAGCTCAGAATAAGTTCTAAGATTGTGCAATAAATGGGTGTCGAGGATATGGGACGGTAGTTTTGTGGATCACTTCTACTATACCTTCTGTAGACGGGTACTTCCAACTACTGGGTACGTTTTTCCTTTTTTTTTTTTTTTTTTTTTTTTTTTTTTTTTTTTTTTTTTTTTCTTCAAGTGACATAAGGTGGGTTACGGTTAACACAGGGCTAACCACACAGAATTTCGGTATAGAATCTGAAAAAGATTCCATCGGGCGTTGGAGCTTTGTTCAGTTTCAGCAATTTCAATTGTTTCGAAAACCACCGACACTAATAACTATACAACATGTCTTTGCAGTGGTGCAAGAATTACAGTAGGGGAATACGCCTAGATTTTCATAAGGAACTTTTGAGAACGGAGTTTAGCACTTACGCTTTTGCTTCACCATACTGAGTTTCAGTTCCTGTCTCGTCCGTGAGTGTATGGACACTTACTCTGGTACCACTAACAGCCATCTTATACGGTCAGAATTCCTTAGGGTACTGTGAGAGATGCGATTCTTTAAATTTTCCAGGCGTACTGAATATTCTGTAAGGTTTCGGGATTGCAGCCGGATCACGTTGACTTCTTGCCACAATATTTAAAATTTTTGCTATAAAGCTGACACCGTGAACTAGCAGTCTCCAGTGGCGGACACACCTGGTTGAAAGGTTGTCAGCCGAAAGATTGTGGCAAGAAGTCAAACTGATACAGTTGCAGTTCCGAAACCTCAAAGAATTGTGAGAGAACTTTGGATAATATTATGCTACCCATTTCATTCTTGACAGGAAAACGCGTTTTATTCAGCATCAATCTATAGCCCAATATTTTGCTTGGCACATGCTGTACAGTAATCTCTGTTTCTTTAGAGGTTTCTGTACAGTGACTGTACCATGGAGGGTCCTTCCCGTCATTCACTGTTCTGCTTGGTACTTATCTATAAAGTCCCTGGTCAACTATTCTTTTAACCCTGACTCACAGTTCTCCTTCACCCTCCTCACCAGTGTTAAATGTTTCGATTTTCTTATTGAAATATAACCCTACTGCTGGCTGAACTTGCGACTCTTTGTACTTGTTTTAGTTGTCATTTGTAGTTTCGTAATTACTGTTGCTACAATAGCCTCATGGTCTCTTCAATGTGGACGTCGGCAAAGAGGTTGCTTGTTCGCAAATTTTTGACCGGAAACAATGCTGAAATGAAGCATCAACCTCCATATTCTCCATACATGGCCCATGTGACTCTCTACTAATTCAAAACAAAGAAAACCTTAAAAGGACCTTCGTCTTTCAAGCGTAGATCCGATTGAAAAGGCATCACTAGAGAGACAAAAGCCGTCTTAAAGATCGAATTCCAGAAGCCTTGTTGCGACTGGAAAAAGGGCTGGCATAAGTGGATTCCATCTAATGGGAACTATTTTGACTGGGATAACATTGATGTAGACACTAATAAATAAAATTCTTCCTAAAAAAACAAAAATTCTCGTGATACTTTTAACACGCTTCTTATTACGAGGTCGAAGTTTCGTGGGTTTCTACGAGAATGGAAATAGTTGTATTTGACCTTAGTGCACCCATACTGCTTCTGATCGCTTTGCACTACCATCTATCAATGACACAAGGCGGCTGTAGGGCAGCAGCATCTGCCAGCCGCTGTTCCCCCCTTTCCGAAATGTGCCGCGAGCCACGCGGCCTATTTAGGAGGCCCATCATCTCGTTAACGATGACCTTCGTTATCGCCCTCTGGCCAAGCCAATTAAGTCCCTGACGCCGCTCTTCACGCGACATGGAACGACTCGGCAGCTCATTCTTACACAACCACTTCTCTCTGGCAGCTGACTAAATCCAGGGTACGCACCGAAAAATCTTACTATGTGTTAGACTTGTTTTTTATGAGTTGCTGTGATACTCTTAAAGTAGATGCTGTTAAAAGGATAGTTTTCAAAGCAGTTACTGGCATAAACATCACATGGACATTTTAAAATAAGTCATCAGTCTTGCTCCTGATTTGGTGCTCTACTCCATATTTCTCACGATAACACAGGTGAAATTTTTTCCCATTATTTTTGCATCGCAAGGATATTTTCAACTACTTTCAGTTATTTTCTCGATGCTGATTGCAGATGTGGAAACCGTTTTACTCAGCCTGCACTAATTTCCGTGCAATCCGAATCTTTCGATTGTGGCTGAAAATACTGTGCCGTTATCCGTAGATTTCCACACGACCACTACAGCATCACTTTACTGCAACTACGTCAACTGGTTTGTAATGTTGTATAACGTATCTTCTGATGTTTGTTCAGGTTGTGATCATAAAACACAGTAAGTACATTCAGTTACTCACACTAAGTACAGTAAAAACTGAATCTTGTACATCTTGAGACTGTTTCCATGTGACAACGGAAAATTACAAAAGACACGGTCCCCAATCAGATAACTAACTGCAGGAGATGAATGTAGGTGTTTCCTGTAGTTCTTCATTACACCTATTCCATCATGATTATCTTTTACGCTTAAGTTTCCATAATACACACATCAAAAAAAGTTTTGCGTCATCTCGATTCTGAGAATTAAGGAAACCTCTACAGAAAATTGGAATAGAGATCAAAATAAACATCATTTCCTCCCTTTTTATTGCTCATGGAAACCACACATTGCACGTTGTACCACCATACAGCGACACCTTCGAGGGTGGTGGTCCAGATTACTGTACACACCGGTGGTACCTCTAATACCCAGTAGCACGTCCTCTTGCATTGATGCGTGCCTGTATTCGACGTGGCATACTATCCACAAGTTTATCAAGGCACTGTTGGTCCATATTGTACCATTCCTCAACGGCGATTCGGCGTAGAACCCTCAGAGTGGTTGGTGGGTCTCGTCGTCCATAAACAGCAATTTTCAATCTATCGCAGGCACGTTCGATAGAGTTCATGTCTGGAGAACATACTGCCCACTCTGGTCGTTATCCTGAAGCAAGTCATTCACAAGATGTGCACGATGGGGGCGCGAATTGTCGTCCATGAAGACGAATGCCTCGCCAATATGCTGCCGATACGATTGCACTATGGAGGATGGCATTCACGTATCGTACAGCCGTTACGGCTCTTCCCATGACCAACACCGGAGTACGTCGACCCCATATAATGACACCCCAAAACATCAGGCAACCTCCACCTTGTTGCACTCGCTGGACGTTGTGTCTAAGGCGTTCTGTCTGACAGGGTTGCCTCCAAACACGTTTCCGACGATTGTCTGGTTGAAGGCATATGCGACACTCATCGGTGGAGAGAATGTGATGCCAATGCTGAGTGGTCCATTCGGCATTTTGTTGGGCCCATCTGTACCGCGCTGTATAGTGTCGCCGTTGCAAAGCAACGCTGGACGTCGCCATGGACGTTGGGAGTGAAGTTGCGCACCATGCAGCCTATTGAGTACAGTTTGAGTCGTAACACGAAATCCTTTGGCTGCACGAAAAGCATTATTCAACATGGCGGCGTTGCTGTCAGGGTCCTCCGAGTGGAGGTAGCGGTCATCCACTGCAGTAGTAGGCCTTGGGCAGCATGAGCGAGGCATGTCATCGACAGTTCCTGCCTCTCTGTATCTCCTCCATGCCCGAACAACATCGCTTTGCTTCACTCCGAGACGGTTGGACACTTCCCTTGTTGAGAGCCCTTCCTGGCACAAAGTAACAATGAGGACGCGATCGAACTGCGGTATTGACCGTCTAGGCATGGTTGAACTACCAGACAACACGAGCCATGTACCTCTTTCCTGGTGGAATGACTGGAACTGTTCGGCTGTCGGACCCCCTTCATCTAACAGGCGCTGATCGTGCATTGTAACAGTCAAAGGGGCTGTGTCTGTGATACAATATCCACAATCAATGTCTATCTTCAGGAATTCTGGGAACCGGGGTGACGCAAAACGTTTTTTGATGTGTGTATATCATTAAATAGCAGCGATGACCTTTCTCCCTGTAGGGCAGACAATTTGAAGCCGACGTCACAATCCATCCTGTAACGGACAGTCGAAATACAAACGAGACATATGGTAAAGAAGTAAGTAAACAGTTTATTACGCTTACATTTCAAACCTAACTGCGACAACTGTTATTACAATTACCCCACTGTTAATTTTACTGTCAACGTCAGAGTACAATAGTTGAGCATTTTCTGCGTTTCTGCAAATATGAGTGACACAGTAGTGTGCGTGACGGTATGTTGCAGCCAATATCTCAAGTCCTGGTATTCTGCCTCTTACCTTAAGATCAGCCACACTATGTACGTGAGTCTCTTGTTGAGCAAGTCCTTCGATTTTCCTCTCACGCAGAATTCGAGATAGAGATGCACATTTTGATCTGCTCAGTCCTTCAATATTTAATTTGCAAATTCGTTGACTTGGTCCAGTATTTATTGCCATAGAGCTCTTGGGAGAGCCGTTATCACGTAGGTCAGAATATGCAGATACAAGTTACGCTGTTTCTCCACTGTGATGCTACGTTTTGTTTATTCTATTTTGTATTTTGTCTCGTTTTATCTTATTTCGTTCTCTGTGGTTCACGGATGTAGTTAATAGTGTATTTTATCATAATCAGTATGAACCATGTGTGAAGCGCCATATGCCGCGCGTGATTAGCCGAGCGGTCTAGGGCGCTGCAGTCATGGACTGTGCGGCTGGTCTCGGCGGCGGTTCGAGTCCTCCCTCGGGCATAGGTGTGTGTGTGTGTTTGTCCTTAGAATAATTTAGGTTAAATAGTGTGTAAGCTTAGGGACTGATGACCTTAGCAGTTAAGTCCCATAAGATTTCACACACATCATCTGTAGCGCCATACGCTAAATAAATAAATGCCCCACTGTGAGACAAGATGGTCAATGCTTCCATAGAAAAATGTCTGCAGTTGCCTACTGAACCATGATTGTACCCAGTCGCACACCTCTTCGTCTGAAGCAAATCGACGGTCACAAATGTCTCTCTTCATGGCTTCAAAAATATGGACATCGTACTGGGTGAGATCGGGACTGTATGGAGGATGTGTAAGGGCTTCCCAGCGAAAGTTCTGCAGCGTAGTGGAGGCAACATTGGCAACATGTGGGCCCGCCAATCATGCTTCCGCAGGCAACAGTAAAGGTTTTTCAAAAAAAAAAAAAAAAAAAGGTTTAAAATGCTCTGAGTACTATGGAACTAAACTGCTGAGGTCATCGGTCCCTAGAACTTAGAACTACTTAAACCTAACTAACCTAAGGACGTCACACACATCCATGCCCGATGCAGGATTCGAACCTGCGACCGTAGCGGTCGCGCGGTTCCAGACTAAAGCGCCTAGAACCGCACGGCCACACCGGGCGGCTAAAGGTTTTTCCATGAAGGCACTGACTGTCTTATCTCACAATGGAACAAATGTATTAACAGGTGTGGCGATTCCTTTTGTAATAATAAACAGTTGCCTCACTTTTTTTCATCTGTATCATCTCCATCGTACTACCCCTTATGTTTTGTGAAGGTACTGCCTCGTAGCTCTTAACTGAAAAACTACATTCCAGCCGCCAAGAGCTGCTGGTAAACAATTCTTTATTCGCGATCGCTTTCTATCTCCAATCATTCATCTTAAAGTACAGATCTGACTATGAACGCAACACATATTCGAAAAAAATATAGAAGACACATTCAAATACAATACTGATAAAGGTTTCCAAAGAAAATATAAAGTTCTCGGAGTTGTAGCCGGGTCAGTTCATCTAAATGACGCGACATATCGATGAGTGTCACTCACAACATCTTCTGATCCATTACGAAAACTCTCCAACCTGAACAACCCACAAGTTTATATTAGATCAGCTCGCCATAAACTAATTCACACATCGAAAATATCGTTTTCGCATCACTTACTGTGATTGAAATCGACTTAAGAAGATGACATTGTACGCCTTCCTTTTTGCTAACCTTACTCAGAACACAAACTACATTCTTGCAAACTGAGACATAGTGCTGGAGCCGCAAAGTTCACACTCTATTAACTTTTTTGCGACAGAGAAAGAACTCATGGAGTTACGGACTATGCCGCGTATTGAGACGAGCTAATATTACGAAGTTTCGCCTAAGAGACTGGATGAAGATATCCCATGATCGATGGGCTAGCTTAAACAGTTAAAGCTGACTCTTCCTCATTTTCCGACGCTCTCTTTTCTCACTAATCGCCGTCACCAAAAACCACTGCGAAATAACAATGTAATCGACACTAAGTGCACAAGATTTGAAGCTGCGTTATCGGCCGTTACTACGTTGGCCGCACTTTCAGATAAGCCCGCCTCCAGTTCCTCCGCCGCGTTTTCCACGAGGGCGCTGTCACGAACGATTACTCCGCTGCCAATGAGATGCAGGCATCCCCTCTCCGGAGCCCCAGCGGCGAGTGTTCTAAAGTTCGAACATTCCTGCACTGAGCTCATTTTGTGTGTGTGCCTGCTGAACAACATTTGCAGACTTTCATAGCCAAGGCTCGACGTCTTCTGGATAGACACTGTATTGAAGAGTGACAGATTTACAAATCTTTTGTGTTTCTATATATTTCCACATTCAGATCTACTGTTAGCAACTGATGTTGCAACCACAGCAACAAAGTTATGTATTGTTTTCGCTATTTGATATTAGATGTAGAACAAAATAATATCTGCATTCTCTGTTCATGGACAGCATCTGTTCCTCGCTCATGTTTATTTATTTATTTATTTTATTTATTTATTTATTGTTCCGTGGGACCACATTAAGGAGAAGTCTCCATGGTCATGGAACGAGTCAATACATGAAATTATAACACGATTGTAGACACAGATAAAATGAAATATAAGAAACATATTCAGGCGACAAGTCGTAAGTTTAAATAAAGAAAATCAACAATGTAACACTGGAATTTGCTTAATTTTTTAGCTCTTCCAGGAGCTCCTCGACAGAATAGAAGGAGTGAGCTATGAGGAAACTCTTCAGTTTAGACTTAAAAGTGTTTGGGCTACTGCTAAGATTTTTGAGTTCTTGTGGTAGCTCATTGAAAATGGATGCAGCAGAATACAGCACTCCTTTCTGTGCAAAAGTCAAGGAAGTGCATTTCACATGCAGATTTGATTTCTGCCTGGTATTAACTGAGTGAAAGCTGAAAACTCTTGGGAATAAGCTAATATTGCTAACAACAAACGACATTAAAGAAAATATATACTGTGAGGGCAATGTCAAAATTCCCAGACTATTGAATAGGGGTCGACAAGAGGTTTTCGAACTTACACCACACATAGCTCAAACAGCCCGCTTTCGAGCCAAAAATACCCTTTTTGAATCAGAAGAATTACCCCAAAAAATAATACCATATGACATAAGCGTATGAAAATATGCAAAGTAGACTACTTTCCGTGTTGAAATGTCACTTATTTCAGATACTGTTCTAATGATAAATAAAGCAGCATTTAGTTTCTGAACAAGATCCTGAATATGGGCTTTCCACGTCCGACTAGGTGAATATAGTGCTCATACCCGTGTCCCGTCCCAGTTACACGGTTCAAAAACATATACAAATCGTTTGCACACTTTCACTTGAATAACACTACACACAGGCAATTGAGGCGCACATAGTCCGTCCAGTGGGATAACTAGGTGGCGACAAGAAGAGAATCCGATCTCCCTCTAACATTAGCAATGCTAAATCCGATAATAATCATGCTGATCCCGTGTAGATACGGATAAAGACAAAAGAAAAAGAACAATAACAAGATACACACTGAAGCGCCAAAGACACTGATATAGGCATGCGCATTCAAATACAGAGCTATGTAAACAGGCAGAATACGACGCTGCGATCGGCAACGCCTTTGTAAGACTACAAGTGTCTAGCGTAGTTGTTAGATCGGTTACTGCTGCTACAACTGCAGGTTATCAAGATTTAAGTGAGTTTGAACGTGGTGTTATAGTCGGCGCACGAGCGATGGGACACAGCATCTCCGAGATAGCGATGAAGCGGGGATTTTCCCGTACGACAATTTCACGAGTGTACCATGAATAACAGGAATTCAGTAAAACATCAAATCGCATCACTGAGGCCGGGAAAAGATCCTGCAAGAACGGGACCAACGACGACGGCAGAGAATCATTTAACGTGACAGAAGTGCAGCCCTACCGCAGATTGCTCAAATTTCAATGCTGGGCCATCAAAAAGTGTCACTCTGCAAACCATTCAATGAAACATCATCAGTATTGCCTTTCGGAGCTGAAGGCCCACTCGTCTACCCTTGATGACTGCGCGACACCAAGCTCTACACCTCGCCTGGGGCGGTCAACACCAACATTGGGCTGTTGATGACTGGAAACACGCTGCCTGATCGGACGAGTCTCGTTTCAGATTACATCCAGCGGATGGACGTGTACGGGTACAGAGACAACCTCATGAATCCATGCACTCGGCATGTCAGCAGGGGACTGTTCAAACTGGTGGAGGCTCTGTAATGGTGTGGGGCGTGTGCAGTTGGAGTGATGTGGAATCCCTGATACGTCCAGATGCGGTTTTGACAGGTGACACGTACGTACGCTGCCTGTATGATCACCTGCATCCATTCATGTCCACTGTGCGTTCCGCGAACTTGGGCAATTCCAGCAGGACAATGAGACACTCCACACGTCCAGAACTGCTACAGAGTGGCTCCAGGAACATTCTTCTGAGTTTAAAACCTTCCACTGGCCGCTAAACTCCCCAGACATGAAATTTATTGAGCATATCTGGGATGCCTTGCAACGTACTGTTCAGATGACATCTCCACGCCTCGTACTCTTACGGATTTATGGACAGCGCTGTAGGACTCATGGTGTCAATTCTCTCCAACACTACTTCAGACTTTAGCCGAGTCCATGCCACGTCGTTTTACGGCACTTCTGCATGCTCGTGGGGCCCTTCACGATATTAGGCAGCTGTACGAGTTTATTTTGTCCTTCCGTGTTTTATACTGTGATGTCGTTTGCGACATCGTTGTATGGAATGCAGTACGACGAAAACTGTGAGGCAGTCGGAGACTCGTACTTGGAATGTTGTCTCCTGAAAAAATTGAGACATTTGGCGATGAATCACGACCCAGTCTAAGAAGAGGCAGCAAATAGTTTGGCCAAGATCATGTCGTTTGTTTTTTACTTTCAGGTAGGAACGTGAGTCCTGTCCAGATAGCTCAGTCCAGAGGAGCATTGCATGCGAATGGCAATGTTTTGGGTGTGAGCGCCAGTAGAAAGAACAGTTTTAGTCTGTAGTTAAGTTCTAAGGCAGCACCCACTCCTATGTAGAGTCGAAAATTCATTCTTTAAGCTGTGACAGTGCGGCTGTATTGAAAGGCGTATGTACTCGTTGGCAGCGATGACGAGGCATTGTAGAATCTTTGACCAGAGCAGTTGCGCTCGAGGCGCAGTTCAGTGCAGTTGCAGTCCAGATAGGACTCAGTACAGTAGCAGTACAGTTGCGAGCTAGCGGTTGCGAGTAGCGCGTCGGAGATGACGCAGTCGCGGTCTAGATGCGAGAGAGTTTAGTTGTGTGTGAGCGGTCGGCGGGCGTCGACATGCCACTGGTCAAGATTCAGGATGAGGTATATTTTTATTAAATAAGTATTCATGCAGCATTGCGCTCAACAGATAATCTAATGTATATTCATTGTAATTAACTTTCAAGAATCGCCCCAATAATAATTTTGATTTCAAAGCAATTTTTAACAAAAGAATCATTCGATTTCCTTCCATTTCCTTTAAACAAAAGTTTCAATTAACTTCAAAAAAAAATTTTAATTATTGCGATGCATCTCCTCCAAGCTGTGGCGCAGAATAAGAGCAGAAATTTGACATGCAGTTATACTAAGGTAAGAAATTAATTCTGATTTTTGCACAGGGCCAGAGACCGACATTTCGGTTTAATTGAGTTTTGATTATCACTGTACTTTCATTGTCATGGGATTATCTTTCATTACTTTATGGGAGCTTATACTTAGGTCAGATTGCTAATTATTATTTAATTGTCTTTGTCATTAATATTTTTTGGGGAAGCTTACACTTAGCTCTGGCTCCATTACTAATAAATATTGTCATTGAAATTTTTTTGTGGGGAGGTTACACTTAGCGACACCCAGTCCAGGATCGTATTTCGTGAGAATCTTTTGAAAAACAGTCAGATATCTGCTCTTATTTGCTTAAATATAATTATAATTTGGCGCAACGCTTTTACTAATTTGTGACTTTCTTTCCTTAGATCATCGGCGATTCGTTGCTCTGTTGTATTTTGTTTGTTGCTTTTGCATTGTGCTTATTTGTTTTGTGAATAATTTTGACTATTGTAAAAATGCCGCGAAAAACTGTGAATAGTGTATCGCGAGGTATTTTGAATGAAATTTCCGACTTAAACAACATGACCGATAGCAATTGTGACGCGCAGAGTAGTGACAATGCTGCGTTCACTAACAGTCAGTGCGTTCCAACCGCGAATGACGACTTTTACCTTAATGATGAACAAGCGAACTCAATTGTCTCCTCTGTTAATTTGACGACAATTGATGACGCGGGGCGCCCTATTATAATGAGCGCTGCCCAGCTTAATACACCCGGTTTGGAAAATTCAAGTGACGATCAGACAAATTTTTCGAATGAAAATGATCAGTGTACTGAAAGTACGCCGGATTTATTTAATTCCGAAACAGTGACTGATAGTGTACATCCGACTGGCAAACCTTCTGGTAGAATACAGAATGTCCAAATGGATACACAAAATGTGACAATTGCAGACACTCTATCACACGGTAAAGAGAATAGAGATATTCATTTTAGATTTGATCAAATTATGGCAATATTGCTACAACAGGGTAAAAAACAAGACGACCTTAAAGAAGATAACAAACAACTTAGTGAACAGGTCAGACAACAGAGTGAAAAATTAGACAACAATTCCAGGCAGCTTAGTGAACAAATTAGAGCCGTTGCCGCGCAATGTAATGACACTAAGGAACAGTTACGCGAGGAAATTGAGGCTTGTTCAAAAAAAAGTAGCGAAGAAATTAGGTCTGTTGCTCTGGAATTAAGGGAAATGCAAACAGCTGCAACAGAAACACTCAGAGACGAAATTAGCGGAGTCGCTAAACAATGCTCTGAAAAAGCTACACAATTACGGGACGAATTTAAAGCAATGACAGCAGAACTTTCGCGCACAATGGATGAAAAGATTGACGCGAAATTCGAACAACAGAACACACAGATTAACGAACGTCTTAGTCTTCACATACAAAACAGTGATACGCGTTTCCGCAAATTTATTGATGATCAAAATAAAGTAAAACGTCAAGTAATGGAAACAATCACTGCTCAGAGACAGGAAGACAGACGTAAAATGTTTGCGAAGGCAAAAACATATGTAGACAATAATATTGCCACAGTGTCCGACGAAATTAATACATTCAAACAGTCGAACACAGAATTACGTGACGAAAATTCGGATCTTAAATCAAAAACAGATACACACACAATAGATATTCAAACAGTGACCGACAGACTCGAACAATTAGAACTAACACAGGATTCCGATGTCGTCAAAGCTGACGTTAGAAAACTGAACGAAACTACACGTAAATTGCAAAACCAGATTAATGCCAATGACACTAAAACCGATGATCAGGTAAAAATACTGACTGAAAAATGTGATGAATTGGCCAGTCGTATTGATGTCATCGAAAGCACTAATGACAATAAATCAGACGATACTTCACCGGTTTCATTTAACCAAACACCTGAATTTCAAAATTTACAGCAGACAATTAATGAGATCGATTCGTCTAATAACACCTTGCGTAGAAAATTGTCAAGTTTACAGCAGGAGGTAACAGAGATGAAAAACACTTCAGTTAATAACACAGCACAGCAGACGCCACTTTTCGAACATTTGCCAGACTCGCGCAACGCGTATAATTTGGGTAATCTACAGAGAGTACGAGACTTAGAGTCCGAACAACCACAGTTCAATAGATTCTCTTACAATCCTGAACCTGTTCCATCACACAGAGACGATAATTTCGATTACAAACATTTTCTGTCAGTGAGAAAGTTTAAAGTGTTTAAAAACGACAGAACACAGATTCACCCGCTAGATTGGATCCAACAATTTAGCTTTGCTTTTCCACCGACTTGGCCTGTAACGCACAAACTGGAATTTATTTGCAGCTTTTTGGAAGGCGAACCGGCAACTCGTATGAGGCCGATCGCGAGACAATGTTATTCAGTAGAGGAATTTCAGAATGCTTTTCTGTCAGCGTACTGGTCGAAGACGACACAGCGCGGAATTAAAGACCAGCTAATTAGTTTGCCAAATTATGAGAACACAAATTTTCCCAGTGTCACGCAATTTTTTGAGCACATGGTGCAACAAAACCAGTATTTAAGTGAACCCTATAGTGAATCCGCACTCATTCAATTATGTATCTCTAAATTACCACGGTAATTAAGAGTTTCACTTCCAACCGGTCAGCAAAAGGAAAATATTTCAGCATTCAGAGATCTGTTACAGCTCTTGGAAGTACAACAATCTGATTATTCGTTTGTAAACAAAAACTTTTCGTATAATAACCAAGGTCAACAAACTTACAGTAATTACGATCAGGGACGTAATTTCAATAGGAAAAGTATCAGTCGCTTTAGAAACGACAACTACCAGAACTTTGGTAACAGACAAAATTCTAATTATCGGTATCGTCAAAATTATGAGCGACAGGAACCATATTTTAGTAATAATAGAAGTTTTTCACAACAACAGCAACAAAACCAGCCGGTTAGCATACCTAACCAACAATGTAATACACAAGGTCAACCCAACTTTAATGTTTCGCCGCGTGGACGTATAGTCCCAGATCCAACAAATAGTAACACACGGCAGCAAGGAAATAACTACGTACAGAGAAGACAGTATTTCAATTCCTATCGCAATGCACCGTATAGGAATGACTATTACGACAGACGTAGAAACGATGAGCACAATTATCAGCGTACATATAATAACAGTCGGTCCTACCAGCAGCAAAATGATCAGCAACAACATATTCTCGTGAATGAACCCGACAGTAGGTATCATCCAGAGCGTGGTACGTCTGGAAGAAGTAATAGAACTGTTCAAATAGTAGAAATGCCACGACATCCTCCTGATAATAATAACACGTCAGATAGAATTTGACTAGATACTGTACAGGTCGCATTTTCCAATAATACAAGCACTAGTTTTGACACGCAGAATGTTGTTCACGAAAATGTAATTACTTTTGACGATATAAGAGACACTCTTTTACAGGAAAGACCAGTTGTTCAGAAAACTATTTCACATCCTGTCATCGAAGTTAAAATAGGTTCATCGAAATTTTCGGCAGTAATTGATTCTGGCTCACCTATGTCAGTCATTAATGAGGAAACTTTTAACGAGTGTAACAAAGAGAATACCTATCCTACATTACCATTAGGTAAAACGAAAGTGAAAGGAGCAGTATCGAGTAAAGGAGTGGATGTGAAATTACAGACGCATTTATCATTTTGTATTGGAGGTCACACATTTCACTCAAATTTCTGGATTGTTCCTTTATTGACAACAGACGTAATTTTAGGTACTAATTTTCTCGTACAACACGACGCAGTGGTCGATTTTCAGAATTCATATTTAATGTTGAAGGATGAAAATGTGCAATTGGCTTTAGAGTTTCAGCATTCATTATCTGCGGAAGAACAAACAATTAACTGCACAGAGGTCATTTCCGCAACACGTAACATAGACTGTAGTTCCACATTGTTCACGGATACGTACGTACATAACTATAATACTCCAGATGAAGCTGACTACGACGTAATGCAGATGATTTCCGACAAAGTTAAACAAAGCAGTGCAAATACAGATGACGAGCGAACGCAATTACACAAAATTCTTTTGCAGCAAGCTTCAGTTTTCGACAACATTCCTGGTACTATCCGGTTTTATGTATGAATTTCAAGTCAAACAGCACGACACATTTAAAGCTAAGCATTATCCTATTCCGTATATTCATAGAGAACAGGTTAAAAAAGAGTTGCAGGATATGCTTGACCAAGGTATTATTGAACCAGCAGTTAGTCCGTACATAAACCCGCTACATATTGTTAAGAAAAAAGATGGCTCACTTCGCCTTGTACTTGATTCACGTCACATTAATGACATTATTATTAATGAAACCGACCGACCACAGACTTTAGAGGAACTACTACAAAAATTTCACGGTACAGCTATTTATTCTACATTAGATTTGAAATCGGGATTTTGGCAAATTCAACTTCATCCGAATTGCAGAAAGTATACAGCTTTTCTCTGTTTTGGTGACTGTTATCAGTTTTGCAAATTGCCATTCGGCTTAACTATTTCTTCTGCAGCTTTTATTCGCGGTTTGAACACAATACTTCCGACAGAACTTAAAGACAGAATTACGACGTATGTAGACGACATTCTTATCGCAGAAGCTAACTGGTCTGAACACAATGTGATTTTAGAACGACTGTTGCAAACTTTTCATGCACAAGGACTCACAGTTAACCTCAGTAAATCGCATTTTGGCAAAACTTCTATAAAATTTCTTGGACACGTAATTTCAGCAGAAGGCATTGCGCCTGATCCGGAAAAACTTCAAGCTCTACGTGACATTACTGTTCCTACGACAAAGAAACAATTACGCAGTTTTTTGGGCTTAATTAACTTTTTTCGCAAATTTATTCATCATTCTGCTTTAGACACACCTAGATTATGCCAATTAACAGGTAAAAACACTATTTGGTCATGGGATAAGCAAGCACACTCTGAATTTATGAACCTGAAACATGCTTTGTTGAATGCTCCACTTTTATCGCACCCCGATCTTACTAGAAATTTTTCCATTGCCTCCGACAGTTCTAACACAGCTTTAGGCGTACACATTTTTCAGGAAATTGAAGAAGGTGGCTCAACAGTAATTAAAAACATCGCATTTGCAAGCCGCATTTTGTCACCTGCTGAACGAAATTATTCCGTCACAGAATTGGAAACGTTATGTGTTGTATGGGCTTTTACGAGATTTAGGCATTTTCTTTATGGAAGACACACGACCGTTTACACAGATCACAGAGCTATACAATTTTTACTTTCGGCTAAGTTCACTCATGACAGATTAAGCAGATGGAAACTTTATTTACGCGAATTTAATTTTACGATTGTTCACATTCCCGGTACACAAAATGTTATAGCAGACGCACTATCGCGTTCTCTCAGCAACAATCAGCAAGACGTAGCAACCAACTTCTGCAAAGCAAATTTCAGCGTCATGTACATTCAGCAAGTTGCATTTGAAAATTTTATTTCATCGTCATTACAGGACATAGCACGAGAGCAAAGCAAAGACAATGTGTGGAAAGAAATTAAACACCTTTGGGAAGATAAGAATAATGTTACGATTAGGAACCACTACACTGTACGCAATGACATTCTGTTTCGCCGCTCTCATCCAGACAGCAACAATTGGTTATTATGCATTCCTGACGAACTGGTTAACAAATTAATCTGGTACACTCATTTAAGCTACGCACATTACGGAGCCAGAAAATGTTTTCTTATACCGAGACAGAACTGTTATTTTACAAACATGGAAAAACGTATACGACGAGTTTTAACGTCATGTAAAATTTGCCAGAAAGCTAAGTCTGACACAACTTCACACATTCCTCCATTCTATCCCATTATACCAGTTAAATTAAGACATATGGCCGCAGTAGACATTTTTGGTCCAATTCCGAGAACTAATAGAGGTTTTTGCTACATCTTTGTCGCTGTTGAACTCACTTCAAAACTTGTTACTTCCACTCCGTTACGCAAAGCTACTGCTAAAACTGTTTCGAAAGCATTTGTAAAATATTTTCTATTTCATGTAGGGCATGTGATGAAAGTAATTTCTGACAATGGACCACAATTTCGTTCTGCTATATGGACACGCATGTTACGAGCTAGAAACATTTCTCCGATTTATATATCCAAGTACCACGCTTCTTCGAACCCTTGTGAACGATTAATGAAAGAAATTGGTAAACTGTGTAGAATATACTGCCACAAAAGACATGTTAATTAGGACACACACATACACTCATTCCAAGATGTAATTAATTCCATTCCAAATGAATCCACTATGCTATCTCCGTATGTAGTACTGAAAAACGTTGAACCACCAAACAAAATTAAAGAATTAGTAACATTTCCTACATCTCGTCGATTACGACACCACGAAATAATTGACATTGCGCTGAGCAACATCAAACGTGCCGCAGAGCGCCGGAGAAGACAGCAAAAACAGGTTTGTAGACGTCGAGACTTTCACATTGGACAGAAGATATTAGTACGTACACACTATTTATCCAGTAAATTAAAAGGTAAGTGCAGTAAATTTGAACTTCTGTACGCAGGTCCATATCGGATTCGCAGCATTCCTCACCCCAATGTTGTACACGTCGAAACTTTGAGAACCAGAAAATCGAAAGGCAATCACCATATCTCCAATGTTAAACCGTTTATTGAGTGAACATACTTTATGATTTATCACGCTGTAATGCTATTTGCTAATTTTTATGAACATTTCTGCAATTATATTCACATGACTACTTATTGATGATTATCGTATTTTTTCTTGGCAAGTGCCCGGCAAGGTAAGGTTAGCAGGTCGCTCTTCTTGTCGTTACACACTAGACCGTGCATATTTTTCAGATGAACTTACGCATTTTATGAATCATTATGCAATTCTCTGTAGTGACGCATTAATTTTATCAAATTCTCTCTCCATTAAAGTCTTTAATTATCGCCTCTATTAACTACACTACATATAAGCTGAACACAACGAACGTCACATTTTGTCTTTCTTATGTATGTACGATTGTTTTCATGTTTTGTTTGTATGCACTGTGAACTAGTTAAGGTATAACACACACCAGTTGACTTTGACATTTTTTGCCCTATGATATCTCAACATCGTGACTGTTTTACATTTTCCTTTTTTTTGCTGCTGCATTATGATATTCTCTGTACACTTTTTGCCTTTGAACACTGTCTATGCTTTTGACATATTACGTTTTCTGTCATGTTATGCTGTATGCTTAATTGTGTCACCATTAACCAGTCATTATTTAATGGGTATATGATTTAAATGCAAGACATTAATCTTTGTTCATCAATTTCAGAAAGAAATGATGCGTAAAGGAAATAAATTAAACAGAAATGGGAATTTCACTTACGGAATAAACGAAAGAAGATGCAATAATTTTATGAGGAAGAGTAAATGGATTAGGATTAACAAGCATTAACAAGAATATACTATACACATCGTAGAATAGCAGTCTTAACTAATCTTTTCTTTCAGAATACAAGGCGATTGATACAGGCTGTCAGACAGAACTACACATCTTAGTTTTAAGTGATGAAATATGCTAGAGATAAGGAATAGTTGTGTGATGAATAATGAAGTGATTTTTGCAGATGATAATGAATGCTGATGATGAAGAATATACTAATATGGATAATGAAGTTTTTCTTTACAGGTGATGACAATAATGAAGTTATGATAATATGGATAATGAAGTTTTTTTTTTCTTTACAGATGAGGATGATGTAGAAGTTTATGTATTTATGCTATGTAGTTATTTAAGTATTTGTTGCAGTTTGCTTTGACAGCGGGTGTTATATTGCGTAGTAGGATGACTGAAGGTTTTGGAAAGGACAGCTATGGAACACATTTTTTATACACATTTCACTACCTGTTAATTTGAAGTTCACTACTTTTCAGCATAGTCTGCGCTTCTTCTTTCAGCTCAATAATCCATTTTGTATTTTGTCCAGGAGAAGCTTTTCATGTTACTTACTAAACTTGTTACTTATTAAGCCTATACTAGTACTTGCATTTTATTTTTTACCCATTTGTGTCTATCATTTATAAATGTGATCACATATACTGCCTTGTGTCACAACCTTGCTACAGCTGACTCATGACGAATGACGTTACACATTTTTCATTTATAGGAACAACCTAGAAGCAATTTTTTTTCTTTTTTTTCTTGCTTTCCCTTATAATTACCCAAAGCAATGCATTGCTAGCACAAAAACAAAATGTATTACTAGTCCCACATAATGTCACTAGTTTATGATAATTCTGGATAATACTGATCAGCTCTGAATAGTATGTCACTTGAATAATGACTTCTTAATGATTAAAAAAAATTAAAAAAAATATAATGCTTTGTAACTGGCTCATAACTGTCACTGTTTATTGTAATGAGACTACTTATTATGCCCATGATTATTAATGCTATGATTGTAATTTTGTAACTGGCTAATAACTGCCACTGTTTATTGTAATGAGACTACTTATAATGCCCATGAATATTAATGCTATGATTGTAATTAACTGATTTTTTATAATGACTTCTTAATCATATGAATAATACTGAATGAGGAACAATGTTTTATACTATTCGATACTTGATGGCCACTGAGTGCCAATAATTAATGTAATTAAGACTTCTGATGAACATTATTCTGTCATACTAAACATGGTTTGTAACTGGACAAAGATTGCCGCTGTTTATTGTAATACGACTACCCATGATGGCAATAATTTAATTTTATGAACATTATTCTGTAATACTAAAATACATGGTACAGAAATGTTCAATAACTAGACTATGGATGCCGCAAACTACTTATGTAATCACTAATCAAGACTTGTGTGTTAGTTAATGTCCTTCACCTTCTGACCTAACTACCTGGAATTACTGTAACATCCATTTGTCTTGTCCATCCTCATTATCATGGAGCACTATATTTGGTTTTTGCACTAATTCTACGTTGGTGTGCCTCTTAAGAGCGTGGTGTTGACACGACATGCTGTCCACCACCGTAAGCGATGAAGACGTTATTATGGTCCCACTGTTTGGTGTACCTGGTGTACTGCCAAATGATAGCATGGAATATTACTACGACGTTTCAGTGTCTTGATACGCTGATAAATACTTCTGGGAACGGAACTGCAGATTGGGAACGGAACTGCAAATTGTATCACTTAGTGTTGTGATTCTGTGGAAAGATATGGACTTTCAGTGCAGCTGTGTGTAAAATAAAGTGCTACAACCATGATGCAATCCTTTCCTTTCCTATCCTAATAGTGAAAATCATTTTAGCTAACATCATTTATGTTCATGGCATATACATTTTTTTTCGATTTGCTGAATTCTAGTGCAAGAACACTTATGTCTCTTGTCGACGTGATTTTTTGCCATTATGTTTATTTGTTGTGTAAACGCTAAAGACATTTTTTTCAATTTGTTCTGAAGTGCAGTATATGTGCACTTTTGTCATTTATATTGCATATTCCTTTTATGATTTGATGATTTTTTGTAAAAACTTGAAGCATTCTTCAGTGCATGTGCACTTATATGTTAATATGTTTTCTACTGAACTTCAGTGCCTGTGCACTTTTCTCATTTTTCAATATGATTTGTGCTTATTCTGTATACCTTTTATGATTTCGTGATATGTTTAATACTTCAGTGCGTATGCACTTAATGTCATCTGTTACTCATTGTATATACATTTCGTCATATGCTGATATGTTCTGAACTGCAGTGCATGTGCACTCATGTCACTTGTCAACATGATTTTTTTTTTTTTTGAAAATGCTACAGAATCTTACAGTGCGTGTGCACTTTATCTATCAAATAATTTGTATATACATTTTTCTAATTTACTACTATGTTTTGTACTTGTATTTTGTCTTTTTCTGAAATGTTTTGTACTCGGTGCATGTGCACCACATTTAACTCATGTACTACATATGAATATTTTGTAAATGTTAATTAATTAAAGGAAAAATTTTGCCGCGATTGGCAAGTCCAAATGACTCACCATCGCTGCCAAATTTTTGCCCCCCCCAGTGGAGGGTTATGAAAGGCGTATGTACTCGTTGGCAGCGATGACGAGGCATTGTAGAATCTTTGACCAGAGCAGTTGCGCTCGAGGCGCAGTTCAGTGCAGTTGCAGTCCAGATAGGACTCAGTACAGTAGCAGTACAGTTGCGAGCTAGCGGTTGCGAGTAGCGCGTCGGAGATGACGCAGTCGCGGTCTAGATGCGAGAGAGTTTAGTTGTGTGTGAGCGGTCGGCGGGCGTCGACATGCCACTGGTCAAGATTCAGGATGAGGTATATTTTTATTAAATAAGTATTCATGCAGCATTGCGCTCAACAGATAATCTAATGTATATTCATTGTAATTAACTTTCAAGAATCGCCCCAATAATAATTTTGATTTCAAAGCAATTTTTAACAAAAGAATCATTCGATTTCCTTCCATTTCCTTTAAACAAAAGTTTCAATTAACTTCAAAAAAAATTTTAATTATTGCGATGCATCTCCTCCAAGCTGTGGCGCAGAATATGAGCAGAAATTTGACATGCAGTTATACTAAGGTAAGAAATTAATTCTGATTTTTGCACAGGGCCAGAGACCGACATTTCGGTTTAATTGAGTTTTGATTATCACTGTACTTTCATTGTCATGGGATTATCTTTCATTACTTTATGGGAGCTTATACTTAGGTCAGATTGCTAATTATTATTTAATTGTCTTTGTCATTAATATTTTTTGGGGAAGCTTACACTTAGCTCTGGCTCCATTACTAATAAATATTGTCATTGAAATTTTTTTGTGGGGAGGTTACAGTATTTAAGTATACCCCTGAGATGCTATCCAGATCTGAACCTGGTGAACTCTACGGTGAACAGACTGCTCCCCATAACATCATGTGGAATGGATATTATTCAACATCTGAAACTGAACAAGGGTGGCCAAATTGAACATGAAATATGGGTAGCATAGTTTGCATAGAAATAATGACAGATGACTTTGTCAAACTATGGAATAAAACTAAAGGTCACAAAAAAGCTATGTTTATTGCTAAAATGCATTGACTTGGCTCCAAACACCGAACAGATATCACAAGTAATTTTTAAATACACAATGGTTTGAACTAATTATTGAACATACAAGATAAGACCTTGGCACAGGAGGCTGGAATTGGAAAGGAAGTTCTAATAATCTCGTGCAGTTTGCTATATCCATGTGAATTGCACTTTATTGCTGAATTAGCAGACTCGAGAAAAGAAATAATGTCTGTATGAGCACAACTACCTCTGTCTACGCGCAGCTAGGTGAATGCATGAATTAATTCAGAAAAACAAGACCCTACCTGGAAACAAATAACTTCGTGTTTGCTTTGTCACGTAGTGCAGAAACGCTGCATAGGCTTACCAGCGTTCTAAAACTCAGATGCCGAGTGTGGCTGCACAGGTAGCTGAAAGTTACAGGTTTGCCCCAGCGTCTTTGATAAGATCTGAGATAGTTTTGAAACGACCATCAGTCAATGCAACACTGCTGGAAGTGCAGATGAAGAAGAAGCGTTCTCTGTCTCGAGCTGTAAGACGAAGGACTCGCATCCTCTCCGTCTAAAAATATCGCTGAGTTTACCAGTACCGAATTCTCATTACTCAGTCGCCGCGAACCTTACAAGCTTCCTCCAATTCATAAAATACTGACAATCTGCCCGCTCCCCCTTAAAGAACCTGCTGTGATTAGCCACTAATGGTTCAAGTGGCTCTGAGCACTATGGGACTTAACATCTGAGGTCATCAGTCCCCTAGAACTTAGAACTACTTAAACCAAACTGACCTAAGGACATCACACACATCCATGCCAAAGGCAGTATTCGAACCTGCGACCGTAGCGGTCGCACGGTTCCAGACTGAAGCGCCGAGAACCGCTCGGCAACACAGGCCGGCTGATTAGCCACTAATACACGTTTCATTCTTGAAGTGGAGGCAGAAAGCAAACATTCTCTTCCACTATGAGTCTGGTTTCATGTTTCGGCGAATGATATGGCTTCATGCTGGTACTGACGAGCTTTCATCCCTTCTGCAAAATTAATTCTGATGAGCCAATGTGGCGTCCCTCACAAAACCTACACATCACTTAATGCTGACTTCCTTTGAGTCCAGCAGATTCCTCTCGCTCTGTGTGTTTCATGTTTTCCAATCCCCTTACAGATCACTATCGTTTTTTTTCTATCATTGTGAGAGTTTATAGCTTGCCCAGTTGGTACTCCTGTCCCAGCTGTGGCCTTCACTGCACTGCTAAGCACGATTCCAAACAGCGCCTGTCACCCAGTGTATACGTGACAGGGGTTCTGTCTTTTATCGGAAAACTGTTTTAAGAGCTACTTCCTATTCTACAAATACTGTGGGCTTCTGTTCTCCGAGTCAGCCAGCGGACTCAGCTCACGAGAAATTACACACGTCGTTCACTACTGTATTAAATTCACAATCATCGGTGATTGTCTCAGTTGGTTGCATTCTTTTATGCTTCACTTGTAATTTCCACTGATTTTGTAGTCTAATTCGAACACTTGGTGATTAATCACGTTAAGGAACAGTTTTGGAAAATCTCTCTCATAACAAAGAAGCCTCTAGAATGCGGCTAAGCTATTTCTCTGCGATATTCATTCTTCCAGGATAGCTACCCCGGCAAGGTGTGCATGAAACCTTCTGCAAAGTTGGGAAAGTAGCAGAGAGGTATTAGCACAACCGAACTGTGGGGTTGGACCGTGATTCATGCTCCTCAAATGGTTCAAATGGCTCTGAGCACTATGGGACTTAACATCTGAGGTCATCAGTCCCCTAGAACTTAGAACTACTTAAACCTAACTAACCTAAGAACATCACACACATCCATGCCCGAGGCAGGATTCGAACCTGCGACCGTAGCGGTCGCGCGGTTCCAGACTGAAGCGCCTTTAACCGCTTGGCCACAGTGGCCGGCTCATGCTCCTCGGTTAATGGTACGACCGTGGAGGCAGTTTCTGGTATTCGTGTGCTTTTCTATCAAACAATTTTTTGTCTCTCAGGAAATCAGTCAGAAACTTAATCTCCAAAGACAATATGACGCCAAGAAAGAAAGGCGCAGCGCATTGATGAAGTCGAAATGGGGTGTTTTATTTTCTTTTTACTTCTCTAGCGGCCTAATACGGAACTGTGCAGCAAGTATTTCACTGTGCACCAGGACTGCAGGCATATAGCTGCAAACGAACAAAATATTTATGTATAACTTTATCTTTTGACGTGATAATTAGCACTTTATGAGTGCCCCTCGTACGTAACAGTCTCTCGCTACAAAACTACACATGAATGGGATTTGATCATTTAAAAATGTGAGTCATTTTATCATCTTATCAATCTCTAAATGAACTTCCTTGATCTCCTGACCGAGCGAGGTGGCGCAGTGGTTAACACACTGGACTCGCATTCGGGAGGACGACGGTTCAATCCCGCGTCCGGCCATCCTGATTTAGGTTTTCCGTGATTTCCCTAAATCGCTCCAGGCAAATGCCGGCATGGTTCCTTTGAAAGGGCACGGCCGACTTCCTTTCCCATCCTTCCCTAATCCGATGAGACCGATGACTTCGCTGTTTGGTGTCTTCCCCCCAGACAACCAACCAAATGACCTCCTGTGTACTGATTATGTAAGGTGAATACAAATAGAGACTACGACGAAGTAGGAATGGCAGTTACCGCCGAAACAAGCGGTTTTCAGTTACATCGATTTTTTTTTGCACACCAGTTTAATCTGTCTGTCAAAACAGTTCAAAATAATCTATTTCTGAAACTCCCACGTTTCGGTTTTTTCCTATTATTTCCTGTAACGAACATAGAACTCGGAAAAACAATGAAAAAATTTTACTCACTCAGTTTCAAGATACATAGAACCAAAATATTAAATCAAATAGACAAACAAAAAATCCAGTCCATCCACCACTCGTTGCTTTCCTCGAAAAGTGGTACGTGGCTGAATACAACAAGAAAATCACAAGTATTCTCCTACTGATTCTAATTTTTTTTAATTTATTTATTTATTTATTTATTTATTTATTTATTTTTTTTTGTAACTTCCCTCAAAAATCATGTTGTATTGGGGTATCATACCACTGTTTGGTAATTCCGAATATTCAGTGATAAAGGATGAAAAGTGAGATTAAAGGACTGTGTTTTTCGTGTTAATTTGTCCGTTTTCAAGGGCTACAAGCAGATGATGGCATAGTATGTAGACGAAGGCAGCAGGTCAGCTACCTTCTATTTTTACTGTATATTATAAATGAACTGTTGTTAAGTTTTCAATTTATTTTTGTTAGCATAATTTCCTTCCTCTTTTGATATTTCATAGAAATGGCAGACAAATCTTGTACTTAATTGCTACGTCACTTCGTAACGATATTTTGCCGCGAGGGATCAACCGAGCGGTTTAAGGCGCTGCAGCCATAGACTGTGCGGCTGGTCCCGGCGGAGGTTCGAGTCCTCCCTCGAGCATGGGTGTGTGTGTTTGTCCTTAGGATAATTTAGGTTAAGTAGTGTGTAAGCTTAGGGACTGATGACCTTAGCAGTTCAGTCCCATAAGATTTCACGCACATTTGAACATTTTTTCGTAACGGTATTTTCAGACTAGGATTGGTGCCATTGTGCATTACAATGGTGGTTCGGTGACGACAGCAAGAAACTACCGTATAAACCAGGTGGGGACTACCCTTGCACCTGCACACACACCCTTGCCTTAAGCCACGACACAGACAGCACGGACATTAATGTCTAGCAATTTGGTACCATTTCTTATGCTATGCGTTTGATGCTCATTTCTGTCGGCATTGTAATTACAATAGCACTGATCGCTTTTCTCATTTTCAACAGTAACGCAATATTCAAAACCAATGCAAATTTGACAAATAAAAAGTACTCCGTTTTAAAAAAAGGCTTATTTATAAACGAAATATTTTAACACTGTTGCTATGGCTAAGTGACATTTCGAATTTTTTTACCCGGTTATTAGTAAAAAATTAAAAAGACACCTGTTATAACAGAGACAAAACAAATACCGAAAAATACTGGTTATTCAGAACTAAAATACAGGCATCGGTCGGTCCCATCCCTACCGAGGACAGAAAATTATTACTATGGTGCTTGTAACGTAAAACCGTATATGAGCATACCGTCTGAGAAAATTGCATGTCCCGCCAGGATCGGCAGAAACAGTAATAAATCAGTTCGAAGTGCTGCGTTCTGGTGTCGGACAAATGGGAGTCGGCATCGGCGATTAATGGGCCGTGTTCATTAGAGACGGAGACCGATTTCTGGGAACCGCAGAGGCGCCTTCTAACGAACTCGTTAGGGGGCGGGGGTGGCCGCTCGTTATCACCTGGCGCGGCGGCGCGGCGTGGGAAACAGTGGAACGCACTCCGCGACAAACACAGGCCGGTGGCGCGACCGTAATGAGGGCTCGGGGTGCTAATGGGTCAGCCCACACGGCGATACTGCCCGTCCGCGCCTGCCCGGCAAACACATTGCGTGCCGTTTACGTGCTCCCAGCATGCGGAACGACGGGGCCAGCGGACGACCAGGTAACCATCACCAGGGAACGAGTTCACATGAACAGCCTTACTTCTCCTGTTTCTTTGGCTACGTCCAGGACAAGAACCGTGTGCTTTGGACACTTCATACTGTGGTATTTCGACTCGAACAAAATTAAAGAAAGAAACAGGGTGGTCAGAAAAGCTTGTAAACTTCTGGGGCTGTAGGGTAGGTAGTGCTGAGAAATAGTCGTCAAGAAAGAAATTCGATACATTCCGCCGTTTCCGACTTAGTTAGCTTTGAAGTTGGTCTGCTAGAACGTTCAAGCAGCCCCCCCCCCCCCCAGAGACGGTGTCGCCAAACGTGTTCTTGGTTTGGTTACCTAAAAACCGAACAAGAGAGCAATAACAAAATTTTACATACACTACTGGCCATTAAAATTGCTACACCACGAAGATGACGTGCTACAGACGCGAAATTTAACCGACAGGAAGAAGTAGCTGTGATATGCAAATGATTAGATTTTCAGAGCATTCACACAAGGTTGGCGACGGTAGCGACACCTACAACGTGCTGACATGAGGAAAGGTTCCAACCGATTTCTCATACACAAACAGCAGTTGACCGGCGTTGCCGGGTGAAACGTTGTTGTGATGCCTCGTGTAAGGAAGAGAAATGCGTACCATCAGGTTTCCGATTTTGATAGAGGTCGGATTGTAGCCTATCGCGATTGCGGTTTATCGTATCACGACATTGGTGCTCGCGTTGGTCGAGATCCAATGGCTGCTAGTAGAATATGGAATCGGTGGGTGCAGGAGGGTAATACGGAACGCTGTGCTGGATCCAACGGCCTCGTATCACTAGCAGTCGAGATGACAGGCATCTTATCCGCATGGGTGTAACGGTTCGTGCAGCCACGTCTCGATCCCTGAGTCAACAGATGGGGACGTTTGCGAGACAACAACCATCTGCACGAACAGTTCGACGACGTTTGCAGCAGCATGGACCGTCAGCTCGGAGACCATGGCTACGGTTACCATTGACGCTGCATCACAGACAGGAGCGTCTGCGATGGTGTACTCAACGACGAACCTGGGTGCACGAATGGCAAAAACGTCATTTTTTCGGATGAATCCAGATTCTCTTTACAGCAACATGATGGTCACATCCGTGTTTGGCGACATCGCGGTGAACGCACATTGGAAGTCTGTATTCGTCATCGCCATACAGGCGTATCACCCGGCGTGATGGTATGGTTGCACGTCTCGGTCACCTCTTGTTCACATTGACGGCACTTTGTACAGTGGACGTTACATTTCAGATGTGTTACGACGCGTGGCTCTACCCTTCATTCGACCCCTGCGAAACCCTACATTTCAGCAGGATAATGTACGACCGCATGTTGCAGGTCCTGTACGGGCCTTTATGGATACAGAAAATACTCGACTGCTGCCCTGTCCAGCACATTTTCCTGATCTCTAACCAATTGAAAACGTCTGGTCAATGGTGGCCGAGTAACTGGCTCCTCACAATACGCCAGTCACTACTCTTGATGTACTGTGGTATCGTGTTGAAGCTGCATGAGCAGCTGTACCTGTACACGCCATCCAAACTCTGTTTGACTCAATGCCCAGGCGTATCAAGGCCGTTATAACGGCCAGAGGTGATTGTTCTGGGTACTGATTTCCCAGGATCTGTGCACCCAAATTGCGTGAAAATGTAATCACATATCAGTTCTAGTATAATATATTTGTCCAATGAATACCCGTCTATCATCTGCATTTCTTCTCGGTGTAGCAATTTCAATGGCCAATAGAGTATTATGGTAGTAAGGACTGAACCCGAGCCAAAGGCTGAGCAGACTCGTTCGCTATCATCTACGCTATGAGAACAACTAATGCTAACTGTATCTGGTGGGACAATTGAATTTGCGCTAGCAAAGGCCTGATTGGCTAAATATAAAGCTAATTAACTCGGAAACGGCGCAATGTATAGAACTTTTTCTTAACAATTATTTACATGATAATCTAAACTGCAACACCCTTATAAGCTTTTCAGGCTGTTTCTGACCATTTTGTAGAGCTATAAGATGTGTCAACATTGCGATATATGTAATTCTATTGTTCTCATCGTGTTATTCATGTATCCGAGATTGCTTCCGACCAAACCGATTGGTTCAGATGACAGCTACATTCTAAACTGTAATAAAAAATTCTAAGTGCAAAAGCTGATTCTGATTTCAACAGAACAAACATTTTCGGAGACTGCAAACATTGCTTAAATTATCCTTCTTATTTACTTTATCTGTTTCGTTTGTGTGATTAATGCTTTCGTATTTAGTTTCTCTTTGAAAATTAACCCCAGCTTTACTAACATATATTGGTAGTCTGAACCACAACTTATTCGCAGTGACATAACAGATTTTGTGGGGAATAGCTTCCGTCAACTAATCCTGCAAAGCTCGATATGTGAGCACTGCTAATATCAATTTTGACACTCATTTAAAAAGCTGTTGAACCAACTGATGTATTTCAGTCGAAGTGGGAGGTCAAAATACCTCAATTCTCATAAATTATAGAACTCGACGTTTTAATTACTGTTGATCAATTAGAACATCGATAAACATACATTGATAATTTTCGTAATACTTTGCCTAGACAGAATCTAATTTCAGTTTCGCAATCCTCTGATCAAACAAGAACATTCAGTTTTATTTTTATTTTGACATTTTCTTTGCTATTGTTGTGTTAGTGTGTTGTTAGTCCTCCCATCTCCTGTCAACGCGGTTCTATCAGTATGTTATAAATGTAATCAGATAATAAACCGCTTCAGTATCGTTTCAGTACGACCGGTTTCGGGCAATTGTAAGCCCATCTTAAGATGGACGAGACTGAAATAGGAAAATGGAAAAACTGTAAGAAGAGGCTGTATACCCATTTACACTTGTTTGTTACAATAATGCTGGGAATTCACTGCCAAACTGTAGATATGAAGTTGGTACGATCAGTTAGTCAGAGTGAGACACGGGTGTCGCAGCAGACAATCAACAAAATCACCAAAAGAAGTGAGCGGTCAAAGGACGAAAAAAAAAAAGATGAAAAGGCTAAGAATATCGACGAACAGCGTGGCTGCTGCACACTGTGAACACCAGGCTGCGGGCTGGCGACAGCCGCACGTGAAGCCGAGATACTGTCTGACACGGTGGTAGAGGTAGCCGCGCAATAAAATTAGCCACCGTCGAACTGGAAGAGAAAGTAAAGCCATCTAGTGGCGAACAGCGTCAGAGCTGACTAGGCTGATCATTAAAAAATTATGGATACCGGTATGTAAGTGAATAAAAGATGGTTAGATGTACATCGTTAAAATATTTTTAAAAAATGATGTAAAAATTACGTACATGGGTATAAATGGTGAGAGTGTCCAACTATCTGTTAAAAACGATATGACGTTAAAACTTAAATTCAAAATAGCCACAAACAATCCAATGGTGGCAACTGAAAAAAAAGATAGATACAGTGACAATTGAGTATCACGAGGAGAAATAGTACCAGTTGGCGACTAAAATTAAGGCGATAAAAAGAAAATTACAAATCCGTTGGAAGGGAATTTGAGAGAAATACTGGTGTGGATTAAGCGCTACGTCAAAAAAGGATAGTTATTTAGAAAATACGTGTGCTTCATTGTGGTTTGCTCGTTTAGTGTTGTTGAAGGGTCCTTGTTTTAGCTGGGCATAATTTCTGTTTCTTCTAATATATTAAGGACACAGCCTTTTTAATGACGATGAAGGATACTCAGATTGGTATTTACGTCACCAATTGACTTTCAAATGACTGGGTTCAAAAATGGTTCAAATGTCTCTGAGCACTATGGGACTCAACATCTGTGGTCATCAGTCACCTAGAACTTAGAACTTCTTAAACCTAACTAACCTAAGGACATCACACGCATCCATGCCCGAGGCAGGATTCGAACGCGCGACCGGAGCGGTCTCGCGATTCCAGACTGAAGCGCCTACAACCCCTCGGCCACTTTGGCCGGCCGACACGTAGTGAATGACAACCAGTGCCATTTGGGTGAACTGAATTACCGGTGTAACTGGCCAACAGTATAGCTTAAAATCGCATGTAACTTAATCTGATTCGTAATACATGTTTTAATTCGGACGTAGAGCTTGTTCGACGATAGACTAAAAGTAACAGCCTCAATTGAAAGGGGACACTTGGGCAGATGCGGTGGCGCTCTTGGCATGTTGATAGTTTTTGACAAAATTATTGAATTGGATAGATAAAAAAATCTACTCACTAAGCGGCGGCAAAACCGCAGTTCTGGGTGACTTTCCCAAAATCTACCTCTTTTCTAGACCTCTCCAGTGCTTTTCCTTCACCTTTCTTCCTTCCCCTTCAACCCTTCTGCCTGAGGAAGGAGCCACTGGCTCCGAAAGCTTGTCAATTACAACAGTCTTTTATGTGTGTGTTCTGCCGCCACTAGGTGAGTAGAATTTTTATCTATCCAATTAAGTAATTTTGTCAATAATTGATTGTTTTCGTCGTTATATTGCTAGTATTTTTTACACCAAACCGACACAATGAGATTTTCCATAAGCTATTGACCTCACCGATAGTCCACTGCTTGTTTAATAAGACACTCCGTTTAAGAGTTCGGTAGCCATAGCTACTGCAAGAGGCCATACTGCAAATTATGCTGTGTTTTGGACAAAAGAAGGAAAATTAAGCTTCTTGACAAGAGAATGTATCTGTTACTCATAAATTATGATACATCATCAAATGAAACAACGTTAACAACTCAGACAAACAAAAATCGCCAACTCTGTTGCAATTTTGATAGAATCCCGTAACCCATCGTATTTTTAATACTGAACAACTGGAATAGAAACTTGCGAAAGGATTTTCGTTTTGTTCTTCACCTGAGGAATATGAAAACAATTCGCAGCAAATAGTGTACCATATTTTTGTTCCTATCCCCCATTCAGACGCGCTGATATGACACTTCCTGGCAGGTTAAAGCTGTGTGCGGGACCGAGACTCGAATTCGGGACCTTTACCTTTTGCTGGCAACTGCTGTACCGACTGTCAGTACACAGTTTTAATCTGCCAGAAAGTTTCGTATCAGTGCACACTCCATTGCAAAGTGAACAAAAATAGGATACACGACAGCAGCACGCAAACAGCCGACCAGCTCTTCCATTTGCGAGATTCTCTTTCCCAGTTGCCGGGCCAGAACAATCTGCCTTTTCTCGATATCGCATATGTCAGGGGATTTTTCTATCAGCGGTCCCTATCGTCGCTAGAATGTTTTCCGTTCCTCACTATTAGTACGTTCTCAGTTAATTCTTCACCAATAAAAGCAATTGTAGACCTTAAAAATTTGCAAATTAATTACATCACTACATGTGTTAAGAGTAGGATAAATCCATCGGCATCTGTTCCAGAACTCCTTATTTCCACAGACTTGGTTCCTCTGCACGTGTTGTGATATCTTTAATAGGGCAATGTATAATTAATAAAGTATCTCCTATCTTAACTGAGAATTTTATTGTTAAGAGAAGCCTAAAAGTCTGGGCAATTTTGAATCCACAGAAGAACACGAGGAAAATATAATCTTAAATACATGTTTGATATGTTACACAATTTCTTCCCAGTTCTATGAAACAGTTACATCACTTAATCAATATGTATTATGTTATAAAAGTAAGTGTTCAACGTGCGTATCGCTAAAACTCAGAAACGAGTCCCGATTCGATCAATGGAGTTGTACAGTATGGTAGCCCCCTATCCCCCATTCATGAAGAATGTTTCCTCTTTTATCTGAAGGGTGTGCTTTTGAGTATATAACGGCTGGGAAGTTTCGCCCTCTACAAATTTCTAGAAGATTCCGCAACATTCGGGAGTATTCGAGAACATTCCAGAATTTTTCTGAATGTTCCACAATGATCTTGGATGTTCTGGAATGTTCTGGAACGGTCTGGAACATTTGGAAAGTTTCCATAATGTTTGGGAACATTCCAGATCTTTGTGGAACATTCCAGAACACTATCGAATATTGTGGAATGTTCTGGAACATTGTGGACCATTCGAAGCCTGTTTTGGTATGATATGGAATTCGCCACTGTCGGGTACCCATTGATAAAAGCAGGAGTCGTCGTGGGTTCGAACGTCATTCTCTTGTCAGTGACGAAGGGAGGACCGAGAAAGTAGTGCAGTGAATAAAAACAAACAATGACGTGTGAGTATTCAAACCGAAACAGTAATTGAATATGAATCGAAAATAAAGTATGTAAAGTGTACTTAGCGGAATTGTTAATATAATGTTGATTTAATTTATATTTTAGACAATGCCCAAACGTGGAAGAGGAGGAGATCTTGCTAGTTCTGAAGCAAAACGGCGAAAGCAAAAAGAACAGCGTAAAAACAAAACAGACAGAGCGCGAAGCACGTGTTAAGTTCCCAACGAACGAGAATGAGCACCGTGAGAAGGAGAGAAACCGAAGAACAACGAAATGAACGCAGTGAAGAATCAAGAATTGCGACACAATCTTATAATAAAAGACTGTAAGAGACTAAATGCTATAAACACACCGTTATACCATTTATACTTTGTTCTTAAATTAAATTTTGCTGTAGAACTGTTAATCAGTAAGACTTCATAATAGCACATTCCAGTGGAAGATGCAATTCTCGTTAGTACTTACACTCCCAGCTGCGAGTTACCAGGTTTAGAGACGCATTTTGTCTGCTGCGCTGAGCGAGCGAGTTCAGGACTACCTTCGTGACGTAAGCGCCGCGGCCTGCCTTTCTCGTGGGCCTCGCGGCGGCTACGGTATATATAAGGACATGCCAGCAACCCACTGGCAGTAATACCCCTTGACAACGGCCAAGGAGCGCTTGGCCGAAAGATCGTTTAATTTTAACCATTTGATACGACTGGAAACCCGAGAACATTTTATCCTGTGTCTCTTCAGTATGCAGTACACAGTGCTTTAAACTATGTTCATATCTGTCCGCATTTAGCATCTTCTTAAGCAAAATAAACAGACACACCCTAACTACGGATACCACGCCTTGTAGTGTAACACCACCTCGTCCGTACTTCACTAACGTTCTCCATGCATTCGCCAAATCCAAACTCTTCCAGCGAATTACCACAGCGAATGACATGATTAACACTCCAAAGTACTCGTTTACATTACGATTTAGGAACTCACGAGTGATTCCTTCCTTGAACTCTCCTGAACGACCCATTCTGCTGTTAATGCTTCTAGGTGCCGGCCGGAGTGGTCGTGCGTTTCTAGGCGCTACAGTCTGGAACCGCGAGGCCGCTACGGTCGCAGGTTCGAATCCTGCATCGGGCATGGATGTGTGTGATGTCCTTAGGTTAGTTAGGTTTAAGTAGTTCTAAGTTATAGGGGACTGATGACCACAGAAGTTGAGTCCCATAGTGCTCACTGCCATTTGAACCATTTGAACTGCTTCTAGACTGACAACACAATATACCTCACCTTCTTCTACAATGGCAGATTCATCTCTCGTGACACCTAGTGAACAATTCTGCATTACATTAGATGCTTTTGACCAGATAGTGTATGTTACTTTCGGTGTGCTAGATCGTTCTGCAGGGCCATGGCTCATTTAATGTGGCAATAAAGCTTCTGCCAAATTGCCTACTTACTGTACGTATTGCTACTACTCAGTAAAACATTCACAGAGTAAACACTTACGTATTCAGAGTTATTCATTGACCACTTTGCACAAAAATGAGCTGATTCATACAAAAAGAATTTGGATCCACATAATAAAAATCTACACATATTGGAAAAGAGTAAGTATGAATGTATGTCCTTCATCTCCTCCTAAACCGCTTGACAGATTTCAACCAAACTTGGCACACATATCATTTACTGTTTGGAAAGAACCACTGTGGAGTGAGAACAACCTCTTTCTCAAAGGGCGTGGGTAGGGGTGAGAAAGTATCGTAGCTCACAACGCGCAATCAGGCAGGCTATATTCATCCAGAATTTGAACATTTGAGCACTTAATACTTTGCAACAAATTTTACACATCATTTCAAACTTTTTAGAAAAATTATGAAAGGAAAAATCATCACTTACTATATTTTCGCCGGTCATGCAGTTTAACTGCCGCATCAGGGATGATGTTTTGATATATTACTTATGTACTACTAACTCTCTTCTAAACTCACTCCGCAGACAGCATACACATATATCACTGGATATGCCTGCAAAATTTTATCATTGTGCGACACAAAGTTCAGAAAATATAACGTCATAAACAATAGAGATACAGATGAAACACGTGTATAAATATGAGTTAAGTGTTTTTAATATATGTGAAACATATATGACAAATATGTATGTGGGCAAAGCCTTGGGTAAAAAGTTCCTCTTAAATCCCTGGATCGATTTGAGCAAGACTTGGCACTCGTATTACTCACAAAGTGGAAAAAAATCTTGAGCAGGCAAGAACCAGCAACCTGCTATTGGGGTGGGGCTGTTAATGTGCAGGAAGAAGGGAGAGAAGGACAGAGAGTGGGAAGAAGGAGATGGATCAGATAGGGAGAGGAGGAGATGGACAGAGAGAGGAGTCGGAGAAATGGATAACGAAAGGCAAAAGAAGGAGATAGAGGGACAGGGAGGGGGGAGGTGTAAAAAGAATGGAAAGAGGAGGAGTTGGACAGACGGAGGGGATGGAGGAGATAGAGTGATGGAAGAAGATCAACAGAGAGAGCAGGAAAAGCAGACGGACAGAGGGAGAGGTAGGAAAAGATGCACAGTGAGAGGAGGAGGTGAACAGAGACAGGGGGATGAGGTGGTGGACGGGAAGATGGGGAAAGAGGGCGCACCTGGAGGAGGTGGACGGAAAGGAGAGGAGGAGGAGATTGAGAGGAAAGTAGGGAAGAAGAGGTGGATAGAGAGAGTGGGAAGGAGTAAATGGACTGATAGAACACGTTTGTTTGTGTGGCCATCTTCCGTAGCAAGCATATAAATACTTGTTTTGCAAAATAAACTGCCTTTTCCTGCTGCTATTTATTTTATTTAATCCATACGCGTTTCGCCTTCTACTGTTTTAAGGCATCATCAGTGGGATCTATAATGATACAGTTTTGTTAGTTATAGATTATCAAACAGTTCACTTCGCGATTTTTTTGTAAAAAATGTAATTACTTACGATTTGCTGATTTGCGTTTCCTCACATCTGCTCTGGAGGACGCCCTACCAGTTTTATCACTGTTCTATATTCACCTCTTCGTGTTTTCGCCATCCACACACTGTTCAGCATGTTTGTCACTCTTTTTTATGGTGGACTACCGTTCTTCTGTCACTCGATACAATTATTTCGTCGTACACTACTTTTCACAGCGACTCCATTACGTGTTTCATCGTCTTTGTATGTTTACCTATGTGTCGCCAACCTAATGAAGTATATGTTCGTTACTAACTTCTGTTTATGCTGTTTATACCGCACCGTCTGTGTGCGTATGAGTGAGAGAGAGAGAGAGGGAGAGGGGGGGGCGGGAGATAGAGCCGATTTTTTTTTTTTTTTTTTTTTTTGGAGGGGGCGGGGGAGGCGTGTGGCGGTTGTGCTAGATGTTAGCGAGTGGCTGAAACTTTGGTGACAGCTGTTTTGACTTTCCGTATTGAAACGGAAAGTTATTGAAACGGAAAGTTGCAAGGTTGGAATATGGCTCTAACATAGTGTCAAAAGTAGCACTGAGCTCTACAAATGACACTACAGTAACATACAGCGTCCTGAAAAACAGCCTGTTTGTTGAACGAGGTTGAGTAGCTAGCGTATGCCTGATGCCTGATGTCTTGCATCATCAATTTAAGTGTTTCAGATACGAGCCATTTTGGCAAAGTTGGCTGAGCTACTTCGTCCATAAGTCGTGGATACCAGCGGAAATTCGCTGGTGCCTCCACACGGTATCGCTAACCGAGGGTGTGAGCAGGTAAACAGCAGGTGTTGCTCCTCTCAGCGGCAGTAAAGCGGCGAGAAATTACGGCGCAGCCGCCGACGGTGTGCGCCTTATAGCGGGCCTAACGACCTGGCGGCCTTTAATTAAACACCGGTAATCTGCGGGGGTGCCTCGTGGCAGCGCAGCGGCGCGCTGACGGAATTAATGTTACTGTGTCGGGCAACTCGCACGACGCTCAGCTACTCCCACTACCTGTCGCGTGGGCGAGGCACTAGACAAGTGGCGAAAGCCAGCGTTAGCCCGTAGCAGAGTCAGCGAAAGAAGATCCGTGACAGCTGGCTGCTTTCAACTTCGAAATGCAAACAGCTGCAGGCGAATACAGTAGTCGCCTGTGGAGCTGCGACAATGCTGAGCGTTGTCACATTGATATTACGTGATCATGAGGCAGGGACGCGAAGCAGCAACGCCTTGCCTGCTGCAACTGTCAGGTTCTTTTTTTAGACGACTGTGCTATAGCTTCTAGTAAGCATCATCGGCCAGAAATTGGGTCATTTCAGTCTTATCTGGCGGCTGCACAAAGAGTACTGAGTGCCAGGGCCGACTCTAAGGGATGAGGAGCTGGGGGACCGAACTGTACCACCGCCCAGGGCGGCAGGTTTTTGGGTGTGATAAAATCTTAAATTTTAATCTGATTCCAAAAGGATGTGTTAAACAAGACAATGAAAGTTTTCCATAAATGAAGAGCTATGAGATTAAGTTGGATTACAAATCATTCATAAAATCTAGTATCTCTGCGATACTACAAACCAAATGATTGAAGAGTTTTTAGCAAACAGAACACAGCATATTGTTCTCAATGGAGAGACGTCTACAGACGTTAAAGTAACCTCTCGTGTGCCACAGGGGAGTGTTGTGGGACTACCGCTTTTCACAATTACAGGGTGTTACAAGAAGGTACGGCCAAACTTTTAGGAAACATTCCTCACACACAAATAAAGAAAAGATGTTATGTGGACATGTGTCCGGAAACGCTTAATTTCCATGTTAGAGCTCATTTTAGTTTCGTCAGTATGTACTGTACTTCCTCCATTCACCGACAGTTGGCCCAATTGAAGGAAGGTAATGTTGACTTCGGTGCTTGTGTTGACATGCGACTCATTGCTCTACAGTACTAGCATCAAGCACATCAGTACGTAGCATCAACAGGTTAGTGTTCATCACGTACGTGGTTTTGCAGTCAGTGCAATGTTTACAAATGCGGAGTTGGCAGATGCCCATTTGATGTATGGATTAGCACGGTGCAATAGCCGTGGAGCGGTACGTTGGTATCGAGACAGATTTCCAAAACGAAGGTGTCCCGACAGGAAGACGTTCGAAGCAATTGATCGGCGTCTTAGGGAGCACGGAACATTCCAGCCTATGACTCGCGACTGGGGAAGACCTAGAACGACGAGGACACCTGCAATGGGCGAGACAATTCTTCGTGCAGTTGACGATAACCCTAATGTCAGCGTCAGAGAAGTTGCTGCTGTACAAGGTAACGTTGACCACGTCGCTGTATGGAGAGTGCTACGGGAGAATCAGTTGTTTCCGTACCACGTACAGCGTGTGCAGGCACTATCAGCAGCTGATTGGTCTCCACGGTTACACTTCTGCGAATGGTTCATCCAACAATGTGTCAATCCACATTTCAGTGCAAATGTTCTCTTTACGGATGAGGCTTCATTCCAACGTGATCAAATTGTAATTTTTCACAATCAACATGTGTGGACTGACGAGAATCCGCACGCAGTTGTGCAGTCACGTCATCAACACAGATTTTCTGTGAACGTTTGGGCAGGCATTGTTGGTGATGTCTTGATTGGGCCCCATGTTCTTCCACCTACGCTCAATGGAGCACGTTATCATGATTTCATACGGGATACTCTACCTGTGCTGCTAGAACATGTGCCTTTACAAGTACGACACAACATGTGGTTCATGCACGATGGAGCTCCTGCACATTTCAGTCGAAGTGTTCGTACGCTTCTCAACAACAGATTCGGTGACCGATGGATTGGTAGAGGTGGACAAATTCCATGGCCTGCACGCTCTCTTGGCCTCAACCCTCTTGACTTTCATTTATGGGGGCATTTGAAAGCTCTTGTCTACGCAACCCTGGTACCAAATGTAGAGACTCTTCGTGCTCGTATTGTGGACGGCTGTGATACAATACGCCATTCTCCAGGGCTGCATCAGCGCATCAGAGATTCCATGCGATGGAGGGTGGATGCATGTATCCTCACTAACGGAGGACATTTTGAATATTTCCTGTAACAAAGTGTTTGAAGTCACGCTGGTACGTTCTGTTGCTGTGTGTTTCCATTCCTGATTAATGTGATTTGAAGAGAAGTAATAAAATGAGCTCTAACCTGGAAAGTAAGCGTTTCCGGACACATGTCCACATAAGATATTTTCTTTCTTTGTGTGTGAGGAATGTTTCCTGAAAGTTTGGCGGTACCTTTTTGTAACACCCTGTATATAAATGACCTAGTACGAGGGCCGTTCAGAAAGTAACCTCCGGTTGATTTAAAAAAATACACCAAGTTAAATAAAAATATTTTAATATATACATCTTACAACTACATCTTTGCACTATTTTTCTACATAGACTCCATAGCGATTGAGGCACTTATCGTATCTCTTCACAAGCTTTGAAATTCCTTCTGCATAAAAATCACCCGCTTGTGCCTGGAGCCAGCCTGTGACCGCATCTTTGAGCTCTTCGTCGTCATCAAACCGCTGTGACCCGAGCCATTTCTTCAAATGCATGAAGAGGTGATAATCACTTGGCGCCAGGTCTGGGCTGTAAGGTGGATGGTTGATAACGTCCCACTTGAAGGACTCAAGAAGGGCCGTTGTTCTGCGAGCAGAGTGAGGACGGGCGTTATCGTGCAAAAAAACGATACCGGAAGTCAGCATACCACGGCGTTTGTTCTGTATAGCCCGTCGTAACTTTTTTATTGTTTCACAGTACACGTCTTGATTAATGGTCGTACCACGTTCCATGAATTCAACCAACAACACCCCTTTGGCAGCCCAAAACACCGTTGCCATCAGTTTTCTGGCAGAAAAATCTTGCGAGGCTTTTCTTGGTTTTGGTAGGCGAATTTGAATGTGCCCACATCTTTGATTGTTCTTTTGTCTCAGGGTTCACGTACTTAATCCAGGTTTCGTCACCGGTCACGATTCTGTTTAACAATGGTTCTCCTTCGTCCTCATAACGTGACAGAAAGTCTAATACAGAGGCCATTCTTTGAGTTTTGTGGTGGTCGGTAAGAATTTTGGGCACCCATCGTGCACAGAACTTACGGTAACCCAATCTTGTTGTCACTATCTCGTACAAGAGAGTCTTAGAAATCTGTGGAAAACCAGTAGACAACTCCGACATTGAGAAACGTCGATTTTCACGAACTTTTGCATCAACTGTCTGAACGAGTTCGTCAGTCACCAATGATGGTCTACCACTCCTCTCTTCATCATGAACGTTTTCTCGTCCACTTTTAAATAAACGTACCCATTCACGGACAACTCCTTCACTCATAACTCTTGGTCCGTACATGGCACAAAGCTCACGATGAATAGCTGCTGCAGAATATCCTTTGGCTGTATAAAACCTTATGACAGCACGCACTTCACATTTGGCGGGGTTTTCTATTGCAGCACACATTTCAAACTGCCACAAAAACTAAACTAGCGCAGGTACGACGTTCACTCGACCACGGCTTGATGCCGACTGACCTGTTGAGTGCGTGAACGCACAGATGGCGTCGCTACTCCCCCCACAACCCGCACTGTGACCAATCGGAGGTTACTTTCTGAACCGCCCTCGTAGATAGTGTCGCAAGTTCCATGCGGCTTTTCGCGGATGATGCTGTAGTATACAAAGAAGCTGCAGCATTAGAAAATTGCAGCGAAATGCAGGAAGATCTGCAGCGGATAGGCACTTGGAGCAGGGAGTGGCAACTGACCCTTAACATAGACAAATGTAATGTATTGCGAATACACAGAAAGAAGGATCCTTTATTGTATGATTATACGAGCGTATGATAGCGGAACAAACACTGGTAGCAGTTACTTCTGTAAAATATCTGGGAGTATGCGTACGGAACGATTTGAAGTGGAAAGATCATATAAATTTAATTGTTGGTAAGGTGGGTACCAGGTTGAGATTCATTGGGAGAGTCCTTAGAAAATGTAGTCCATCAACAAAGGAGGTGGCTTACAAAACACTCGTTCGACCTATACTTGAGTATTGCTCATCAGTGTGGAATCCGTACCAAGCCGGGTTGACGGAGGCGATAGAGAAGATCCAAAGAAGAGTGGTAGGTTTCGTCACAGGGTTATTTGGTAAGCGTGATAGCGTTACGGAGATGTTTAGCAAACTCAAGTGGCAGACTCTGCAAGAGAGGCGCTCTGCATCGCGGTGTAGCTTGCTGTCCAGGTTTCGAGAGGGTGCGTTTCTGGATGAGGCATCGAATATATTGCCTTCCCGTACTTATACCTCCCGAGGAGATCACGAATGTAAAATTAGAGAGATTGAAGCGCGCACGGAGGCTTTCCGGCAGTCGTTCTTCCCGCGTACCATGAGCGACTGGAACAGGAAAGGAAGGTAATGACAGTGGCACGTAAAGTGCCCTCCGCCACACACCGTTGGGTGGCTTGCGGAGTATAAATGTAGATGTAGATGACAAATGAAGGAGGAGAGTTGTTCACCTTGGGTACGCCTTTCAAAATAGCAAAATTTGCAAGTGGTGTGTTGCCCCTTTAGTCTCTACCATGCACCTACATCGACTATTTGAAATGTGGCTACATCAACTAGAAAGCTCCTTCGGAAGTGAAAAAATTGCAATTAAGTAATAAAGATAAATGTCAACATATGATGGCCTAACAGTTCCTATGCAGAAATCTTAAACTCCTATAGCAGTATCGCTGTGGAAAATACTAAGAAGCAAAGAATAAGTAAAATATGAGCTACCCATCACAAGTTACAGTCTTTGAACCCAGACATTTTAATTAAGTGGAGTTTACACGTGAAAATGTGCATGGCATTGTTCCCCAATCAATTCCTCCCACTAGGATCTACACTCCTGGAAATTGAAATAAGAACACCGTGAATTCATTGTCCCAGGAAGGGGAAACTTTATTGACACATTCCTGGGGTCAGATACATCACATGATCACACTGACAGAACCACAGGCACATAGACACAGGCAACAGAGCATGCACAATGTCGGCACTAGTACAGTGTATATCCACCTTTCGCAGCAATGCAGGCTGCTATTCTCCCATGGAGACGAGCGTAGAGATGCTGGATGTAGTCCTGTGGAACGGCTTGCCATGCCATTTCCACCTGGCGCCTCAGTTGGACCAGCGTTCGTGCTGGACGTGCAGACCGCGTGAGACGACGCTTCATCCAGTCCCAAACATGCCCAATGGGGGACAGATCCGGAGATCTTGCTGGCCAGGGTAGTTGACTTACACCTTCTAGAGCACGTTGGGTGGCACAGGATACATGCGGACGTGCATTGTCCTGTTGGAACAGCAAGTTCCCTTGCCGGTCTAGGAATGGTAGAACGATGGGTTCGATGACGGTTTGGATGTACCGTGTACTATTCAGTGTCCCCTCGACGATCACCAGTGGTGTACGGCCAGTGTAGGAGATCGCTCCCCACACCATGATGCCGGGTGTTGGCCCTGTGTGCCTCGGTCGTATGCAGTCCTGATTGTGGCGCTCACCTGCACGGCGCCAAACACGCATACGACCATCATTGGCACCAAGGCAGAAGCGACTCTCATCGCTGAAGACGACACGTCTCCATTCGTCCCTCCATTCACGCCTGTCGCGACACCACTGGAGGCGGGCTGCACGATGTTGGGGCGTGAGCGGAAGACGGTCTAACGGTGTGCGGGACCGTAGCCCAGCTTCATGGAGACGGTTGCGAATGGTCCTCGCCGATACCCCAGGAGCAACAGTGTCCCTAATTTGCTGGGAAGTGGCGGTGCGGTCCCCTACGGCACTGCGTAGGATCCTACGGTCTTGGCGTGCATCCGTGCGTCGCTGCGGTCCGGTCCCAGGTCGACGGGCACGTGCACCTTCCGCCGACCACTGGCGACAACATCGATGTACTGTGGAGACCTCACGCCCCACGTGTTGAGCAATTCGGCGGTACGTCCACCCGGCCTCCCGCATGCCCACTATACGCCCTCGCTCAAAGTCCGTCAACTGCACATACGGTTCACGTCCACGTTGTCGCGGCATGCTACCAGTGTTAAAGACTGCGATGGAGCTCCGTATGCCACGGCAAACTGGCTGACACTGACGGCGGCGGTGCACAAATGCTGCGCAGCTAGCGCCATTCGACGGCCAACACCGCGGGTCCTGGTGTGTCCGCTGTGCCGTGCGTGTGATCATTGCTTGTACAGCCCTCTCGCAGTGTCCGGAGCAAGTATGGTGGGTCTGACACACCGGTGTCAATGTGTTCTTTTTTCCATTTCCAGGAGTGTATATTAATTCCATTTACACTGCTCCTCTTCTTGCCATGCTCCTCTAAATTAATTTTTTTATGCTTTGCCTGTAAATACTTTTAAGTTTTCTCTCATTCCCTTTTCTTTCTCACTCAGTTTTGAAGCCATAATCAATAAAATGATGATGCAAAGGCATGGAAATGTGTAGTTACATTCTTTTGTTTGCTAAAAAAAATTTATGATTTCCTTTCTGCAACACGACACTGGGCAGTCTTGAATGGTTATGTCTCCCCATCCTTGAAGTCACTCGATACAACAAGACGAGAAAGTAACATTGTTGTAGCCACCCACCTTAAGTATAACGTAGGAGAGGTCTATGATGCACTGGTTGAAATAAGCGAAACGAAAATACAGAGAAAATGGTTGCTTTCGAAGCTGGTTGTTTGGCTGACCTTGCCCGTGAGTTTACGTTCCTTTGTTCAGTGGTGATTGGTAGGATATATTACTCCACATTCAAATTGTCAGTAAACTCGTACAGAGTATTACCACAAAGTAGGCCTACATCACAAACTACCGGGAGGATGTCAAATTTCGAAATTACGCACTACATGCTAAGAAACCGGTAACGCGACCGCAGGTGGTACAGGTACAATGCAGTACGAAAGAGATGAAGGGGAAACAGTTCCAGCGTGGGGAAGCAGATGAGAAAATTGAAGATCCAGAAATGCCTCACCAAATGGAATTTTACTTTACAATACTGGATGTTGTAACATGTGCTGTCAGTGAGAGATTTCAACAGCTTAAAAGTCATAGTAATCTTTTTGATTTTTTGTAAGACATTAGTAAAACTGAAGACAAATCACTTGACATTTTAACTGACAAGTGTTCCAATCTGTGCGAGAGTTTTAGTCATGGACAGCTTATGGCCATCAATCTTTTCAGTTATGAAGAGGAATTTAAATTGGTCTCAACGTTGGGAAATGGTATTAGCACACAAGACGAAATTTTGAAATTCGTATAGAGAGTGTGTGCAACGTAATTGTAACCTTAACGAATTTTCCTAACAGTACCGGTGATAGTTGCAAGTGGAGAAAGAGTCTTTGTAAAACTTAACCTGATTAAAACATATCTAAGGTCAACAATGGGCCAGAAAGACTGTGAACATGAGCGAGCTGAATGTTTGGATTTCAATGAAAACATGCAGGAGTTTGGTGATGCCAAAGCGAAAAAACAAAAATATCTTTAATGTAAGGTAAGTGTTTGAATGTATTTTTATTGTTAATTTTACTTTTCATTTGTTCATGTATGTTGTGCATTTTCATTCATATTAAATAAAGATTTATTGTACGGCAGGCCTACATCTGTTTTGTGTATGTTGTTGTGGTCTTCAGTCCTGAAACTGGTTTGATGCAGCTCTCCATGCTACCCTATCCTGTGCAAGCTTCGTCATCTCCCAGTACTTACTGCAACCTACATCCTTCTGAATCTGCTTAGTGTATTCATCTCTTGGCCTCCCTCTACGATTTTTACCCTCCACGCTGCCCCCCAATGCTAAATTTGTGATCCCTTGATGCCTCAGAACATGTCCTACTAACCGGTCCCTTCTTTTTTTCAAGTTGTGCCACAAACTCCTCTTCGCCCCAATTCTATTCAATACTTCATCATTAGTTACGTGATCTACCCATCTAATCTTCAGCATTCTTCTGTAGCACCACATTTCGAAAGCTTCTATTCTCTTCTTGTCCAAACTATTTATCGTCCACGTTTCACTTCCATACATGGCTACACTCCATACAAATACTTTCAGAAACGACTTCCTGACACTTAAATCTATACTCGATGTTAACAAATTTCTCTTCTTCAGAAACGCTTTCCTTGCCATTGCCAGTCTACATTTTATATCTTCTCTACTTCGACCATCATCAGTTATTTTGCTCCCCAAATAGCAAAACTCCTCTACTACTTTAGCCGGCCGAAGTGGCCGTGCGGTTAAAGGCGCTGCAGTCTGGAACCGCAAGACCGCTACGGTCGCAGGTTCGAATCCTGCCTCGGGCATGGATGTTTGTGATGTCCTTAGGTTAGTTAGGTTTAACTAGTTCTAAGTTCTAGGGGACTAATGACCTCAGCAGTTGAGTCCCATAGTGCTCAGAGCCATTTGAACCATTTTTTCTACTACTTTAAGTGTCTCATTTCCTAATCTAATCCCCTCAGCATCACCCGACTTAATGCGACTACATTTTATTATCCTCCCGACAACTGTGTACCGGTGCCGTTTACACAACAGCCACATAATTGTCGCTCTTGTAATTAATTTTTCATCCTTGACCCTGTCGAGCTCGTCTGTCATCTCCACCTCCACGCTGTCCAGAGAACAGCTGCTCTGTTCAAAAATCAGAGTGGAAGGATTAGTTACATTTGTAATCTCCAATCACTAATTTACTCCAGGCTTCGCGTTTGTCTGTCCATCTCAGGCCCTGTTCCTCTCTGCGATGCCTAAAGCATGGGTGACTCGAGAAACGCTCTCTCTCTGTTTACAAGTAGTGGGGCAAAAGATTCGTGACGTCTGAAAAACACCCTACAAACTGTTTCCCCTGTTGTGGTTCATTGCCTTCACTGCCTCCGTTAATTCTCAAACACCAACACAATCACTCAGTGACAATCCACACGTTGAATGAGGAATGAAAGAAAATAAAATCGCATCCATAGGAACAAACGCAGTAAAACACCTAGTTTGATCCATCTCGCCTCCGGAGGTTTAAGTGCAGTCTTGCCAGGGTAAAAATTTAACATGACACAGTCGATACGGTGCAGCAAAAGTTACTCGCAACTGACATATTTAGTCAAGGTATATGAAACGAACCGATGGGAATACACCAGCTTTTTTAAAGCTACCGTGAAATTAAGAGTCCAAGTTCAATGATGTTTGAAAAATTCCCCATTTTTTCTTCAGTATTAAATATAAAATAATGAACTAACTGCTTTTGAAACTTTTGAATAACATGTTTCTTGATTCCTCCGATCTGTTAGCTACCCAATGAATTACGACGCGTTGAGTACAAATTATTAAGACATTGCCATATGCTGAAATAGTATTTTTTGCAAAACTTGACGTAATGTCATAGCAGAAGTCGGTAACCATTGGTTCTGAAACAGATTTTTTATCCACCTACATTCATTATTTAAAATGACCAGTTTCGATTCGATACGAACCGTCCCCAGATGTGTAGAAAACAGTAAAATTAACCAACAGGAAATACTCTACGAAATGCATAATGCTATGATACCATATCATCATCAAACATCTAACCTGGAACCTTACATTTTTGTACATTACTTGAAAAACAAATTCTTTGACGTAAATATAACAACACAGAGAAAATCAAGCACAGTAGTAGATACACAGATGATTCGATTTTATTACACAAAGGAAACAAAAATGAAACTTGAAAACGTAGTACATAAAATGAGTTCTCAGTACCCTGAGGTTAGCCCGCCCGGTTAGCCGTGCGATCTAACGCGCGGCTTTCCGGGCGGGAAGGAGCGCCTGGTCCCCGGCACGAATCCACCCGGCGGACTTGTGTCGAGGTCCGGTGAGCCGGCCAGCCTGTGGATGGTTTTTAGGCGGTTTTCCATCTGCCACGGCGAATGTGGTGTGGTTCCCCTTATTCCGCCTCAGCTACATTATGACGGCAGTTTCTCCACGTACGCGTACATCACCGTTACTCAGTCACGCAACCATAGGGGTTACACTCGTCTGGTGTGAGACGTTCCCTGAGGGGGAGGGAGTGAGGGGGGGGGGGGGGTCCACTGGGGGCCGAACCGCACAATAACCCTGGGTTTGGTGTGAGGCGGCGGAGGGGTGAAGTGGACTGCGGTAGTCGTCGTGGGGTTGTGGACCACTGCGGCTGCGGCGGGGACGGAGCCTCTCCGTCGTTTTTAGGCCCCCAGTTAACATACAATACAATACAATAGCCTGAGGTTAAATTCACTAGGCACTTTAAGGAAGATAACCATACGAACTACTTTGACTTAACAACGATGAAGACAGACAGAAACCATGAATTCAGCATAACAGAAAACACGTGTGTGCAGATATTGTTATTAATGAGAGCTCATGTCAACCTCGGCGATACAAGTGGGCAAACTTGAATGAACTTGTGTAGAGGGTATTAAGATTGCCACTAAGCTAGCGGCAAGTAGAAAAATAACTGAGTGTTTTTGATCAAGTGGCCATGGCGAATGGATACAGAAGCGAGGAAATGGTGAAAATCCATACGTACTGTAAAAATGTGTGTGTGTGTGTGTGTGTGTGTGCGTGTGTGTGTGTGTGTGTGTGCGTGTGTGAGTGTGGGCGCGCGCGCGCGTGCTCGCGTTTGCGTACTCCACATCTCCTCCTATATCACTGGATCGGTTTCAACCAATCTTGGTACACAATCCCTTACTGTGAGGCAACAATCGCTCAGGGTAAGAACCACGTATTCATCAGTTCTGGAAACGTGACGTCATAAACAATGCGATGCATGGGAAACTGCCGCACTGTGCATGGCTCTTAAATTTAGTACTTCTTTACCAGTACCTCCACTCGCAACACTTTTAGCAGATACAATCCACATACTGTATGCCGCTGAATATACCTACACAAATATATCATTGCGCGACACATAGTTCAAGAGATATGATGTTATAAAGACTGAGATGAGCAAAAAGATACCGCATTAGGCGTGAAGTTTTAATAGACTTATTCTTTACTACAGGGCGCACCTAGTCGAGTCAACTTAAGGAAATCACTGGCACCTAATACTGCTTTTGACAGCTTTAAACTGCGAAGCGCAAACGGCAGTAGGCCGTCCATATAGTTACGAAGAGGCGTTGCCGTGGAGACGTCTACAAAATCGCTTTTTAGACACGCAAAACAGCTCCGCCTAGCGTACAGAAACTGTCCGGGATATTGCGCTGCAAACAAAGTTCAATTTTTATTTTCATTTCTGATTGAAAACTGGCAAAATGAAAACCCAGACAATGCTGGGCTTGTCAGCTAGTTTATAATGACATAAAGAGGAAGAAACAAAACCAAATAAGTGGATGGGCCGCGGTGGTCTCGCGGTTCTAGGCGCTCAGTCCGGAACCGCGCGACTGCTACGGTCGCAGGTTCGAATCCTGTCTCGGGCATGGATGTGTGTGATGTCCTTAGGTTAGTTAGGTTTAAGCAGTTCTAAGTTCTAGGGGACTGATGACCACAGCCGTTAAGTCCCATAGTGCTCAGAGCCATTTATACCAAATAAGTGGATGCCACGCCGTAGCTAAGAACAGCAACAACAGAAAATACGTGGCTGTAACTTATAATGGAAAGACTTCCGACAAAACTGAGAGAGCTTTCGTAAAGCAAGTGTTAAAATAGGTTTTCGTACAAATAACATGCTAAAATTCAGACTCCACCATTACATCTATAACAGTGGAAATACGCTTTAAGATTCTAGTATATATATATATATATATATATATATATATATATATATATATATATATATATACTGCCATAGGCTATCCTAAATAAGCATTGACTACAATAGTTTCCCTGGTAGCCTTGGTCCGTTTAAGACGTGACAATGTTACCTGTGCGTTAGGTGTGTTGCAGACCTACGAATATTCGGCGTTACCTCATTTCGATCCCTTTGTTTGCGTATGCGATTAGTGTCTTACTAGATTCCCCTAGAAAGCGGGAGCTGTCAACCGTGTGATTGAGCATATGTAAAGAGCCGCCTAGCCCATGGAACTTTTTTTTCCTTCGTAATCTTCTTTCTGTCTTTTACTTAAAAGTAAACAGACCAACAGCAAAATCGAAATTGTCAGTGTTTAATTCAGGTTATATCCAACAATGGTTGATTCGTAACGTGAAACACAAGGGTATTGTAGCAAAAACAAAAAAAAGAATACAGAGTTATCATATAACGCTGTAAAACGCATTTTCTCAAAAAAGTAAATTAAAAAACACAACAAAACAAAAACATATCAAACGTCGCTTCAGTACTTCAGAGAGATTATATCAGATATGTTTCTGTTACTTATACACAACGTTCACACCTATCACTAATAACAGGAAACACTTTCATTGTGAATAGCCTTCCACTGGGTACAAAATAATAACAATAACCTTTTTTTTTTTGCACGTAAATTGTATTTGCTTCAAAAGCCACTGTTCTGGCTACATAAAAACGCAGAAGTTACGAGATAAACCAACGTTTGTCAATTACAAAATGCAATTTATATTTTGTAAGGACCTAAAGTACACAACGGATTGGCATTGAACGATGTGCGGTTCTAATTATGCGTAAAACAAACACACGAGAAACATGATGTGATTCTTCAGTTTCTCCTGGTATATTTGTTGATCGACCAGTCAACGGGAGAACAGCCGGTTCATACTGACAAACGGGCACAATGTTTCGGCGATCAAACATGTCGCCATTGTCAGGTGTGCTGACAAACCGAGCTCCTGAGGGCGCGCGGCCGACTAATACCCCCAGCCCCCGCGGATCGCTCCGTCCGCAGTCCGAGCCCGTGGCCGCGCGTCGGCTGTAGCGGAGAAGCTAGCGTTGCCATCTGTGGTGGCGCCCTGGAAGCCAGATAGTTTTGTTTGCTGAGAGTCCACTTAATTAAACTCAGTGCTGGTTCCCGAGCCTTGCTAAGAATTTAGCCGCAATCTCAGTTGACGAGATCGTCCCTGGTACGAATTTCTATAGCCTCTCTAAAGACGATGTCCCAGTATTTGGATGTCTGTGCCAAGATCAATGTAAGTTCGTACTTAAACGCGTGATTCTAGGACAAACAGTGCTCTGCGACCGCTGACTTCCGTGATACATGAGTCGAGTGTGCCTCTGGTGTTCTCGGCAACGATCTTCGACGGTGCACACTGTCTGTCCAATTATGTCTGCCCACATTGACATGGCGTCAGGTATATACCGGCCTTCCGCAAACCGAAATCATCTTTGACACTTCCGAATAATGCTCGAGTTTTATTGGGCGTGCAAAGGACGATTTTTACTCGGTGGTTCTTCAATGTGCGTCCGATTTTTTTTCGGTAGTGCACCAGTGTACGGTATAAAGGTAGTGGTTGTATCTTTCTCCGTGGCTTCTTCCGTCTCCTTACACTTCGAAAGGAAGAAGTGTAGCATATGATAATTTCTTCACAGCCAAATATCTTGCAGAACAGCTGAAACAGGAGAACACAACCGTGGAGGGGACACTGAAGAAAACCCGAAGAAAATTTCCCCCATCAGCAAAGTCTACTGCCAGATCTTGGTATTGTACTGTTTTATACCAAGGTGGTGACAGAACAATTACTTCCCATCTGTGGAGGACCAAGAGAAATGTTATTCTGTTGAGCACAGTGCACAGTCAGTTGCAGTAGGCGAACAAACACACAACAAACTACCTGAAACTGTGAGCTTCCACAATTCCACTAAATTTGGAGTTGATACTCTGGACCAGATGTCTCGTCTGTACACTGTCAACTTTGGTTGCTGCAGGTGACCTATGCACGTTTTTCATCGTCCTAAACCTTGCTTGAATCAATATCTGGATTCTTTATAGAGAGGCAACTGGAGAAAAAGTTAGCTTGTGAAAGTTTCTTTTCAAATTAGCAGAAGAACTCTGTTTGTGTACAGTCAAGGAAAGGACCTGTTCACACATTAATTGTGACCATTGAAATACGTAAGGTTCTGGTACGAAAGACCTGCCAGACAGGAGGATGCAAAAGTTTAAACAAAACTAGAAATCTGCATGTTCTGTCCAAGAAATTCATATGTGGTCCTTGTGCTGGAAGTATTCAGTATGTGTGTGTAAAGTGTTTTGACAAAGATTGTGGTCTTGATTGAAAAGATGTCATAGAGAGAAAAAAATGCTATTTTCCTGTTATTGCTACATCAGTTTGTGTCTATTTTCCTTTACTTTTCCCTTTTATGACATGTTTGGGTCTTTGACTGAGTACAAGTCATACAGATAAAAATGTTATTGTATAATTATATGTTTCTTTGCATTTGCAAGTTGAGTTCAAATTGATTTTGTATTTGCAATGTATTCTTGACTTTTGTCTTTTTTATTTATTTAAATACACTTTCTGTAGAAATTTTTAACCATAAAGCATTTGTATGACAAGCATAATGCTCTACTGACCTATAAAGACATCATACTGAATTAACTTAAGAAGTAAAACTGAAAACAAAGAAGAAAAACTGCACTGGTCAAAATGATTAGTAGGTCCTTCTAGGTAGTTTGCTAATGCTGGTCCCCCTAGTGTTAACAAAGCTTCAAGAAATTGTTTTAAATGATGATTCTATGAATATGCTATAATCCCCTATGTATCACTCACATAGGGATCATGAGGATAAGATTAGAATAATTACTGCATGCACAGAGGTATACGAACAATCATTCTTCCCGCACTTCATACATGAATGGAATGGGAAGCAACCCTAATAACTGGTACAGTATGATGTATCCTCTGCTATGCACCTCACGTTGGTCTGTAGAGCATGGATGTAGATGTACATGTGGATTTATAAGTTTCCAACCATTCACCACCTTTGATTTTTAAACTTCCCAGGACAACTGGCCTGTATTGAACTTCCTGCCAATTTTTGAATTTCCCACCAAAAGCAATTGCCACATTGTGACTATGCTGCCACCTAGAGGCAAGGAATTTGTAGACATACTTCTATTTTCAACCAGTCCTTAACCACAAGTGTTTTGCCTGAGACTTGGAAACAGAGATCTCCACCTACAAAGAATGCTACCACAGCATCCTCTGATCAGCAACCTATTTGCCTTCTTGTACTGTCCCAAGGCCTTACTACACACAGTCTTCTAGAAGAATAAGAATCAGATTTGCAAAAGCATCACAGCAGAACATCTGCCTTAATAAAGGTAACAGATGACTTTAAGCTTGTAATGGATGGACAAGAGGCAAGCATCGTGACTTCTTAGATTACAGCAAAGCTTCTGACACTATCGACTTTGACATTTTACTTGGCAAACTTAGCAGCCTAAATTTAGCGCAATGGTTTCACTCATGCCTTACGTCTCGCCAGTAATGTTTTGTGCCCAGCGCTATAAAGTCACAATGAGTATTAAGCATCCCACCAGGGTTTGGTGTTCGAGCCTATACTCTATTCACTGTATGTCAGTAACGAGTCACCAGTTTTGTCCTACTGCCAATACCACATGTATGCTGATAAACCACAGTTGTATCTAAGTGTAAAACTAATAAGCCTGAAGACAATCATTGAAAATTTAAATACTGAGCTGTGTGCACTCTCAAAATGGGCACGGAATAGAGTGTTAAATTCCAATCCATCCAAAACTCAAATGGCACTGGTTGGTAGCCCAAAATATCAGAAATCTCTAGAATCTTTAATTCTAAAAGGAATAATTTTAGAGGGAACAAATATCAACTTATCTCCCTCAGTGAAGAGACTAGGAGTAATAATAGATGAAAATCTAAGCTAGACTTGAATGTGCAAGGAGACATCGCCATCTCTACATGCCCTACAAAAATATAAAAAGCTCTTCCTTTTTTACCTGATAAAGAAACTTGCACAACCACTTGTACTTCTAGTTCCCAATCACAGCAATGTTAATCTGGAAGGTTTTTCTCAGGAAAGCTCAAGGCATGTGAAACATGTTATGAACCCCTGTGTTCTATATATCTGTGACATTTTACACTCTGGTTATATTTTACTGTCATGCACAGATATCCTGGCTATGTGCAAGAAAGCATAGGGCTTTCCATAATTGTTCCTCTGCTGCCTTATTAATGTACACTGCACGTCAACTCCTCCCCCCCCCCCCCCCCAACCTTAATGCTCTTGTCTGAAATAAAAATACCTGTTCCCATCAGTATAAAATCCTTTCTTTCTATCCCACACCATCACTCAGTCACTTCCTTGAAATCCTTATTATATCAGGGAACTGAATAACATCTCCAGTTTTGAAAGACAGTTAACGACAAATCTACTGACACAACAACAATGACTACTATGTCCCTGTACACACAATATCCTTTGCATCCTTATTTCCAACCAGATCTTTCTCAATTCCCAGTGCTCTTAGATGGTACATATTCCTTAAATTTCCCTTCCCAAGACTTTACACATGATTTTTTAATACAGCTTGAGGAGCCACCATTTTGTGATGCTTGTGGTGTGCACATCTCCATTTGTCATATTTTAACAGAGTGCACTTTATACAGCAATGCAAGGGCAGACACAAATATCAGTGGGGATCTGTCCTCTAATTTTGCTGATGATGAAATGAGTATGACTAAGGTTTTAAAGTTTTGTGATGTGCCTGGACTCAGGCCTAAGCTTTTAGGGCAGAGCTCTTAGTGTGTTGCACAGTGGCTGGCTCGTCATGTTTTATTCTTGCAATCAGCCAGCCACATCCATTTGCCATATTGTTTTTACTTCCTTCTACCACTTTCTTCCTGTGTCATTGATGTTTTAATATTTGCATTATACTTTGTTTCATGCTTCTATATAGGTACACACACGGTTTTCTACATTTTGTTACTCTTGGTTTCTGTGCTATTTTATACTCCTGTTTCATTTAATTGTCTGACACACACCTCAAACTGATTTCATGCAGGCACTGAAGACCTCACTGTCACACACCCATACTAATATAACCCCACCCCCCCTCTTCCTAAGAACTTGATGCATCAGGAGATATCTGTTTTGTACACCTATAAATTATTTTTATGTCTGCTACTGTCATCATCATTAGTGCCATTACCAGTATTACTATTATTACTACTACTATAATAATAATAATAATTATTATTATTATTATTATTATCATCATCATCTTCATTAATGGCAGCAGCAGAGCGGTAGTAGCAGTACTACCAACATTAACTTTATTAGCTCCTAGTCAGTACTACTTATTCACATTGTCTCTACAGACACTCAAATCATTTTTTTAATTTTTGGCATATTAAATTTTTTTATTTCTTACATAACTATGATGTAAGAAAAAACTACTGTAATTGTGAAAAACTAGTCAAATTTAAGAGAATATCTGAAAACCCTAATGTGATCACATTAGATTAATCAATTAATTAAATAAGAAGACTATGTCAGATGGACAAATAACAGTAGTGCTATGTTGGAAGCCATAGAGAAAGAAATATTAGCTGCACATCTCATTTTTAACAATGTAACAAACTTCCATATAAGTGGCAATGTTGAGTGACAAAAAATTCAAATGTGAGGCACAGAAAAGTCTTCATTTGCAACTGAACATCTTGGTGATTCACCAAAAGTTAATGTGCTCTGTGTTATGTTACCAGCATAAAAATTCTATGAAACATTTTTCTTTTGGGCTGTGTGTTTCATTAAACATTTCCAGGGCTTGTCTGAGCAATGGCTAATGCCACAGTCTCATACAGATTCCACAGAATATACCTCTCAGCAACCAGCACACCCATATGTCATATGAAGGTTGGCACATTCTTAACCCTGCGGCGGGCGCGTGGCTGCATACAGTGCCACCAATTTTGTTTTCGTTCAATAATTATGTCAGCGCGCCGAGCACACAACAGTGGTGCTAGATATGCTTCGATTGTTTAGTCACGCGCCAAACTGCATTACTGCGCCGTCATTATACCCACCATAACAGCTGTGACTCACCTGTGAAGTGGACGTGTGCACCGAGACGGCACTGTGTACTCGCATGTGCCTGGTAATGAAAGTACATGTAGCCATACCACTGTCAAATGTTTTGATGATTAGAAGCTTTGTTTTACAACTTTGTGGGTGAATGATGATTTAGTTATTAACATTGCTTTGGTATTAGAATTATTTTATTGTCTCCCAGGTCCGCACAAAGGAAAGGACTAACACCAGAAGAAATTGAGCATCTTCTTCTGCAATCGTCTGATGAAGAAGATTATGCAGATTTCTCTGACAGTGATGAGGAAGCATAAATAATTGAAACTGCAGATCATTCCAGCGAATCTGAGCAGTCATGCGTTGACGGGAATGAAATGAAAGGAATGCCACATGATGACTGCCATTTTTATATTGGTAAGGACCAAGAAACTTTGTGGATAAATAATCCGTTAGCACCACCAGGAAAACCAAAACGTAAGAATATAATCAGAGTCCCACGTGGCCCAAAACGTAAAGGTAGAGGAGCTAAAACTGAAATTGAAAGTTTTCTCAAGTTGTTTGATCCTGAGATAATTGATTATGTCGTTTCAAACACAAACAAGTACATAAATAACAAGAGATCATCTGTGAATTACTCAAGCGCTAGATATTGCAAAACTCCTTCTGCTTCTGAAATAACGGCTCTTTTAGGAGCACTGTTTCTCATTGCTGTACAAAAAGGAGGACGCACAAATGTATTAGAACTGTGGGCATCAAATGGAACAGGAATGATTATTCGAAGGGCAGCATTTAGCTACAAGCGCTTTCTGTTCTTGCTCTGGTCACTCAGGTTTGACGATACTTCTACAAGAAAAGAATGACTAGCAACTGATAAACTTGCTGCCATCCACAGTCTCCACTCAGCATTTCTGAACAACTGCAGAAATAACTACAGTCCAGGGGAGTTCACAACCATAGACGAAATGCTTGTCCCATTTCGCGGACATTGTGGTTTTGTTCAGTACATGCCCAATAAGCCCGCTAAGTATGGATTGAAGTTGTATGCATTGTGCGATAGCGAGACATTTTATACTTTTAATTTTGAAGTATACTGCAGCAGACAGAATCCTGGACCATATGTTGCATCTAACCAGCCAATGGATATTGTGAAGAGATTGGTTGACCCAATCAAGGGAACTCACAGGAATGTAACTACGGACAGCTACTACAGTAGTTCCCCTGTAGCCCAGCATCTTTTAGAAAATGGGCTAACGTTCATTGGAACATTGAAAAAGAACAAGAAGGAAATTCCTCCAGAATTTTTGCCCAATAGATCGTGAGAAATTGGAAATTGTCTTTTGGGATTTCAAGATTACTTCTGTCTTGTTTTGTGCCAAACAAAAAGGAACAAGGCTGTGCTTGTCCTGTCGTCAATGCATGAAACTGCTGAAATCGACACCGCTACAGGCAAGTCTGTTGTAAATATGGACTACAATGCAACAAAAGGTGGAGTCGATACTGAGGATTATATGTGTACATCCCACTCTACACAAAGGACCACAAGAAGTTGGCCCTTAGCATTGTTTTTTCATTATCTGGATATTGCTGGGATAAATTCCCAGGTCTTGTTTTTTGCAAACAATTCAGAGAAAAGATTCAGAAGAAGAACCTACCTGTCAAACCTGGCCTTGGCTCTGATGGACTGCCATTTGAAAGAATGGGCTCAGCTCTCTACTCGACGACGAGATATTAAAGGATTTCTGTCACCTCATCAATCAACTCTCGCCAATCAAGGTGCGACTGCAAGAAGGTGTGGGAGGTGCCATCTTTGTGGTGGTAAAAAAATAATAAAACTGCCACTTGCAATAGCTGCAAAAGATTCGTTTGCAAGCAACATTGCCACAATGTTGTCACATGTAATGATTGCAGAGCTTCTCCGGAGGAAGAAAGTGTGCGATTCTTGATATGCATTTACTGACTGCCTTATTCTTTATTATTACTGCAAAGTTGTCATACATATTACACGTTTTTGTAAAACTTGCTTTAACAATGGTAAACAATCGAATTATATCTGTGGTTATAATTTATTTAGAATTTGTTATTAAAGTAGTGCTTAGGAAATATCCTGGAAACGTATCTCAGATATTCTGTAACAATTTTAATTTTCCCATGCACCTTGGATATATGTATACAGATCATATTAAAAGTTGCTGTTAAGAATGATGTTATAAACAATAAATAATTAATTCCACCAAAAAATTAAATAACTGTTTTTTTATGTATTTAAATATAGGCGGCACTGAGGGCGGCCCGCGCCCGCTGACACAACAATCTTAAGCGTGCCTGCCACAGGGTTAAATCAACATCTTTCAGACTGTCAGAACATCTGCATTGGACATAATGGCATAGGGTTCTGCAAATTGCTACCCAGATCTCCAAACTGACACCCACAGACTTCTTTTTATGCACTTACGTGAAAGGTCTCATGTATGTACCTACTTTTTCAAAAATCATCTCAGAGCTCAAAAATTTCATATCTAATGCATTCTTATTAGTGACCTTTCATGTGCTTCCAACTGAATTGCATCAATTAGATTAACACTTACTTTTGCAGTGTAATGGCTAAGGCAACAGCCATGCATGGCCCGTGTTCCTGCCATCATGTATTTTACACCCTGTTTTTAATGTACTTCCACCTCACTACGTTAATTTAAATTACTACTGTCACTGAGTTGCCGCTTTGCCTGACTGTCACCGGCACTAGCAGCCTGTATTGATATATCCTCTCCCATAGTACCTTTGCTTGACTGCTATTACTTCCCGGTCATTGTCTGTCATAAGGGAGTTTGGGTTGCCAGTTCAGTTTGTGAGTTCAGGTCTGCCAGTCAGTGGGAACGCATCTGGAGTGCAGTCTGGACCTGCCAGTCAGGGAGTTGCAATGCGCCACTAGTGCTGTCAGGTTGGAGCAGCAGTGAAGTCTGCACCGACATGGGCGCCCAACCATTGCCACCAACATGCATCACTTGAGCCAGGCCACAGTCTTGGGGGATCGTTGGTCGGTCGTCCTACCAGACAACGCGTATTGGCTCACAGATCATTCATGAGTCGGCTCTGTGTGTGTGTGTGTGTGTGTGTGTGTGTGTGTGTGTGTGTGTGTGCGCGCGCGCGCGCGCGCGCGCACATGCGTGCGCGTGCATCAACTCCCGATTTGTCTTCATGTGTGTTTAGTTACTGTTGGGTAGTGTTCAGGTCTTCATGCAAGTGTTCGTCAGGTTGTGTGTATAGTTGGTGTTGTATCCACTGGCAACGACTTTTAGATGTTCTCAGCATTCTGCGGGGAGTCGATCGGTTGCTGTGGACCAGGAAAGTTATCCCCATGCGGTGCAGTTGGCTGGGTCCATTGGCGGTCCCTGCACAGTGTCAGAGCCTGTGTGGAGCTGTCCAATCGCTACAAGCTTCATGGTTCACTGACCCAGGATGTCAAAGTTGAGTAGTGGTTTCAACTACCCAAGCTACGTACATTCATGTTGTGGTGGTTCGTTTCAGTGGTTCGCTGTTGGGGAGGTTTTCCTGTGAGATCACCGAGTGTTTCTATTTCTGAAATTTAGTTGCCAAGAGGTGGAATTAACTATATTGGTTGACTACAATTCGAGTGCAGCAGCGTAATTTTCTGCCTCATGGCATTAGCGTTCCAGTTACCTGCCCTGGCCAATAACATAATTTCAGTCAGCGTCCTTTTCTCGCCTGTTGTTGCTGTCCAACATGGTGTGTAATTTTGACAGCTAATACATACATCATTGTGGATTATCATGTCCTTAACCTTTTGTGTTTGAGTTCTCATGTACTGATTGATGGTAAGCAAGTCGTTGTGTCAATTGGTTACTGGCTGTCCCCTGGTTGGGTTCTGACAGATCAAGTGTAGTTGGGCTCACCACCTGCCTCACCTAAATGAACGAGGGCAGACTGATCTCCCTGAAGGCTTGCAAGTGCCGTTGTCATTCCCACCGGTGTTTAATTATCTGTTTCTAGCTACTCAAAATTTAAGGCTTATGGTTTTATTTTATTTTTTTTTTTGTTGTTGTTGTAAATTTTGGAAAATTAACTGTGGGTTTTCAGCTTTGCAAGTTTATTCTTAAAATTATCTTTCAAGCTTAAACACTGCAACATTCTGCCTTTAAAAGATTATGGTAATATATTTTAAAATTTTGAAATTTAATTGTGGCCTTCAGCCATTTGTATTGCACCATGCATATATTTGTTCTATCTACTTTACCTTGAGGCTTTCCACCTAGCTGTGATATATGGTTTTTTAATTATTTTATTTGCTATTTTAACTCCATTTTTATCTTGTTGATTTTTAAGATTTCTTGTTTGGGGGTCTTCAGCCATGAAAGAGTTGCATTTGGTAAAGGTTCGGCTCTGTGCCGCTTTGGTTGTAAATGTGTTATTAAATTACAACAAATTACAATTAGAAGGTGAAACTGACCCCAACCTTATTTGGCCCTTTCCACAATCCTAATTACCTGTTCTGCCCAGTGGGTTTAGTGGGCATCTCGGAAGTTACTGGGACCACCCACTTCCACATGGCTCTTGTTCCCTTTCGCAGGGTGATGACAGAGGCAGGAGTGTGTGAAAGTAGCAGCCACCAGTCACCTTCACTGTTTTATTGTTCATTTTCTCTATATGACAGCTGAGATATCAGCATGCCACATTTGCTGTGACTAACTGCTTCCTCTTTGTTCTTAACCACTTTTGCAGCATCTGCTTCCATTTAGCTCTTGGGCCTTTTCGAATTGTAACATCTCAGGCTCCAATGTGTCAGAGTCCATGAGCCTAGACACTTCCACTTGGTTCTTGGCTGCTATTGCAATGTGACAGCTCAGGCAGCAGAGTCCTGACCTCACTGCCACTAACTGCTAACTGCTTCCACATGGTTATTCGCTGAGACAGCAGAGTGCCAAAATGATGTGTCCAGTCGCTTCCACTTGGTTTTTGGCTGCATTCACAAAGTGACAGCAGAGGCAGCAGCACACTATACTTGGTTCCATAAACCATTCCACTTGGTTATTAGCTGCATTTGCAATGAGATGGCTGAGAGAGCAGTGTGCTGACTCATTTCAGCCAACCACTTCTATTTGGTTATTGGCCACTTTCACAATCTGACTTGGAGCAGCACTCATTATGGCCAGTTGCATCCACTTTATTCTTAGCTAGTTTCACTTGGTGATGGCTCAGGTAGCAATGGTCCAAAGTCACTATGATCAGCTGCTTCCACTTGGTTCTTGTCCTTTTTGTAGTGTGACTGTTGAGGCAGCATAGTGCCAAATTTGCTGCTACCAGCTGCTTTCGATTGGTTCTTGGCTACAGTCATAATGTGTTACCTGAGAAAATATCATTACCAAGCACCTGCGACCAATTGCATTTTGGCCACTTGCTCAAGTTGCTGAGACCTAAACTTTCACTTGGTACCTTGCCACTATCATAGTGTGAAGGCTGAGGCAGCAGTCTGCTGATCTCACTGCCAGCAACTACATTCACTTGGTTATTCACAGTTTTTGCCATGTGACAGCTGTGGAACTGATGTGTTGAAGTTCCTGCAACCAGCTGCTTCCACTTGGTTCTTGGCCACTTTTGCCATGCAACGGCTGAGACTGCAGTGTGCTGAACTAGCTGGCACAAGCTATTCCACTTGGTTCTTAGCCAAAATTACAGTGTGATGGCTGTTGCATCAGTGGACCAAAGCCACAGTGACCAGCTGCTTCCATTTGGTTCTTGTCCACTTTCTCAGAGTGAGATCTACAACAGCATGTTAAACTCACTGTTACAAGCCATTCCACTTGCTTCTTGTATAAACATTCAAGAGATTTGAGTTTATTTTATACATACAGTTGGATTGATGAACACATTTATTTAGCTGAAGTTGTTATACCCCTAATACATTGAGAAAATGCACTGCTATCTCAGTTGATTGCAATTTGTATGAGGATGTATTAATAAAAAAGGAGGAGGATTATAAAGCTATGCACTGGGCACAGTAAGAGCAAACTTCTATATAAATTTTCTTGATAGACATGGTGATTCATCAACTTGACTGTTCTGCTTGAAAGGAGATCAGCCTTGTTATTTCTGGTGTTTTTGACTGTTCTAAAATCAATGCAAATAATGATTTACTTGTTTTACAAAACACATTGTATTATCATAAAGCTATACAAATAATTATGTTACTACTTAATATAGGAAATGAATTATGTTCATCTTGAAATGATCATCGATCACCAAATGAATAATTAACACATCTATATTTATAAAATGGTTTGTTTTTTTTTCCCCTGTTGATTCTCACCAACCCTCACTAATTCTAATGTCAAAGAAATGAGTGAGATGTAAAGCGTTATCAGCTTAGATAAAATGGTTTCATTACATGAGTGAAGATATATTGTTATGACTACTGATGTATACTTCCATAAGTTTATACCAATGAAACAGAATTGATTTATGCTTTTACATGTACACACATTTCACCATATATCTAAAATGATTTTTATCTTAAGTGCTGATGACAAATGTTATAGCAAAGGCATATGAAAAAAAAGGGGGGGGGGGGGAAGAAACAGTGTTGGGCTAGAAGCTGAACATGAAGCTAAAGAGTGTCACCGACATTCCCAGGGACTGCCTCTCTGTTTTAGAATGATTTTATGATTGGTATACCTCCTAGAAAGTTTTCTCTTAAGAATAGCTCAAAAACTGGCTGTGCTATTTACCAAATCCTCTTTCTAACAGGGAAATGTTTCACAAGTTGTCCTCAGCTGTAAAATATTACAGAGTGTGCCTGGCTACCAGTCTCTCCAAGAAGCAGATACAGCACAATGAATCGCTATCTCCAGCATCCATCCTCCCCCTACATGAGTCCAGCACCAGAGGCTGACGTACTTCCTGCTTGAATAACCAGTGTGCATTGGAACAGTTCTTCTTCTGAACTGCCCTTGTTGCTCTGTGGCTGGCACAGAACACAGAAACCATCATAGCCCATTCCCACCATTACATGTGATGTAATTTCTACAAGTGTTGAGATAGAAGAAAAGGTATAAATCACTCATGCAATCACTGTTGGTGTACTGCAATTGAAAATAAACATGCATTTCTACTGTCTCTCCTTTTTTGAGTTGATTTAATTTGAAATGAAATTAAGTTGCACATCAACCTGATTCTAATTTGCATATAAAATGTGGTTGGTTTGCCTAATGATGTTTTGTAGAAGGAACAGTGATGATGCCTACTGCTTGAAACTTTTCATACCATCTTATGCAACACCTTTAAGCAACTGAAGCATTTATTATGTTGGGGAAGCCCCGAACAGCACAACGACCAGAACATTAGAAACTGCCTCTGTTGTGTACTAGACTAAACTATATGGTTGTGTATATGTTGCTAATGTATCTAGCACAGAAGACTGATTCAGCAAAGCAAAGATCATGTTGTGCAGTGCACCAATGGGTGCCACAGAGACAGAAACCAGCTTGTACTACCATCCCAGGCATAACTTCTCACACTCGCAAACTAGTGTAGCGATACATCCCACCCAATACTCAGTGTCATGTAGTGTCTTGTCGCAACCTGCTCAACTCCATACCTAATCAATCTACTTGCCAAAACTACAATAAATAATTTAAAAACATATTCCAATAAACATAATAACAGCTCCAACAAAATATTGCCATCTGCCATGTAGCTCAACAAACTACACTAATGGCCATTAAAATTGCTACACCAAGAAGAAATGCAGATGATAAACGGGTATTCATTGGACAAATATATTATACTAGAACTGACAAAATGGCTCTGAGCACTATGGGACTCAACATCTTAGGTCATAAGTCCCCTAGAACTTAGAACTACTTAAACCTAACTAACCTAAGGACATCACACACACCCATGCCCGAGGCAGGATTCGAACCTGCGACCGTAGCAGTCCCGCGGTTCCGGACTGCAGCGCCAGAACCGCTAGACCACCGCGGCCGGCCTAGAACTGACATGTGATTACCTTTTCACGCAATTTGGGTGCATAGATTCTGAGAAATGAGTACCCAGAACAATCACCTCTGGCCGTAATAACGGCCTCCATACACCTGGGCATTGAGTCAAACAGAGCTTGGATGGTGTGTACAGTTACAGCTGCCCATGCAGCTTCAACACGATACCACGGTTCATCAAGAGTAGTGACTGGCGTTTTGTGCCGAGCCATTGCTCGGCCACCATTGACCAGACATTTTCAATTGATGAGAGATCTGGAGAATGTGCTGGCCAGGGCAGCAGTTGAACATTTTGTATCCAGAGAGGCCCGTACACGACCTGCAACATGCGGTCATGCATTATCCTGTCGAAATGTAGGGTTTCGCAGGGATCAAATGAAGGGTAGAGCCACAGGTTGTAACACATCTGAAATGTAACATCCACCGTTCAAAGTGCCGTCAATGCTAATAAGAGGTGACCAAGACGTGTAACCAATGGCACCCCATACCTTCACGCCGGGTGATACGCCAGTATGGCGATGACAAATACATGCTTCCAGTGTGCGTTCACCGTGATGTCGCCAAACATGGATATGACCATCATGATGCTGTAAACAGAACCTGGATTCATCCGAAAAAATGACGTTTTGCCATTCGTGCACCCAGGTTCGTCATTGAGTACACTATCGCAGGCACTCCTGTCTCTGATGCAGCATCAAGGGTAACTGCAGCCATGGTCTCCGAGCTGATAGTCCATGCTGCTGGAAATGTCGTCGAACTGTTCATGCAGATGGTTGTTGTATTGCAAACGTCCCTATCTGTTGACTCAGGGATCGAGACGTGGCTGCACTATCCATTACAGCCATGCAGATAAGATGCCTGTCATCTTGACTGCTAGTGATACGAGGCCATTGGGATCCAGCATGGCATTCCGTATTATCCTCCTGATTCCATATTCTACTAACAGTCATTGGATCTCGACCAACGCAAACAGCAATGTCGTGATACGATAAACTGCAATCTCGATAGGCTACAATCCAACCTTTATCAAACTCGGAAATGTGGTGGTACACATTTCTCCTCCTTACACGAGGCATCACAACAACGATTCACCAGGCAACGCCGGTCAACTGCTGTTTGTGTATGAGAAATTGGTTGGAAACTTTCCTCATGTCAGCACATTGCAGGTGTCACCACTGGCGCCAACCTTGTGTGAATGCTCTGAAAAGCAAATCATTTGCATATCACAGCATCTTCTTCCTGTCGGATAAATTTCACATCTGTAGCACATCATCTTTGTGGTGTAGCAATTTTAATAGCCAGTAATGTATTATGTTTCATGTCGGCTGTATGATAACAGGCACTGACTGACTTTGACTGAGCATGAATACGTTAAGCAGCACGTAAATGGTTGCCACAGTGATGCAAGTAAGCTAGTGTTGTTTTTGTATGAGTAGCTTTTCTTCCTAATTGTCCCATCTAGTGATGTGCTTGCTATTGCGGAATATTGTGCCACTGTATTATCTAAACACATCCTTTCCACTTTCTATCGTAGACCTCTGTTCTATTAGTAGTCCCTAAACTTGTTAAAAATATACTTTGTTAAAATGATAATGGCTGCAATGATTCATAATATATAAATGCAGTCGTTTGATAACAATTCCAAGTGTTAGTAGATACACACACACACACACACACACACTGGTGACCTCTGGGCCATTTTCTGTACCACAACTTGCTATCCTGAAAAGCTGAGTCAGCGTCCCACTATAATGCGTGAGATGTTGAGCTCAGAAAGAGGAAGAGGTGTTAGTACTGTGCAATGTGAAGCTTGGAGGTAAGTTTTTTTAGAAAATGAAAAAAGAAAGAGAAAAAAACAATGTGAAGGTGTTATGTGAAATTTTGGATGTTTTATAATCATTATTATTAATATCTATTTGTATAACTTTTCTTTACCAAACCTCTACTCTGTTTTATCTAAGTAATTCTTCAATGTATAAAATGTATTGCATAACAGGTACTTTTCAGCTGCCTTTTAAATACATGTATTTTTGCAATTTCTATTATCTCTTTTGGTAATTTATTGTATAGTTTTATTCCTTGGTAGAAAATGCTGTTTTGAGATTTGTGTTTATTTTTTATTGGTAAATGTAAGTAGATTCTATCTAGCTCTTGTTCCATGGTCATGGACAGAACTGTTTGTGCAGTAATTACCAATGTTATTTTTTATGTGTACAACTGACAGGTAAATGTATTCACACAGAGCAGTTAAAATCCTTAGAGTTTTGAACAGATCCTTACAATGAGCTTGAGTACCATTTTTTGTTGTGATTCTTATGGCTCTTTTCTGGAGTTTGAAATTGTGTTCATATTTTGTGCATTTTTCCCCAAAAAAGAATGCCACAGCTATATCATTTGCTATTATCTATCCATCATAAATTTAGTAAAATAGTATCTCATTGTGAAACCACACTTATCTGATATTAAAAGGTTAGTTGCTTTAGGTATGTCACACTGTTTAAATTCCAAAAAATATTAAAATGAAAAATGTAAAAACAAAAGAGCAGTCCACAAAAACTAAGAGAAGTCATCAAACATGACATAGAAATGCTTTTTCTTTATACCTATCAGCTCAGCATCAGATGAAGAAATTGCAGCTGGTTGTGCTACATGTTGTTTGACACTGTCATTACTTTTAACATTGTAAATATCAGACTGATGAAACTCATTTGGACGGTTACCTTCTGTGTATTATAGTTCCATCAGTAAAGATCTCCTGGTGACATAACACACATCAATATTTTTATTTCAAAATAACCAAACCATCTTGTCTGAAATATTGCCTATATACAGATATGTCATACTGATGAATCTGGGCATTTCTATGGTTAACATATTTACTGCTCTTCATTTTAGCTTATTCAGAATAGCACTCATTTTTCCAGTACTGTAGTCACTAGTTCTCACAATTTCTTTTAAAATTATGATTTCCTTTTCAGTTTAAACAGGTAAATCTCAAATTTTATGAACCACAGACATAAGAAATGCCATTTCATTTCTATAGGGATGACACAATTTTCCATTAATAATTTGATTAATTTAGTTTTATTAAAATAGTAAGTATGATCACTGTGGTTCCACAATGGTCTCAAAAGTGGGTGTGTCATCTGCAGGCTCTATTAAACCAATCAGAAAGGACTAGCAGACAACATGTTCGGAAATTAGAGACATTGTCATTTTATCACATCAGTATAGATGTGAAAACCACTATGTATTTGGTAAAAAACAGCTGTGTTCAAGTAACAGCCAAGTGAAGTTGACTATTTCTGAGCAGAGCTGCACGATGGTGGTGGGCCATGGTGGGAATGCAAACCAATGACAGCTCACAGAAACAGAATCATAATTCAAATATTTTATTTGAACTTGTGCTACACATAGTGGTTCTATGAGGTGGTCATGCCCCCTGTCAGCACATGGTAAGGGTTGTGTTGGAGCGGAGGATCCAGATGGCTTGGGTAGTGAAGCAGCCATTCAAATTAAGCTTGTTATGCTCAGCTGCATGTTTGCACCTCAGGATTGTCTACCTTGCTCTTGGTCACAGTTTGGTGATGGCCGTTCATCCTCGTGGACCAGTATAAAAAGCTGCATAATGTTTGCAGCAGAGCTGGTGTATGACACGGCTGCTTTCACAGGTGGCCCAGCCTCTGATGGAGTAATACAAACCTGTGACAGGACTGGAATAGAAAGTGCTGGGTGGATGGAATGGGCGAGTCCTGCACCTGGGTCTTCCTTTTGAGGGGTGGGTTTGGGAGTGGTGTAATAAAGGACTAGGATGTTGTGGAGGTTGGGTGGGTGGCAGAACACCACTTTAGGGGGGAGGGGGTGGGAAGGATCTCAGGTAGGAAGACTTTCATTTCAGGACATGATGATAGGTAATCAATGCCCTGATGAAGGATGTGGTTGTTCCAGTCTGGGGTGCTGTTGGGTGATGAAGGGGACACTCCTTTGTGGCTCGCTCTTAGGGGTGATGGATGGATCGGTGTGTAAAAGGAAATGGCAAGTGAGATCTGTTTGCGGACTAGGTTTGGGGGATAGTGCCTGTCTGTGAAGGCCTTGGTGTGACCCTCGGCACACTGGGCAAGGGAGCTCTTGTCACTGCAGTTATATTGTCCACAGGTAGCTAGGTTGTATTTTTTGGTGTGAAAGGGATAACAGCTGTTGAAATGCAGGGACTGTTGGTGGTTGCTGGGTTTAATGTGGACTGAGGTGTGGACTGAGCCATCAGAGAGGAGGAGGTCAACATCTAGGAAAGTGGTGTGCTGGGTTGAGGAGGACTAAGTGAAGCTTATGGGAGAGAAGGTGTTGAGGTTGTGAAGAAATGAAAATAGGGTGTCTTGGTCCTGAGCCCAGATCATGAAGATATCATCAATGAATATGAACCAAAGTAGGTGTTTAGCTTTTTGGAGGCTAGAAAGGTCTCCTCTAGATGGCCCACAAACCATGTGGCATAGGAAGATGTCATGTGGGTACCTGCAGCTGTGCTGTAGATTTGTTAGTATATCTCCTCTTCAAAGGAGAAGTAGCTGAAAATTAGTGTTAAGTTGATAAGGCTTATGAGAAATGAGTTAGTGAGTTAGGAGCCTGAAGGATGTGGGGAAGGTAGTGTTCAATAGCGATAAGATAATGGGTGTGAGGGATGTTGGTGTATATGGAGGTGATGTCAACAGTGATGAGTAGGGATCCAGGAGGTAAAGGGATGGAATGGTGGAGGGTCAGTGAAGTAAATGGTTAGTATCTCTGAGTTGGGAGGCTAGGTTATGGGCAATTGGTTGCAGGTGTTGCTCAATGAGGGTCAAAATTATTTCAGTGGGAGCACAATAACCAGTCACAAAGGGGCATCCACGATTGTGTTTGTGGATTTTGGGGAGCCCATAGAAGATGGGTGTGTGGGGTGTCGTAGGGATGAGGAGGGAAATTGACTCAGAGGAGAGGTTCTAGGAAGGGCCTAAGGCTTTAAGCAGGGACTTGAGGTTGTGTTGGGCTTCTGGGATGGGATCACTCTGGCAGAGTTTACAAATGGAGTAGTCAGATAACTGACAGAGGCCCTCCACCATGTAGTCACTGCAATCCATAATAACAATGGTTGGACCTTTGTCTGCAGGAAAGATGATTAGGTCAGCATTTGATGAGGTGGGGTGATTAGTGTTAAATGTCCCATCGACAACAAGGTCATTAGAGATGGAGGCCAAGCTCGGATCAGGGGATGATGGGGAAGGAAATTGGCCATACACTTTCAAAAGAATTATCCTAGCATTTCACTGAAGCAATTTAGGGAAATCACGGAAAGCCTAAATCAGGAGGGCTGGAGATGGGTTTGAACCATCATCCTCCTGAATGCGAGTCCAGTCTGCTAACCACTGTGCCATCTTGCTTGGTGTCAGCATTTGTTTTGAGGTTGTTTTTGGCTATTCTTTCTTCTGCTGAAAGGTTGGTGTTCTGAGGAATTGATCTGGGGAAGGATGATGAGGCCAAGTTGGAGGTAAGGAATTCCTGCAAGGTGACCTGCAGATGGTTAGGTGGGAGGGGGCGGGTGTGGGGGATCACAGTTCGATGGTGGTTTAAACTGGGAGAGGTAAGGTTCAGTGTTGGAATTAGGTTGGCTTTGGTTGGAGGGACTGACAGCAAAGAAGCGTTTCCATTGCACGGACTAAGAGAAGGAGGGTAGGTCTTTGACAAGTGTAGCATGGTTAAATTTGGGTGTAGGCCTAAAGGTGAGGCCTCTGGATAGGACAGAAACTTCTGTGAAGCTGAGGGTTTTGGCGGAAAGGTTATTATAGTGTTACAGGAATGTTTCGGCTCTGGATTTGGTGGAGTGTTGGTAGGGAGTTTTGGGGGATGTGTCAAGTTGAAAAGGTTAACTAGGCAGGGTTTAGGTGCTATGAGGATTGGATGAAGAAGAACACTGTTGGCAGGTTAGGAGTTGGATAGGGATACCCCAAGATGGCAGTTTACACTCTTTCTGAAATGCGAAGTTAGCTAATGCACACAATCATTTTACAAGGTACGGTGCTCTGCTAATCTCTACTTCCACAAAGTGGCCCCTGAGCCAAAACTATTGCCCAGCTAGAGGATAGCACAGCAGAGACAGATGCCCACCCATGCAGTGGCTGCTTGCTGTTCCATATCAGTCCAGAGCCCAGTGCAACAATCTCAGTGTGGTAGGTGCTCCTGGACTGCTGATACTCTGCTAAAATTGATAGTTATTTAAATTGGTTGGCCAGTTGTTTTTTGTGCCAATGCACAGCTTGCCATCACATTCAGAATAACAAATTCTTGGTCCAATGGTCTAGTAACTGCCTAGCCCCCTCTGCAAGAGCCCCCTTCTTCCTCCTGTGTTGCCAGGTTTGTGGTTCTTGGCCTGGCCCATTTAGTAGTGTGTTAGCAGTCCTGTTGCTGCAACCAGTGTGCCAACATCTCAGTGCCTGCTGTAAGTGTATGGTTTCTGCAACTGAGCTGGTAATGCCAAAAGAATAGTGACAGCACTACAGTAGTTGCCTGCTTTTGAAGATTTGGCCCCCATGTCCTATCCTGGACTAATCTGCAACAGAACTCAGCGTACATGGACAATCAGATACAAAACTTACAATTTTTTCTTCTTAAGTATTGGGGGGGGGGGGGGGGGGAGACGGGTTCAGACTATAAGATTTGGGGGCTGCAAATTTGCCCTACTGCTTTTAGCCCTCTGGCTCCACATTTATATATGCTCTATAACTATTCCAAGTCTTTCTCTACAGCTAGGTTACATTTTTCACTCGCACGTTCAACAGGCATTCAGTTCTTCATAAAATCTTACAGCACAGCTCATTACTGCTATCATTACCTTTTGCTAGACATGCCTCCATGGAATCTCTGTATGTGCTACTTAATACCCCCACATCTCTCAAGGGCTCCATGCCCATCTCTTCAGTGCTTTACATCATCTTATATGCCAGGAAACATATTTCTTATCACTTCTTGCATTACTATGTATATGCACACAACAATTTCTCACTTTTGTCCTCATTCTCAGTAGCTCATGCTCAACTGGTATTCCATTCCATTGGGATCTGTATGTACTACTGGGGGGGGGGGGGGGGGGGGGGCAATCTGGCAAGTGGCTCTACACCTAATATAGATGAAGGCTGCACAAAATAAAGTCAGAGCTACTACAGTTTGTTTTGTTTTAGGGTGCAAAAACAACTAGAGCCACATGCACCTGTGTCAAAACTGTAGAACATGAAAACAAAGAAAGGACTTAAAAATGACTACATGTCAGTCCCAGTCAACAGAAGAGAAGACAGCTAAAAACAGAGATGTGGAGAAAGGTCTATAAAATTTGCCATAGAGAAACAGAGGTCCAGAAATAAAAATTAAATGGCCTTCACCATATTGTTACGACAGATAAAAAGTAAAACACGGTCAACAGTCCACAAGTCATTCACTAAAACGGCCAGTAACTCAGATGGCAAACACAAACGGGAATATAGGCAGTTAAAAAAGGGCATTCTATCAAGAAATGGCAGACAGTCATAAGTTGGGTGCAATGTGCACAAAGTGATGGGGAGAGCACCACTTAGCAAATGGCAGTGAATAACGAGACAATGCCCAATAATTAACCTAGTTAAAATGATCTTCTCACAGCAAGAAGGCAGAGAGTAAGTCATCCAAGCTGCTGGGAGAGGTTTAATAACCTGGAACTTGCTCCCATGTAGGGACAGATGGCAACACAGAGATCATCAGAGGGAATGTAAGAACTAGTGGGGTGAGGTACAAGGACTGCAGCCTTGGCAGTAGCATCAACGCTCTCATTCCCTATCAGACCAATATGACCAGGAGCCCACATAAACATCATAGTGGTTCCATCAGGAGTGAGCAAGTGACAGCTTTCCTGGACCCGCTGCACTAAGGGATGGACAGTGCACAGCACACAGAGGCTTTGAAGGGGGCTGAGTGAGTTTGAACAGATGATGCAATTGAAAAGCCTTTGTTGCCAGATGTACCACATGGCCTGATAGAGGGTGAAGAGCTAGGCTGAAAATACTGAGGAGTGTTCTGGAAATCAAAACCAAAAAACATCAGTGCCAATAACGAAGGCACACCTGACACCATGGTAAGTCCAAGAGCAATCAGTGTTCACAAAGGTACCATCATGAAATTCCATGCGAAGGTTGTGAAACTGAAGGAAACTGAGCAAGGTTGGAGTAGTGTCCGTAGGAAGCAAATCGAGGTCAATGGGAACATGGGCTGTCACACAAAGCCAAGGGGAGTTACTATGGTGCCTGATCTGGTGACACTCACTGTCACAACAGTAAGATGTGTTTTTTTCCAATACTGCTGCAAATGTTAGAACATCTGTTTTGCTGAAATATGCCCTTATTGCAATACTAGTAACTGGTTTAGGAAAGGGATTAGGTCTGGTTTCAACGTATTATTGAGATAGGACAAATTTTGTATTAGGAGCACTCCAAGCAGTTTGTCTGGCCAGTTTAACTGTGGCTGTGTTATGTTCAGCCTTGTAATTCATGTAACTGCAGCTGACAGGTGAAATGTTGGTTCTCTTATGTCACATACCATCCCATTAATTAATAGAATTAATAGACCATTGTCATACAGTCACTTTGCCTCTGCAAGTCTCCCCATCTCATAGCAATTTGCTACCACCAGTACAGTGTCATACACGGGGGAGATACGGTGTAGTCCTTTTTGGTGGAAGTAGTGTTGAAGCTCCAGTATGTCATGCAGACAATCCTGGCTCTCCGATTTGCCTTGGAACAAGTGAACTCCACATGTGTCCAAGCCAGCCTGAATCACTCATGTCGGGCATATTGTAATCCTTTCTCTCTGACAGTACTGAAGTTCCTCCACTGTCATTACCACATGCCTATCCCCATCCTCAGATATCAGCAGTATTTCCCCTGTTCTTACCTGTATGAATTCTTCCAAGGTTCCCACCCTCAATTGGTTAAGGATGGCTGGTGTGACACTTACCCATGTGTGCCTGTTCATGATCAAGGACTGAACCAACACATGTAGTTGTGCTCATTCTATCCTGACCACCACTATCCCAACTCTGACAGTAAGTCTTTTTGCACCTTCTGTACACCAGTCAGATACTGTTCTGGCGCTGACAGGCTTAAAGCACACACTCATAATATTATAAGCACTAAGTAACTCACTTCCGTCAAGGCAAAATAATACTTCTCCATGGTCAACATAAGGCATCCAGCACATAACTTTTTAAAGACATCTCTCACCTTTGTATATGCTCCTCCATGTCCTCAAGAGGACAATTATTATGTTACTGAAGTACTCTAAACATTGCCAAGGTTTCAACCCTCTCAGTACCCTATTCAGCAACTATTGAACTGTTACTGGTGCAGTCTTCAATCCATCCAAAATGCTGTCTCTGGTTAGAGCACTGGAACCACCTCCTACTGATAGTACCCCGTCTTTAGATCTATGGTAGGGAAGTACCTGCACTGCCCCAAGTTATCAATGGTTTTTTTTAATATTAGGTATGTGTCTGTTCCATTTTACTATTAAGATGTCAGTAGTCACAGCAGAATCTGTTTTTCTTGGAACCATCTGCTGATTTTTTGAGCATTACTATGACAACATTTACACACATGAATATGGTTCAAGAAATGCCTATATCCCTTTCTCAGCTTGACAGTCAATCAAACTGCTCCAAGCTAGCAACACATGCAGATGTGAATCAGCATGGAAATGGTTCCAGTATGCAACAGCAAACATATGATGATGATAATTCTCTTAGTAATTCCAGTGTTCTTTGATACAAAGAAAAATTTAATTTATTCTGAACACATGTAAACATAGTTCAGTAAATATATCATCTATGAATGTGTTGCCTTCATCAGCAAATGTTTTAAGTAATGTGTCCAACAGACTAGCTGCAGTAGGTTCTTTACTGCCAAACTATCTGTTTGTGTGCTTTCTACTTAATTTCTCTTTCATTCTGCCTCTCATACCAGCAGTCATGATTTTTATTGTGCTTATGATGATCTTTTGCTTTTATTGTTTTCACTTCCATAACGAGCATTCACACTGTGTGTCCTACATACCTCATAATGAAGGATTATTATCTGGAATGTGGTATTAGATGGGAAATATATAGGCAGGAAGAAGGAACTGTTGTTAATTGGATCTATACACAGCACTAACTACCACACAACAAAAATAATCTATTATCAATAAATAATGTAAAATTCTGACACTATATACAACTTAAAAAATTAGTCCCTGAAAATGAAGGCTGAGATCAATCCCACCCATCATTTTTGAGACCTTTGTGAAAATTATAAGCTCTCACATTTGTAGGTGATTGAGAATCACACATGTTTCTGGCATCTTGGTTAATTAAATGATGTTTCCATCTTAAGTCTGCTTCTTCAGCAACACAAATTTTACTAAGCAGAAATCATTTACAAATAAATCAAGAATATATAATTCCTGAACTAAAAACTTCTAGAAATGGATACATCTTGGCCAATGCAGTGCTCTACTTTAGTGTGTTAGTTGTTTTTCTCTGTGTCTAACAGTCTTTCTGTAAACACTTCATATAATTTACTACCTGATGTCTTCTGCACTGTTGTAACTGTGCTGCATTCAGGAACACACTTTCAGTAATTTGTCAGCAGCCATAAAAAGCTTAACCACCAATGAAATTCAGTTTAAAGGAGCCTAAAGGATTTACCATTGATGAATTTCTCAGTAGAACCAACTAATTTTGTGTGTGTGTGTGTGTGTGTGTATGTGTGTGTGTGTGTGTGTGTGTGTGTGTGTGTGTGTGTGTGTGTGTCTATATATCTACATTGGGTGTCTTGCCTAACTCTGCCACCTCAAATATATCTGGAACAACAATAGATATTCAAAAACGGTTTTCACTAGCATGAATGTACGGCACAGGCTTAGGAAACCAAATACTGTGCAAAATTTTAAAACATAAGCAAATACTATTTTCAACAAAAACTTGTGTATTTTTAAATGGGCACCCCCTATTATTTTGTATGCAATCAATAGCATGAAAAATCACAAAAATAATGGAGTTGATTGCATTGCAATACGTCAATTACATCCCAAGAAATTGCGAAGCGAAGTTGACGGTTGAAATAAATGAAGTGCACATCCTGAGACTCAAGTGTGCAGCTCACACTGCCTTTGTCAGGGGCTCACACAATGGGAAGATATGCACAATCCACAAAAATAAAAAGTAACATGTCCAACACAAAGTTACGTTTTTCAAATTGTAAATTTATGTTTATGCTAGCGAAATGACAACTACAGCCACAATTAGAGATAGCACACTTGAAATTACTTTGCTGAATGCATTTACTAGTACTCTGTCACCCAGAGAAACTGTATTGTTGTGCATTACAACCACCATAGAAAATACACCCATATCTTGACCAATTAAACTGTGTCACGTAAACATATGTTCAAAGTGCCCTCCATTTGCATCAATACATGTTTGCAGATGGGCAACGAGAGAGTGTTGCACAGATCGTAGAGTTTCTACAGGTATTGCCACACATGCTGCAGTAATAAGATGTTGCATATCCTCTACTGTCATTGGGGGTTCTTGATACACTCTCTCTCTCACTACGCCCTAGAGAAAGACGTCTAATGGCATCAAGTCGGGGGACCTTGTTGGCCATCGTACAGTACTTCCCCACCCCATCCACCTATTTGGAAATTTCGCATCTAGAACATCTCTCACAACTTTTGCATTTTGTGTAGGACATCCATCATGTTCGAATCACATTGATAGATGAGTCTCCAATCCTAGATCCTCCATGAGGAGCGCTAGCCTGTGTTGAAGAAATGATGCATATCGCTGTCCATTCAATGTTCCATGATAAACACAGGGACATACAATACAGTCTGCAATGATACCACACCAAACATTGAGACTCTACTGTCACTGATGAGCAAATTGGCAAATCTAATGGGGATTTTGTACGGACCAGTAGTGCATGTTCCGCATTTTCACATTACCATGATTTGTAAATTAAGCCTTGTCCATAAACAACGTGTTGCTTTGAAATACTGGATTACCTTGCAACTGCTGAAGTGCAAAATGACAGAATGCAATGTGAGATTTAAGTCATTCAAGTACAGTTCTTGGTGCAGTGAGATATGATATGGATGAAACTGATGCCGATGCAAGATTCTGCACACACTACTGTGGCTTATTCCTATACCTCACGCAATTTCTTGTACACCCATCAGAGGATTGTGCGCTATGGGAGCCAGAACAGCAATTTCGTTCCCATTGCCAGTCGCTGGCATTGTACATTTATGTTTTGTGAGAACCCAGCTTCCTGTTTCCATGAGTGCCTTGCAGATGTTTCCAATGGTTTGACGGGACACATACCACCAATTGGGTAGCATTCAGCAAACAGTGTCACAGCTGCAGTTTCATTTCTGTGACATTCACCATAAATTAAAATAACGTCTACTTTTTCTTCTTTACTGAAGGCCGGCATATCGACTAGATGACAGCAAATGTAACAAGCCATAAGAAAACAGGTTTTAATGTGGCAACATATGTGAATTACGTTACAGTATGAGAGCAATTCAGCAGACCATATTAGGAGACACTTGTACACTGAAGGTAGAGCATGCTGTGGTGATATTGGTATGTTTACAGAAGGATACAGGTGCTAGCGCAGGCAATCCCTGCTCGAGCACAGTACTACACGCGATGCACTACGTCAGAAACTGTGTCGCCATTGCTATCCTTTACAAGCCACTTATTTCAGAACTTACGAGGTTTAGAAACGTGAAACCAAGTGTGTTACCACTAACTGTACCTCTAGTTGCCATTTTGCAACAATAAACATTGTGCATAGGGCACCCATCATTCTGATATTGCATTATTTGATACATTATGAGAGGTGGATTGGTTCAAGTAAAGTACAGCTCAAGAAGGGACTAAACTATCCCCTTTAGGAGTGCCATCAATGAAATATGGACCAATGATGTGTTGTCATACAATACCACACCATACATTAACACTCCACTGATGTAGTACATCAATCACATCACAATTACCGGCAGCGTGAGGTTTACGCTTGAGTCTCAGGACATGCGCTAGCTGTGCGCTTCATTTATTTCAAGCATCAAATTTACTTTGCAATTTCTCTGGATGTAATTGACGTATTGTGATGCAACCAACACCATTATTTTTGTGATTTTTATGCTATTGTTTGCATATGATATAACAGGGGGTGTAGATTTAAAAATACACAAGTTAGTGTTGAAAACAGTATTTGTTTACATTTTAAAATTTTGCATAGTATTTGGTTTCCTCAGCCCCTGCCGTATGTTCATGCTGGTGGAAACCATTTTCAAATATCTATTGTTGTCCCAGAGTTATTTGAAGTGGCTGAGTTAGGTGAGACAGCAAACAAGTATTGTAGTAGTTCTACTATAAGTTTATTCCCTTATTTTAAAAAATTTAAATTTTATATTCTATGCATTAATGCAGTCTTAGAAAATGAGTGTTTTAAAATGATCCTTTCATATAGTGGTCATTAAAAAAGAAAAAAGAAAAAACAATGATCATTTCACTTAGAACCTGTGGAAGGTACATTAGCTTATTTGTTTTAGTTGTAAATATTTGTCATGTATTATTGTTTTTCTGACATGTTCTACATCCTCACTACAGATCAATTGGAATGAAAGTAAATCTAATCGAATCTAATCTAATCAAGATGGATTACTCCTGTCAGTGTAGAGAATTCATTTTGTGTCCACATGTCCACACTTAAATACGTGACCTGCTGTTCAAACAAAAACAAACATTAATGTCTTGCTTCTGCCACATGTACTTGCAGGTACTAACCAACCTACAGGGTGAAGCAGAGGAAATGCATGTTTCTCACTATTGAATGACTGGGACACGGTATGATAAAAATAATAATAACAAGCACTAAGTGATAGATTTTTTAATGCAGTTTTGAAATACACACACTTTAATAAGGTTCGAAAAATTATGTCTTGGAGATGACATCTTTCTTGCTGGATACAAATTTGGATCCTCTCCTGAAAGTTATGCATGACTCTCTCCAACATTTCATTTGGTACAGCTTCAATTTCCTGACAAATGGAATTCTTCAGGTCATCAATTGTGTGAGGCTTGTTCATGTAGATTTTTGGTTTTAAATATCCCCACAAAAGAAGTCGCATATTGACAAATCGGGTGAGTGTGGGAGCCAGTAAACATCACCATATCTCAAAATAACTTGCCCTGGGAACATTTGTCAAACCATTTCCATGGATGCTCTTGCCATGTGAGCTGTGGAACCATCCTGCTGAAACCATATTCCTCTCATTTTCACTTGATGCCTTTCAAGTTCTGGATGAAGATAGTTGTTTAACATTTTAATGTAGTGTGCTGATGTCACAGTAACTGCAGTTCCTTCCTCTTCAAAAAAATATGGTCCAACAATACATATATTTGAAATGCAGCACCATACAGTTACTTTTAAACTGTGAAGAGGTCTTTGGTGTAATTCATGTGGGTTCTCCGGCGCCCAATGCTGACAATTTTGAACATTGAAATAATCGTCTACGTGAAAATGTGCTTCATCACTCATGAAGACTGTAGCATCTACATCTTCCATAAAAATTTCGTCCATTAAGTGACAAAACTCTCTGCGCTGTACAAAATCCCCCGGGTGAAACTTCAGATCATCATGTAAGATGCGGTGAAACGAACGACATGACATACCCAGTGCTACAGGCTGTCGTGTAGCCGATCGTTTCGGACTAGCAAGAACTGCATTTCTGACTCAGTCTATATTTTCTGGAATACGAACTGAATGGGGAAGACTAGACGGTTTCGTTTTCATCACAGATCCAGTACTTCTAAATGCTGCATCCCATCGGAGTACAGTATTTTGATCAGGCACTGCACCTCAACGTCCAGCTCTAAAATTTTGACAGAAAAGATGTTGCACTGTGACTACGGAATCATTGTTTCTAAAGTACTGCTCGAAAACGAACGCACAATGCTCTACACTCCAACTCTCCACAGAGACTCAAAACTGCATTGTATGGGCAGTCTGCCAACATTCATTCAAGGTCCATACCTCCTCTCGTTGGTGCATACTAGTGGTTCAAAAAACATGTGTTTCATCTGCTACACTGTCCTCAGTCATCAGTAGAAATAACTGCACTTATATCCCTAGTACCCTGCATTTACTTATGCAGAACTCTTTGTAGCCTACAGCACTTTCAGAGTCAATCGTATTAATGCTCTGTCAGTGGTAGCCAGCCTGTTCTGCACTTGGACATAACTTTACACTAGATTCTGGCAGTTTCAACAACATGCTATTGGTTATATCTTTGCCCTTGGCTTCATAACTTACACTACTGTCATTCATGTCCAGAGTCATAATCATTGGTGTTACTTTTTCCCAAAATATAGCAGAATTGCTTGATAAAAGATGAAATCATTTTTCAGAGTGTTTGCACATTGTTTAACTGAGGTGGATGTGGAAAACTGCCAAAAAAACCACAACCAGGCTGGTTAGCACTCCAGCTCTCGTTGTCAGTCAATAAGGCAGATTTGATCAGGAGTCAGCATGCCCCCGCATGTCCACTAAAGACGTTATTTTCCAAAAATATTGCCCCTATAGGTACTTAAAAATATTAATTATGTTCCTAGAAAGTGGGATCTCTTTTTGATAGCATGGCACATGGCAGGAGTACCCTTAAAGATATCTTTTCTTTTTTTTCCAGTCATTGTCACAGGGGATATTTGCTGACTGAATTAAACATGCTGTTGTAGCTCCCACCTACAGAAATGGAGGTATGTATCTGCCTCCAGCTGCTCAAAAATTTTTGAGAACATAATCTATGATAAAATACTGTCGCTCTGTTTCACTGTTGTAGATTATTCTCTAAAGATAAATCAGTACAAGAGCCCTCAAAAATAGTCCTGGCGCAGCTCACCAAGGCAAATCATCATGTCAAATATATTCTAAGACCTTGCCAAAGCCTTTGGTTGTACGGACCAAAAAATCCATTCTGGCAATCTAAAATATTAAGTCTTTAACCTCCTGCATAGATGGAGTTTCACTTCTGTAACAGAAAGACAAGGATAAAGCTAACAAAATACAGGAATAATTGAGTTCAGAATGAGAGAATAACACTTGCTGGGTTCCATATAGCATGGTAATGGATCTGCTCTTACATACATGAAACCGAGCGAGGTGGCGCAGTGGTTAGACACTGGACTCGCATTCAGGAGGACGACGGTTCAATCCCGCGTCCGGCCATCCAGATTTAGGTTTTCCGTGATTTCCCTAAATCACTCCAGGTAAATGCCGGGATGGTTCCTCTGAAAGGGCACGGCCGACTTCCTTCCCCATCCTTCCCTAATCCGCTGAGACCGATGACCACGCTGTCTGGTATCCTTCCCCAAACCAACCAACCAACCGACCATACATGAAATCCCAATAACTTTAAAGAATGGTTCACATGCCAATGTTTGCTGAAGATACAAGCATGCTAACTCACCATTACCAGAAACTATTCAGCTGATTGCTGAACAGTCCTACAATTGGTTCACAACAAACAGTGTAAGTCATAATCACACAAAGCTTCATATCATGCATTTTCATTTTCAAGCAAGGAAAACTAACATGCTGGCACCACAAGTAGTGGCCATACCCTAAATGGAAACCTGTGCCCAAAATTCCTTGGGGTTTGACTTCACAACAGGTAGAATTGTAATCAAAACATAGATAAACTAATCAACAACCCCATTCACAACTTAGAAGTCTCTCTCACTGCATTGACATAAAGACTAGCGTGTCAGCTTATTTTGTATATTTTCACTCCCTCCTGGGCAATGCACCTAAAATAGACAACACATTCCTTCAGCAGAAATTAACAGTAAGAATATCTGCATATCTTGCAGGGGTCTCACTACAGACCTTCAAATTCTTTGTCATTTCCAAGTAGATTTATTTGATAACAGTCTTTGTTGCTAATAATAAGAATTGATTTCAACAGAACTGTGATTCACGTAACCAAAATGCAAGGCCTCAAAGGCTCTCCTGTCTAGGATTAATTGTGAAGCTGCATGACAAGTATAATAAGTAGTAGTAACTTGTAAACAAGTCTCTCTTTTTGTAGGTAATGTAAGTGTTTCTTCTTGAAAAGTACAACTTTATTCAATAAATGATAAACTACCAGTATGAAATAAACACCAGCTACAGTGTGAGGCATAATTAAGAGCAATTTTGAAAAGGCTGTTAGGTAAAAACATTTTATTAAATTTTTTTTTATTTCACAATCTTAAAATACATGAGAAAGCATTTCTGCAATAGTAAAACATTGGTTATTTTCTGAAGATAATTCCAGTAAGATGGCATCTGTTTTGATGCACACATTCCTCCAAAAAAATGGTTCAAATGGCTCTGAGCACTATGGGACTTAACATCTGTGGTCACCAGTCCCCTAGAACTTAGAACCACTTAAACCTAACTAACCTAAGGACATCACACACATCCATGCCTGAGGTAGGATTCGAACCTGCGACCGTAGCGGTCACGCGGTTCCGGACTGAAGCACCTAGAACCGCACGGCCACACCGGTCGGCTACACATTCCTCCAGCTGGACCTTGAAATGACTCAACACAATGCGCAACATTGCCAGTGGGATTTGAACATCTTCCTGTTAAACCCGCTCTTTCAGGGTTTCAATTGTTCTACGAGGATTATCTTAGTAAACTTTGTTTTTCAGATAACTCTACATGAGAAAGTCACATGTTGTGAGGTTTTGTGAACAAGAGTGCCATGCAATATCCCCATTTCACAAGATCACCTGATTTGGAAGCAGGTGATTGACAATATTCAAGCTTACTTGAGCAATGTGGGAGGGTGCTCCGTCCTGATGGAAAAATGTCTCATCGTTCACTTTGTAGTGTGCAAGTTGTGGAGTAAAAAAGTTTTCCAACACGTCTACATGTCTTCGAGAAGTCATTGTTACAGCATTGCTAAGGCCATCTTCAAAAAGTATGCCCCTTGATACCTAATGGAGACATGGCATGCCACACAGTAACTTTTGTGGAGTGCAATGGTTCCTGACGCAGATCTCTAGGATTAACGTCACTCCAGAATCAAAAGTTCTGCTTGTTCACATAACCGGAGGGATGGAAGTGAGCTTCATCGTTCATTCACAACCTGTTTACAATGTCCTCGTCTTGATTACTCATGCTCAAAAATTCCAAACAGAGCTGGCTTCAGCTCACATAATCTGTCTCCTTAAGGGCCTGAACCATTTAGATTTTGTAGGGGTGAAAGTGCCAATCTTGATGCAAAATTCTTGTTACCCTTCTGTTTGAAATCCCAAGTGTACTGCTGTGCCGGCAAGCTGAGTGACTAGGGCTTCTCTCAATGGCAACTCTTACACATTTGATGTTTTAGGTGTGCACACAGTTTTTGATCTCCCAGTTTTCTTCTTTGTTGTTGACACCGCTCCTCAAAGTTCTCAACCAACTTTTTAATAGCACAGTTAGATGGCACCAGCTGATTCTTATTAATGTTGAAGTGGTTGTGGAATGCACGACATGCTAGCTGGTACGAACTTCTGTTCTGATAAAATGCTTTGACAGCGTATGCACAGTGCTGTGGGGTCCAGTGCTTCATTATGACTAAATGCTATTTCACACTGATGCTATCTCCTCCACCTCTCTCTGATGCAGCTTGATTTACACACTTTCGAAAATCGCTCAATATTATGCCTCACCCTGTATAACAGAGAACTGACAGCTTGATCAAGCTAGTTGCTTTCTGCCAATTTACTAGGTTATGATACAAGCACAAATAGTATAAAGCAGTATGAAGATAATTTATTATTGATAAAACATACATATATGTTCCTAAAAGTTGCTTCTCTGTGGTTAATAAGTGTATAAACTCACTCCACAATCCTGACGAAACTCCATTTTCATTGGATCTACAGAACACGATGAATGAATCAAAACTGACTAAAAGGAAGTGTCTGAAAAGATCTGCAGAATTATGCCATACATTTTTCCTGGGATGTTGTGTTCCCTAAAATGATCTCTCATTTTTCACCACCTCTGTTCTCACGCAGTGAGGTTACAAGTACACTGTGGTAAGCTAACTACCTCATCATCTTTGCTTGTAGACAAAATGTCAACAATATGCAACTTCTTGGCTGATTGATTCATTGAAGAGCGTTCTTCCTCATTCTACCATCACAGTGCATATTTCACTTTTAGACTCTTTCTCATACTGAAGAATCCAACCATCATTTTCTGCATACCTCTATAGCTATTAGACCTTTCACATACAGGCATCACAGGAGTCACTGGTAACAATTATGTTCAAACAATTACATCCTCCACATCCAGTTTTAAAATATATCAGTTTGAACACGGTAGAGCACAACATGGCACAGTGGTCTAAACACATATTCATTAATTCATGATGCACACTACTACTATGCTCAGTTCTGTTTCCTAGATTGACAATGAACAGGTTGAGCACACTATATTCATCTTCTGATATATCATGGTACGACAGCCTTTACTGCACCTTCATGCAGTAGGGACAGCACGTTCAGCTGTATTTATAGATCTTATTTTATTTTCAACTAATTTTAGTGCTTTATTACACCATCTTCAAGGCCCTCTATGATGACAGATGATAATGTGGATACAGGGTAATAATCATTACACAACTCATAGAAGATGCAAAAAGTCAATGGCCACTACACTGAACCTCCTTCCCCACACTTATAATGTGAACAGCAGCAGTATATCGACAATCGACAAGACCATTATGTTACACAAGGGACCTCCCTTCCCCTTCCCCTTCCCCTTCCCCTTCCCCCCCTCCCCCCCCAATCAGTCTTCTGACTGGTTTGGTGTGGCCCACCACAAATTCCTCTCCTGTGCTAACCTCTTCATCTCAGAGTAGCACTGCCTCTACAGTTTTTGCCCTCTACAGCTTCCTCTAGTACCACGGAAGTCATTCCCTTGTGTCTTAACAGAAGTCCTATTATCCTGCCCCTTCTCCTTATCAGTGTTTACCACATGTTCCTTTCCTCTCTGATTCTGTGCAGAACCTCCTCATTCCTTACCTAAACATTCCACCTAATTTTCAGCATTCGTTTGTAGCACCACATCTCAAATGCTTCGATTCTCTTCTGTTCTGGTTTTCCCACAGTCCATGTTTCACTACCATACAATGCTGTACTCCAGACGTACATCCTCAGAAATTTCTTCCTCAAATTAAGGCCGGTATTTGATATTAGTAGACTGCTCTTGGCCAGGAATGCCCTTTTTTGCCATTGCTAGTCTGCATTTTATGTCCTCCTTTCTCCGTCCATCATTGATTATTTTACTGCCTAGGTAGCAGAATTCCTTAAGGGACATATGTGAATGTAATTAAATGTGCCAAAATGAAATGGACTGAAGCACATGAAATCAGTGAATATGCAATGACACAGTTTTAAACTGACTGTTCCCCTTGTAATGCTGTTCCCATCATACAGTGTGGGATAACTTCTCATGGTAGTGTTTGGAAATCATAAGTGGAAACATCAGTATGCCTGAGAGTCTGAGTCAGGCTTGGCGTCATGCTCAGAGAGCCTAACAGTCAGTGTTACTGTTCATGCTAAGCAGGAAATCAGGGTTGAAGTCCCAGTTTGGCACAAATTTTCAGTTGTAACATATTCATAACACTGCTGTCTTTAGCATATATGAATTGTTCACACTGATATCATTTCATCTCACTGAATCTTCACTGATTTCACAAAGATCAACACATTGATTTCATTTTAGTGCATTTAATAAACTTCACTTAAAGCACTATAACACTGTTTGAAAACACATGTATATTAACCACGGGCCATCACCTGACAATGTTCAGATCGTACTTGGGCAGGAAAACAGCTGGTTTACACAAAACAGTCATTATGCTTTGAAGACTAGTACAATAAAAATTCAAATAAATAAAAATAACCAGCTAGTGTCAATAATCGACATCTATGGGTCCACATTAAATCAAACAGAAGACGTCAATTATGTTGTGTCCAGCTGGATAACAAGATAAAATTATGAAATAACTTCCATAAATTAAGAAGCAGCCTAGTTTGAAATATTTTGAACTTAAAAATATCTCTTAATGTGTTAATTCAAACACAAACGCACTAGGTTAATTTGCATACTTTTACTCCAAGTTATCTCCTGTAATTATATTTAAAGTCAGTTAAAGAAAAGTAAATAAAATATTAACTGTGCACTTAAAAGTAATGTGTAGCCAAAACTGTAGTTTGGGGAGAAATGTACAAAGATGTTGTGGTTGTAAAACTCACTTTCAATTTCATATAAACCATGATTAGCAAACCCACAATACAATATACACAATTTCCTTGTAGCTCCACATTTACTACTTTAGGTTTCAGAGTAGGATTTTACATTCTGATGCAAAGGACTTTAATATCCTACTGATATGCAAGAAGCATGAATTCTAGACACTCTTTCGATTTAAAAGAAAGTTAGATTTCTCATTAATCACTCCTGCTACTATTAACTCATTATCAAGATTTAAGAACAGAAAACTCCTGTTAACAGCATGATGACTGTCTACATCTGTGTTCTGTGTTTTGCAAAATTAGGATTGGTACATTCTCATAGTGATTACTGAACATCTTGTAATAATTCAGACCTAATTATGGGCAATGTTATAAATTAATATATCTCATAATTTCATCAAGATAATGATTCTGAGGTTCTACATAACTCATGTTATTGTACTGAATGTATCTATGACTGAATTTTGATTGTTATCTGTTTTAAAAGCAATGTAAAGAAAATGTCTACTAAATTCAGTGAAATGCCATCTGTATGTAAGGAAATGACATCAAATATTAATGAAGTGCTAATTACACCAGATGCTACACTTCCCAGCACAACACATTGTCCAATGAATTGTCAATTAACAGTAAAAAACAATTACATTTCGAACTGACATAATGCACCCTTCAACCATTTAACTTTCATCTCAGAATGGCACTTCAGACATCATTATGGTCCCTGAAGTGAACTTTAAGTGAAAATTTACTGTAATCACAAGACAATAATAATGTTACAACACAAATTAGTAACTTGCAACAGGAGCAGTCCAGCACAAAACATATGAAACCAGACACATTGCAATCTGTTGTTACTACACATAGCAAAAATATTTATTCCACACTACACAATAACATCTCTAGCAACAAAATAAATTATGCAGTTCTGTCTTCAAACATGTGTCCTATGAGGGGGCACAGTATTACCATTACAGTCAACTCTATTACATGAATGCTTGTCTGCAAATGAACAGTTGCTAGCACTCAATTCCCTAAAAAAACTATAGTAATAATTCAAATAACAACAGCAGCAAGGTTCTGCTGTTGTGGCATCTCAAAAGATGGTAATGTCAATTCTGTGATGCAGCCAATGCTGTCACCACTACAGTACACTTGACATGTGGAACATAGTCCACCAAGTCTCATTAAACTGAGCAGAGACAGTGACAAATGCAAATCAGTTACCACCACACCAAAATAAGACAATGCCATGATTATGGCATGTCCACAAGCAGAAAAATAAACAAGACACTTTTACATGGAATTTTAGTACTGGCAGAGGATCCATGCAACATAAAAAATAATAAATTGAGAGCAAAAACAGTAAGCTGTGGGGTGGATTGGGGCAAAAAAGATAGAAGAGTGAATTTATTCAATTACAGTGACAACTCCGACATCAAAGAGTAATTAACGTCTGAGCAATTTAAATGCCGTGTTCAAATGAAGAGAGAATGCCACCCAGGATATGTGCTGTAGTGGGAACGATACCAACTACAGCTGTAATAGAGCTAGGTGAATGTTATATCATTCAGTTTGTTTCTATAATATTTGTGAGGTCACAAAATTATCCACATATCCTGTATAAAACTGGAAAATTATCGGAGCTATTGACGTTAAATCATGAAATGTCAAGATGCAAACTCAGGTGGAGCTTAAAATAGGACCTGGACTGACAAAACACCTGTTTCTAAATACAAATGGATTGGTAGTAGAACACATTCTTGGTACTGATATTCTGTGAAAGACAGATGTAATATTTTATTTCTCTTCAAGTACTGGTAAATATTTTTTAAATTTTGATAGCTGTAAGATGCAAAGTAAATTTAATAAAAGTGAAATTAGAACATGGTAAATACTACCAGGAGTAAAATTACTAATGACAAAGGTAACATAAACCGGTAGTATGCCCTTACACTGTAGTCAGGTTGAAAATCTGGTTAAAGATAAGAACATAGAGCCCACTACTATTGACACTCTACAATAAGAAGAATTAAAAGAATATGAATGAAGTATGTACATGTGTTTGGATGTAAGCCTGATATTATCACAAATACTTGTATAAAATGGAAGTTCACTCATGAGATCTAATTGTTACAACACACGTTCTATCCCAAGAACAAAAAAGGCAGCTGTCACAAATAAAATAAAACAAATGCTTGAATGGACAATAATTCAGCCTTCCATGACACCTTACTGTAACCTACTGTTAGTTGTGTCTAAACCTGATCAAAGATTTTGTCTAGTTTTGAATGCGAGGGACATTAATAAGATCATTAGTCCTGTGAGAACCTAACCCAACCCTGGATGAACAGTTACAGAAGTTCCATGCAGTTAAATACCTTATTAGGATAGATTTGAGAAGTTCACGGTGGGAGGTAAGTCTCACTAAGAAATCTAGAAAATACACTGTCTTTACCTTGGGAGGAAGAGATTACAAACCTTGTGTACTAAGATTCAATAAATGTGAGTTCAGGCTTTTTCATTGTGTTCATTGCTGCTTAGATATTGCACTAGGGACTGAACTATTGGACAGATTTACATTATACATTGATGAATTATTGATAGCCACCCACACATGGGAAGAACCTGGAGATCTGTTAGAAAAGACATTACACAAAATTTGCGAATCCGGGATCATCGCAAACAGGAAAAAGTCGAAATTTGTGATGGATAAAATTAAGTTTCTTGGGCACATAATCTCGTCTACAGGACTCACACCAGACCCAGATAAAATCAGTGAAATAAAGCATAACAAAACAGCATAAGGTACTTTTTATGTTCATGTTTTCAAAGATTTGTGCCACATCAATTTTTCAATAATACTTTTCTATTGAATTTACTGAAGGAAAATGCATCTTGGGTGTGGATACGCAAATGTAAAAAAGATTTTAATGTCATAAAAAAATGCTTTAGTTAATTCTGATATTTTACACCATCCAGGCATGACCAAAGATTGTTACCTAGTAACTGACTCTTCATTTTCTGGCCTAGGAGCCTGACTATTTCAAGTAATTGAAGAAGATGACAAGCAGGATATTCATGTTGTTAGTTTTGCTATCTGTACATTGAGAATGTGCCTACCCTGCTATCAATTCGAAAAATCTAGTGGTAGTATGGGTATTTAAAAATTCAGTCGTTATATTTATGGAAAAAACATTAAGGCTTACTGTGATCATCAGGTATTACATTTTTTAATGTGCTGCAAATTACCCCAATTTGGTATTCAAACCTGTGAGGTCACTATGGGGGATCAAAGTATAAGTATCAGTTTATGCCATTATTTTCCTACTTGAGAAGATGCATACAGCAGCTACTAAAAACACATCCTACATCTCAAGAAGCAGAGCTCACAAACAAATGCTGTCATACAGAATCACACACTACAATACCAACAAAACCACTGCAAATCATCTCAATTGATATCACAGGACACTTGTCCTCAGCTAGAGGTGGAGATAAGTCTGTAGTGGCACTATATTACATTTTCACTAAGCTAGAAAGTCTACAGCAGCAAGTGCAATTATTAAAACAATAATAAACAGTTATATACCAACAGTTGGCAGGCCTGCCACCTTGCTGTCAGGTAACACTTCAAACTTCACTTGTCAAACGAGGAAAACATTTTTACATGAATATGGAATTAAACAGATAACATCATGCTTTCATCCTAAAGAAAATCCTGTTGTAATATCTTTCGAGGATTTAACAAATTCATTAGGATCTATGCACACAGCAATCAAACTAAATGTGTAGAATATTCAGAACTCTTTGAACAGGTGGCAAACAGCTTGCCATGGTACAACAAGCCGTCCATTCCAGCTGAACTCATATGTACAACAAAAGAGAAGAAAGATTAGATATATCCTCTTCCATGTCTAAACAGAGAAGAGTATTCCTGGGAAGAGAAGGTACGAAAAGTTCTAGTCTCACTCACCAAGCAGCCATGCCTGAGAGAAATATACTGTGATAGACAATTCAGACGAATAGATATGTATCAGGTAGGAGAATATATTCTGTTTAAGACCCACCAAAATCTTCACTTCTTATAAAGGAAACTGTGTACATGGGTCCTTATAAGATTGTGAGGATTCCACATGAGGGCAGTTATCTCCTTGTTTACCCTAAAACCAATAAAATTAAAGAACTGTATGCACACCAGGACTTGAAAAAATATTTGCATAAATGAATGATGTCATTTATATTATGTGTAACATTTTATGTTTAAATGTAATTACAATTATTATTTGTAATCTGTGACTGGTCTAACTAGTGCCAGATATGAGAAAGAAATGAGTATGAAATGAAGGAATGCTAGGAATTATATGCCTTGTGCTGCCTAGGGCATTCAGATATATATATATAAATTAATAGAGGGAAACATTCCACGTGGGAAAAATATATCTAAAAACAAAGATGATGTGACTTACCAAACGAAAGTGCTGGCACGTCGATAGACACACAAAGAAACACAAACATACAAACAAAATTCAAGCTTTCGCAACAAACTGTTGCCTCATCAGGAAAGAGGGAAGGAGAGGGAAAGACGAAAGGATGTGGGTTTTAAGGGAGAGGGTAAGGAGTCATTCCAATCCCGGGAGCGGAAAGACTTACCTTAGGGGGAAAAAAGGACGGGTATACACTCACACACACACACACATATCCATCCACACATATACAGACACAAGCAGACATATTTGTCTTTAAATATGTCTGCTTGTGTCTGTATATGTGTGGATGGATATGTGTGTGTGTGCGAGTGTATACCCGTCCTTTTTCCCCCTAAGGTAAGTCTTTCCGCTCCCGGGATTGGAATGACTCCTTACCCTCTCCCTTAAAACCCACATCCTTTCGTCTTTCCCTCTCCTTCCCTCTTTCCTGATGAGGCAACAGTTTGTTGCGAAAGCTTGAATTTTGTGTGTATGTTTGTGTGTCTATCGACGTGCCAGTGCTTTGTGTTTGGTAAGTCGTGTGTGTGTGTGTGTGTGTGTGTGTGTGTAAATGGTAGTTCTACGATAGCAAAAGACACTTGGTGTTAGTTTATACACTACTTGGATAGTACACGAAAGTGCATAACCGAAGTGCTATAGTGATCTACGATGTACCATAGTTACTTTAACCTATGAAGTGAATGAGAGTATTCAATGATCCTCGTTACTAGGTAATGACAATATTGTGCTGTTCTCCTAGAGGATTACCATTTTGGTGTTTAGAAGAGAAAATGAATACCCTGGCATATTTAGTAAGGATTAACTCTTCACAATGTTAACAATCTGCTATGATGTCTGCAGTATTTAGTAATAAAGCTGCACGAGTTTTAACTAAACATATTCTTCCACTGCTCCTGGAATCAGCAAAAGAAAGACTTGGCATAAGAAAAGAGTGCTATAAATTGCAAACCTTTTGTAAAAATATATCTAAAAACAAAGATGATGTCACTTACCATACGAAAGCGCTGGCAGGTCGATAGACACACAAACAAACACAAAAAATTCAAGCTTTCGCAGCCAACGGTTGCTTCATCAGGAAAGAGGGAAGGAGAGGGAAAGACGAAAGGATGTGGGTTTTAAGGGAGAGGGTAAGGAGTCATTCCAATCCCGGGAGCGGAAAGACTTACCTTAGGGGGAAAAAAGGACAGGTATACACTCGCACACAAACACATATCCATCCGCATATACACAGACACACCACCCAAGTTTTGAATTAGTGCAGTTTTCTTAGCTCCTTGCAAGTTTAAGTACACATTTTGCTCAACTTTGGGTCTAAGTTTTCCTTTGATTTCCCATGTTCCATTTACTGATTTGATCTAATGCTCTATGCAAAGGTTGACTTTCGCCCTATAAATAGAGAGTGTTGTCCTGATCAGTATAATATGCAATTCTTACACAGTGCTGGAATGCATAGTGCCAGAACTGAGTCGTATATAAAAGATATTTAAAATTGTAAGCCCACTTTTGTCATAATATCTGGTTATGTTTCCTACAGAAATACGAAAACATTTATTCTATAAACTTGTTACCTATGTTTTATTAAGAACACTTGAGATCCATGGGAGAGACCAAAAAGCATGGACTGGAAGTAATAGACTAATGGATTATGACATTTTGAATTGTCTCTAAGAGACAAGGTTGCTGTATTATTGAGTCTGTGACAACGATATCAGACAGTGATGAATGCATATCGAGAACAGTTATGGCACACTCAACATAGCACTGTGTTAATGCATTTTGATGTGGACTACAGAACTAAACTAGTAGCAAACATTTTACAACAAAGTTTGCACTTACCGGGTATGAACTCAGCAAAAGGCCATCTGCTCCTGATACAGTGCAGAATGATGGTGAGGTTAACCTAGATTGGTGCATTCTAACTATTTGCGAGGCCCAAGATCCATCTAATACGTTAAAATGTTCATGTATTTTTTTTTTAATTGTGTTCTGACAAGAATTCCTTTCAGTGTAACTTGTATAGGCCATACCCTCCATAGAAGTAATTCTGTACAGCTGTTTAGTGTAACCTGATAATGCTACATGGTCTGGGGCACCCTTAGGATACATGGAGAACTGAGCAGAAACCCCTGTATGGTGTTCCATTTGATGGCCTTACTGTTGAGAACCTGGTAATTAACATGGGTACTATAACAGCCGATGATGTTGCCTGAACCACACCCTTGGGTCCATACACCTGGTCATCATCTATCACAATATCCAACTAGTGCTACAACAAAGCCTCTGATACACTGTACTGCACACTGTTTGTGAGACAGAAGCAAAACTTTTCTTTTGTACCAGCATTACAATAAGTTGTCTACAGGAATAGTTAAAGTGATAAACATCTGTATAGATGAAAAGTCTGTATAACATTTGTAATAAGAAACTTTAACTGCAAGGACTCCAAAACTAGTAAATTCCCTGCATTGCATCAATATATATCCAAAAACAAAGATGATGTGACTCACCAAATGAAAGCGCTGGCAGGTCGACAGACACACAAACAAACACAAACATACACACAAAATTCAAGCTTCCGCAACAAACTGTTGCCTCATCACGAAAGGGTGTGCGAGCAGCGATAGAAATACACCGTTTGTTGCAATATGCTTGGGACAACAGTACATTTTCAGGCGGACAAACTTTCGAAATTACAGTAGTTACAATTTTCAACAACAGATGGCGCTGCAAGTGATGTGAAAGATATAGAAGACAACGCAGTCTGTGGATGCGCCATTCTGTACGTCGTCTTTCTGCTGTAAGCATGTGCTGTTCACAACGTGCAAGTGTGCTGTAGACAACATGGTTTATTCCTTAGAACAGAGGATTTTTCTGGTGTTGGAATTCCACCGCCTAGAACACAGTGTTGTTGCAACAAGACGAAGTTTTCAACGGAGGTTTAATGTAACCAAAGGACCGAAAAGCGATACAATAAAGGATCTGTGAAAAATTTCAACGGACTGGGAACGTGACGGATGAACGTGCTGGAAAGGTAGGGCGACCGCGTACGCCAACCACAGAGGGCAACGCGCAGCTAGTGCAGCAGGTGATCCAACAGCGGCCTCGGGTTTCAGTTCGCCGTGTTGCAGCTGCGGTCCAAATGACGCCAACGTCTACGTATCGTCTCATGCGCCAGAGTTTACACCTCTATCCATACAAAATTCAAACGCGGCAACCCCTCAGCGCCGCTACCATTGCTGCACGAGAGACATTCGCTAACGATATAGTGCACAGGATTGATGACGGCAATATGCATGTGGGCAGCATTTGGTTTACTGACGAAGCTTATTTTTACCTGGACGGCTTCGTCAATAAACAGAACTGGCGCATATGGGGAACCGAAACGCCCCATGTTGCAGTCCCATCGTCCCTGCATTCTCAAAAAGTACTGGTCTGGGCCGCCATTTCTTCCAAAGGAATCATTGGCCCATTTTTAAGATGCGAAACGATTACTGCATCACGCTATCTGGACATTCTTCGTGAATTTGTGGCGGTACAAACTGCCTTAGACGACACTGCGAACACCTCGTGGTTTATGCAAGATGGTGCCCGGCCACATCGCACGGCCGCAGTCTTTAATTTCCTGAATGAATATTTCGATGATCGTGTGATTGCTTTGGGCTATCCGAAACATACAGGAGGCGGCGTGGATTGGCCTCCCTATTCGCCAGACATGAACCCCTGTGACTTCTTTCTGTGGGGACACTTGAAAGACCAGGTGTACCGCCAGAATCCAGAAACAATTGAACAGCTGAAGCAGTACATCTCATCTGCATGTGAAGCCATTCCGCCAGACACGTTGTCAAAGGTTTCGGGTAATTTCATTCAGAGACTACGCCATATTATTGCTACGCATGGTGGATATGTGGAAAATATCGTACTATAGAGTTTCCCAGACCGCAGCGCCATCTGTTGTTGAAAATTGTAACTACTGTCATTTCGAAAGTTTGTCTGCCTGAAAATGTACTGTTGTCCCAAGCATATTGCAACAAACGGTGTATTTCTATCGCTGCTCGTTTAGTTTTTATTTCCGTTTCAAATATACCGGTCATTTTTGAAACACCCTGTATATATATAGAGGAAAACATTCCACGTGGGAAAAATATATCTAAAAACAAAGACGATGTGACTTACCGAACGAAAGCGCTGAATTTTGTGTGTGTGTTTGTGTTTGTTTGTGTGTCTATCGACCTACCAGCGCTTTCGTTCGGTAAGTCACATCGTCTTATGTTGCCTGAACCACACCCTTGGGTCCATACACCTGGTCATCATCTATCACAATATATAACACATCTTTAAATATGTCTGCTTGTGTCTGTATATGTGTGGATGGATATGTGTGTGTGTGCGAGTGTGTGTGTGTGTATATATATATATATACACACACACTGTAATTATTAAGATATCAGTGGATGTAATTAAGCACAAATGTTTATCTGAACAGTCCTGAGCTAAATTAAAATTCCAGTCATTCATATTAAGTCATGACACCGTATGTTTTACTGACAGAAAGCTAAACAATATGTGATGATAACCTGTTAAACAGGTGTCATGGTGTGAATATTGAATCATCTGGATTACTTGTCTAATACTACTCGCAAAACATCACAAATACTGTTAGCACTCTAATTTCACTTCCAATTAAATGTAACTACTGCTATGTACCACAACTGTGTCAAGACAACCCCTCTGAATAGTGCAGTTGAATAGTGCAGTTGAATGGCTCCCTCAAAGTCTATTACAGACTTTGTCTTAAGGCATTGAACAGGGCATTGTAATAAATTAATATACCTGGTAATTTCATTGAGCTAATCATTCTGAGATTCTGCTTAACTCACGTATATTGTACTGAATATATCTGTGACTGTGTGTGCTGATATGAAGAAGTTTCATATCAGCGCACACTCCACTGAAAAAGTGAATATTTCATGCAGGAACCCCTCCCCAAGGCTGAGGCTAAGTCATGTCTCCAAAATGTCCTTTCTTTCAGGAGTGCTAGTCTTGCATGTTCCACAGGAGAGCTTCTGTGAAATTTGAAAGGTAAGGTATAAGATATTGGAGGAAGTAAAGCTATGAGGATGGGTGTGAGTCGTGCTTTGGTAGCTGAGTCAGTAGAGCAGTTGCCCACAAAAGGCAATGGTCCCAAGTTCAAGTCTGAACCTGGCAAACAGTTTTAATCTGCCAGAAAGTTTCAGATCCAATGCAGAGTGAAAATTTCATTCTGGAATGTCAGGTAATTACAGAAAAACATTCATACAAATGCTGTGAACCAAAACTGAAGTAACTTTATCAGCTTGTCTGTGTAGTCGAGGATACTGCCTTGGTGTAAATTTTATAAAAGTCATATATATTCCTGAATTGGACAAACAGGTCACTAACCTGGGTGTTATACTGTATGTCTATCAGCTCAACTTAGAAGTAATTGGATACATTAACAGCCAAAAGCACAAATAGTCTGGCAGATAAATCAAACTCCATCTCCAGTCATGTAATGTCTTCGATTCTTTTTCAGTACTCAAGATTGTGTATTTCATTTACTGAAACATAGTCACTCATGTTTGATCTACAAATGACTGCCTTGACTTCTGCAAAATGTTCCACATCATGAACTTCCAGTTAATTTTTCCATAGGATTCTTTTTATTTCATAGCATCATTCTTGTCTGCTATATCTGTAACCAAATGATTCTCTGCTTGCATTAAACACTTAATGGATTCAAATAATTGGTGATGTTGTCGATAATATATTTTGTCACCACTCTGCTTACTCTTAGCTCAGTTTTTCTATTCTGCAATGGCTGCCTACAGTTCAGCCAGCCTTCGCTGTTGATGGTCAGAAAACAATCCTCACTGTGGCTGGCACTGTAATTACATTTCAGTGTTTTCCCAGCCCACAATAGTGCAATGGCATATTAAGCACTTTTAATGGCCTTTATACAATACAAGAAATAAGGCATTTCTCATTTGGCTCAGGTTGCAGACACTGTACATGCCATAGTGTTCCTAATGCAGAATGCAAATCTAATTTAACGCAAGTATTGTTCTCAGCAAATTGCTTGGTGTCAGAAAAGGCGACTGCTTTGCTCTAGCGATGTCCAGCTGCAGCCTTAATTTTCCTCTTCCCCTCACCCCTCAGCCACACTTGTTGCAGTGCTCTGAGCAGTAGGCAAGACTAAGGCCACACCACTTGCACCCACAGAGTGTTGTTTGGCCAGGCCTTTTATGGATGCTCATTTTCTATGTTAATGTGCCTTTGTCTCATTTTACAGCCCCTTAAATTTGCAATGACATGACTGAAGAAACATCCATTTTTAGTTCTGCTTGATATTCATTAGAACGTTTAATATACGAGTCTAATCATCTGTTGAAATATGGCCCCATGTTTTTTGCTTAGTCACTTACTTTAAAGAACTAGAAATTCTTTATTCATATCAACTTCTAGAAATGAGTAATATAATTTATTTCAGTCTCCCACAACACACATATTGAGTCACTGGTTGAACACAAAGTTCTTTAAGTAATAGAGATATTCCAGCACTACGCTGGGCACTGTATTTCAATTAGAAGAATTATTGGTTTTGAGTAGTGTAGTATTTTTTATGGTTACACCACTGTTACTGATTTTCATTAGTGAGGCTTGTAGAGTGAGCCTGTACAATTGTAAATAATTATGTTAAAAGTATCTTGTTGTACATTATGAGCTGCATGTAAAATATTTAATTGTCAAACTCGTATTGATGTAAACAACATAAAAGCATTTTTATACATAACAGTAGAAACTTAAAGTTATTTACATATTATGCACCTCCATTTAACATTATGGGTACGTCAGTCATAAAATCTGTACAATATCAACATCAATGTGGACCTAGAAAACTTCAAACCCCATGGATATTTGATATCTTATTATAACCATGTGTATGTGATCATAACAGGCTCAAATAAGATATCTTTCAACTAATACTTAAAAGTTGCGGATTGCCAAGCATACAATATTTAAATAATACGTTTCACATGGTTTTGTTCCTACAGCTTCGTAAGTACTTGCCACTAAACCTCAATTTAATTACTGTTTTTATTGATTTCTACTTTAATACTACCTCAGATAATTTTATTTTTATTTTTCAAATTTTCTGTTTCTTTCAATGTGAAACAACCTTCATTTTTATTCAACTTTCCGCTCTTATGTTTTATTACATGCATGCACAACATCATGGTTCAATGCATTTTGTGAATTATTTGTTTTACAAGTCAGTTCATAAGAGGATATTGAAGTATATTCTTTGTCACCATAGAAAAATTATTTGCAGACTTCAAAAAGATTTATTGGGCATCTATAAGGTCCAGTTCACTGTTAACTAGAGCTGAATCAAAGGTTTTGTAAAAATATTAGCACGTGTAAATTGTGGAAAGGGACTATTAAGGCTGCAGTTAACTGATGGAAACAGACAATGATGGGGAAAAAAGCTAAGTTGTGTCTTTTACCATACTGGCTAGCTAGGATCCTGAAGAACTAAATTAGAGGATTACCACTTTAAAACTAATTAGTTTTGTTTTACGAACAGTTGAGTTTATGAATTAAAAATAAATATTTATTGCTGAAAATACACAGTCCTCTTTTTGCACTGCTTCTCAAATGTCAGCATTATTTTTTCTGCCTTTTTCTTATCTATCACCATAAATAGCAACACAGTCCTTTAACATCTACTAACAAGCCTTATGCAATGCAATATATGTTGTGCCATTTGTTTCAGTAAGATTTGTATATTCTCTAGTTTCTTTCATAGATGTACTCGTATGTGTATGCTGGTGCACTGAGACTGGAAGGAAGGATGGATGGATGGATGGATGGATGGATGGAAACACAGAGAGATGAAGGAAGAGGCTAGTGAAGACCAAAAACATACTACATGATATAACATACACAAAATCAATCTCATATTCTCCTGTGTAAAGTTAAACAAATTTAAATTCCAAAATCATTTGCTACTTTTCAAGTGGCTACAATTGTGTGGATTTCAGCTGCTAATCTGCAAAGACAATCAGGGCATAACAATATCAATATCAATGACATTTATTTCTTCAACATCCATACAACTATATAACTATATCATGCTTTACAAAATCTGTATATGTAAAATATAATCTGCTGAAGGTGTAAGACATTTTTATAGAGATTCATACAAAGTTCAAAATTATATCACAGTTTTCTGGTAAGCAATACTGCACATTATCCACATTATATACTAACAAAGATATAAAAAATACTCTGCTTTGGCTACCAGCACCCTTACAACAAATGCACTGTATATATCAGTTCAATATATAGAGGACGGAATGAATACAACAGACTTTGGTGTTTGTATGATAACTAATAAGCTTGCTACGTACACAAAAAGCTAACAGACTAAAATACTGCTACAATAAAGCTGTAAAAAGTATTTCATAATACTTACATTAGTGAGTTTGTAACTTTCTGCATAACATTCTTTGGATACTATCAGTCTACTTTTTTCCATGTATCTTGTTGGAGAGTAACAGTAAGAGAGAAGGTTCAAATTTGAAATTATAACAATCATACTCATTGTTTATCCTACAAAACAGTAAGAATCAAAAGAACTAAGGTGACATAAATTTTCATGAATGGTTCTCTTTTTTTATCGTTCATTCAAAATTTTCATTTACCTTATTTATAATTCAGTTTGAAGTATGAAGACTGATCAAAATTTTCCAAAACAAAAGAAATGTTTTGGCATTTTCCTGCTGCTACTGAAGAAAAATAAATTTCAATGCGACCAGCAGGACTGTCATTTCAATCTTTGTACAGAATATTTCAACAATTACACTGGCAAAGATGACTTGACAAAATGCTGTGTGCAAAACTGGAACCAATTACCTCATTTTACTTTCACTTACAAAAACAATTATTAAAAATCACTTTATAGTACTTTGAACAAAAATTTGTCACTGATGACCAGAAATAGGAAGCTTTGAATGCTCGATATGTCAAATATATACTGTGCCTGCCAACTTTTCATGCCCTGGACACACATTTATAATTTCAAAGTCCCACAATTGATTACAAAGTGTCTGAAATATAGTGTAGAAGCATAACACACAATAAAAATCTATCAAATAAAAGGCTTCTGTTTGAAGGTACATTGTGAGATATTTTCACAGTGATTGTGATGATCTGTTATCACTATTGGTAACTGAAACAATGATGAAACATATTACTGACACTTGCCATTAACAATTCACAAATCAGCAAAAAATCTTTGGTAATAGTTTTTGGTCAACTGTCACACACACACACACATATATACTTACTGCATAACATACAAGTGTAAGGGATATTTATCCCAAAACATTATCCAACCATACCGGATAACTTGTGTAAAATTCTAACTACACACACAGTCATATAATTTTCACAAATATTGAGCTAATAACCCAATTAAAAGTAGGTACATTTTCTTAACAATGTAAATACGTTCCAGTACTAGCTGTATTAAAAATCTTGTATATGAAAAATATTTTGTAGGAAAAACCTGAGATAGTCTGCACAGAGTACTGTGCTACTCTGATGTGGACACATCCCTTATCCCATCATATTACCAAAATATAGCTATGTAATGTACAAACTGTCACACTACACAGCAGTGCACCATCACTAAAAATCATTCCCCAGTGAGAAATGTTTAGAAGCAAAAAATACAGACCCATTTTTAACAGTCGTAAAAGACAACTACAGACTGTAAACAAACATAACTAAAAACCAAACAAGAAAAAGGCTATTTTCTAGAGGACATCCACTACCAAATGTGAAAACTATAATGAGATTTTCTTTATTTAACCATGGATTACTACCATCATCAAAATGCATTGGACACTGGTCACGTTCTCTTTCATACTCTACCATGTCAATGGCGACAGCAGCTCCTTCTGTGTAATTCCAGCTGGTAACATCTTGCTTGAGATCACAGAATGGGCCAAGAGCCTGAGACATCAGTATCCTGTTAAGGTCAGCTCTTTGATATACCCAGCAACGGTATTTACTAAATGCATCAAGTTCATCATATGTTATTAAATAAGACTTCAGATTCTCCTTCCAAAATCCAATACATTGCAGTCGGTAATCGGGATCACTATATATGTCAACAGGTCGACCACGGTGGTCTACACTAAGGCAATATGTTTCATCAATTGCAATTTCTTTCTGGTCTGTGTCACAAACCGAAAAATCTGATATATTCTGCTTGCAGTAGATATTTGGCCTTGGTGATAATGTCACACCTCCAAGAATGCGGGTCTCAAATGGTATATCTCCTCGCTGTGTGAAGTTAAATTTACCTGCAACAGGACACTGAACAGGGACAGGATTCTTTGCCAAATATAAATCGTACTTCCATGCTTCTTGATTTTTGAATTGCACCCATGAACATACAGTACGAAAATCATCTGTGATAAAAGCTATACCGCGCCTATATCTTATTATATTATGATGTCGGGGCACAAAGTCGAAACATACATAATCTTTCTGACAACCATCAACAGTGAGTCTAGCCATCATGTAACGAGTTCCTCTGTGTTGGTGGCAAACGTATATGGTTCGCCGGAAACGTCCCTCATCTGGATACCATGTTTCCATAATGTGTGTTTCATTTATGAAAATATCAGCATCTATGTTTGCTGTGTTTATCCATTCACCTGAGAAATTTTGTGGAAGTGTACAACCAGGAACCACAGCTTCAGATTTCACCGGTGTGAGATGTAATCTCTCCGGACTCTGCTCCACTGTTTTGAGTGTGTTGCATTCTGCTGTAATTGAAACACCAATATACAGGTCATCATCCCTATTTTTCAAAAAACATCGATATTTTTCGTCTTTCCTCGACTCTTTTGTATTGGCAACGGCAAAAAAGTGATTTTTACCCACAAACCAGTCTCCGAGGCAACTATATTCTACAACACCATCAAACGTTTCACTCATTCCGACACATTTCTTGTATGTTATGTTAAATTTCTGATTTGTGATCAGAAACTGTGTACCAGCAGTCTGACAGGAACGGACCATAGCGTCTGGGTGGTTACATTCTCCTGTAAAGCGAAATCGATTCTGATATCCAAACTGCCAAACGCCTTCTAAACTTGAACGGCAATTAACTGGTACATAATTTTCATCGAAAAGTGTTATCAGTTGTTGGTCTGGCTTCAAACCTTTGCAGACATTCTCCACAGTTGCCTCTCTTTCGGGAGGTAAAGTAACACACGCAGTTTCCATCTTTTCCAAAACGTTAACTGTCCTGACCAATAATTTCACGCACGTATAGCAGCTTGAGCCCTCCTGCTTAAAAATAAATGTATAATTAACATGATATTCTTCTTTCATGTCAATACAGTACCCTTTCCTTGACATGGAATCCGCATTTATCTCAGTCGTCGTACTTCTTCCATTTTCCCAGGAAAACCACGAACCGCGGATAACAAGAGGAATGTTGCAGTTTTGTTTAGAGTAGGTCGGAGTAATTATAATAAATGTTAACACGAGAATTAACCTTGCCATCTCTCTCCCAGCAACACCCATCCGAAGTCACGCCCACCTTTGCCACTATCGAAAAAAAAAAACCCAACGCACTAGAGGAATACGTCGTCTGCTGCACAGTCAAGGAGATTAGATACATACTCTACCATGTAAATCTATGGAATGGGTATCGATACGCGCAAGGAAAGACCTTTTTGTCTCTACATACATTAACTGCTAGATCACGAAAGGTTTACCTGTAACAATCCGCTGTATTTTAGATTTCCACTGCACTTTATCGTATTGCCAAATCCCTCATTTACATTGCGAAAGTTACAAACTGAAAAACATCGAATGTGTAACTACAACATACGGCAAACAAGCGTGTTATACTTGTCAATTATGGATTTCAATTTTTCTTCTTTTAATAGGCCATCTCACAATAATATATTACATTTTACCGTATATATTGCACGCATTTTATGTGTAAATATCGACAAAATTACAGGAGAAAATATTTTGTAAAAATCTCAAAAGTGTAAAGGCCCGTCCACACGCAACGATCTGTCTGCGCACATAACATCTGCGCGGACAGATCGTTGCGTGTGAACAGAAGATTTGCACCAACCTGAGGTGTTTGCAAACCTGGAAGTTGGAGTTGGAGGTTTGAGCAAAGCCTCTCAAATCTGTGGGTTCAAACCACATCTGTGCAGACAAGTTGGAGAGTGTGGACAGGATATCGCCGCAAATCTGGCGCGAAACAGCTGTTTGCTCAGTCTAGTGTTTGTATTTGTGCGCACAGGGCATTAAAATAGCTGATACTCGTCAGTTTGTAAGTGAATTCATTGAAATATATAGAAACGACCCATGTTTGTGGAAGATTAACAGTAAAGAATATAGTGACCGAGACAAAAAGACAGCAGCATACAATGCTCTAATTGAAAAATTGCGGACAGTTGACGCCTCGGCAAACAGAGAAACAGTAATTAAAAAAAATAAATTCGTTGCGAACTGTTTACCGAAAAGAGTTATCCAAAGTTCAGAAATCTAGATCTGATGTAGGAGTTTTGTATCCTGGAACAAAAGTTTGTAACAGGTTGCTTCTACACAGTAGCCAACTGAAAATGTCTACTCAGAAACAAAGTAAACCATAGCTCATTGGCCATGTAGGTACATAATCTCTAATAATATAGGCCTACTGTGTTTTAAACACGTCTACAACACCAAAAATATTATCTGTAACTTGACAGACTTAATTTACTTGACTTGCTTTCATGAACTCATCCTTCAGGACAGCGTAAATAGCTTCACATGTGTTGGGTATTATTTCACTCAACGCTTGTTTCGATATTGCAGTTGAAAATTCCAAGTCCTTGTAGCTCCTTCCTGTTGCTAGGAATCTTAATGTTACCCCCAGCCGTTCATGAGGAGAAATTGCCATTCTCATACAAGTATTTTTTCTCATAATATGAGGGGTTAAAAACTTTAAGAGATAATTATACGTTTCGACATCCATCCGCAAATAATTTCGCCAGTCGTTAGGTTCGCCCTGCAACTCTCGCAGTAAATTTACGTGAGAAAACTGCTTTCGCTTTAGCAGCCACTGTCTACACCATTTTGACTGCTTTCTGTTTCCTGCGGTTGGTCTGAATGTTTTTTGCATCACAAGTTGCGAACACAGACCACAACAGAACTTCCTCCATTTCTATATTTCAAAATAATTGAATTAAATTTTTGACGTTTACGGGGAGCGTAGTCGCTTGCCACTGCTATTCCTTTTCTACACCGACAGATGGCGGGCGAGTAGTAGATTGGGGTTTATGTGGTGCGAACACACCACAATTGCAGCGATATTTTGCATGTACAGACATCTGCGCCGATGTCTGCGCAGACAGATCGTTGCGTGTGGACCGGGCTTAATAATTGAACAGCAAAACGAATTTTGATGTATATACTGCGCAGCAGTTTTTCTAAGTTTACGGAGAGACTATGCTAACTGAGAAGGTGCAAATAAAATTGTACTCATGGAGTTATATGACTGTACTGCTCTTTCGTTTGTCTTTGTCCGTCCAGAGTTTGGAAATGTTGAGAATAATAAACATTAAACAGTTTATGTGAGAAGCGAAAGCGTGTTTTCTACCAAATTTGAAGACACCGCCGCGATCAACTGAGTGAATTGCGACGCACTTTTGGACGTCTAATCTAAAACTTTTCCCACGAACGTCACTAAGCGCCGTTTAGCATAGATTTTGGAGATACATTTTAACGACGATTAGTAGAACCGGAACGACGCAATGAGAAATCTTTTTAACATTGTGGCGAAAGGAGAAATATCCGACTAAAGTGGAATTATTTAAGAGTATGCCGACTTGGATAGCGCAACAAGTTTACCTAAGCATTAGGTTTGGTACTCTTAAGTTCCTTTAGGGCTCTTTTGGAACGTTGCGACGAATGCAACAAATTGGTAAATCTATAAATGGTAACGCGCTAGGCAAAAATCAAATAAAAATATAACCTCTGCACCGATTAAAGTTATTTATCAAATCCTTACATAAGCTAATTTCGCAAACAGTTCCAGAGGATGGAATAAATCTGAAATGTTTGTGGGAATTTTCTTACTCTTTTGTAATTAAATGCTGGCTAACTCCAAAGAAATTTGTGATTAAATGAAGTCAGCAGTCTGCTATTATGGGACGAAAAATGAAATAACTGTCGAAAGTTGTTTTTATTTATCCAACATTGACAAACGAGCACTGAAAATTAATGACGATGTAGAACATAATGATTCCAATGAATAGGATGCAATACAAACGGTTAGTGAAAAAAGATGGAGTTTTCTGGAGAAGATAAAATATTCAGAAACAGATGACAAAAGTGAAACAATTTTCATCACATTCATGGAATCAATGCTGAGGATGCTGTAAGTCAGTAAAACTGGTAGTAAGTTCTACACAGCCCTGGTGCTCAAAAATGGTTCAAATGGCTCTGAGCACTATGGGACTTAACATCTGAGGTCATCAGTCCCCTAGAATTTAGAACTACTTAAACCTAACTAACCTAAGGACATTACACACATCCATTCCCGAGGCAGGATTTGAACCTGCGACCATAGCAGTCACACGGTTCCAGACTTTAGCGCCTAGAACCGCTCGGCCACTCCGGCCGGCCCTGGTGCTCAGCTTGGTCTCCACCAACAGAATGTGAACTAAAGAACAAAGCACATGAAGTTATCACACATTGAGAAAAACAACTCTTATAAACATATCAATGTTGGTTTTGTAAAGGCTTTTATCCCCATTGCGTAATAGCCAAAAATGAAGCAACACACAGCATATGTCTACAATAATCCTACGATAGAAAACACAAAATAGAAATTATGTTCCCATTTAAAGTCGCTCCCATCAGCCACAGCACCAACTGTCCACACACACACACACACACACACACACACACGCACACACGCACGCACTTACTCACTCACTCACACGTCTGTCTCAGCAAGACTAAAAAAACCACCTGGATTGTAATGATTATACTGATATTTGTGCAGATGGGGCCAAGTACACAGGGGTATAATTTACTGACCACGTAGCGTAAATGTGTTATCCAGCTGCCAATTCATAGCTGATATGTCTGTCGTACTTACTGTGTTGTTTGCATGTTTCATTTACATGAGGTTGTACTTCCACTGTATCCGAAGTAACTGTATATCCTAGCAGACTCAGGTCTGCCTGCACAGATCTGAATGTGGGAAATGAATTCACTTTCAATACCAGACAACTCTCGTATGTTAAAAGCTACTGCAATCCAGTATTCTTCAGTCTTTGTTGATTCCTGTTGCTATATAAGCCAGCAGCAATCTCTCCTCAACTAACTTCTATTGTGTTACTGTTTGACATGTAATTGGAATAGTAAATCATCTTATGTCCCATAGTCGTATACAACTGTAAAATGAATGTCATCTTTTTATATTTTCTGTTTCTTCTTTTTTGTGATATTAAGTAGCTAAGCTTATGTTTAATTTACATTTTAATCTTGTTTTGACATCTGTATGATTCTATTTATGCGAAGATTGTTGTTCTTCACTAAGGAGAGGACCATGCCTACTCGTCATAAATTTCCTCCAAATTGATGGTTTATGCAGGGCTTGACAGGGAATAAAAGTGACAAGTGGAAGCTCCAATTGGCAAGTGGATAATTAGCATTTTTGGCATGGGTTTCGGGAGTTTAGTTTACCTTCCACGCAGAGAGAAATACAGAACTGTGTTTTTACAGTCATGGGATAGAGTCCCTATGTGGAAATTATTTTCAATTTTTACACTGCTAATGAATCAAAATTATGCTCAATGTGTTGTATTTGTTAACATTTTCATAAAAGGCAGGAAAAGGGCAGACAAAGGAAATTAGGGATTGCAAATATTTTCAATGTGCTCCACGAGTCAAATTCTTTATCGTCATAATGAATTTGATCAGAAGGGCGAAAAAGGAATCACATCCAGAGGAGAATGCCTCAAATTCTGTTCCACTGTACATCACCTATCTTCACCAATATTTTGGAAATGAAGCATTATGTATACTTATGCTGCCAAACTGTGTGATGAAAATGTACATTTTATGAATGTATACCATTTGCTTTTCTGTAGAATCTTTAAAACAACTGTGCAATTGTAGAGATGTGAAGAAAATTATTGCTTTCCCAGTTTTTACATTGAATATCCATGAAACACGCGTAACTCACCAACTGTAAAATAACAAGTTTCTTGTCTAACACTATTATGAGAAGGAAAGTTGTTACCATACAGCGGAGATGCCGAGTTGCAGCGAGCACAACAAAAAGATTTTCACACTCAACGCTTTTGGCCAATGGCCTTTGTCAACAACACACACACTGCAGTGTGTGTGTTTGTTTTGTTGACAAAGGCCATTGGCCAAAAGCTTTAAGTGTGAAAATCTCTTTGTTGTGCCTATCTGCAACTCAGCATCTCCGCTATATGGTGAGTAGCAACTTTCTTCTCATAATTTTATTACATTCCATCCTGGATTTGCCATTGTTTAAGTTTCTTATTTCATCTACAAAGTTCTTGTGTACACCTAATAATCCCTCCCCAGAAAATTATTTGCAATGCCATATTTTCAGTTGCCTTTCCTTTTCCTGCTCTTCATAAAAAGCTAATAAATACAACGTACTGTGCATTATTTTGGTTAATTTGTGGTGAAAGTAATGTAAATACTCAAAATAAAGGAATGTCTCCACACAGCCTTGACCCCATGACCCATTAATTACCATTCTGCGCCAACTGCTCCCTGAAAACTAGGCTAAAATAAATAGCACATGCCTCATCTGACTTTCACCAAGAATGCTGTTTTTTATAAACTCTTGACATTCTGAATCTCCCACTTCTGTCACTCATTTCTGGACAAGACCTGCATATACCACAAATATGGATGAAATCATTGACTCATATGTGCAGTACACTAATAAGAGGTTGCCTTAACTGCCAGATTTCCTAAACCTGTAGCAACATCTGAATTATTCATAAAATAGGATTTAAACTACCATGATAACATTGTATTTATCATGGTTGCACTATCCAAACTAATACTTGTTTAAGTGAGCTTGTTGTTTACTTCAAAATTAACATTGGGAACCAAGACAAGTCTTGGGCTTTCCTTAATGTTTGTAGAAGTTGTGTGGACTGCAGAAGACATAATGTAAAAGGATTTAGATTATGGTTTGCTGGTGGTATAGAGAGAGCCAAGTAGCCATCAGGCAGCTTTGTGCTGTCAATATGAAAGGCTCCAATCTAGACAAAAATCTAATTGGGAGTATTCAAATCAGGAGCTAGCAAGCCTATACATACCACTCCCAGAAAATCCACCATCACATGTAGAACAATGGACTAAATTGGAGGAAATGGTTAAACATTACAGCAATTTTCCCTCTAAGAACTAAGTGATCCGATATGAAACTTTAAATTTAAACAAATCATCTGAACTGTCGGCATCTAGGTGAAAAGAAAAGAACTATGACACCAGATGTTAAAATCACAATTTACTGAGATAGCGAAAAGGAACTTCTTTCATACTTCAGTGTACATGCTGAAGTACAGCACTGCAAGAATATCCCTTAACTAATCAAAATACGACTGTCAACAAGGTGTATGTAGTTTTTTTTGTAGATGTTACGTATATATGCAGACTACAGAGACAAATGAAAAATTGTACCAAGGATGAGATTCGAACCCAGTTCTCCTGTTCACTAAGCAGCTGGGCTAACCACTAGGCCATTATGGCACAGTGGCTTTGCACGAATGCACAGTCTACCTTAGGATGCCTCCTTCCTCAGTCAGTACATCATATATGTTTAAGACTTTAAATGATCTCTAGAACCATGTAGTTTCATTTGAGTTTTATAGACAGGTCCTCAAGAAGCTTGAATTATGTTCTATTACACAATGGGAACTACTATGAATCTATTTCAACAGCTCATTCAACAAAACTATGAGGTATGTGAAAATCTCAGGATGGTCCTGCACAAACTTATCAGCACAAATGGCTTATATGGCTAAACATGTTACTGACAAAATGGTTAACTTCTTGTTTGGCAACAAGGTGCATATTTGAAGTACTTACATTTCATATGTAAGTGCAATATAAAACAACAGTATCATAGGTGAAAGATAACATAACTACAACGGAAAACATGAAAATTGGCAGATCCAACATCAAATGCACCATTGGTTAACATGGAAAAAATAGTAGTATCATTGCATATAAAATCAGGCCTAAGTATGCACTTTTTCATGGTCTTACATAGAAATTGAAACCGATTCATTTACATCTGCAGACCGTTTCCTGGATACTGTTCGAACAACAAAGCAGGGACCTTAAATGATCCTCAAATTCACAAGCACGTCAATGATACCAATTTCACTTAAGAATGTGCTTAGTTGCCTGTTTTAAGGCACTTCTTGGGAAATCATAAAGCACACAGTTAGGAAGAACTGACCTACAGGGTATTAAACTTTCAGAATATGGGAACTAGGATGAACATGAGTGTATACTTTCTTCACAGCCACTCACAAAGATTTCATGAAAACCTTTGATTTTCCATCAGGGTGTAAAAATGATGGAGAGAAGGCATAAAGATAGATGGTACGGACACATGATGGCAGCCATCTGACAGACCCTGAAAGGCGACTCCTAGTAATCAGCAGATGAGAATAGGATTTCCCATGCAAAAATTGTGAACTTTGTGTTCTAGACAGACTTGATGGTTCATACAAAATATTCAGTTTGTAATGATTTGGCAATGCTTTCATATTTTTAGTAATGAGTTTTTTTCATTTATTTATGGGTTATCCATAATTACACATTTTCTTACAAATCAGAGCCAATCAAGTAAAACCGCAGACACTTGGCATCAATATCATGAAGGTATCCTGAAGCAACTTTGAAGGAACCTCCCAGATTAGATTACATTAGATTAGTTTTCGTTCCATAGATCCGTGCTGAGGAGATCCTCGTGGATGTGGAACATGTCATTTTTTTTTAAGCTGAAATAACAATACTAATAGTATGAATATATACAATACATCATTTGTTTCTACTAAAAAATTCGTCAATGGAGTAGGAGGAGTTGGCCACTAGTAAGTCTTTCAGGCTCCTTTTAAACTGATCTTTATTTGTAACTAATTTTTTTATGTTTACTGGCAAATTATTGAAGATGAGTGTTCCTGAGTAGTGGACCTTTTTTTGAACTAAAGTAAGTGCTTTTAAGTCCTTGTGCAGATCATTTTTGTTCCTGGTATTGTATGTATGAACTGAGCTGTTTGTTGGAAAAAGAGATATATTATTTAGGACAAATTTCATTAATGAGTAAATATACTGAGAGGCAGTAGTTAGTATACCCAGTTCTTTGAAGAGGTTTCTACAGGACGTCCGTGAATTTACTCCACAAATAATACGTATTACACGCTTTTGGACTCTGAAAACTTTTGTTTGACTTGAAGAGTTACCCCAAAATATTATACCATATGACATTATGGAATGAAAGTAGGCAAAGTATGCAAGCTTTTTCATTTTTATGTCGCCTATGTCTGCTAACACTCTAATTGCAAATACAGATTTGTTAAGGCGTTTCTGCAGTTCTGTGGTGTGCTCTTCCCAACTGAATTTATTATCTCTTTTTCAAATTTAATCTGAGCACTTAACAGGTATGGGCTCACTGGTAATAACCTAGAAATACTGCTCTCCGTATACAAAATTGACACATGAATGAACAGTAACTTGATCTGTCTTCTACTTATGAGATATCGTAAAGTAGGATAAGTTTCCATAGAGTGACAAGAAATATAAGGCACTCTTGAACCATGTATAAGTAATGCAAAATTTTGACCAATATAACCAAACCCGCTAACACATCCAGGAAGTATATTGTATCCTCTTCAATACCAAACTTGATTGCAATGGAGATTTAGACTCCACGTATGGTCTGTGCTCTATTTGTAAGAAGCATTTTAATCACAATTGTCACTCAGCATATTCAGGATCAGCAGAAAAAAATGGTTCAAATGGCTCTGAGCACTATGGAACTCAACTGCTGAGGTCATTAGTCCCCTAGAACTTAGAACTAGTTAAACCTAACTAACCTAAGGACATCACACACATCCATGCCCGAGGCAGGATTCGAACCTGCGACCGTAGCGGTCCCGCGGTTCCAGACTGCAGCGCCAGAACCGCGCGGCCACTTCGGCCGGCAATCAGCAGATGTCTACAAGTTCTCAGCAGCTCAGACCTACCTTTTACTTGCTGTAATATACATTCAGAGAAATAAATATACTATTAGCCAACAGCAATTTATCTGAATAAAGATTCAACTGAAGGCAGAACATAATTCACCGAAATGTGCTCATCTCAACTATGTATTTAGGCAAAGAATGAGTGAGCCTGTGGGAAATGACCATTGAAAGGGGATAAATTGCACATGGCTTCAGGATGAAAATTAATTGATGAGACATTGAAATAACTTTATTATTCACTAAATAACAAGTTTACACGTGTCCTCCAAGTGATCAGATGAAGTACAATGCCACAAATTATAAAAAACAACAGTACAAAAGGAATCCCAATAATCTCAAATACCCACAGTTATATTGATCTGTTAACATGGAACAATTTCTCAATTGGAGAAATTGATTTACACTGTCATGAAGAAGGGCTAAAAATGATATAAATAGAATATTATATCAAAGTGCACCAGCAGGCAACATTCTCCCCACAACGTATGTTCTAGTGTAAAAATGGTCACCACAGTGAAATAAGACAAAGGTGTACCACCTGAAATGGAACCAAGAAAATTGCAGGCAGTAGCCTTGCAATAAAACATATGAATCTAGCTCCAGTGATCAGCAGAGAATACTACTTGAATAGCATGCCTTGTCTCTGTCCACATGGACGACGTAACTCAAAACTTAATTGCCCTGCTACTGGAGTGACCAGTCATTTATGGACACCAAAGCATATGTTGACACACACACACACACACACACACACACACACACACACACCGCGCGCTCGCAGATTTCGTTATTTCCATTGAATGGGTTTATTTAGTATTGAAAAAAAGCTTTTCAGCTTATTAGGAGAATTTAATCAGATCACAGATACAAAGAACACAAAAAAAAAAATATCTTTCACTAAATTCAGTACTCAATGAACAGAAAATTAATAATCTATGTACCTCAACAGTCGCTGCAGTAAAATAACACAATACTTTTTTCAACTTTTCACCCTAGTACATTTTTGCACTGCATGCACTTCACAGTAACAGTTTCTTCTGTGTATATTACAAACAGGTTTCTTGCACATTACACAACAGAATCTTGTTTTCCGATCTTCGTTTCTCTTGCAATCTTGACATCATTGTGGCGTTGGTAACATGGAACACTGGGTCTGGATCACTGCTGCAGGAATTGCAATACCACAAGCTTTCAATGCATCTTGTACATCTTTATGAAGACCATTTACATTTTTGGCTCTTTCTTCCATGTTGCTTTGCGGAGTACAAATGCCAGTTCAGTCGTGAAGAGTTTACGTCGGCTTCGGTTATTCTTCTGACATTCAGTAAATCTTGGAGTGTACAGAATATATGCATTCAGTGCTGCAATATCTATCATTTCCATGAAGATTCTTAGTGGCCACCGCCTCATTCCTCTAACACAACTGTATTCTCTTGTCATTTTGTCCCCATTTTCTACAGCACCTTTGGTTTTGTTGTAGTGCAGTATGATTTCGGGTTTGTTCTCACTTTCTTCAGCACTCACTTGTCTCTCATTATGCTGAGTAGAGAGTAGTATTACTGCATTTCCCTTCTTTGGAACATAGGAAACTAGGGTCAAGTCATTTGTGAAACCAAACATTGAAGAGTGAACTTCTCTCTTTCTGTTTGACAAGAATTCCTTCGAAATCTCTTTCTTATTGGAACGCAAGGTACCAACCAATGCGTGTTTCGTTTTAGTAGTTCAGCAGCCAGTGGAAAACTAGTGAAAAAATTATCAGTTGTTACACCATGACCATTATTCAGAAATGGTTCCATCAGATCCACAACAACTCTCTGTCCTTGATTCACTTCCCAAGTATTGTCCACCATTCCTGTGTAAATTTGGATCCATTAGAAGTAAGATGTCTTCACATCAGCACAAACCCAAATTTTAATGCCATACTTGCCAGGCTTGCTCTTCATATAAACCCTGAAAGGGCAGTTTCCTCGGTACATTGCTAATCGTTCATCAATAGTCACGTATTCATAAGGATGGAAGTTCTTGCACAAGTTAGACTGAAATTTGTCGAACACTACCCAAATGGCTTGCAGCTTGTCCTTGGTTTCTTGAATTCTCTGTGCTCTTGTGTGTCTGTTGTCAAATCACAAGAATTTCAGTATACACAAACATCAGTTTCCTGACATGGCAGCAGAAAAAAATGGTTGCCAAAAGGCAACATTAGCTCCCCACAGATCAGAAGCACTTGTGCGATGTCCACGAGTTCGACAAGCTCCTATTAGAATTGCTAACACAGCGTACACCTCAGTTGCATTTATATATCTCCATGTCGTTTTGTTTGAAGAATGAGCTGCATTCCACAAAGAAATTACTCGTTTGGCTTTCCCTGTTTGTTTCTTCTAGAATAATGCCCAATTTCCAGTGAGATAAATAATAAAAATGACTGTTATTGTTTTGATAGTTTTTCAGTCATTCACTGGGCCAGGTGTTACATTCAAAATGTTGCGACGTCGCCCACCTTTTGGTGGTTCACTAGAAAATTGTAGTCCACTTCTAGAAACAAACAAATCTCCAGTGTCGTCTTCTTCTTCTAAACTACTACTACTACTACTATTACTACTTGTTCACGTGAATGTGTAGTGTCTTCTGATATTTCATCATCAGCTTCATCTGATGCTATGATATGGTCTTTGTTAAGAGATTCCATATATTCATTCAGTTCATTATCAATGTCCCATTAATTTTCATCGCCACTGACATCAGAATTTTATAGAATTTCCATGATCTCTTCACTAGAAAGTCCTTTGGACATCCTTACTTGCAGATGAAATACTCACTCGTGTAATATCAGCTCAACAGTGAACATCAAATTCAACTCAACAACAGTAATGAGCAACAATAACAAACACTGGATCTATGGCAAAACTCAACAAAGAAGGGTGAATAACAGATATATTTCCCAAAATCATCTTTTTCTACAAATAAGAAAATAAAGACGTTTCATACCAAGCGGGGTAGTTTCACAGTCCCACCAATAAATGACCTGAATAACAATGATAAAGACAAAAAAAGTAGACAGTCGTGAGTGTGAATTCAACGTCAATCATTTTAGTACAAAGTCATGAAACCACAGATAACATTATTATAGGGAAAAATTCAACCTGGGGTAGTCACAATACCCCGCTTGGTAATGCGATGGTTAACAGAATTCATAAGATGATGGAACTGAGAGATCATGATTTAAACAGTTGCCACATTTCTAGTCTTCATATTGGAACACTTACATATAAAATTATGAAGCTTTGGCGTTAGACCTAACATTAACTGTAATTTATATGTTAATGCAAATTCACATATTTCAATATTTATTAATAAATAGCTTTATTTTATGAAATTTAGAGTAGGAAAGCTTTGCAATTCGTACAACAGTTAATTGAAAATATATTTCTATTTTCAGTTGAGCGTATTAAAAGAAATACTTTTGTACAAGCATTTTTCTTTCATTGTAACTTATGTAAAGTATCAACTATAACAATGCTGTAAATGTGACGCTTTGCCAATATTCTCTACAAGGGTTGATGTTAAACCTGAAAGAGGAATTGTTAAAGTACTAGTTTAGTAGTTAAAATAAGAACTGTTGAGTTACTGTTAGAGACATGTAATGAAGCTGAAAGTGGAAAACCTACTTATAAATGAACACTGTGAAATTTGTTTGTGAGAAGATTGCTTAAAAATTAAAATACTCATTATTATGCAAGAATGCAGAATAATATAAGAAGTCATCCAGGGACATATTCAGCAAACAAGAATGATTTAGCAGATCAATGAATGACTCCTACCACCTCCAATTCATGAAGTCAAAGTATCTTTTCCTGTCCCAGAAACATTTTATCATTTACAAGTATTTTTGTATAAAGAAGATATCATTGGAATTCATTAACTGAAACTTTTAATAAATTTATGTCTTCTTCGTGAGCAGGAACATGTGAAAATTTAATTGGATGGTTTCTATCAATCCGTAGTTACTTGGCTACAGGACACAGGGCCAACTAGTGCAGCTCAGACTTCTGGATTCACTGGAGAACTGTACTGGATTTTTGGCATTCCTTTTGTACTGGTTTTGAGAAAGGCACATTTTGTTACATTAGAGAACAGCCACATTTTATCTGCTTGTTTAGTTCTGATACTATCATGAAAACACATGACAAATGGTGATAATGTGTTAAAATGCCATGGAATAAAAACTTCTCAATAATATCAAGGTTTGAACTTAACCTTAATTTTATTTCAAAAATATTACCATCAACATCTGTAATACATCACTTTATGCAGTCCAAGTCTGCACTGAATTCTGTGCCAACAACTTAGGTGAATGATCCTGAATATGTATGCATTTAATAAACTACTTAGGGGGAAAAAAAAAAACTACGGCTCTTACTCCTACACTTTTCAGCTGACATTTTTGCCTTAAAATGCAACCCAAGTATATGTGGATAATCACACAGCACACTAAGTAAACTAACAGTTGTCTGGGAAATGACATCTAATGTGAACATTATTATAGAACAGAATTTACATCTCGTACCTCAAATATTTCTGATTCATTATGGGAGTGGTAAGTAAGTTTCTTCTTTACATTAGTTTTTAATCCACAGAGATTTCCAGTTTCTCTCCAATATCTTCCAGCAACCTGTTTCAGACTAGTTTGTTACTGAGGCCTAGGGAGGCGCACACAGCCTATATATAGGTTTTTATTTTTTACTTGAAAAAGAGCTAGAGCTCAAAAGCTAGTGAACAGTTTCCTGTTACATGTGTGCATGCAACACACGTCAGTCCACTATACTTTAGTGGTTTCCTTTTCTGTATTTTAACTACATGAAACATTTTTAATTCTAATACAGCATTTTGGTTGTGAATTTCAGTTCATCCAAAATTCATCATTATTAAAAATGAATGTCAGTACAGAGTAATTGTATTAGCACATAGGTGTAAGAATTCAGACACCACATCTGTCTAATCGTACCCTATCAATCCCTCTCTGCTTTTTCAGAAAGGAGCTAAAGTTCAAAAAGCTAATATTAGTGTTTCCTTCTTTCATTAGTGTGTATTGGCAGTCCTGAGAATGTTAACACCTGAAGATAATTACTGCCAATCATTTGGTCTCCTTTTAACTTTATGCTTTTCTCCAGTGACTTTTCCTTTTTACACAGAACTCATTTGTTTCTCTTTTACCACTGCAGTAGTTAGGGAGTAATATGTATTTACATCTCAAGGACATAGAAAGCATTAAAAACTTGTTTTAAAGTATCATATATTTATTTATTTATATTTTGAGAGTGCAGTAATACTCCATATATATACACATGACACCTTCTAACATGCATAGTATTAACAATACAAATAATAGGTAATTACAGGACAGATAATTCTTAAAAAGAAATAAGAAGTAACCATGACATTGTTCAATTGGTTTTACTCTTGGACACCTAACTTTTTGAGCTTCTTGGTGCGAGTTAACATGAGACGTTCTACATCCTGCGCAAAATTGGCTTCGGCCTTGTCCTGAAAATTAAAAAAAATTCTTGAGACTTCAAAAGGAGACAATATATAAGTGAAAGAAAGTATTTCAACTTGTTAATGTCGTAAGGACCCACCAAGCTGCAAGACAGGAAACTTCAGTGAAGAAACAAAACATTGAGTGAAAATGAGTTTTCTTATTTGACACTGAGAAATTAATTTTTTCTCCCTAAGCTCCATTTGAGTTACTGTCTTTTTAAATAAGGCATAAGAATGTAAGAAACTATTTCTGAAACAAAGATTTATAAATCAGAGAATTTAGTTCATTCACTAGAGCAGCTCCCAGTCGTGCACAAGTAGTAGTGCAGAATAAAAATAATTAAGATGAGTAATGCATTTAGAAGAAAAGGGCGGTGGGGGTGGTAGTTCTGGAGTGTTTGTAGTACAAAATATTGCCTAATAATTGTCCATTTGGATTCCTGCATGCAGTGCAACAGCTCTTCCATTCAGTAAGTAGTGAATTTTCTCAAACATATTTACATTCCATCCTAGATTTTCCATATGTGTAATATATTATTGAGTTACACATACATTGTGTAAGTGTTCGGAAACACGAATAAAATTTTAATTCCAAGTTTGTCGTCACCAACACAGTTTTTCCCTTGACTCTGAATAGAATGCAGCAACAAGTGGTGTATATTACTGACTTATGTTCATCTGTTTTCCAAAATGGAGCAATTTCTTTCAGTACGGATGAGCCAGGAATGTCTGATAACCAGTATGCTTGTTCCAGTTTGTCACTTTACAATGGTTGGTTGGTCGGTTCATTTAAAGGTGGGAGAAGGGACCAAACTACGAAGTTATCGGTCCTTTGTTCCTAATAAAACAATGCCACAAGTGTGAGAATAAAACGGATGAAACATATAACACAAAACGGAAAGAAAGGAAAAGCCACAAGAACAAAGGGACGGCAACAAACACTAGAAGGAACAAAAGAGGACAAGAAAACAATGGAGAGACGCTAGAAACAGAAGAGAGTAAAACATTATAGCAGATTACAGTGGCTGGCCAACCACGCGAATAAAAAGGGAAAGCCAACCACTATGCAACACATTAAAACCTCCACTCTAAAAGCACTAGGGTGGAGGACACAGAGGGACAAAGGACATGCACTAAAACCTACATAGAAGTATAAAACCCCTCTTGCAGACAAAACGTAAAACTAAAGCTGCTGTGGAGGCACTGTCACCCAACACCGAAGGCAGGGTGCTCTGAAAGTTAAAAGAGTGCCGCAAAGTGGCTAAAACTGGACAGTCCAGCAAGAGGTGGACGACTGTCATGTGGGAGCCACAATGACACTGAGGTGGGTCCTCACGACGGAGTAGGTAACCATGAGTTAGCCACGCATGGCCAATACAGAGCCGGCAGAGGACAACTGATTCCCTGTGAGAGGCCTGCATGGAAGACTTCCGCACATTCATAGTCTCCTTAATGACACACAGTTTGTTGTGTGTGCTGTTATGCCATTCCGTCTCCCAAAGCCGGAAAACCCTGCAGTGTAAGACAGAATGCAGGCCAGCTTCGGAGATGCCTATCTCCAGAAGCTGTTTCCGTGTCACCTGTTTGGTCAGCCTGCGGCAAGTTTGTTGTAAGAGATTCCGACGTGTCCTGGGGTCCACACAAACACCACAGAACAGCAGGACTGTTCCAAGGCATAGATGGACTCCTGAATGGACGCTACCAGAGGGTGGCGAGGGAAGCACTGGTCGATAGCTTGTAGGCTGCTCAATGAGTCAGTACACAGGAGAAATGACTCGCCAGGGCATGAGCGAATGTACTCAAGACCACGAGATATGGCCGCCAGCTCTGCAGTGAAAACATTGCAGAAAAATGGCAAGGAGTGCTGCTCAATATGTCCTCCATGAACATATGTGAAGCCTACGTGACCATCAGCCATTGAGTCGTGCCGTCGGTGTGATCAACTTCAGAGCCCTGGAACATGTCAAGAATCGAGAGGAAGTGACAGCGGAGAGCGGCAGGGTTAACGGAGTCCTTAGGGCCATTCAAAAGGTCCAGAAAAAGTTGCGGCCGAGGCATACACCATGGAGGCGTACATGAACGGACCGCAAGTAGAGGTGGTAAAGGAAAGGACTCTAGTTTGGAGAGAAGGGACCGCATGCTAACCGCAATCATTAGCCCCGTTCTGGGCCGACGATGCGGGAGATGGACTGCCGCGGGCAGGAAAAGGAGATGGTAATTCGGATGCTCAGGGGAAGTATGAATGTGTGCTGCATAACTGGCGAGCAGCTGCGCACGTCTGATCTGCAGTGGAGGGACACCAGCCTCCACCAGTACGCTGGTCACTGGACTCATCCTAAAAGTTCCTGTCACTAACGGAACCCCACAGTGGTGCACAGGGTCGAGTAAATGCAGTGCTGCAGGTGCAGCCGAACCATAAACCACACTCCCATAGTCAATTCAGGATTGGACAAGGGCTCTGTAGAGCTGCAGCAGCGTACAGTGGTCTGCACCCCAATTGGTGTTGCTCAGGCAACGGAGGACATTGAGGTGCCGCCAACACTGCTGAGAAAGATGAGGGAGCCAAGTCAATCGAGCGTAGAAAACCAGTCCTAGGAATTGATATGTCTCCACTACAGTGAGTGGATCGCCATTAAGGTAAAATGCAGGTTCAGGATGAACAGTACGATACCGACAATAGTGCATGACACATGACTGAGGCTGAATACTGGAAGCTGTGGGCTAGAGCCACGAATGCGCCTTGTAAATGGCTCCCTGGAGGCGCCGCTCAGCAAAAACAGTACTGGAACTGCAGTACAAAATGCAGAAGTCATCTGCATACAGAGAAGGTGAGATAGAGGGCCCGACAGCAGCTGCTAGACCGTTAATGGCCACTAAAAATAGACACTCAATACAGAGCCCTGTGGGTCTCCATTCTCCTGGATATGGATGGAACTATGGGAGGCACCAACTTCATCACGGAAAGTATGGACAACAGGAAGTTTTGGATACAAATCGGGAGTGGTCCCAGGAGACCTCACTCACACAATGTGGCAAGGATGTGATGTCGCCAAATCGTGTTGTATGCTTCACATAAGTCAAAAAAGATGGCAATAAGGTGTTGCCGCCTGAAAAGGCTGTTCGGATGCATACTTCATGGACAAGATTATCAGCTGTAGAGCAAACCTGGCGGAGGTCGCCCTGACAGAGCCAGCACGCCATGTGACTTGAGGACCCAACCCAACAGCTGACATACAATATGTTACAGCAGCTTACAGAGAACGTTGGTGAGGCTGATAGCTATCCACATCAAGCGGGTTTTTACCAGGTTTGAGCACAACATTCACAAAAGCAAAACTAGGATAATGGAATGTAGTCGAATTAACTCAGGTGATGCTGAGGGAATTAGATTAGGAAATGAGACACTTAAAGTAGTAAAGGAGTTTTGCTATTTGGGAAGCAAAATAAATTATGGTTGAAGCAGAGAGGATATAAAATGTAGACCGGCAATGGCAAGGAAAGCGTTTCTAAAGAAGAGGAATTTGTTAATATCGAGTATAGATTTAAGTGTCAGCAAGTCGTTTCTGAAAGTATTTGTATGGAGTGCAGCCACGTATGGAAGTGAAATGTGGACGTTAAATAGTTTGGACAAGAAGAGAATAGAAGCTTTTGAAATGTGGTGCTACAGAAGAATGTTGAAGATTAGATGGGTAGATCACATAACTAATGAGGAGGTACTGAATAGAATTGGGGAGAAGAGGAGTTTGTGGCACAACTTAACTAGAAGAAGGGATCGATGGTAAGACATGTTCTGAGGCATCAAGTGATCACCAATTTAGTATTGGAGGGCAGCATGGAGGGTAAAAATCATAGAGGGAGACCAAGAGATGAATACACTAAGCAGGTTCAGAAGGATGTAGGCTGCAGTACGTACTGGGAGATGAAGCAGCTTGCACAGGATAGGGTAGCATGGAGAGCTGCATCAAACCTAATGATCTGACTGTGGATGCTATCAGGCTGTGTCAGGGCAATGTGCAAGGGCACTGAGGAGCTCCCACTCTGTAAATGTGGCGTTATAGGATTCACTGCAGTGTGTAGCGAATGAGAGGACATTCCCTTCCAGCCGCCGTTTGAGTATGTGAAACGCTGGGGGGATAATTCTCTGACGCAGAGGCTCAAGCAAAGTGCTCGGCAATTGCATTTGCGTCAGTACATAACTCGCCATTTATGGTAACACCAGGAACAGCTGTTGGGGCCTGGTACCCGAGAAGACGTTTGATCTTTGCCCAGACTTGGGAAGGTGACAGGTGGCATCCAATGGTGGAGACTTATCTCTCCGAACACTCCTTCTTCCATTGTTTGATAAGGTAGCAAACACGGGCATGGAGCCGTTTAAAGCCTATGGCGACCACCGAGGGACTGCCTTACACCTCTGGCACCCTAAAGAGCGAGGGATCACGTTTTCTGCCTCAAACAATTGTGCTAGTCTCCTGCTCAACCATCACTTCGATGTTACTGTGGGGGGAGATTCAGTGCTGACAGCAGCGGTGAAAGTTCTTAGTCCGCCTTGTTCAAAGCCCATCTGGGCAGGCGTCCGTGTGCCTGACACTGGGGCAGTGACAGGAAGATGGGGAAGTGGTCACTACCACACAGGTTGTCATGTGATCTCCAGTGGATAGATGAGAAAGTCCTGGACTGCAAATTGATAAATCAATGGCCAAGTAACTACCATAAGCCACAATGAAGTGTGTGGCGGCCCCATTATTAAAGAGGCAGAGGTCGAATTGTGACAAAGTTTCGACATCTCTGCCTCGGCCAGTAAGCATAGGACCACCCCACAAGGGGTTGTGGGCATTAATCTCTCCCAGAACTAGGAAAGGTTTAGGGAGTTGATCGATCAGTGCAGCTAATACATTCAGGGGTACTGCACCATCTGGAGGAAGATATACACTGCAGACAGTTATTTCCTGTGTCGTCCTTATTCTGACAGCCACAGCTTCAAGAGGGGTTTGAGGGGACATGTTCACTACAGACCAAGTTTACATAAATGCAAACTCCATCTGACACACTATTATAGTCGTTACAGTTCCTGTATTATACCTTATAGCCATGGAGGGAAGGGGTTTGCATTGCTGGGAACCAGGTTTCCTGGAGGGCAATGCAGAAAGCAGGTGTAAAGCTGAACAGCTGCCATAGCTCAGCCAGGTGGTGGAAAAAACCGCCGCAATTCCACTGGAGGATGACATTGTGAGACTGGGAAGGCATGGAACATTCAATGAGGCAGTTTACACCGCAGAGTCACCTGCTGCCACAGATTTATTGCCTGAGCAATCTATGTCCATTGTGTCTGAGGGTCTGGCGAGATCTAGGCCCTCACCAGACACCAAAATAATAATCCCATCCTCAGCCGCAGAGCTTGTAGGTAGTGGTGGTGTAAGTGCCACCGCTATTTCCTTGGTCTTAGGGGTTTTCTCTTTTGATTTCTCTCATTGCTCCTTGGGTTTCCCTGGCTGGGAGGACTTCACTGATCCAGTCTCCGGGACTGAGGATGAGCATGAAGCCCTACGACCAGCTGCTTTTGGGCTCTTCAGACACTGGCAGGTGTCACCTTTCCCCCTAGCAGAAACTTGGAAAGGGAGTGACCCAAGAGACCCCTTCCTAGGGAGAGGAGCCGAAGAAGCCTTACGCTTCTCTGGCTAAAAAATGTGGATTGAAATCCCCGATGGTTGGGGAGGGGGTGTTGCTCCCGAAGTAGGTGGTGCAGGAGCAATAGGGAGGGAAGTGCCCCCCACCATCAAGTGGGCAGGTGTAGTCTTCTAGCTCTGAGAGGTGACCTGGGTTGGCGGAGCTGATGGTGCCAGACCTGTTGTAGCGGCGGCGTTAAGACGATGTCATACATACAGGATGCAGTCGCTCAAATTTTCTCTTAGCCTCAGTATAGGTCAGTCGGTCCAGGGTCTTGTACAACATGATTTTCCTTTCTTTCTGGAGAATCCTACAGTCAAGCAAGCAAGGCCAATTGTGCCCTCTACAGTTGACACAGATGGGAGGCAGGGCACATGGAGTATTGAGATGTGATGGGCATCCGCAATCTCGGCATGTGACGCTGAAAGTACAGCGGAAAGACATATGGCCGAACCTCCAGCACTTAAAGCACCACATCGGAGGAGGGATATAGGGCTTTACATCTCAATGGTAGACCATCACCTTGACCACCTCGGGCAATGTATCACCCTCAAAGGCCAAGATGAAGGCATTGGTGGCAACCCGATTATCCTTCGGACCCCAGTGGACACGCCAGACGAAATGGACACCTCGCCCTCTAAATTGGCGCGCAACTCATCGTCGGACTGCAAAACACGGTCTCTGTGAAATATGATACCCTGAACCATATTTAAGCTCTTATTGGGCGTGGTGGTTACAGCAACATCCCCCAGCTTGTCACAAGCGAGTAACTCCCGTGACTGGGCAGAGGATGCTGTTTTGATCAAGACTGACCCAGATCTCATTTTTGACAAGCCCTCCACCTCCCCGAACTTGTCCTCTAAATGCTCAACAAAAAACTGAGGCTTCATCATCATGAAAGATTGCCCATCAGCTCTCGAACATACAAGGTACTGGGGCGAATAAGATCTGCTGCCATTCTTAGCCTGACATTCTTCCCATGGTGGTGCCAGGGAGGGGAACGATTTGGGGTCTTACTTCTGTGCGTTGAATTGAGCTCACGATTGCTTAGAGACTACTGGTGTTTCACCACCAGCAAGAGTTGATGGACTACGCTTCATGGTGTGTCATCCACTCTGATGCCAGCCACTCCGGCAGGGGCCCTCCCCACAGGCGCCACCCAGCCGCAGCAAAGACCACCTGGCAGGATGGCCATTGCCGGGAGTCCCGATGCCCCAGGGGGATGGGCATCTACCCCTTGGCATACATGGGGAGTTAACGGCACAGGCATCAGCAGAGTGATCCCTGTGTGGTCAGGGGGCTACAACCAACAGGGTACATGGTGGCCCCACCACAACGGACTGGCCACCATGCTGGGTATCACATGCGAAGTAGTCGATGGTCATCATAGACACAGAAATCGACACTGCATGGTGCATGATGGAAAACGCACCCAGGAAGATGTCCTCGCCCAAGACATGGAGAATAGGCAGGACTGCAATGAGACTACGACTAAGTGGGCTAAAGATCTCAATGCATGATGGACACGAGGCACCTTGTAAGGCGCCCTTCCCCAATTGGCTCACTATTCGGGAAAATTTTGAAGAATGGAGGTCAAACCCTACAGGTGACCACCACATAAAAGCCAAAACATGTCAACTCCTTTTGGTCGCATCGTAAGACAGACAGGAATACATCAGGCCTATTCTAACCCCCGGACACGCAGGGGGGTCACTTTACAATGTAAGGAAAAACTGCAGTCCATGAAACTTCTGAATTCTGAGGGAAAATACAGATCAAGCAACACACATGTGCTTTTAGATATGTGCTACTGAAATGGCATCAGAGCAATGGTAGTATTGAACACTGAAAGCAACAACGTGTCCAATGTACTTGAGCAACATATGGAATATTGTAGTGTACAGTTGAGCTATTAACTAACCATGCCATGACATTTCCACTGCTGTACTGAGAAGACAGCAAGTATGCAAAATGCAAATACACTATGATACTACAGTTGCTTAACAACAAAAGCAACATTTTTTTTACCTAATTAAACAATAAATTTCATGTAGTATGTGTCTAGAGATTTGATGAAATTAAACATGGCCTGGTTTATGCTTGTCGAGATGAAAATGCCAAACACTTTAAAATTCAAGATACCACATATGTGTATTAATGTAAGAATTCATTTGCACTGCAAACCATGTACAATGAAAGTACAACAATGAAGATTCTGAAGTTTGCTCTGGTAAATGCAGATCATCATCAATTATGCCCCAATTTCTGAGTATTACTACTTTTGAGCTTTTCAGAATTACTCACCAACTGTGCAAGAATGAAAGCTTGAATCAGATCACAGAATTCAACTGTTGTCAGCTGTGTTTCAATTTTCTTCTTTTGGGCATAATAACATTTATTTCTATGCTTCAAATGTTCAGCCCTGTAAAATAAATAAATAAATAAATGAGACCTTTATCATTCATCCACGAAACTTACACAATACATGAAAGAGAAACAGACTAATTACACAGAAAAAAGGCCACTATATAATTCTGAAAAGGAGAAAGCATTGTGAATAAGCAGGTTTTCAATGATTAATTCCCAAGCAGAATAAAAATACACAAGGGCACAGTCAAAGCACCAGAAACACTTTATACTGTATCTCATGAGGTGAGTATTTGGTTTGACTGCAGTGAGGTGCAAGCACCTGAAAGACAAACAGCTTAAGAAGACTATGCTAACAATTTTGTGGTCTCAGAAGGAAAGGAATTTAAATTTTCATCCAACCATCTAAGATTATGTTTGCGTTTTCCGTAACTGGCCGAAGACAAATTCCAGTATAGTTCCTTTTGAAAGGACACAATCATTACTTGGCCAACCTGAATTTGGCTCTCTCTAATGAAATCATTGCTGATGTGTCGAAGCCTAACCTCCATTCTATCAGATGGTCTATGTGTGGCTTTGTGAAATCATGCAGCTTAACATATGTGGACGACTCTCGAGGAACTAACATGTGAATTAAGCTGTCCAAGTTAGAAATGTAATGTCATTTGGATAAATGTTATTGAAGCCTTGGGAAGACCTGAAGAGAGAAAATATTTATTCAAAGGGTAAAATAGTGGGCTGGTTTACTTGCTTTGTGCTACACATCTAAGTAAATTGATACAAAAATCCCAGAGATACTGAATAGGCACTCACCTTACAAAGTAAGATTTTAAAGACAACTCTGGTAAAGTCTTTTCAGTACTTCACAGGTGCAGATTTAGCAGACAGACAACATTTCCAAAAAAATAACATACTTTTGAGCATCATCATGGTTACAACATAAACTTTGTAATTTTAGACCATTTGAAAGGAAGTATAGGCTAATGGGCCTATAGCTATCCACATCAAGTGGGTTTTTACCGGGTTTGAGCATCGGAACGACGACGCCCTCCTGCCATTGCGATGGAAGGACGTAATTGCATCAGATCCGGTTGAAGATGATGAGGAGATGGCGCTTGTAGTCAGATGAGAGATGTTTAATCATCTAACTGTGGATCTGATCCGGCACAGGAGCTGTGCCGGGGCAATGTGCAAGTGCGCTGAAGAGCTACCACTCCGTAAATGGGGCGTTATAGAGTTCATGGTGGCATGTAGTGAACGAGGGGACTTTCCTTTCCATCCGCCGTTTGAGGATGCGAAAGGCTGGGAGGTAGTTCTCCGACGCAGAGGCTCGAGCATAGTGCTCACCATCTTGCTTGGCAATCTCATTTGCGTTGGTACATAGCATGCCATTGGTGGTAACACCAGGGACACCTGTTGGGGGTCTGGTACCCAAAAAGACATCTGATCTTCGTCCAGACTTGGGAAGGTGATGTATGGCACCAATGGTCGACACGTACCTCTCCCAACACTCCGCTATCCATCATTATATAAGCTGGCATACATGGGCACAGAGCCGCTTAAAGGCTATCAGATGCTCTACAGAAGGGTGCCGCTTATGTTGCTGTAGAGCTTGCTGACGCTCTGTAACTGCCTCAGCGACTTCCGGCGACCACCAAGGGATTGACTATCACCGGCGGCTCAGTAAAGAGCGAGGGATTGTGTTTTCTGACGATGAACGATTGTGGTAGTCACCCATTCAACCATCACGTCGATGTTACCATGTGGGGGAAGAGTCAACAGTGACATCAGAGGTGAAAGTTTCCAGTCCGCTGTGGCGTTCGCTGTGTTATTCAGTGGTTTGGTATTTAACTAATTTGTAAATGGAAATGATAATCTTATTTTATTACATTGAGTAATTACTAAATAATTTTTCTCCTGGCTAAAGATTTGATCTAGTTGCTAAAGAACTCCAAGTTAACGTCGTGTTAAAGTGTTGTCTTTAAGTTGTGTAACTGTCACTAAATCACAGTTCATACAACAGATTCCTTAGATCTATTGATTAAGATGGAAGCAGTTATCTTCAGCAAAATGATCATTAAAACCATCGAATATCAGCCGCGCACAACACTGACGTTTGTTACCTGAAACAATATTCTTCGCAACTCGTGCATAATTAATTTCGGCTCCATACATCAGCTAGGAAAGTTTCTTATAAGGATCGTGCTATGAGCACTGTTTTTAAAGAACCAATCTGATTCGAATCATTTTCATTAAAATGAGTTCGGGACCACCGGTGCACATTTATTTTCACACATTTGTATTACCTTTGGCATTTATTCTGCAGAGTTGCGGAATTTAAATTTGAATTTGCCACTGAGATAATTATCAAGATGGCGGCACACAATTGATAGAGACTCTATTGTTAGAGCAAATAAGTAAATATTTTAAATTCTTATTAAATTAAACTCTATAAAATCTACTTTCGTATTGTGCACTATTTACACTTCATCAAGCAAACATTTGATTTGTTTCTAAGGAAAACACAGACAAAAACGCGATACAAATCGCTATCAATGGCTGCGCTGCTTGCAGCGGAAAGAAATAATTAACACAGATAATGCTTATTGAGAGAGGAATTAAAGTTACAAATAATTATTCACTCATACTTATAATAATGATGAACTCTATTTTCAAGTAATAATTAACAAATAATTACAGTTTATTAACAGACCTCAGTTCGATATGCGTCCGCAACCTACAAAAGCCAACCAACAAAAGGTAAAAACAAAGGAAGACAAACACAGATCATAAAAGGAATTTACAATTATCATTGTCTTTGTATGATACACATCGATATGTCCAATTACATCATAGAAGGGCCGCTTAAAGGCTATCAGATGCTCTAGAGAAGGGTGCCGCTTATGTTGCTGTAGAGCTCACCGACGCTTTGTAACTGCCTCAGCGACTTCCGGCGACCACCAAGGGACTGACTGTCACAGGGGCTCTGTAAAGTGCGAGGGATCGTGTTTTCTGGCGCATAAATGACTGTGGTAGCCACCCACTCAACCATCACATCGATGTTACCATGTGGGGGAGAGTCAACAGTGACATCAGAGGTGAAAGTTTCCAGTCCGCCTTGTTTAAAGCCCATCTGGGCAGGCGTCCTTAGGCCTGAAGCTGGGGCAGTGATAGGAAGACAGGTCATCATGTGCTCTCCAGTGGATAGATGGGAGAAGTCCTGGACTGCAAATTGATAAATCAATGGCTGAGTAACTACCTTGAGCCACACTGAAATGCGTGGCGGCCACAGTATTTAAGAGGCAGAGGTCGAACTGAGACAGTAAAGTTTCAGCATCTCTGCCTTCGCCAGTTAAGCACCGCGTCACCCCACAAGGGGGTTATGGGCATTAAAATCTCCCTAAATTAGGAAAGGTTTAGTGAGTTGATCAATCAGTGCAGTTAATACATTCAGGGGTACTGCAACATCTGGAGGAAGATATACATTGCAGACAGTTATTTCCTGCATCGTCCTTATTCCGACAGCCACAGCTTCTAGAGGGGTTTGAGGGGGCACATGTTCACTACAGACTAAATTTACATAAACGCAAACTCCACCTGACACACTATTACAGTCGCTAAGGTTTCTGTAATATCCCTTATAGCTGTGAAGGGCAGGGGTCCGCACTGCTGGGAACCAGGTTTCCTGGAGGGCAATGCAGATAGCAGGTGTAAAGCTTAACAGTTGCCGTAGCTCAGCCAGGCGGTGGAAAAAACCACTGCAATTCCACTGGAGGATGATATCATCACGAGTCTGGGAAGGCATGGAACATTCAATGAGGCAGTTTACACCTCAGGGTCGACTGCTGCCGCAGACTTTTTTGCGTGAGCAGTCTATATCCATTGAGTCTGACAGTCAGGCAAGATCCACGTCCTCAGCAGACGTCAGAATCTCCACCCCATTCTCAGACTCAGAGCCACCACAAGTTTCCTTATTCTTTGGGGTTCTTCTTTTTCGATTTCTCGCACTGTTCCTTGGGTTTCCCTGGCTGGGAGGACTTCAGTTAATCAGTCTCCAGGACTGAGGATGAGCGTGATGCCCTTTGACCAGCTGCTTTTAGGCTCTTCAGCCACTGGCGGGTGTCACCTTTCCCCTAGCACAAACTTGGAAAGGGAGTGACCCAAGGGACCCCTTCCTACGGACAGGAGCAGAAGAAGCCTTACGCTTCTCTGGCTCAGAAGTGGGGATTGAAATCCCCGATGGTTGGAGGTGTTGCTCCCAAAGCAGGTGTTGCAGGAGCAATAGGGAGGGAAGTGCCCGCCCCCCCCCCCCCCCCCCACACACACACACACACCATCAAGGGGGCAGGTGTAGTCTCCCAGTTCTGAGAGGCTACAGGAATTGGAGCAACTGATGGGGCAACAGCCATTCTCTTAGCAGTGGCATATGAGGTGGTCATAGCCACAGGATGTACGCACTCAAATTTCCTCTTAGCCTCATTGTAGGTCAGTCAGTCCAGGCTCTTATATTCCGTAATTTCCCTCTCTTTCTGTAAAATCCTGCAGTCTAGCTAACAAGGTGAATGATGCTCTCCGCAGTTGATGCAGATGGGAAGCAGGACACAGTATTTGGATGCGATGGACGACCACAATCTCGACAGGTGGGGCTGGAAGTACAGCAGGAAGACACAAGGCCAAACTTCCAGCACTTAAAGCACCACGTCGGAGGAGGGATATAGGACTTTACATCACAATGGTAGACATCACCTTCACCTTCTCGGGCAATGTGTCGCCCTCAAACGCCAAGATGAAGGCACTGGTGGCAACTGGTTATCCCTTGGACCCCTAATCAACGCGCCAGACGAATAGAAACACCTCGCCGCTCTGAATTGGCGCACAGCCCATCATCAGACTGCAAAAGAAGGTCCCTGTGGAATATGATACCCTGGACCATATTTAAGCTCTTATGAGGCATGATGGTAACAGAAACATCTCCCAACTTGCCACAAGTGAGTAATGCCCATGACTGTAGAGGGTGCTGTTTTTATCAAAACTGAACCAGAGCCCATTTTGGACAAGCCCTCCACCTCCCCAAACTTGTCCTCCAAATGCTCCACAAAAAACTGAGGCTTCATAGATTCCCCATCAACTCTCGTACATACGAGGTACCGGGCCGAATAAGCTTCACTGCCATCCTTAGCCTGGCATTCCTCCCATGCAGTGGCCAGGGAGGGGAACGACTTGGGGTCATAACTCTTAGCACTGAAGTTACACTTTGCCCACTTAGAGACTCCTGGCAGCAGACCACCAGCAAGAGATGATGTACTACGCTTCATGGCATGTCATCCACCCTGATGCCACCCACACCGACCAGGGGCCCCTCCCACAGGCGCCACCCAGCCGCAGCAAAGGCCACCTGCCAGGATCGCCATTGCCGAGATTCCCAATGCCCCAGGGGCATACATGGGGAGTTAAAGACGCACGCATCAGCAGAGTGATCCCTGTGGTGTGAAGGGGCTACAACCAACAAACAAAGATGATGTGACTTACCAAATGAAAGTGCTGGCAGGTCGACAGACACACAAACGAACACTAACATACACACAAAATTCAAGCTTTCGCAACAAACTGTTGCCTCATCAGGAAAGAGGGAAGGAGAGGGAAAGACGAAAGGATGTGGGTTTTACGGGAGAAGGTAAGGAGTCATTCCAATCCCGGGAGCGGAAAGACCTACCTTAGGGGGAAAAAGGACGGGTATACACTCACACGCACACACACACACCCACATATCCATCCACACATATACAGACACAAGCAGACATATATTATATATATAATCAATCTAAAACCTTCCAATGTCTCCAGGACTTTGACACACCCAACATTCTTATATAATTCTCAAACTAAGTATTAGTGGTGAATTAATTATGCTCTGTGCAGAATCCTCCTTGTCAGCTTCATCTTTTATTTCTTTTCCCTTATCCACATTTGATTTTTCCTTCTCTACCTTTCTGTACTATCTAATTCCAATCCCGCAGTACTGATTTTTGCAGGGTTTAAGGGAGTGTACGTGGACAAGGAAAACCAATCCCAGATTTTTCTCGGGCGAAAATGCATTTTTCCAGGCTGAAAATGTACTTCTTCCACATCAAGTGACAGCTTACTTTGCCTCAGAGCTGTAAAACTATCAGTCGTTTGAATGGTAATGGTTTCACACACCAGCGTAGAGCTTTCCGGTACAATGGGATATGAAACATAGCAAAAAAAAAAAAAAAAAAAAAAAAAAAAAAAAGTGTTTTGGTAAGATCTTCGATGCACAGCAACATGCACACTGCATTATTACTAAAGTATAAAAAAATTCCATCAATACAGCACATTAGGTTCCAAAGCACTGAAACCGAGATTGTGATGTGCTTTTGTCAGCCAGCCATAGCTCATGTAACGTGATCTCACCAGCCATTGATAGCAGATATTCAGAGATTAGGACAAGATATGTAGTCAGCCAATAGCAACTTCACTGAAGTAGCTTAAGCACACAAATAGGAAAAGGTAATGGTTTATAGTATAGCTACAATTAAAGCTAAGCTTCACATATAATATTGTTACTTTTCTGCATGTGTTATCCTTTAAGATACATCAAACAAATGTGCCTCTAACATTTTAAATAATTGCTTGTCTTCTGGGCCCAAATTTTTGGTTGGTTGGTTTGTTTGGAGTGAAAGGGACTAAGCTGTAAGGTCATTAGTCTCATCATCCATTAAGTGGCAAACCAAGAGTGGTCATCAAAGGAATGAAGCAAGTCAAATCCTGGAAAGCCTAAACGTAACAACAATAATATTATAAATAATAATAATAAAAGCAGATAGAAGCGCACAAAAAGACAGCACAGACAAATCATTAACAGGTCAAGACTAGGCATTAAAAATAAGAAATGAAAAATAATAAAAAGATGAAAGGGCAGAGGCCACACTGGGCCACCAAGCAAGGGACAACAAGGCACCTGGGGGGAGGTATCCCACCAACCCAGTCTCAGGTAGTCAATGAGCACAGAAGTCCTACCTTACAGGCATGAATAGAAACCAGTTTTGTAGGCAAAATACTAGATTAACTGCTATGGCATTGTCTACTAGCACCAGAGATGGTAGTGCATCCGAAAGATTGCAATGCACCTCAAAGCAGCCAAATTAGGGCAGGCCACAGCCAGTGGTTTACGCCATATAATCGACCATATGTCATTCTGGGATGCCCATTTCCAGAATCAGCATCCTGATGATCAGCTTGGCCAACCGGTCAGTTCGTTCATTTCCCAAAATCCCAACATGACAGTGTCCAAATGGAATCTATTGGCTGTCCAGCTTGATGGATGGTCAGAGACAAGATCCTGGATAGCTGTAAGCAGTGGGTGAGGACAGTAGCACTGATTGATGGCCTGAAGGCTGCGAAGGGCGTCACTACAGATTAGGATACTCTTGCCAGAGCAAGAACAAACATGGCCATCAATTCAGCAGTGAAGACATTGTACCCGTGTGGCAGAGTGTGGAGTTCACTGCACCATGCATGTATGTATGCAAAGCGTGTTTGTCCGTCAACTGTTGAGCCATTGGTGAATATCACTTCCGAAACCGGATATGTCTCCAACAGCCAAGAAAAGGCAGCAAACTAATGTGGGTCAGACAGTCACCAGGGGCATGAAGCAATTGTAAACCCAGTTCCGGGTCGCTGTTGTGGGAGGTGGAGTTCTCTTCCAGGGAAAGGACTTGGTAGATGGGATGTTCACCAAAGCTACAGATGCATATAGCAAAATTCACCAGCTGTTGGTGGCTGTCTCATAGGTAAAGGAGAGACCCCTGCCTCAACTAGGTGGCTGTTCACAGGGCTAGTACGAAAGGCTCCTGTCACAATTCGGACCCTACAATGATACATGAGGTTCAATAGCTGCAATGCTGAGGGTGTTGCTGAACTATACACAAAAAATGGAACAGACTCAGACTCGGGGCTTTGTAGAGCTAAGTAAAAAAGCAGTCCTTGGCATAATATCCAAGTTCAAAACTAGACTTTACAAGTCAAAGTACCCTAATATTTTTCTATGTGGTAACTAATACAGATTTTTTTTATTTTTTTGTACTTTGAAATACTGTTATGTGACATTTCCCATCAGGTTTACATCCACACAGCACTGAAAAAAAGGTGGTAAGAATGAATACAAATTTCTTGCAAAATTAAAAGAACATTTTTGTATACACGAGCACTAAGGACACTTAAGTTTTTCGTGACTTACAAATGGTATAAAAAATTAACAACATTATCTGTGAATCCAAGTAACTGTATAACTGGCAGTTTATACTCTATACTCCAGCAGTAAATTGAACCCTTTGGGGTGTTACAATGATAAAACACTGTATGCTGCCCATCTGTAATTTACTGAAGAATGGTGTTCTGTAAATTTGAGATGTAAACAACACAAATTAAGAAATACTGTCAAAGGCTAGAGGTGGTACAAGGCAAGTGTGTAAACATTTCTTGTGATTTAAAAAAAAAAAAAAAAAAAAAAACCACACACGCACATTGGTCCACAGGGGCTGATTTGTAAAATTCTGCTATAGCTATCAATATTTCAAACAAAATGTTTTATTAAATACTACTAACCAAATTTGTTTGCTTATTCGTCTGCAAGTGAACATTTACATATGTTCATATGTATATAGCATTATGTGAAGTAGAATATTCAGAATTCTCCAAGAGTATCGGCATTTTGTAAACCACATTAAAATGTGTAATTCTGTTTGAAGCACACATTCGTATGTCCAGATTCACATGGAAGTAGGCCCACACCTTCTACTAAGTTTTTCAGTGTTGTTCTTTGAATACCATTACTATATTATCTCATGTTTGGTTCTTTCCTGTGGCATTACGTCACATGCCATAAGATGAAAATGTGCACTAAAAATTCAGTGAATAGTTTAAACTAGCCAATGCTGTGGAATGAAACATGGTTTCAAATAAATAAATTGGCTGCCAGAAGAGAAGGCAAATTTCTTTAGCAAACCAGTAAAAATGACTTCATTGTTCTTCAAGTCGATTAATGCTCGATTGCCAATGAAGTGGAAATAAAATAAAATCATAAAACAAGCTAATAACACAGTTTAGTCTTCCACAATTATGTGAAAGTATTTTAATTCACTCGATAGCTCCTAGTCACATAAATCTGTTTTGGTTTCATTTGATGTGAGAACCGTAAACAAAGGGAAAACAGCAAACTCATTATATGCAAACACTGGTCACATGGAGACTACCACCTCCCCACTTCGCAACAACTAACTGCTCTGCACATGTGCGAACCTGGAAGCTTGGACATGCTAGACAATTTTTTTATTGCTAGCATCTGGCTGCTGACTGCTTGCTGCTAGTGCTTATACACTTCAAGTAACCAGAGGGTGGATAAGACACTGCTCATACACAGCTTCACCACTGTGCTTGTGGGTGAGCCCACTGGCAACTGATCAAACGAAACTAAAGTAAACAGTTGTGACCTCACACTCACCAAAAGCACTTTGTGGTTACAAAGTATTGCACAGTTTTCATCGTAAAGCCTTTGATACATTTTGCTGTCAACAGACACTTGGGTGCACTATGCTTTTTTGTAAATGGTACTTTTTCTTTCCGATTTAAGTTTCGTTTTGGTGTTCTTCTCACTTCTGTGTTACACTGCTGCAGTATTATTCTGTAGTAACAGGCTGAAGTAAAATTCTTTGTTACAGTATCAATTCTTATGAGTAAAAAAAATTAACTGAAAACTAAAACAATGCAAAATTCCCATAATTAAAAAAATTCCCGAGTCACTCGCAGCTTTTTCCAGATGAAAAAGTTCCCGGGGAACATATACCCTGTTTTATCTCCCATAACTACCTGAATAATTATCTTCGTCTTACATATTTTTTCAATCTCTCTATCTGTAGAGCTAGCTGGCATATGAACTTTCACTACTCTAGTTTGTATTGGTTTCATGTTTATCTTTGCTCCAAAAATGTGTTCACCATGGTGTTCATAGTAGCTTACCTGATTTATTTTCATGTTATGCTGAGCTCTGCAGTACGCTCTTTTGATTTTGTATTTATAATTGTCTACTCATCTGACTAAAGCCGCCTCTTCCGGCCACTTCACTTCAAAAACTCCCTCCATAGCTTCTATTATCTAATTCCTTTTTTGAATTCTCAAACCTACATACCAGATTAAGGGATCCAATAAAACTGGATTGATATCAAATATATTTGCCATGCGGTAGCAGGAGAAACCTCGCACAAAGGTTAAGGAAATGTCTAAGCTTTCAGAGCCACTGTCTTCTCCTGGCAGAAGGGTTGAAGGCGAAAGAAGAGGGATAAAGACAGGGGGCCGGTGAGGTTTAGGAACTGAAGAGAATCATGAACCAGTTGCCGAGGACCCTGTGTCGGGAGACTTACCAGATGGGATGAAAAGAAAACACTAACATTCCATGCTCTGAGCCACATAATATGAGTCCTGTTTCTCCTAATGACATCCAAGAATATGAGTTTTGTTTCTCCTAATGACATCCTCCTGGGTAGTCCATGCTTGGATATTCACATGGGGGACTAATTTACCTCTGGAATATTCGACACAAGAGGATGTCAATTAGCCATACAGCTGAAGTGCATGTTCATGAGAAAAAAATAACTTTACAGTTTCCCCCGATTGTGGCCCTGCAGATACTGAAAAAGCTGCTGTCCCTCTTTGGAAACCATAGATTGGTCTGGTCTCTCCACAGATAATTCTCTGTTGTGGTTACACCTACAGAATGGCTATCTGTATCACTGAACCACACAAGTCAACCTACCTCAGCAAGGTTCATGATTCACTAGAATACAGGTTTACAAAAAAGATGTGCTGATGTTCTTTTCACAAATCCTAAGTGAAATTCATTATGGATGAGGATTAACTAATAAAATCGAACATCTTTAATAAGTAATACGAAACTTCTCAAAAACACACAAATGTATACACCTGGTAGTTAACCTTTTCCTATTTAACATATTATGTCAAGATTATCACCGGTTGAAAGGATTACAGAAGGGTCCTCTTTCTCCACATGCTGTGCGCAGCATCATGAAGTTTGAATCAGCTAGAGAACTATGCATTGCTCCAGGAAGATGCCGATGACCGGTTGCACCACAGGTGGTTGATGAAATCACTGTTGCTATGGCAGACGACACTGAGCAATTCCCAATCATCATCAGGCACTGTGCGTGCTATGTCTTGACACATTGAACATCCCGTGTTCCTCTGTGCAGAAGGTGCTTTGAACCATTCTCAAATGATATTCATATAAGATCCATATCATACAGCAGCTTGCACCACAGGATGCACAACGGCATATTGACTTTGCTCTCCACTTTCTTGCAAGCACTGAAGTTGACGAGGGCTGGCCCTGGACAATCTTATGGGCAGACGAAGCTCATTTTTATTTGACGCGTGAGTTGAACACACAGAATTGCCGAGTATGGGGATCTTCACCTCCAGTCACTGTGCAGGAAGTTCCTCTGTATGGTGAAGTGTCACCTTATGGTGTGACTTCATGGCAACATTCAACATTGGCCCATTCTTTTTTGAACAGGTTGGCACTAGATGCGCAGTGTGACTTGCCAGTGTTACTGCGACATGCTTCGCCAGCATGTCATGTCTGCCCTACAGGAAAGAGACATATTGAACTCAACAGTTTTCATGCAAGATGGGGCCCCACCACACATCGCTCATGAAGTTTGCTTCTCCAAAACACATTTGGAAACAATCAAAATTATCAGCCAATCGGTTCCAAATGCTCGGCCGGCACGATCACCTGATCTCACTACCTACAATTTTTGGTTGTAGGGCTACCTGAAGATAGGGTTTACCAAGGGAACACATGATCTGAAGTGCAGCTTATGAAGAGAGGTAGTCAGCATACCTATGGACACACTTCATTCTGCTGTGCAGAACACAATCCTGTGCTTTCAGACTCTTCTGGTCACTGATGGGCGCCATATTGAGCCCCCTATGTAGCAGTAATGGTACCAGTATGTGATGGTACAATTACCATATCAGCATTATAAGTGTTTCAATTGAATTGATTCTGCATTATTTCTCTTCCCCAAGTCCTCAACATTAAAGCTACCAAGTTTGGTACTCGTGTGGTAATTAGTTTCCATGTTATAGTGTGTTAAATAGGGAAAGTTTAATTATAACCACCCAGTACATTGAAGCATGTAAGAAAACTCTTGGGCTATTGTAGCTACACAAACAGAATCAATTTTACAGCAAAAACACTCATCAGATTACTACACAGAAGGATGTAGAAGTCCATTTTATGTAACTATCACTTTATCTGCTATTAATAAACCCTAGACCATGCTCAACAAGCTAAACACAGTACCCATTTTGGCACTGGCCCCATGCTTGACAAACGAGGCACTCTCGTATGCAGTCTGCCACAACAGACTGGCTCTACAAAATTTATTTTGATGTATATCGGCTGTCATCCTACCTAGTTTAAAGGTCTTCAAACAGATGTCACTGGTGTTCTGTTGTGTGAATCAATTATTTCATTAGGCAGCAGTCATTGACTCACCTCAGCACATGTTGCCCGCAGTTGGCAATGAAACGTCAGGAGGAAGAATTTCTACTGTTCAACCACAGCCTCTTAGCCCAGAAGTTTTAATTAATAACAACAGTGCTTATTCCAAAGACTGTGGTATTCCTACTAAATTGTACAAATTAAATCCTGTCACTAATCTACAGAAAAAAAAAAAAAAAAAAAAAAAAAAACAAAAACTAGAGAGGCTTATATTCCTGAACATGAATTATACGTTGATGAACCACTGTTACTGTGGAAAGGCAATGGACACCAATGAACCGGACTCGCTTTGGTATAAAATCATTTTATCTTGTGTTAAGCAAGTAGGAGGTATTTAAGTCACTTTATAACATACAATGTTAAGTACACTGTATTTTAGCCACAATATAGCCAACATCGTCTAGCATCTGAAGTAGTTTTGTCTGTGCTTCGTGGATATTTTAACAAGGTGTATACGGTGTTTACGGACGTGTTTTATACTAGTCTCAGGCAAAACTTGAGAAACAAAATGTTAAGACATTTCATACAGAGAAATTGACGGGAATTCAATGGCGAGATAAAGATATGTACTCACCTTCCAGTGTTTAGTAATGAGCTATAGCACACTGAGAAGACAGAAAAAAAAATAGTGTAAATGAAACCAGAAGTAATACTGAAATTAAATGAGCAGTTATTTGGCCTTAGAAAGAAGTCTTAGAAAATACACGAAACAATTTTGCCATTTCATGGGTGTAGAAACTGTATCTGTACCTGTTGTACAATAAACTTTGTAGAAAATTCAGGTGACTTGACTTCCAAGTTGGTCCCATTGAAAATTTGCTAGAAAAACGCAGTGTAGATGTCAATTCATACTCTCAGCATAGGAAAGCTGTATGAACTTGCCACCTACAAGCCTTAACACACAAGGTGGGACAACATTTTCCGAAACATAGTCCATTTGAGAACAAGTAGGCACTTACACAAAAATGCTACGTGCGTTGCAGTGAGAAAGACACCAATGGGAAAGAGTAAGAAGAGAAATGTGTACTTGTGAAATACCATGCTTTGAATTGTAGCATACAAAAACTAATTTCTACTAAAATTGTTCAAAGAAACTATATATATTGGCTCCACCAATAAAATCCTTTCTCAGAATATGGAAACAAATACAAAATAATTTTATTTCCATGAAAACATTGTTGTGAAAAGCTTCGAACTTATCTAATTACATGCACAACAATCACTTGATCCAAAAACCTTGTGCCAAAGTGCCAAGGCACACGGCACTGCAAGTAAGTGGCACGAGGTGAATATAATTACTATGTAGGAATAGTTATAAGCACGCTCAACTCCCCAAGTCAGAAGCCACCAACTCTAGCTCGGCACCGGCCGCTTATCTCAAACAGCACAGTCAAGAGGTTAATAAAATAAAAATCAATTATTTTTCCTATGATATCCATCAATGAAGCAGGAGCAATGGTCACCAACAAATCATTTAGGCTCCTGGTCTTTATTGGTAGCTGAGCTTTTTATGGCTGCTGGCAAAGCTGGAAAATTATTGAAGATTTACATTCCTAAACAATAGACTTATTGCTGGACCAAAGAGACAAAATCTTAACACAAATTATTCTTACTTTTAACACTGATTCCACAAACTGAGCTGTTGGCTTGAAAGAGCCATTAAAGAACAATTTTATGACCACCATATAAATTCTGAACCTGCAGTTAGTATCCTCAGATCCTGTACCAAACTTTTGCAGAATGTTTTCTAGTTAATATAAGAAGCAGTTTGTATTACACACTTCTGGACTCTAAACTTAAGCTTGACTTGATGAATTTCCCCAAATAATGGAACTGTATAAGGACGTGAAGTATGATAGGTTTTTTAATTTTTGTTAATTACATATGCCTAAATGTATCTGCACTGCAAATCCTCTTAACTAAATTTATGATCAAAATGTAGCCCAAAAATATAACATTGTTGCCTCTTCTATTTGACTGTAATATTTTACATGTATACTGAGGAGAAGCCTCTCACGAGTTCTGAACTACTTATAGTACTTTTTCGAAGTTCAGTTTTGTTTTGTTTTGTGGCGCAAAAACAGGGGTCATATGCATCCAAGTCAAAACTATAGAACTCTAAGACAGAGAGGCGTTAAACGACTATACGTCAATCCCAACGGACATAATAGAAGGCAGCTAAAAGCAGGCACAGGGAGAAAGGGCTAAAAAAGACACCACACAGAAACGGAGGTACAAAACAAAAAATTAAATGGCCTTCACCATATTGCTTTCGAAGATAAAAAGTAAAGCACGGTCGATAGCCCGTGCATCATTGGCTAATACAGCGGATAACTCAGGTGGCGGACAGTTAAAACTTGACTGCAATGTGTACAAAGTGGTGGGGTAGCGCCACTTAGCAAATGACGATGGATAAAAAGGCATTGCCCAATATGCAGCCGAGTTAAAATAAGCTCCTCCAGCAGGAAGGCCGAGAGGAGGTCGTCCAAGGCGCTGGGAGAGGCTTGACAAGCAGAACCTTATTCCTGTGAGGGGAAGACCATTGGTGATGCCAAAGGGACACCACCTCCTGATAGACAACAACGCAGAGTTCATCGGAGGGAATATAGGTACTTACAGGCTGAGGTACGAGGACAGCAGCCTTGGAAATTAGCATCATCAGCCTCGTTTCCTTGCAGACCAACATGACCAGGAACCCACAGAAACATGACTGGCTCCAAGTGTGAGCCAGTAACAGTTTTCCTGGACCCACTGCACTAAGGGATGGGCAGTGTTCAGCACCAGATACTTTGAAGGGTACTGAGCAAGTCTGAGCAGAGGACAATTGGAAAAGCTGTGTTGCCGGATGTACTCAGTGGCAGGATACAAGGCGAAGAGCTCGTCTGTAAGTACTGAGGAGTTTGCCGGAAGCTGATATCGAAAGATACGGGTGCTAATGACGAAGGCACACCTGACCCCACAGTCAGTCAAGAGCCATCAGTGTATACAAAGGTACTATCGCCAAATTCCATGCGAAGGTCATGAATCTGAACGCGATAGACCGAGGCTGGAGTAGTGTCAGCAGGAAGTGAATGAAAGCCAAGGTTAACATGGTCCGCTTCATGAAGCCACGGTGGTGAAGAGTTCACATCCACCAGGAAAGTTGCAGGTAGCGTAAAGCAACTGGATAAGGCACCTTTTCCTTTACCTGGATGTCTTTAACAGCCCGCTCATCAAGATACACAGGAAACTCCAGAGAGGAGGCAGCATGGCCGCCATTGCAGTTGATACTGCAGAGAGAAGGAGGTGGACAATCACCGTCGTGTGCATCCCTACCACAGGTGACATTTGGCAGTGTGTTGACAAGACTGGTTGAAATGATGACACTGGTAGCAGCGCATCGGGTTCAGAATATACGGCCGGACGGTGCAAATTTCATAGCATACCTTGAGCTTGGACGGAAGCACCACTCGATCACAGGTGATAAAGAGAGTGCAGGTGGGCATTAAGGACAAATCTACCTTTTTCGTTACATGACGAACGGCAATGACACCACAATCAGAGAGGTAAGGTGGTATTTCGGCCTCGATTAGACCGTCAAGCAGCCTGGTGTAAATTACATCACGGGAAGAATTCAAAGTCCTATGGGCTTCGGCATGAACAGGGTAATCATGGAGAAGCAAAGCAGCAAGCAGTTGTGCTTGATAATCAGAAATGGTCTCCAAAAGCGAAGTGCCACTCCGTAAACGAGAGGATTTCACAGGGTCAGCAACTGCATCTACACCTTTCTGAATAATAAGTGGATTGACCATGGCAAAGGACTGACTATCTTCAGTACGTGAGACAAGGAACCATGGTGCTGCGGGAAGGGTCTTCGAATCATCAACCCCATTGCATTATGTTTTGTAGACGTTGAGTGGGAAGGTGACTGACTCATCGCTTGGAAATCCCCATGATTGCCACCATCTCCAATGGCGTGCTCTTTCTTCCAACTGGGGGCCTCCTTCACAAGGGGACGCACCCGCCTTAGATGACTGTTCACACCTCAGGACACTCCTCCCAAACACCTGACGGAGGGACCAATCGGCAATTTGGGAAGGTTACAGCTCAGGCAATCACCCCTCCCTGGGTCTGGCCTGTACCAGGGGGTACGTGCGAACCCTACCTGTCGACCTGGGGCTGGGATTTACACATTACTCAGTCACATGTTACATGTCAGACACATGGGTCGGCCTTCAGGAGCACACACAGAGGAAGAAGAGAAAGAGGAACCTCAAACGCCCAAGTGGAGCAGCAAGAGAAGGGAAACAGAGAAAGGAAAAGGGAGCGAAAAACAAACGGGAGGCTGTCACACATCAGTGACAGAATGCAGAACATTCCCAATAATACCCCAGACATGTTCCCCAAGGGAGGGGGAAAAAAATTGCAAGAGGATAGACATGCAGCACGGAAGGAAAAAAATGCTGCAAATGCTGGGGCCCCGCAGTAGCCAAGCAGGAACCCGCCAAAGAGTGGCGAGCCCCCTGGGGAGGGGGGTCAAAGTTTAGTGACGAAGAATTGGCTAGCAACCATTTATTTATGTCTATGAAAATATCAACAAAAATGTTTGACTTTAGTCAGCAGATCACTTTTCTTTATTTTCAAAGTACCAGTTTATGCCAGCAGCCCATCTTCAGATCATCTGTTACAGTTATGAAGTAAGCTGTCACGACAGACATGCAAGTTCACCGTCATGTGAGATGTGACAATGAAACTGCACTTCTGTATCAACAAATTACTAACCACAACAAATGATTTGAGATGGGCAGCTGGCCCGAAACCTGTTAATTGGTAAAGCAATTTGTAGACTGAAATAAAACATCTGTGTGCCAATAAAGATCGTGGACAATCCCAAATAACAAACATATCTGCTTCTGATAAAATATTTCATTAACTGTGTGGCATTTATGAAACATATCTAACAAATTAAGCCATACAGCAGTGCAGTAGTGCTATGTATTCACAGTAGGTATTCTTACCATGGATCATCCTCTTCCTCCCAACTATCAAGCTCCTTGTTGCACAGGAAACACTTCACCACATCCGAATTTCTTGGTCCACAGAAGTAAAATCCAGCTTCTGCCAACTGAATAGAGAAGAACATTTTTGCTCATTGATCTTTCGAAGTTTTTTATATTGAAGTATTGTACCTTTACAATGTTAGTAACAGTTACCAACAACAGCGAAATGAGAGAGTAATTGGAATTCCAATTAGTATGTGATGCCCTTTTCCATACATGCAAACATTTTCCACTAATTACCTAAGGAACTGATTGTTCATAAACATCCTAATGTGAACAAAGGTATTGTATACTTTCTTTATATGTCTGCAACATTTGAGACCTGGGCAGAATTTTTAGCAGAATCTGGAAACTGGTTTCCAAGTGCAGTCACTGTTAATGTCTACTCACTTGATTACAGTATCAACCATTTCTCCAACACAATCACTTGCTCCCTCTTCACTAACACTCACGTTCTGAATTTTGCACATAGGTAAATCTGTTTACCACTTATTTATTGCTTAATATCACTGAAGGTAGATGTAGATATAAAGTATGTTTACAGATTTACTACTGGTGTTAAGTTTTGTGCATTCAAAAAAGGACACTGTAATTTTGCACGCAACTGTTCCATTGCATGTCTTTATGACATTACCTTCCTCATACTGAGGAACTATGTTAGTAGCTGCAACAAACTTCCCCTCCAAACTTCTGAACAGCTGTTACACCATAGCATTGAAATAACAACCAATTAAAATGAATTGCTGACGACTCATCCAAGCACATTAAAAATATCAAATAACTCAATATAAACCAGTCAGTAACCACAAAAAAACCTATGAGTGCTATGGGACAACATGCTTTTAAAGGTCAATGCTCTCATTTTCAGGCAACTGGAGTAGCTGAGAGCAAGGATGACAGGTAAGGAAGAGTGGCGGGGGTTGAAAAGGACAGCAGAGACTGAACAAGATTCTGTAACTTACCAAACAAAAGTGTTGGTATGTTGATAGAGACAATAACAAACACAAACACACACACATCCATCCACACATATACAGACACAAGCAGACATATTCAAAGTCACTGGTCTTTGAATATGTCTGCTTGTGTGTGTGTGTGTGTGTGTGTGTGTGTGTGTGTGTGTGGGCGCGCGCACATGCGCGCCCGAGTGTATACCCGTCCTTTTCCCCCCTAAAGTAAGTCTTTCCGCTCCCGGGATTGGAATGACTCCTTACCCTCTCCCTTAAAACCCACATCCTTTCGTCTTTCCCTCTCCTTCCCTCTTTCCTGACGAAGCAACCGTTGGTTGCGAAAGCTAGAATTTTGTGTGTATGTTTGTGTGTGTATCGACCTGCCAGCGCTTTCGTTTGGTAAGTCACATCATCTTCGTTTTTAGATATATTTTTCCCATGTGGAATGTTTCCCTCTATCTCGTACACACACACACACACACACACACACACACACACACACACACACACACACACACACAAGCAGACATCCGACACAAGCAGACATCCGACACAAGCAGACATCCGACACAAGCAGACATCCGACACAAGCAGACATCCGACACAAGCAGACATCCGACACAAGCAGACATCCGACACAAGCAGACATCCGACACAAGCAGACATCTTGTGTGTGTGTGTGGGGGGGGGGGGGGGAGGTGGGGGGGGGGGGGGGGGGGCACGCGAGCGAGTGTATACCTGTCCCTTTTTCCCCCAAGGTAAGTCTTTCCGCTCCCGGGATTGGAATGACTCTTTACCCTCTCCCTTAAAACCCACATCTTTCGTCTTTCCCTCTTTCCTGATGAAGCAACCGTGGGTTGCGAAAGCTTGAAATTTGTGTGTGTGTGTTTTTTATTGTCTCTATCAACATACCAACGTTTTTGTTTGGTAAGTTACAGAATCTTTGTTTTTAGATATATTTTTTCCTACGTGGAATGTTTCCCTCTAAACATTAAGTGTTTAGGGCAATGTGACAAAAGCAGAAAGAAAGATTAGGGTTCAACACCATAACAAAGATGTCATCACAGTCTGACCACAAGCTTGGATTGAAAGAGGGTCGCTGCACCACCTCCTTTAGTTTCAGTCAAGGTGGCTAGTGGAATGCCCTCAACGACTTTGGGCTCTATTTTGAAGCTAGATATTCCACTCCCACATCCAATTCCACCAAAGACCAAGTTAAAAACACGAAGTTACATCCTCATCGACAGTAAGTAAAAATGTGTGTGTGTGAGAGAGAGGAGAGGCAGTGTTGAAATGATAGAAGTAAGAAGGAAATAAGGACCCCCAGGGCCCAGTAAGAGGTAGGAAACACCCTTTTGACAGCCAACCACCCTGACCTGAGTATAACCTGTCTGGCTGTCCTTTTATCCTCAGCTAACATTGAGGATACATTGACCATAAGGCACTGCATTCAGACTGCTGGATATGAGCCACTATCAGTGAATGTCAGTCACTGCATAGGATGAAGCCATAATTCACTTATGTATGACTAATATGAAGCCAGCCAAAGATAGTGGACTCACTCTGCAACAAATGAGAGGAAGAACTGAACACAGCACTGACAAACACTTTGTTCGAGGGACGCAGGACGTAACATTTCCTGCTTGGAAATCAGCATCCACAGGGTGTATACGTAGACAAGAAGAAAAAGTTTCCAAATTTCCTTATTACAAAACACTTTCCGAGGTGAAAATGAACCATACCCCAGATCAAAGTACATTTTTCCCTTGTTAAGTGGCGTACTTTCCCTTGGAGCTGTAAAACTTTTCAATCCTTTGAATGGTTTAAGATTTATTCATCAGCGAGGAACTTCCCGACACTAGGAAACGAAACCCAGAAAAAACAACACATTTAGGAAAGACTTAATGGGTGGAAAGAGGTGCACTGCATATTTTGGTATTATGAAAGTATAAATACAAACTCCACCAAATATAGCACAGTAGCTTCCAAATCATGGAAATCAACATTGTGATGTGCTTTCATTAGACAGTCAGCTCACATCACATGATATTGGAAGTTACCGACAGCAGGTAATTAGGGCATAGGACAAGTGACGTTAGTCAATAGTGATATGACTTATGCAGTATGAACACACAAATGGAAAAGTTAATGGTTTAAATTAAAATGCTTACAGTACAGCTACAAGAAAAGCTTAACTTTCACATATAACGCTGCTCATCAAAAATTTCTGCAGCTTTCTCCGAGGGTTTGGTTACGCATGATCCTACAAGCACAACTTAAATTGCAGCAGCTGAATATTCCTGACAGTCACAATTATAAATTTCACTTCTGTGCAACATTTTGTGGGGTACCTGCCTGAATACATGTTCCGTCAACCACTTTGACTGTTCTATAGAAAAGCCAATTACATGTCAAATTGCCGAAAAACTCACCTCACTTCTTTTTTCTGAAGGATAATTATACTTGTTGCTACTGTTACTGCACAATTTGTAATCTAAGAAAGAACTAAAATAAATATGAGAATTGTTCGAGATGTATGAAACACGTATGTGCTAGTAAAATTTTAAATACCAGTGTAAATGGCTGGTCTTTGAGACCGAAATTTTTCTAAGTGGCTCATCGTCAAAGTATTAAGTTCTGAATTACAGTCAAATGCCCCATGATTTAAGAAATTCATCACACATTATCATATGTAATGTAATTCATCTGGCATAAAATGACATTTACTTTGAAAGTAACATTTCTCACACCCCACCCACAATATTTTCATGCAACCTGTTACAAATGTAAACACAGTGGAAATGAGATTTTATGTTTTTCACCATTCTACACCATAAATTTGTAACCGCTGTGAAAAACCGCTGTGCAAAAAGTTCCAGGTTTTCACGTTACTTCCTAGTAAGATTTATTCAATTCTACGTTCTCACTCAACGTCTCGCTTGACTTCGTCCCGTTTTCTACCTATTGACATTTGATTTGACTAAACGAACTATAAATGGTAAAAAAGACAGACAGTTTGCACTGTGGGTGGTGGCAGATTAAGGGAATATTTTGGACCATCACTGAGAGGGGAAACTTGAGAGAGGAAATGCTGATGTAATCCACTATAGACACTGCCAACGCAAATTGCAACATTTAGCTTCACCAGGCAATGATGGGTTGACTACGTTTCACACTACTTTTTGTAAGAACTGACATAACCATAATGTGGTGACACTGTGAGGATGACAAAGAATGAGCCCATCGATTTGTCCATCATTATAACATCAAGTTGATACTCTAGGTCAGGGCCGCACAAACACGGAAAACCGCACGCGTGAAAAGCGAGGTGCAGCGAGTGCCTGCACAGTGCATCAGTTCAACTCTGCATACTTCGCCTCAACTCGGCTTGCTAGGTGAGGCCGACGCTGTGCGCTGCCGAATCCGCTGCCAAAGACGGCTTAGTCAACATTGGAATACGTACGCTCAAGACAATTACCTGAATAATGGAACCATCTGCTCCAAAAAAAGGGAAAATTGCCGAAACTAAATTTAAACCGGAATGGGAACTATCCTATTTTTTTGTGCGTTGTGACGATAAAGCCAAATGTCTAATATGCGGTACACTAATTACGTGTGTCAGAAAATCATCTATTGAAAGGCACTACAGCAAATTGCATTCAGAAAAGTATAGTGATATAACAGGGGATGCCAGAGAGAAAGAATTACGGAAGTTGCAAACTCTTGCGGAAGAGAATTCTGTATCTACAAAAGAAGTTTGTTGCAAGTACTTTAGCATGCATATTTTGGTTAAAGGTCATGCGAAACGAAATAACATTTGTTTAGATTCCTTATTTTTTGTTTTCGCATCAATTATTTCTAACATATCTTTTTTTCTCTACTTTAGGGTGAAGAAGATGAGGGGTGTTGCGAAAGGACTCTCCGAGCTAGTTACAAAGTTGCTCTACGTTTAGCAAGAGCTGGGAGGCCATTTATGGACGGCCCATTAATAAAAAACATTATGTTGGACGTAGTAGAGACAATGAAGCCCACATTAGCTCCCACGTACAGCAGAATACCACTTTCCAGAATGACAATACATCGGAGAATCAACGACATTGCTGAGAATTTGCATGAACAACTGACAGCCAAAATTGAAAACTTCCTAGCGTACTCCATCGCACTTTATGAGTCCACGGATATTAACGACACGGCTCAGTTAGCAATATTTTTGCGTGGCGTGGACGACGACGTACATGTAACGGAAGAGCTCCTGGATATGATTTCGTTGAAGGACACTGTTACAGGGGCGGATATTTTAGCAGCTGTTGAAATGGCAGCTGAAGGAATAGGACTCCCTTGGGAAAATCTGTTTTCCATATCCACAGACGGGGCACCAGCAATGTGCGGTAAAGCAAAATGGTTTATTGGCCTACTGCAGAAAAAACTTAACATGCCGAATTTACCTTCCGTTCATTGTTTTGCACACAAAGAGGCTCTTTGTGCGAAAGTTATCGGTCTTCAAGATGTGATGAAGGTAGTGGTGCGTATCGTGAACTAAATTCGTTCTCATGGACTCACTCATCGTTAATTCAAAGAATTTTTGATTTCCTTTGAAGAGGAGTACCCAGATATTCCCTACCACGCTGAGGTGCGCTGGCTGAGCAAAGGGAAAGTGATTTCCCGAATTTTTCGACTACGCCACACTGGGGCTCAGCTTTTGGAGAGCAAAGGACGTCCAGAGCCACTTTTTCATGACCCTGAATGGGTAGCTGATCTAGGATTTTTAGCAGACAGTATGGCTCTCCTAAATGATTTAAGTGTGAAACTCCAAAAAGAAAACAATCTCATCAACGATATGATCAGCAAACCCTTGAAAATGCGTTTAACGACCGATTCCAGGTAATGTGCCGGTATACGACCTACAGCTAAATAAAGGAGATTGCGTTACATATGCAAGTATAACATTACATGTTTATTAAAATCTGTCGCATTTTAGTACTTCGAAACAACGGCTTACATTACCTTCATTTATTAACATTGGCTTTGTTATTGTTTCAGGAAATGACCTACCTGCAGGCAATTCTCGATGTTTTTGTGAAACCTTTTTCGATGGATACTGAAAGTGCGCCTTCAGATTTACATTTCGAACTAATTGATTTGCAAAGCGATGTTCACCGAAAGGATGTGTTTTACAATACAAAAGGTTTGCTCCAATTCTACCAGAATTTGCCAAAGGAAGAATTTCCCAAGTTACACAGAGAAGCAGCAAAGATTATTTCTATGTTTGGTTCCACTTGTGTATGTGAAAGGTTTTTCTCTGTTTTGTCTTGTACAAAAACTAGATTGCGTGCGAGTATTTCTAATTGTAATTTAAAAAATTCCCTCAGAATTGCTGTCAGCCAGTCTCTTGTTCCAGATCTTAGTAGTATAATTGCAAATAAAATAAAGAGCACATAGGAAGATACATTTGTGTTGAAACCAAATTTAAAATTGCTACCATTACAGTTATTATATAAATCTCTTTTGTACCGGTACACCAAACTAAGCTCTCCACCTAGAGTACATTAGTATTTGGCAATGACGAAGACAACGGTGTAAAAGCTTTGAAACAGGTCGAGACAGGTAGCGCGAGCGACACAAGCTAAGGAAGTCAGAGGCAGCGCTGTTGCGCAAAGCCGAGGAGTGGGGGGTCTGCACCGTCGTCAACATAGCGCAGCCGTCTTCTGCACTCTGCACTGTGCGATGCACCGGTGAATGCACCTTGTGCAGCCCTGCTCTAGGTTGTAGCAAGAAGTTTTTAGGGCAATATGGTGGCAGTAGCAGAATGTGCGAAATATTTGTGACAAGGAAGAATATGAATGTTCGGCTCATTTCACTTGCAGCGATTTAAAGTGTCATGTTCCTGCCTAACCACACACTCTGAAATTGCCGCATACTTGGAAATATACAGTGAAGTATTTGTGACAAAGAACCATATGAATTTTATTGCTCCTCGTTTCACTTACAGGAATGTATATTGTCCTCTTAGGTTTCTGTCTAACCTAACACTCGAATCACCACACATTCGGAAATAAACAGGCCAATGTTTATTTCATCTTTCATTCTCTAACCAGACAAATGCTTAACATCAAATATCGCAGAACATATTGTATTACAATCATAACACTAAGTTGGAGGAAAATAATGGCATGCAGCGAGTTACTAATCTATAACCTTGAAATCAGCTAACCATGACATCCATTATGCTATTGATTTCTGTTCTGAATTTTGTATTGTGCATAAATTATCATAAAATCTCTAAACTTTACATCACTGATGCTTTACAGACATTAACGGTAAGTGTGGCGTATTTCCGATATATTTTCAATGCACTGTTGCTTTGAAATGGCATGCTGCACACACACACACACACACACACACACACACACACACACACACACACACACACTACGAATGGCGTGAATAATTGAAATGCACACAGTTCAAACAGGGATTGTTCACAAGCCCTAACTATAGTCGAGAGAAGCCCACTAGTAACGCCACAGCTGCAAAAAGTACTCTGAAGCTGTGTGCACGCTGCCACTGAAAACACATCTCTGTTTGAAACATTATTTCCTGAAGTGTATCACTCCCGTTTCCGTCTGTTTCTGTCCACACGGGCAGTAAACCTTTCACAGTGTATTCGCATTGTCTGCAACACTATTTGTTGCATTGTTTTCATATTGTCTGCCATGTCATGTCTAGAGACAAGGAAACTGTAATATCTGTTGCTGCGTTATTAATATTTGAAGGTTCACAGAAACACAAAGACATTGCCGTTGTTTATACTTTATTTATTTATTTATCACGACTTGTGACCTGAAGGCCATAAGATCCTTCAGTGTTTGTCAGTTTTACTGAATAAGGTTGTATTTATCAAAGAATTTTGTAATTGGTTTTAAAACTACGATATTATTTTGACTAAGAGTTTGTACAGTAGTTGGTAATGGTTGATAAAATCTGATTAGTTGTACAAAATTGATTTGTTGGTTTGGAAACAGTTGTCTTTGGTGAGGGAAAATATAATGTAGAGTAACTAGTGGTGAAAACTTGCTACGTATGGGAACTGTGTATGGGACAGTGTTCTAGTTTCTAAGTCATTCCATGTCAAATCACGCAGGTCACATCACCCATCATCTCAAATTTTCATGAAACTTTGCGCATTTGCTTATATTTGAAACATAAGAACTCGTGTAAATCTTTTTGCTCTCAGACAAACTGTTTTTAATATTGAATTGTAAATGTAGTGATATTCTGATAACGGGGCTCTAAGAATGTCAATGCAAAATGGTATTTATCTACATAAATGTCCGTAACTCAGGTGTTTATGAAGCTTTTGATTTAGGGCTTTTTTTGTAAGTTAAGAGAAGCAGATACTTAAGAGAGAATTATTTAAGCAGTGAAGTTACAAATTTAATGCGTGTCAGTTTCCAGTTCCCAGAGAAAGCAAAGACACGTCGAAATGTGCTTCTATCACATTTCTCCAACCTGGGGGGAACTTATAATTGGTCTTAAATAATTCCCAAAACAGTACACATTGTAATAAAATAAAATTATTAATGGGTTTTCCGCGAATGCGCACACACACACACACACACACACACACACAAAAGTTTGAAATCTCAATACTTTGTGTTGTGATATAGAAAATTCTAAGTAAGATCATCCATACCTGACACCCACTGCTTCAGTTTGTCATGAAACTTTTTCTATTTGTTACTTTCTGCATGGCAATAGTCAGTGCAAAATTTCTCATAGTTCATGTAGTTTGAGGGCGGAAATGGAAATTTTTTTTACACACGTAAATGCCACAACTCATCTTTGTCATTTGGATTACATTTCTTCAGACAAAAATAACAATAATAACAGAAAGTATCATTTTCTACACATCACTGTCATTTTTCCCCAGATGTCACAGAAGGCATGTACCTTTATTGGAAAAAAATTAATAGCTATTCTTGACTTACGGGAATATAGAAAATCAATTTAAGCAGTTGCGGTCGAAACAATGATTTTTAAATATGTAAAACACTTTCTGACAGCTGATACAAGATCTATTTTTATTGAAACATTATTTAAAAAAGAAAAAAGAAACACCACAAGTTTTGATAGATATTGGATATTCATTTAACGTATAACACATCATTGTTCAGAAGATCATTCAAATCAGATTATGTAAATTGACAACCTATAGTACGGCTGCCTTACAAAAGTACAGAGCCAAAAATTGTAAATTTAATTGAAACATTTTCGTAACATGGGTTAACTTTATTTAGGGTGCATCATCTGCTAGTTGAAGACTAACTCTTCTCAATAGACATCTTATAGTTCCTCCCAACCATCGCACACAGATTTATCATGGCTAGTAGCAGCATAACAGAAAAATCTGTTTTTGTGCCCATACAAATTTTTAAAGCTTTTTCTATTCTTATACTGAGCAAAATATCAATCAGTGAAATAATGCACTTTCTTCACTTGTGGGTAATGCTCTGCCAGCCACTTAACCATTTCCTTCTGCACAGCATTTATAAATCCTACGTCATGTTCTATATCACTTATAAAGCAGTGGTTCACTATTAAAATTTACTTTCTTTGTGTACCACATAAACACACACGGAATGGATTATACAACTGATTCTTGTCTAGTGGCAACTCAATTTCATTTTGAAATACGAAACTGTAGTTTTCAGCAAAGTCAATTATAACAACTGCTCTTTCTGGGTTAGATTTTGTTCCAATTTTTTCAATGATTTTGACTGACAGATAAATGAGTGTGGTTTTTAAGTCCCTGTAATTTTGTTAAGAAATCCATGTATTCACCAACAGTTGCACACTGCTTCACCAATTCTGCCTGATCTGTGTTTATCCACTGGCTGAACTGTTTCATCATCATCTTTGTAAGCTAATTTGTTTTAATAATTCTGACAGTTTGTCATCACAGTGATTAAGCATGCAGTATTAGTTTTCAGAGTCACACAAAAACTATTCTTGCTTTGTAACTTCATTGATGCACTGTCCTCTCAATGCCAACTGATGTGCACAATGCAGACTGTGTGTTTATAACAGTGTTCATGCATCAATCATATCTGTACATGCAATGCTTTGGAAAATATAGAGCTTTGAAAGTGAATACAGTAGCTCTTTATAAAATGTCTAAAAATTAACTCTCCTTGGTAAACAGTTATTCTAGTACACCCAAGTTCTAACTGTTGGATCAAAGTGTGGGATTCAAATTGTGATAAACAATTCAATTCATGTCTTTTTTTGGATTTCACAAAATCTGTGATTTTTGAGTGCAGGTATCTGATAAATTACAAAAAGGAATGAAACCAAATCTATACTATCCACAAATAAAAAGAAAACACTATTTCCTTAATGCAGCCAAGAACTTTTATACACACACTTAAAGTAGTACACACTGTGACACTGAATACATAAATTTAAGAATATACAATTTAAAAATATACTGATTTAAGAAATATCACCTTCTTTGCAGAGCAGTTTGCATTGTCTGGAAACTTCCATTTCTTAAAAGTTTGCAACCGATCCTTTAAATTTAGCATGGGAATGCCAACATCCAACACAACCTCCTGAAATAAAGCAGTACATAATGAATATCTCATATAGCATTTCTAGTTACAAGGTTGCCACAAGTTTCCCCCAAGCAAAATTCCCTAATTTCCAGACACGTTTTAGCATGTCTCTCTGAAAACTTAAGATATCAAGGGTAACTAAAGACATAAGTTAACCAAAAAATGTAAGTAATTCTGTATTTGTCCCTCGTGTCAGCAAAAATCTTAAGTACTAACATCAACATAATTTGTAATTAACTGATTTTGTAGAAAGCAAGCCAAATAGTGTGTGTTTCAAAAGACCTCCGAAGTTATTTTATTTCAACAAAACGAAACACATTTAGTGACCAAAATTCACAATTCCTTGGAGTCATAAGACGGATTTATAATACTTTCACTGATTTCAGAAATAATGGCAGAAAAAAGTAGGCCTCTTGAAAGAAGTGTATAAAGGAGGTAAGAGTTGTGTAAACCAACACTATAAGTGACCACCAATAAAATGTTGGTGCAACTGGCCTATGTTAGTTATTGTCTGTTATTAGTCACTGTGTTATGTCTATTATTTTACAGGTATTGCAAGATTTTTCTTTTGAGAAATATGAGTGCACAGCGTACAAACTGTCAGTGACTGCTCCAATTTTCTTCGTATTGTCCATACTTTCTAATATATAATTTAATTTTCGAAGTGCCAAAATGTACTAGAATAAATAAAATGTTTATGAAACATCACACTGTACAATGTGCTTGCAGTGAGACAATGGCAATTCCTAAAAATGATTGGACTATGGTCTCTGGCCTGCCGAGGAGCAGAGCAGTCCTGGGTCATTGGATAAACCACGAAAATCCACCGCATTATGCCACACACAAACAGACCCGGCCTGTGGGCAGATCGGTGACACTAGATTCAACGGGCAGGGCCTGAACATTAGGGGGAACTGATGGGCTTCAGATCAGTATGCCTGATCTGTTAGATATACCTGCAGAAATCGCCTGCGGTTTTGGCCCGTCATGGAAGTCCAGTCTTGTGGCCAGCTATTCACATGTCACAGACAACATGTTGATGAAATGAGGTAGCAACTCACTGTAAAGATTATCACTGAGCCAGAGACAGCCACATAGAAAAGACAATCACAGTCTCACAACTAAATTTTTGGCCACAGCGTTTATCAGAAAACTAGAGTGCACACACAATCACTCAGACAACTCGTGCACGCATTACTATTGTCTCCAGCCACTGCGTCTACAGTCTCTTGAAAATCAGGTCCATACAAACCACTCCTCACACCCCACTGCCTCATCGGTGGTTGCTAGGCTAGTGGCAACAAGTGGTGGCAGAATGAGGTTATAGGAAGCACAGCATGTACTCAGCTATGCACAGCCAGTGACGATGCACGACATCCCAGTAAACAAACCATTTCATCTACTGAGGAAAAAAAAAAGTGTTCTTTCCAAATTTCCCCGATTTCCAGAACTTGTAGCAACCCTAAGTTAAAAAGTTAATAACCAATTTTAAAATACAAATGTTAGAAATACACAAATTTCAAGATCCACAAGGCAGTGGAATCAAGCAACCCACACCTATTACTGAACAATTAATTCTGTACAGCACTGCCAGTCTCCTTCCCATCTAAACGCAAATAATTCCGGACACTGAACTTATTGTATGCATGTAAAAAGCAATCTTATCACAACACATTTAATCTGCTTATTTATGTTAACCATATTTTAGGTATGGAATTCACCCATTTTTTAACCTAATACAAGATTTAACATTTTCCACAGAAATCTGATTACTTTCACACTTTTAATAAATGGAGTATTACCTGCAATTTGGCTCCATTATATTTTCTACTTTAACTTCCCTGACTTTTTACCGAAAGCTCCATTAACTAAACTGCAAACCAACTGGCCAGTCATTTAAGATACAACTGGCCGCATAAGCCATAATTGCATGGCCATTTGTAGAAGCATCGGGTGACGCAGTCATCTCCTGAACTTGAGTTAGCCTTCGAAATCCAAGCTACTACAGCACTATCTGTGGCTTCTGAATTGTCTTAATGAGAAAGAACCAGTTTCCAACCATCTCACTAACAAACTTACAAGGAGACCACACAACAATCTGATTTTTTGTAACTTCTATATTTACTTTACATGATGTTCAGAATTCAAATATCAATACGTCAAAGCAGTTCGATGCAAAAACTCAAAAATTTGAGACAATCTATTAAGTTTTCCAAGCAACTTTAAACCAATGTTGTTAAGATTTTTCAATAGCCAGCATGGTTCAGTTGGCACCACTCTATACTAGTAATTATTGGATCACTGGTTTGAGTCTTTTTTTTTTTTTTTGTTCAATTCTAATACATCACTTAAATATAAGGTCTATCATATATATGCTAATTAACACGTATTTAATTACAATTTTTTCTGAAAAATGCTAGTGAGTTTAGGAGAAATGTGACACTCTGGTGCCTCTATATAGAGTGTTAACAGAACTTATCCGTAAGTGTTTACTAACTTTACAGTATGCATTTTACTCTTAGATGACAATGACAATTTCCTTTACTTGTTCACTTTATGAAAGGTTAAAGCGCAAATGACAGGACTATCGGTGCAATATGCAATTAGAAATAAGAAGTCCTGCATTTTTCCAAAACATAAAAATCAGATAGGCCTACTTATTACTTAGAACATATTTGATTTACAATACTATGAAAAGGAAAGTTTTACCCCATATATCAAAGACGCTGAGTCACATACAGGCACAACAAAAGGACTGCCACAATGTGAGCTTTCAGTCAACAAGGCCTTTGTCTGGCAGCTGAAGCCACACTGCAACTTCCTTTTCATAATACTGTTATATTCTATCCTGGATTTTCCTTTGTCAGAGATTTCAAGATGCTGCTCCTCCTGTCACCCTGCCTTCCTTGATGAGAAACAAGCGGAGGAGGCTCGGGCGATACCCTTCTCTTCTCAGAACTGTGGGTGCAATGCCGCCTTTACTATGAGGAAGCTAGATCACGCTTTCACTTCATCCCTACCCTCTGCCCCAGGGCCAGACGATGTTAACATTCAGATGTTACAGTGCACCTTTCTCTTGCGGGCAGGTACTTTCTAATTCATACGTACAAATGCGTGTGGACAGAGGGCATGTTCCCCAGATGTTGGCGTGAAGCCACTGTCATACCCATACCTAACCCCGATAAGGTCAAACACCTTCCTTCTAGCTACTGCCCCACTTCTCTCACCAGCTGTGTTTGCAAGATGATGGAAAGTATTATTTATGCCCGGCTGGCATGGTGACTAGTCTTGCAATTTACTAACCACTGCAAAATGTGGATTTCAAGCATGCCATTCTGCAATTGCTCATCCTGTCACTTGCTCCACCCATGTCAACAGTGGTTTTCTGTGCAAATACCTGACCATGGCTGTGTTTCTCAATTTGGAGAAAGCCTTAGAAACCTGCTGGAGGAATGGTACAGTGGTTTTCTGTGGAAATACCTGACTGTGGCTCTGTTTCTCAATTTCGAGAAAGCCTAAAACACCTGCTGGAGGACTGGTATTCTCTAATCTCTACACGTTGGGCTTCCATTGCTGCATGTCCCATATCCTTCAGGAATAAGGCCCGAGTTTTCAAAGTACGTTCTGCCTTGCCTGACACCTTTATCCAGAAAAATGGCGTGCCTCATGGTTTCGTGCTAAGTGTTGTTCTCTTTGCTATCGTCATTAACCCTAAAATGACCTGTTTCCCACCAGGCATCCTCGGCTCTCTTTTTGTTGTTGATTTTGCGATCTATTGCAGTCTTCCACGGACTTGTCTCCTTTACTATTTTGTTCAAGAAAAATCTTTGCATGCTAACTCTTTCCCCCATCATGGAGTGTACAATAGATTTGACATCCTCAGTAACAGATGTTTTGTTTCTGATATTAATACTTGCGAAAAATTTCTGTATTTTGAACATATCTGTAAATTTACAGGGCAAAGTTTTCTCAACTCTATGAAAATCTGCTTTGCTACCTTTTAATGCAGGCTATCCCATACAAGCTTCTCTTATGACTGCTGGAGGGAAGGACGTCAACTGAGAAAGCTTTTCTGAGGGACTCAAGATATTTGTACGATTCTACATGGAAGGCATAGGTCTCCAACTCTCCTTCAATTGGGACAGGTTTAGCTTAAGCACGTACTTTCCAATTCTTTCAGCTTCCATCTTGTAATGTTCAACTACAACTTTTTCATGAGACACCGTTATCTTAATGTTTTCGCATCTTCTATCTTATTCTCTTTCTTATGGGGGTTTTATCTGATGGCATCTTTTGCAGCTTTCCTTAGAATTTCCTTATATGCTCTGCTGAAGTCCATTTTCTGAATAAACAACATTTTAATACTATTGTAAACCATTACGGCACTTGTTATACCAACATAACATTAACGGAAGTGTTTCGATTTCAGTAACAATGCACAAAACTCCCTCAGGTGGGATACCATTATCTTAGATATTTGTCATTTACATACTGAACTCCGATTTATGGATCATTGGTTTTCCTCACATCCAATCTGAAATGGACAGAACTGCTGTAATTTTTCCATAGTTTTTGTCACTGGCAGGACACTAAATACATTAATAGTTTCGTAAATCAGCAGCATGTTTAATATCCTTCCTTTCTTTGAAAACTAAATCCGCAGCACGACAAATATTTGCTCTTTAAACTTGACTAAAACAAGTTTTGCAAACTTACTTGAAATAGCTGCCAATTTTAACAGCCGACATTTTTCCTCTCCATTGTTATCTACAGGAATAACATTCATTTAACTGTATTTCTTCGACCAATTTTGTAACTTTGATAGTTATAAACAGAATACCCTAAAGTAACCGTAGGAGACAAAGCGTTTAATGAAGAGAGAAAGAATTGTTCTGTGAGCAATGGAGGGAGATGTTCGGAATTATTAGCTAAACCAACTTATCAGGAAACGGACTGCTATCAGGAAACGGACTGCTATGGAATACATGATTTTGTATAATTAAACTAAAATCTGGGTAGCTACGCCAAAGGACACCTCTTTGTTCGGGGAAGTTTTTTTGCTTGACTCCAAACGATAAGAATGAGGACACACCAGGGCTGTGGATGGCAGACTGTGCACGGGCAACATAGATGAGTTTCCTTTCAGTTATATACGTCCTTTACCACTTCTGCGAGTACGAAACGAATAGATTGGATGAAACTTTACTACACTGCCAGTCAATTGCGAATACGTGAGTAATCATGTAGATGTAGGCACTATTTGACAAAAGCCAACAGTATTAGACATATTGAAAGGCGATGGAAGATTCCACACTCTCAAATATTTTATTATTCAAAAACTTATCCAGCAGTGATTGTCAAATTCTTCTCAAAAGTTCCAGAGTTTACCTCATTTAAACTATTTCCTTCTAAACCGTGAACTTCGCCTCCGCAACGACGTACGTAAACCATTTCGCCTCTTTCAAACATAGTTTCCACCAACAAAAATACAGTTCCTAACAAAATACACATGAAAACAAGTATCAGTAATCTATCTGCACAATAATAATTGTCAGCTATACTAACCGCTTCCTCAACGTTTGCAGTCACCATGGTCAAACACGACTTATACTCTTATAGTATTTCTATAAAAACACAACACATAGCAACATTCAGATACAAACGACCCACCAAAATTCAAACTTTCCAACGACGTTAGCTCTACACACAGACCCTCATACACAGAGACGTAACCAACTAGAGTACCTCGCGCCAGTGTTGCCTTCAGCGCCAGCAGCGCTCCAAGCGGCCGGTAGGTTGAACTGTGAGTTCGGCGCGATCGCGAAATCAAATAGTGATTGTTTATTTTGATTCATACAATGGTTTTTACCATCGGGAGCGTTTGTAGCGCAATATATTGCATCAGCAATAGGAAGAAGACACCACAGCTGTCTTTTTTAGGTTTCCTAAGGATCCTGAGAGGTATATACCATCATGATACTAAACTGTATCGTCAGGATTCATTTGCAAATGTATGTATATAAATCATGAATGTTTCATTTTAGGAGCAAAAAAATGGCTAGTTAATAGCAGACGAGAAGACCTTATGAACAAATACCCGGTTTACCTGTATAATAATATTAGGTTTTGTTCGCTACATTTCGAACAAAACCAGTTCATGAACGCAGACAATAACGAACTCGTGTGGAATGCAGTACCCACACTGTTTGACATTCCAAATAAGCCACCTCAACTGACGATGAAGAAGAAACTGCCACAAAGATACGACAGTCAATCTAAAGCTGTAAAACAGTCCTATGACACAGAAGCAGCCAGTTCAACTCTCTATGTATTAGTGCCAGATTCGTGAGAATCATTAACACAAGACCTACTTTGACGATGAAGTGGTTAGATTAAGTGCAGCTGTTCGTGTCTTACAAAAGCATGTGAAGTGTCACAATTGCAGATCGCTAGACTTCGAGCGAAACTATTATGGGACAAGGAAAGTGAATATAGACAGATTGTTTGAAAATTATTCAAATATTTGGTTTTTCGTGAAATGTAATGTAATCAGTTCATTATAATGTTTTCAGCATATTTCTCCTACTGTTTGTCAGTTGCTTGTCTCACTTAGAATAATATAAAGATGAAGGTCGTGGCAACAAGTGACAATGACAAACACAGCACGCCTACAGAACGATAAACGAGCTGTCCATCGCTTTTGCATGTAGAGGTACGTTTCTGTGCTTCTTACATGTGAATCTGTATGTTTATATTCTTTTGATATCAACGTGGTAAGCTGCAATTCTGTCCGATGTTACAAGTGTTTCTTCACGAATGTGTTATAGTTTGCCACTCTATTCATGGTTTTTGTCCATACTTGCGCTTATTTTAGAATCATTTTTAGAAACGTTTATGCCTTCTGATACTACACAAACTCTTGGAGGCAAGAAACTAACTCGAATAATTCGGAAATTACGTACGAAATGGATGCAAACAAACATTATGCTTACGGCGCGTCTGACGTTCACCTTACCTGCCGCTCTGAGCGCTAGTGTCGCTCAATCTGTCAAACGGCAACAACTTTTACAGCAGCGAGTGTCGCGACTGTTATGTTAAGCCCGGTCCACACGCAACGATCTGTCTGCGCAGACATCGGTGCAGATGTCTGTACATGCAAAAGATCGCTGCAAATGTGGTGTGTTCACACGACACAAACCCCAATCTACTACTCGCCCGCCATCTGTCGGTGTAGAAAAGAAATATCAGTGGCAAGCGACTACGCTCCCCGTAAACGTCAAACATTTAATTCAGTTATTTTGAAATATAGAAATGGAGGAAGTTCTGTTGTGGTCTGTGTTCGCAACTTGTGTTGCAAAAAACATTCAGACCAACCGCAGGAAACAGAGAAAGCGGGCAAAATGGTGTAGACAGTGGCTGCTAAAGCGAAAGCAGTTTTCTCACGTAAATTTACTGAGAGAGTTGCAGGACGAACCTAACGACTGGCGAAATTATTTGCGGATAGATGTCGAAACTTATAATTATCTCTTAAAGCTTGTAACCCTTCATATTATGAGGAAAAATACTTGTATGAGAAGGGCAATTTCTCCTCATGAGCGGCTGGCGGTAACATTGACACTCCAATTTCATCTTCAATTGTACTCCTGCTTGGTCTTGGTGTTTCTTGATCACTAAGAAAGCCAAGCAGATCAAAATACCATAACGTTGGCTGGTATACTTGATCTACTCCTACACAATATCTAGATTTCTGAACTTTGGATAACTCAATTAGAGCATTGTATGCTGCAATCTTTTTGTCTCGGTCACTATATTCTTTACTTTTAATCTTCCGCAAACATGGGTGGTTTCTACAAATTCAATGAATTCACTTACAAACTCTCGAGAACACTGACGAGTATCAGCCAATTTAATGCCCTGTGCGCACAAATACAAACACTAGACTGAGCAAACAGCTGTTTCGCGACAGATTTGCGGCGATCTCCTGTCCACACGCTCCAACTTGTCTGCGCAGATGTGGTTTGAACCCACAGATTTGAGAGGTTTCGCTCAAACCTCCAACTCCAACTTCCAGGTTTGCACACACCTCAGGTTGATGCAAATCTTCTGTCCACACGCAACGATCTGTCTGCGCAGATGTGATGTGTGCAGACATTTGCGCAGACAGATCGTAACGTGTGGACGGGCCTTTAGACTGCGGTAATACCTTCGACCATAGATATAATAGACTGGCCCTGACGTCATTTTCGCGGCTCCAACATCTCTGGGCTGAAGTCACGTGAATGTTGGCAAAACATGGTTGTTTCGTGTTGTGCTTATGGCTGTACTCAGCGTTTTGTCGGGGGAAATGGCATTACATTTCACGTGTAAGTGTTTCTATGATAGTGCAGATGCGTTTATTGAAACCTGCTGAAGTGACTTTTATATGTTTTTTGCACTTGAAAAAGAGTATCACGTAAAATAAAGTGTTGAAAGTGGTGCCTGTAAAGTCAGACTCATACTACATTTTGGAAAGTATCTGTGATAATTCGGTTACAGAAGTAAGTATAACTGTTTCTCGTTCCTACTCATAGGTTCCCTAAGGATGAAAACCGAAGGCAGCTTTGGATACAGGCTCTGAAGCGGAAAAACTTTTAGCCGTCTGCACATACGCGCCTTTGCTCGAAACACTTCGAGGAGAAATGTTTTGATAGGTTAGTTATTATTTACAATGTATATTTATAATTTGTATTTACAATGCCTGTCATTTTTAAACCCGATGTGTTTATAGGGCTAAAACTGGAGGGAATTGGCTAAGTAGTGATGCTATCCCGACACTTTTAGATTTTCCGGAGCATATGAAATCGAAGAAGCCTAAGCTCCGTAAATCACACTCTAGAAGGCGTTCGTTAGATGATGCTTCGTCTTCTGAAATCTGTGCTTCCAATGCCTGTAAGTCTGAATGTTCTTAGAATGTGTGTAACAACTGCGAGTTAGTAAAATATTATATTAGAATAGAACTGTAGCACGTTACGTTAAGTGCCATTTCGGTCATGCTTCGCCCACAAATTATACCTCAAAACATGCATTTTTGCTTTGTTTACAGTGACATGCGATATGGAAACGAACACCCCGAAAAACAAAAGTTTCAGGTATATTGGGGACTTTTCGAATAGCGATTTGTGTACTCCTGGCATAGCAGAAAAACTGATAGATGTGGCAAGACGGCAGATTAGCATCAAAGCCAGAAAGTTAAAGAATTTGCAGCGGTCATCTCGTGGGATGAAGAAGAAAGTCTTGTCTTTGAAATCTTTGATAAATAATCTGAAAATAATCGTGTTATAAATGAATCCCTGGCTAATTTACTAAAGGCAAGTATATTTACAATGCCTGTCATTTTTAAAATGTATAACTGATTGCAGTTGGAATACTTATGCTTAAATGATGTGGCTTTTTTCTATCAGATGCTGCCACCTGGTACTTCGGAGTTGCTCCAACGTGTCAGTAAAGGTAAAGAAGCAAATATGTATCCAGCAGCTCTTCGGACCTTTGCTCTAACACTAAATTTTTACAGTAGCAAGGCATATAGCTATGTAAGGAAAAATTTTAAAACATCACTGCCACATCCACGAACATTAAGAAAATGGTACAGTGTTGTTGATGGGGACCCTGGTTTCAGTAAAGAAGCAGCAATAGCGCTTAGAATAAAAAGTCAGGAACTCATTAGCAAAGGTAAGAAATTGCTTTGTGCCATGTCATTTGATGAGATTGCCATAAGGAAGCATGTTGAATTTTGTGGAAATAAGTTTATTGGTTACATAGATTATGGTACAGATCTTGACAATGACAATCTGCCTGTTGCAAATGAGGCATTAACATTCATGTTGACTGCTGTTAATGGTTCATGGAAAATTCCAATTGGCTACTTTTTAGTCAATGGCCTGGGTGCTGTTGAAAAATCAAACCTACTTAAGGAGGCATTGAAATTTACATATGATGCTGGAGTGGAAGTAATTTCTGTTACTTTTGATGGTGCTCACGTAAACACTGCAATGGTAGACAAGCTAGGGGCCTGTCTTTAAACGTGCAGAATGAAAGCTTTTTTTAAACACCCTCTATGTAAGGATGATGTTTGCATATTCCTTGATCCATGTCACATGTTCAAGTTAATACGCAATACATTAGCTGGTAAAGGTGTCATTTTTGATGGAAACAGAAATCCAATAAAATGGGATTATGTATTAAAATTACATGAGCTGCAAAAAGTGGAGAAACTTCTGGCCGCTACAAAAGTAAGAACAAAACACATTGAGTGGTATTGTCATAAAATGAATGTAAGGATTGCTGTGCAAACATTTAGTTGTAGTGTAGCTAATGCTCTAGAATTCCTTGACAAAGATTTGCAACTAGCTGACTTTAAAGGATGTGAACATACAGTTAAATTTATACGGACAATGTACAACCTTTTTGATTGTTTCAATAGTAAGAATCTCCTGTCCAAAGGGTATAAATCACCTCTGTCAATGCAGACAGCTGGCCATATTTTACCATTTCTTGATGAAGTGGAAAAATATATTCAGGAGCTGAGACTTGAGGCTAATGGACCATCTATTTTGTATACTAACAGAAAGACTGGTTTTCTTGGCTTTCTTGTATGTATACAGAGCCTAAGAAAATTATATGTTTCCCTCATAGACAGCTCTCAACCAAAACTAAATTTCTTGCTTACATATAAATTGCTACAGGACCACATAGAGACATTTTTCAGCTCAATCAGAAGATATGGTGGTGATAACAACAACCCCACAGCAGCTCAATTCAAAGCAGCCTACAAACGATTGCTTATCCATCAGCAGGTAAGAGGGTCAGAGTTTGGATCTACTTTGGATACTGCAGATTGTTCCATTCTCAGTGTATCTTCTGGACTGGATGTGATGCAATCTAACCCATTTACATCAGTTATCAATTGTAATTCAGAGAAGTTAGGCCTAGATGTTGCGTCAGTCTCTCATGATCACTCATACAGCATTCCTGCTGTCTCATTTGAACAGCTGTCAAATTATGTACGGAATATTGTTGCATACATAGCAGGATTCATTGTGCGTAAATTGACTAAGTCAGTACATTGTGTAGAATGTGCAAATTCCTTGTGTGGGGCAGTGGACAGTGACATTGGACTAATCAGAAGAAAGAATGTGGGAGGTTTAGTTACACTTTCTGCTGACGTTATTAAAATTTGCAAAGCAGCAGAGCAAGCTTATCGGTTGCAACAGGCGAAGGGAATGTTGCAAAAGAAAAATGTTATGCTTGTTCTTGTTTCGTGTGCTTTGTTCTTGTTTCATGTGCTATGGCAGATGTTGATTGTAGTGTTTTTCAATCTATCAACAAACATATTATGGACTTTGAGCCCACAGAAAATCACAGAAATGCTCTAATTAAATCAATTTTATTTGAGTATTTTAAAATTAGAAATCACCATTTTGGCAAGTCTGTGACAGAAACATTCCAGAAAGGTTGTGTGAGGAGTTTATACACAAAAACTGTGCTGTTTAAGGGACATTAAATATTCTATGCCTGATCCCTATTACATTAGAGTTAATAATTGCCAAGGTTATGTTGTTTATTATTATTAATGTTTGAACCTCGATGTCTACACAAAGTACAGACAGAGGTATCTGGAGTTCCTCTAAGTGCCCATACTGCACCCACAAAGCCTTTTTCAATATATGTTTGGACTTTACTTCTGTTTTCAGACCAATTGGATTCATTTCTTTTATGTAAACCTAGATATTCTTTTGCTCTTAACAGAACATATATTTATGTACTGTCTTTTATTTTTTGTTCCTTCTAGGTCTGTATGTTGTGTTGTTAATTTGTTTGGGCCCTTATATTTTTACTAGATTTATTCTCTTGTCAGTGTCTTCTATATCTTTTTACCTGTTAAACATTGTTCTGCCCTCTTAGAATATGGGCTTAAGAAATAAATCTGTGGGAAAATATTGTGTTGTAAGAAAGAAAATGTGAAATAAAATTTTGTAAGAAATAAAATAATGTTGTGAAATAAAATATTGAGTTAATTTTTTCTGAATATCCATTTTTTCCCAAGATATGTTAGTTTTCTTTGAATACTTGCAGCAACTGAGAAAAAAGGGCAATAAATTTAAAATGAGAAAAGCACTTGAAAGAATCAACATTTATTTCTTTTCATGTTATCTATGGAAACTCAAACACCCAAAAGTGGTTTCACGTAATAGTTTAAACCAGTTTCTTGATTCTTAGTCAACTGTAGTTGGTACAATGGATTGTGTTCACTTTGGTAAAATGTGTCTGCTAAAGATACATAATAACCACCAGGTAGCAAGGATTTGTCAGATGAGATTGTAATACAAAATTCAGTAGGCTCTGAGTGAAGCATGTACAGGTACATATATTTCATTCATATGCAACAGCTTTCAAAATTTGCTAAGGAACTTAGTGAAAATGTGAGATTATGCATGGTGTTGGCAGTGCATGTTTGTAAATATCATTGGAGTGTCAAGCACAAAAGTATTTCTATTACCTCAGTTGTTACTGCAATGGATAATGTTCACCTCTGGCAATATGCATCCACTACAGACACCAGGTACTATGGATTTGTTGGATAAGCTTGCAATAAGAAATTCAGAATGCTGTTTGATTGAAGCAAGTACAGGTATATATATTTCATTCATATGCAACAATTTCCAAAATTTGGTACAAAACATCATGAATATGTGACATTGGCAGTTTATGAACTCTGCAGAAAACAGACCTCACTTTTCAGTGTAAGAACAACTTTTCCTATCTTTAAAGGTTACTCCTAAGGTAAGCCTAAAATTTCTGTTAAAAAAGTGAGTTTTTAAGCTCTAGGTTGACTAATTGTCTTCTGCTGCATTTGTAGTAAGCTATTCCAATTGTTCACAAACTGCAATGATAATCATTATTATGTAATTAAAGGGGAGTTTTATTTGATTTATGCCCACATGATTATTATGCAGAGGCAAGGAAAAATTTCCTCATGATCCCACACAGTGTCAGAACAAAATCAGATCACTGTACAGGTATTATTTTTCTAAAATAAAAAAGAGCCCCCATTCTTATTGTACTGAGAGACTGCCAAATGTTTTCGTTTTGGCAGATGAGCTCTAACCTGTTTGTGCCCTGGGAAATAGCTCTTAATCTGGATGAGGGTCAGCACAGTTTTGCAATATTAGGAATGGAAAGTGGCCCTTAGATAGTTTTCTTAAAAAATTATATACTGTCACAGTTCATTGTGGGAATTATTTTGCAGTTTGTTTCCTCACAGAATTACTATCTTAAGACAGAAGTTGACAACAGTGTTTTAACCTTGAAAAGAGTTTTCCTTGAGTTTGTTTTCATCAACTGTGAAGAAATACCTGTAAAAAATTAAAATCATTGCATAATCTCTTGGAACTTTTAATTTATGGCCTGCCCTGGTTAAATTGATTGCTGTAACGACTGTTTCAGTTGAAATTTTGTAGGTGTTTCTGGAGTCATAATTGACATCTTTTACGGTGCACAATATTCACTTTGGTATATGCATTATTCGTTTTAGGCACTTAATAGCCCACAGGTAGCAAAGATTTGTATATTCAAGTGAGATTATAATAAGGTAAGAGCACCTATAGTCGACACATTAAGAGAATTTTTTCTACCTTCTAATACTATTAAATAAACGTAGGCTCCAATATTATTTTCTGAAACTTCAAAGTCTCACCTTTTATCTAAAGCATTTTTTTAAACTGATAGTTTAAACTTTTGTAAAAATATTGGGAAATGAACCTTTGAAGTGCACCTAAAACTGATACTCTAAAATGGACCTGCTCCTAAAGTCGACAATTTTGGCACCTATAGTTGACATAATTCCCATATCCCATTTTCTTTTATAACTGACTAGAGCTCAAAACGCGGCGAATCCAATGTTTAAAGTTTTGACATGAGCCCACTCTTACTGTTTAAAAGCATTTTAACGACATTTTACTTTAATTGATAGTTTATGGTAATTTCGTCCTGCTGGGCACCATAGTGGCGTTCGATGTATTTTTTAGATTTTTTAAATGTAGGTCAAATGTAGTTCTGGCATAATTTTTCGCAAATAAAAAGTAATTTTTGATGGAAGCGTTTGGCAGTCAATTGAGAAAAGTGGGGAAAATACGATACAAACATAGGATGGCAGACTGCTGATTTGAAATACCGCCACGTTTTGCCAACAGTCACGTGGTTTATGTTGGAGCCACACCAGCCCTATAGCTTCTGCACAGCAAGGCCAGTCTACTAGTATCTATGGTCGAAGGGTAATACCCCTTGTAGCGCTACGTCAAAGATCTTTGTCAAATATATTGGACGGAATATTGGATCACATCTTTGATCAAATCTTTGACAAAGAAATTTGATAGTGTAATACCGGCCTTAGCGACAAAAAAAACTTTTTAGCGACAAAAATTATTTAGCGACTTATCTGGCGACTTTTAGAGTACTGACGACTTTTGAAGTGCAAATGAAAACTATTTTGGGCCAGTATTTTCATCAACAAAACTAAGATTTTAAGTATAGAATGGGTAATACACTGACTTTGTTCTAGATTTACTAAGTTAAATTAAGTACTTAGCAGATCATGTAGCATTGTTCAGCATTTAGTAAACCTGAATGTGGGAATTGCCTACAGAGTAAGAAAACTTTGACTATAGAACAATTCATTATTCATTACCCACTATGACAGTTTGCACTTCATTTTCTGCTTCCATCTCAAACTTGGGCAGTAAATTCATTGTTTTATCATACATTTGCTTCCTTAGTGTCTGTAATGGTTTCCCATCATCTTCTTTTTCTGAGTTCAAGCTTTCCTTTTCCTGTTGGGAATCAGTACTCTTTCTGCTTATTTTGCTACCTGTCTGTTCATCCAAGGATGCTTTACTCACTTCTTTAATCAAAGGAGGGTAGTCATCAAAAGGGATCAGCTGTTGTTCCGGACATTCCATTGGGGTGGCTTTACTACTATCCTGTCCATTAACAGCAGGTATCACACCTTGTAGCTGTTGACTAGTACATTATTGTAGATTGTTCGTAAAACAAACACCCGCCACCGACAATTTTCGCGAAGATGCCCCAGCTCGTTACACAAGTGACATGTAGGGTCCTGTCCTGAGTAAATAACATTACCTTACTTCCAAGTACAGTAATGTGGAAGGGGATGTCACATTTTATGAACATTTGCACTGACTAAATGCCATTATAACACTGTATCTTGTACCTACTGGACCATCTTTCAAATTCGACGTTTTTAGCCTGGTCACATTTTGAAAGAACCTATACTAAATCATTATTGCCTAGTTCTGAGGGAAGATTCAAAATACTGAGTTTTGACTTCACTGTTTGCATCACAAATGTCAACAATACTAACAGAATCAGAAGGATGGCGAAATCCGAATTGTCCCTGAGATTTCATTAAAATCTTGTCCAGTAAAACAGCATTCTGCAACTTAACGAACACACAAAACTTTTCACTATCAATCTGGTTGAATTCATCGTTACCGGAGATGACGAGTATTCTTGTCAAACATGAACCTTAATGTATTTTACCTAAGAGTTTCAGAAGCCACGGTGAATCTGTAGGAAACGTAAAACCCACTTCTTCAAGGACACAAACGAAGCTTGGTTAGTAAGATTCAATACTTCCAAGCCTGGAAATTTTACACCAGTTCCACTAACAATGCACGACGACAAATCCACAAATCCAGCAAGGTCCGCTGCCATTCGCAGCACAACCGGCCGCTCAGCACGGCTGCCGCAACCACACGGATCTTGTTAGTCGTCAGCTGTTCTGCCAAGACGTGTTTCACGTCAAACAACACATTTTAAGGTCGAACTGTTAGCAAATAATATATATTTCTCAATATTTTCGAGAGCGATCGGACAACAATGTTATTATCGTTGCTATCCACAGATACTTACCTCTGAGCCACCAGACATGAATGAAAGCTTATGTGGTTAGTGTATTCCAACATACAAGTTTAAGTTCTCTTTATCAATGCACATGAGATTGACATAGCAGTTAAGGACGTGTTCGTTAGTTAAAAATTTAATATGAATTCCAAAGTTACTGCTACTCGAGCTGAAAGGAATCATATGTAAATTGTCTTCAATCGTTATTGGCTGCTGTCAAAATCCCCATAATTAAATTTTCACTGCAAATATTTCGTATGTTCCTTTCTTACTCTGCTGCTAAGTGTTTATAAAATGCCTTTGAACTAATCACATAAATTACGAGTTGTCGCTCCAGAGTTGTTATGAGATTGATGATTAAGTAAACACACTAGCCAGTAATTTCCTTAACCTAACCATCCAGATGGAAAAAAAAATATTCTGAGCATCAGCAGCGTGGGAATGCCTTAGTCATATACTTGCCATTTTGTGTTAAAGACAACTTTTTTCAGTATTTCAGTTGGTATCTGCTAAAAACAAAAGCGATTAAGTGTAATGCTATTAAACTATAAAGTGACGATTAGAGCTGAACCTGACTTTTAACCGCAAATGTTCGCCAGTCAAATATGATTCAACTTCACAGTGATATAATCTAGGATTACAGTTTATAACACCCATATTTCTGTGTTAACCTAAGGTTAAACACTTTATACAATCGGCCTCAAGTAGATAGTTTTCTCAACTTTCCAACGATACACAACACGTCATGCCATCTGTTAACACACAAGGGAGAACACAAAGAAAAAGATATAACTGCTTGGCCAATCTCACAGCTGGCAATGTAATAACAGAATTGAAACCTGTAGCTGGCTGTGAGCCAGCTGTTTAAGCCAGTGGGTTAAAGAGAGGAATAAAGTGAGTGGGTTCCAAATTATGTCGGTTGCAGTAGTTCTTTGGACATGAAGAAGCATACATAGACTAGAGCAGTGCAGAGAGCTGCATCAGACCGGTCTTTGGGCTGAAGGTCACAACAATAACATAATCAACAACGACAACAAGAGCGTTGTTATGATGTAACAGCCAATGTTTCAAAGTCTGCTATTCCTTGCCTATAGGGTTAGTTTTTAAAACGTGGAGTCGCCATAATATAAATATACTGTAAAGGTAGACTGTATAAGCTCTTAAACAGGGGCTTATAGGAGTTTGCAGGTTTACGTCCTTTATGATTCTAATGGCCTTTATTTGTATTCTGAAAACTCGCTTAGCTGCTGCCAAAATGCCCAGGATATGAAATATATAAGAGAGAAATAAGGTATAATGGGTACTCTTAACTGTTTTTTCACATGACACATATTTTAAAAAAACTTGAAGCTGATGCTATTTACATTTTCCATCACAAAGTCAGCGATGAAGTTCACAAGTATGCTCAGTCAGATGGCTAGTCATACACCTACATCTCAAATTTATATGGCAAGCACACACTCAGCAGATATATTGCAAGTTATTAAAAGTGGTTTTATCTTTCACAAATTAGCAAAAAGCAGTTGCTTAGATGCTGCACTTTCTTCTGTTAATGTCTTATTCTTTGTATTAGTCTCTGTGGAAGCTATACTTAAGCAAAACAGTTTTCTTGTGACAACTGAAAATAATGAGAGCTATCAAAGGAATATTGAATACGTGGTTGAACCACAGAGGCCACCCTTCTCAGTGATTTACAACATTAATTGTATTACCACTGTACTAAAAAAATGGCTTATTCCTAAAGCAAACAGAAGTTGGTTGAGTCATTAACACAAAGACGTGATGCACAGAGACATGACCTACATATGGTAATAATGTATATTTCGGTTTTAGACTGAGTAAATCTTAATAGTCTTAACTCTGCTGGAATCAAAACGTCGATGAACTACCTTTACCAGTGATGCAGAAGCCTAGAGAGTTTTATATCATATACCGAGTGCTAACAAAGAGTTTTTTTATGAGATTTGAAAAACTTTTACTTGATTTAGACAAGCAATTGTACAACATTTAAGTAATTTATGGGCATAGAGTAATAATCACATTTAAATATCTACACTCCTGGAAATTGAAATAAGAACACCGTGAATTCATTGTCCCAGGATGGGGAAACTTTACTGACACATTCCTGGGGTCAGATACATCACATGATCACACTGACAGAACCACAGGCACATAGACACAGGCAACAGAGCATGCACAATGTAGGCACTAGTACAGTGTATATCCACCTTTCGCAGCAATGCAGGCTGCTATTCTCCCATGGAGACGATCGTAGAGATGCTGGATGTAGTCCTGTGGAACGGCTTGCCATGCCATTTCCACCTGGCGCCTCAGTTGGACCAGCGTTCGTGCTGGACGTGCAGACCGCGTGAGACGACGCTTCATCCAGTCCCAAACATGCTCAATGGGGGACAGATCTGGAGATCTTGCTGGCCAGGGTAGTTGACTTACACCTTCTAGAGCACGTTGGGTGGCACGGGATACATGCGGACGTGCATTGTCTTGTTGGAACAGCAAGTTCCCTTGCCGGTCTAGGAATGGTAGAATGATGGGTTCGATGACGGTTTGGATGTACCGTGCACTATTCAGTGTCCCCTCGACGATCACCAGTGGTGTACGGCCAGTGTAGGAGATCGCTCCCCACACCATGATGCCAGGTGTTGGCCCTGTGTGCCTCGGTCGTATGCAGTCCTGATTGTGGCGCTCACCTGCACGGCGCCAAACACGCATACGACCATCATTGGCACCAAGGCAGAAGCGACTCTCATTGCTGAAGACGACACGTCTCCATTCGTCCCTCCATTCACGCCTGTCGCGACACCACTGGAGGCGGGCTGCACGATGTTGGGGCGTGAGCGGAAGACGGCCTAACGGTGTGCGGGACCGTAGCCCAGCTTCATGGAGACGGTTGCGAATGGTCCTCGCCGATACCCCAGGAGCAACAGTGTCCCTAATTTGCTGGGAAATGGCGGTGCGGTCCCCTACGGCACTGCGTAGGATCCTACGGTCTTGGCGTGCATCCGTGCGTCGCTGCGGTCCGGTCCCAGGTCGACGGGCACGTGCACCTTCCGTCGACCACTGGCGACAACATCAATGTACTGTGGAGACCTCACGCCCCACGTGTTGAGCAATTCGGCGGTACGTCCATCCGGCCTCCCACATGCCCACTATACGCCCTCGCTCAAAGTCCGTCAACTGCACATACGGTTCACGTCCACGCTGTCGCGGCATGCTACCAGTGTTAAAGACTGCGATGGAGCTCCGTATGCCATGGCAAACTGGCTGACACTGACGGCGGCGGTGCACAAATGCTGCGCAGCTAGCGCCATTCGACGGCCAACACCGCGGTTCCTGGTGTGTCCGCTGTGCCGTGCGTGTGATAATTGCTTGTACAGCCCTCTCGCAGTGTCCGGAGCAAGTATGGTGGGTCTGACACACCGGTGTCAATGTGTTCTTTTTTCCATTTCCAGGAGTGTATATAAATACATTTAAAGTAATCTCCAATGTACAAATAGCATATGTTATGGTCTTGTTGTATTATGTCTGTGAGAAAAAGTCAGTTAGTTAGTTACGTGTTCCATTGAACAATAGCACGGAAAAAACGTCATGATCTGGAATGTGTCAAATGCACAAGAAATGCACACAGGAAACATGTTTTTTTGTTTACATTATAATGTTATACCTAAATATTTCTGTTATCTATCCCATTCCCTTAAATGGCACAAAATGCATATATTATATCTCCAGATTTATTTACTCATATTCAAGAATTCGTCTATGGTATAGAAGGAGTTGTCAAGGAGGTATAATTTCAATTTGTGTTTGGAACTATTACTGCTGTCTGTCAGACATTTTATTTTACCTGGTAATTTATCAAAAAGTTTTATAGCAGCATATTATACCCCTTTCTGTGCCAAAGATAGGTTAAGTAAAGGGTAGTGTAAGTCTTTCTTTTTTCTGGTATTGTAATCATAAATGTCGCTGCTGATTTTAAACTGGTCCATGTTGTTGAGAAAAAATTTCATTACTGAGTAAATGTAGTGTGAAGCAGTTGTAAGAATTCCTAAACCTTTAAACAGATGCCTACAAGATGTGCGACTATGAACCCCACTCATTATTCTAACTACTTTCTTTTGAGCAATGAATACCTTTTGCCTAAGTGTTTAGTTGCCCCAGAATATTACTCCATATGACATCAGAGTGTGGAAGTATGCAAGTATGTTAACTTACTAATTTATACATCCTCAAAATTGGCAATTATTCTGATTGGAAAAGTTGCTGAACCTAGTCGCCTTAGAAGATCAAAAATATGAATTTTCCAATTAAGATTCTCATCTATATGTACACAAAACTTAGTATGCTCTACCCTGGCTACTGACTTCTTTTGATGTGTTATGTTTATTGAAGGAATTATACTTTTTGCAGCATAAAATTGGATGTACTGTGTCTTTTCAAAGACCAGAGCAAGCCCATTCGCAGAAAAGCAATTAATAACTTTACCAAATACCTTATTTGCGTTAGTTTCTATCGGACTTTCTTTTACTGGATTAACAATTATACTTGTATCATCAGCAAACAGCGTCAGTTCAGCATCTTGTTTCACATAAGAAGGGAGGTCATTCACATATATCAAGATTGTGATTGTGTAAATCATGAAATTCTGTTAGACAAGCTCAAATATTGTGGCATGAGTGGGACAGTGCACAAATGGTTCAATTCGTACCTAACTGGAAGAGTGCAGAAAGTTGACATAAGCGGTTCTCTTAATATGCAAAGATCAGCACATTCCTCAAACTGGGTAACTATCAAGGGTTCCACAAGGGTCAGTCTTGGGTCCTTTGTTGTTCTTAATATATATTAATGACTTGCCATTCTATATTCATGAAGAGGCAAAGTTAGTTCTCTTTGCTGATGATAGAAGTATAGTAATCACACCTGACAAACAAGAATTAACTGATGAAATTGTCAATACTGTCTTTCAGAAAATTACTAAGTGGTTCCTTGTAAACGGACTCTCACTGAATTTTGATAAGACACAGTACATACAGTTCCGTACAGTGAATGGTATGATGCCATTAATAAATATAGACCTTAATCAGAAGCATATAGCTAAGGTAGAATATTCCAAATTTTTAGGTGTGTCCATTGATGAGAGATTAAATTGGAAGAAACACATTGATGATCTGCTGAAACGTTTGAGTTTAGCTACTTATGCAATAAGGGTCATTGCAAATTTCGGTGATAAACATCTTAGTAAATTAGCTTACTACGCCTATTTTCACTCATTGTTTTCATATGGTATCATATTTTGGGGTAATTCATCACTGAGGAATAAAGTATTTATTGCACAAAAGCGTGTAATCAGAATAATAACTGGAGTCCACCCAAGATCATCCTGCAGACATTTATTTAAGGATCTAGGGATATTCACAGTAGCTTCTCAGTATATATACTTTCTCATGAAATTTGTTATTAACAACCAAACCCAATTCAAAAGTAATAGCAGTGTGCATAACTACAATACTAGGAGAAAGGATGATCTTCACTATTCAAGATTAAATCTAACGTTGGCACAGAAAGGGGTGAATTATGCTGCCACTAAAGTCTTTGGTCACTTACCAAATAGTATCAAAAGTCTGACAGATAACCCACAAATATTTAAGAAGAAATCAAAAGAATTTCTGAATGACAACTCCTTCTACTCCATAGAGAAATTTTTAGATATAAATTTTAAAAAATATTAAAAAGCACAAAAAATATAAAAAAGTTGTTGTATTAACTTAAGTATGTTGTTAAATTAACTAAATTATGTCACATATTGGAAAATTTGACTCGTTCCATATCATTATGAAATATCGTATTCATGATCCATGGAACTAGTATTAATCTAATCTAACCTAATCTAATGTAATCTAAACAGGAGGGGACCCATGATCGAACCTTGTGGAACACCTAATGTAATTTCACCCCAGTTAGATGAAGTGACAAACTCCTTTGAATCACTTTAAGCATATAAAGAGAGTTTTTGCTTCCTGTTCTGTAGATATGACTTAAACAACTCAAATGCTGTTCCATTTATACCATAGAGTTGTAATTTCTCTAACATAATGTCATGGTTCACACAATCAAATGCATTGGATAAGTCACAGAATATTCCTACTGATGACATTTTACTATTTAAAGACTCCATTATGTGGACAGTGAAATGTATATTGCTCTCTCAGTGGAACAGCATTTCTGAAATCCGAACTGTGATTTACTAAGTATTCCATTACTGTTGAGATGGCTAACCACTCTTGAGTACATTACATTCTCAAAGAGTTTTGAAAATGCTGTAAGGAAGGATACTGGCTGGTAATTATTGACATCTGTGGTTTCCCCCTTTTTGTTATGAGGCCTGACAATGGCATATTTTATCCTGTCTGGAAAAATACCCTGAGTCAGTGATGCATTACATACGTGACTCAAAACATCAGCTGTAATTGCTCCACATTGTTTCAATAACTTGTTAGAGATGCCATCTACTCCAACAGAACATTTATTTTTCAAAGATTTAATAAATTCCCTTATTTCACAAGAGGTTGTTAGATGAAACTTAATCTGACCTAAATTTTTCGAAACTGACTCTTCCATGTACTGCCTGGCTTTTTCTTTTGAACTATTATCACCAATTTTTTCTCCTACACTTAATAAGTGATTGTTAAATACGTTGACTACCTGTACTGTTGGTTAAGATGGTCTCACACTCTTTAACAGTAATACTACCTAGCCCAGTGGTTAATTTTCCTGTTTCCCTTCTAACAACATTCCATATTGATTTGATTTTATTGCTGGAGTTGTTAGTTTCTTCTCTAACATAAATATTTCTTGATATCCTTACAACTTTTCTCACTATGTTACAATAATGTTTATAGTGTAAAACTACTTCTGGACCTTTACTAGTTCTTGTTGTCTCATACAGATTTCTTTTTCTTTCTGAAGACACTTTAATACCTGTAGTAATCAGAGGTTTCTTTGAAAAGTATGTGATGTTACATTTAGTAATGTTTTTGGAAAACAATGTTCAAAAAGGGATATAAATTTATCAAGAAATATGTTGAATTTATCATTAGCATTTGGCTCATTATATACTTCTTCCCAGTTTACATTTCCTAAACTTTCTCTGAAGTGAACTATAGATCCCAGGTTGAGCACACACACACGTTTAGTTAATCGTTTCTGAAGTGTACACCTTCTTAGGTTTTGTAAGTTAATCAGTTGTGCATCATGGTCAGATAATCCATTTACCACAGGGAAAGCATGTGTTTGTTCTACATCCTCTTGCTGTACAAATACATTATCTATTAGAATACTACTGTCCTGAGCTGTACTTGTAGGAAAATTGATCACTGATTCTAACTTATATGTTGTTAACAACACTTCTAGTTCACTTTTCCTATCAGAATTGTTTAGAAAGTTAACATTGAAGTCACCACAGATTAATAAGTTCTTCTTTTTGTCTGACAGACAACATAATAGAGTCATACTTTTTTATGAATAGGTCCCAGTCTCCTAGTGGAGACCTGTACAGTGTTGCTAATATCAACACAACAGCTGAAGTTCACATGCACAAACCTCAAAATGCTGATCAACACAAAATTTGCTTACTTCATCAGTTCTGTATTTATACCCTCGTTTTATGAAAATGCCAACTCCTCCTTTATCCATACTAGATCTACAAGTGTAAGATGCTAAATTATACCCTTTTATACTGACCTGACCATGCAAGTTACAATAACCATTGACTACTGTTTATTCTTGAGTCTACTTCTGCAACAGGATCATACACATGTGTCACAAAAACAGCGATGACACAATGTGTTTTGTCAGGTGAACGTTCTAAAGCACAACTGAAATGTAATCAGCACTACATTTTTCCCTTTAATGGCAGTCAGCCATTTTAGTTTACTCGCTAATTTACTTAGTGCATGTAGATAACTGAGGGATCAAAATGAGGAAAATAACACGAACTGAACAGAGTATAAGAGTTCTTTGTTAGTTAGTCAACTGTCATTACAGCCAGGTGTGTACAGCAGCTACCCAAGTGATATCAGTTTCCGATCCAAAACGTCAATGCAGCCAGGCATTTTACTGACTCCTACCCCAAGGAAAAGAGCAACACAAAAGAATTACTCAGATTTACCACCACAGCACTGGAAGCATGAAGTAGCCTACCGAGTGGTACTACACACTCTTATCACACCTGCACCATCCGGATTACTTTTCTGTTGATTCAGTTGCTATTTAACTATTTCATCCTTTCAAAATATTCTGTCACCTCATCTCCAATGTTTTCAAGACAATGTGTAAAATAGTTTTGCAGGTTATCTAGCATAATTCTTATTCAACCAGACAATCTCTAGAGATTGTGGGATGTCATTTGAACGTGAGTGCACACACACACACACACACACACACACACACACACACACACACACACACATACAAGCTACACATAACATCAAAACATTTTGCAATAGTGCGATAAACTAATTCTACTTGATCTTACTTTTGGAACATTGGCAGTTTTTGGAAGAATTTAGGTGTGCTGTACTCTGCATGATCTGAAAATTCTGTGACTAAATAGAAGCCGTGATAATATTTCCCTTAGGGTTTTACAAAATAGTGAAAATCAGGATATAGTAATTATTTTATGTCAACCCACTGTCTATTTTTATAGCGCTATTTGCAATGTAGGTTTTACTGACTGGACATGAGACTCGTCTTTTTTTTGCCTGGTATCTTGTTCACATATATGTCAAGTTTTAAGTTATGTGTTTTAAATTGTTTCTCACATATTTATACGTTTCTATAATCAAAAGGCAGGGGCGTGGGAGGGGCCTGTAGGAATCTGTTTGTCCTGTAATGTGCAGCTTGTTGTGTCGACAGAGGTGCCGACACAGTGTGTTTGAGGGGGCCGAAATGCACGCTATAAGCCCACGAAGGATGGCGTGAGGTCTGAAACAGGATACGTAATGAATGCTATAAAGAAAAGTACGTAGCTACTATAATACTTAACTTTAATCCATCATTTGTATACAGCATTCTTGATGATACAAGTGAGACTCTATCTTGAAATGGTTAATGGCGCCTTGCTAGGTCGTAGCCATGGACTTAGCTGAAGGCTATTCTAACTGTCTCTTGGCAAATGAGAGAAAGGCTTCGTCAGTGTAGTCGCTAGCAAAGTCGTCGTACAACTGGGGTCGAGTGCTAGTAAGTCTCTCGAGACCTGCCGTGTGGTGGCGCTCGGTCTGCGATCACTGACAGTGGCGACACGCGGGTCCGACATGTACTAATGGACCGCGGCTGATTTAAAGCTACCACCTAGCAAGTGTGGTGTCTGGCAGTGACACCACACAGCCCTTATTGCTCTTTGTTGGAACAAGAAGATGACTGAACTAGCATTGGACTAGCCCAGAATATAATAGCATACTGTAGAACGTTATGGAACTGGAAAAGAATACAATGAAAAAAGTGTGTAAGCTCGTTTTCTCTGCAAATAATTATATGCTATACATACTTTCTTCAGCGTTGCATTTGTTTTTGTTATGTGTATCTGACATTTAAAGTCATGCTGAAGCCATGTGCCTATAATTCTTTTTTTCCAGTGAACGTGTAATTCCAGTAAACTCTGTTACTGTTGCAGAGGTGTTGGAGGCTTCCCATTTCAAGCAGAAGTTTAAAAGAGTTCTTTGTATCCAGGGTGAGTCACCTAACATTACCGCTGGATATATTTCGTAAACCACATCAAATACTGACGAATCGATTCCACAGACCGAACGTGAGGAGAGGGGCTAGTGTAATTGGTTAATACAAACCATACAAAAATGCACGGAAGTATGTTTTTTAACACAAACCTACGTTTTTTTTAAAATGGAACCCAGTTAGTTTTGTTAGCACATCTGAACATATAAACAAATACGTAATCAGTGTCATTTGTTGCATTGTAAAATGTTAATTACATCCGGAGATATTGTAACCTAAAGTTGACTCTTGAGTACCACTCCTCCGCTGTTCGATTGTGTGTATCGGAGAGCACCGAATTACATAGGGATCCAAAGGGAACTGTGGTGGACCTTACGTACAGAAGAGACTGGAACAGCACATTACGTCCACATGCTATCACCTTTTTATTGGTCTTTTTCACTGACGCACATGTACATTGCCATGAGGGGTGAGGTACACGTACACACGTGGTTTCCGTTTTCAATTACGGAGTGGAATAGAGTGTGTCCCGACATGTCAGGCTAATAGATGTTCAATGTGGTGGCCATCATTTGCTGCATAAAATTGCAATCTCTGGCGTAATGAATATCGTACACGCCGCAGTACATCTGGTGTAAGCCGGCCACGGTGGTCTAGCGGTTCTAGGCGCGCAGTCCGGAACCGCGCGACTGCTACGGTCGCAGGTTCGAATCCTGCCTCGGGCATGGATGTGTGTGATGTCCTGAGGTTAGTTAGGTTTAAGTAGTTCTAAGTTCTAGGTGACTAATGACCACAGATGTTAACTCCCATAGTGCTCAGAACCATTTTCGAACATCTGGTGTAATGTCGCCGCAGGCTGCCACAATACGTTGTTTCATATCCTCTGGGGTTGTAGGCACATCACGGTACACATTCTCCTTTAATGTACCCCACAGAAAGAAGTCCAGAGGTGTAAGATCAGGAGAATGGGCTGGCCAATTTATGCGTCCTCCACGTCCTATGAAACGCCCGTCGAACATCCTGTCAAGGGTCAGCCTAGTGTTAATTGCGGAATGTGCAGGTGCACCGTCATACTGATACCACATACGTCGACGCGTTTCCAGTGGGACATTTTCGAGCAACGTTGGCAGATCATTCTGTAGAAACGCGATGTATGTTGCAGCTGTTTGGGCCCCTGCAATGAAGTGAGGACCAATGAGGTGGTCACCAATGATTCCGCACCATACATTTACAGTCCACGGTCGCTGTCGCTCTACCTGTCTGAGCCAGTGAGGATTGTCCACGGACCAGTAATGCATGTTCCGTAGATTCACTGCCCCGTGGTTTGTGAAACCCGCTTCATCGGTAAACAGGTAGGACTGCAACGCATTCTCTGTTAATGCCCATTGACAGAATTGCACTCGATGATTAAAGTCATCACCATGTAATTGCTGATGTAGCAACACATGAAACGGGTGAAAGCGGTGACGATGCAGTATGCGCATGACACTACTTTGACTCAGTCCACCGGCTCTCGCAATGTCCCGTGTACTCATGTGTGGGTTCATGGCAACAGCAGCTAACACACCAACTGCACCCACTTCTCCTGTGACGGGCCTGTTACGGACCCGTTTGCGTGCTACGACCATACTGAAATGTCCCCCTTTGAACAATTATACAGGACTGTGCTTAAACTGTCACACAGTATTTTTAGCGCAACGCAATCTGACTCAAAAATCCCTACAAAAGAATGGCCCTGACTAACATTAACCTATACCTTTCACAAATCACTTACCTCACAAAAATCTACGTTACTCGAACTACCGCAATACAGCGAGCGCCACTACTGCCAGCTAAATAAAAGATTCAAACTACGGAAGGCACTAACTACTGGTAGGCATAGTTAGCAAATGAAAGATTTTAATAGAGAACAAACAATGTATTTACCTTAATAGTGTTGAAAAATCATAATATACATAGCAATTCATGACATCCAGTCTTACAAATTTGAAAACTCCGCCATTTCTCTCCCCACATCCACCACTGCTGGCGGCTCACCTCCAACTAAGCAATGCTACGCGCTGTTCACATCCAGCTGCCGCTGCCCAACACTACAATGACAGACAACAATGCAAACTAGCCACAGACTGCACACAGCACAGCCAGTGATTTTCATACAGAGCACTACGTAACGTTGCCAATAAGAAAACATAAACAGCCTACTTACATAGCCCCCATGCTCCCCACAAAAAATTTTGCAAATTGTTTTGGGCAGTGGCCAATAATGATTTGATAAAATTTTTCATAATTACAATAAAAAAAGATATCAAATGCACACACTTATTGATACAATGTTGGTCAAAAGCTAAAATTTTCGCACAGTCCATAAAGACAGTCCTGATCATTCATCACAGTAAAATTAAATGTTTTTTTTTTCGAAGTCTGAGCAGTAAAAGAAAATGCACACAGAAGTAGTGGATTTCCATGCTGTCTTGAAGAAGTAGTGTTGTCCTTCCAACGGAAAGACAGTGCTGACTCTTGAAGAATATTGGTAGGTAGGTCATCACAGAGCAGACCCACTGTAGTCCTGGTAGAGATTACGGTATTGGTGGGCCACCAGAGGTGCAGACCCACTGCAGTCCTTGTAGAAATAATGGTATTGGTAGGCCATCAAAGATGCAGACCCACTGCAGTCCTTGTAGAAATAATGGTATTGGTGGGTCATCAAAGGTGCAGACCCACTGCCGTCCTTGTAGAAATTGGTGGCCCATCAAAGATGCAGGACCACTGTAGTCCTGGTAGAGACGGCCAGCAGCCATCTGTTGTGACTGTGCAGTTGCACAATCACCATCGAAGAGTCTTGTGGACAAAATACCACCACTTGTGGACTCACAAATTTTTTGGAATATCCTTAGAACCAGCAATGTTGTTATCCAGTCCCTTGCTGAATTATTAACACACGTGCAAACACTATCATTCCCTACTTCTCACATATTGTCCATATACTATGACCAACAGAAACGTGTGCAGTGAAATGTAACTTAATTTGAAGAACTGGTGTCTATACAATTATAAATTTACAACATGAAAATACAATTACAAAGGTACAAAATACATCATTAAAGAACATAATAGTACAGATAACATTTGTAGTAATATGGGCTATACAAAAAATCGAAATAACATATACATCAGTGTTACAGGAATTATGACATAAGTACATACATGAAAGATCAGAATAACTTTTGAAACATCAACTTCACACATGAGCAACAAAACAGAACTGATAAATAATGTCTAAACATCTTTACAAAGTAAATAACATATTATAAATGCAAATTATATTTGAGGATAACAGTATTCCTCATAATAGTGAATGTAGCTTAGTACTAGAAAAATTCTACAACATAAGTCTTATCAGATAAACACATATTTAATTTGATGAACTTGTGTCAATAACAATTTGATAACATAAGAATACAATAACAAAGGTACAAAATACATCATTAAAGAACATAATAGTACAGATAACATTTGTAGTAATAGGGGCTTTACAAAAGAATAGAAATAAACATATACATCAGTGTTACTGGAATTATGACATAAGTAAATACATAAAAGATCAGAATACCTTACGAAACATCAACTTCACACATGAGCATTAAAACAGAATAAATAATGTCTAAACATCTATACAAAGTAAAAAACATATTATCAGAAAAATTCTACAACATAACTCCCATCAGATAAACACATAAAGACAGGAAGAACACAAATATACAAGAGTACACATACACATAGCGGAATAACAGAAAGGGAAAGGACAGGGTTTGTTTTACTGCATCTTGCAAACAAAACTTTCTTTACTTCTTGGAGATCTCCCTTCGTTCTTCATTATTTCAAAAAGTGCTATACCTGCTTTCTGTACCTTTTTTTTAACTTCTCAATGGATTTCTTCCAATTCATCGCAACTCATTCTCTTATATAGTCTACCCCTCTTAAGCTAACTTAAATCTACTGAGCTCAGATGCTAAACTAAGGGACAAAGCAATGCAGCAGCACAAAACAATTAATGCAAACAGCAATGACAAAAAAATGCAGATTTGCAAAGCAAGCAGCATTATAGAAATTAGCAAAGCAATTGCAATATTACAACTAATATAAGGCAATGTGCAGCAAACAAGAAAAATAAATCAGTAGTAAACTGGCTTAGCAGAGTAACACAAATTAAAATTCAGTAGCACTATGCCTGGCAAACAGCAGGAGTAAATGCAATAACTTATATCTAAACATGACAAAGCTCAAGCAGAAAGAATATTACAGTAAAGATGGCCATGTCTAATACCTATGTCGCATCTTAACACTAGAGTGATACATCACGATAACTTACTCTACCAAAAAAAAATTACCAAGTAGTTGAAAAGAAAATTATGTATGCAGTTACTGTTATTAATCCCTTCTTATTGTTCTTTTCATTCCAAGTGTTCCTTTTTCGACGAATATGGATCACAAAATTATTATTTAATAGATCTGTTGACAGAAAGTGTTCACATTAGCAAATGCATTTTATTTTATTTTATGTCCGGCCCCAGTAGCTGAGTGGTCAGCGTGACAGAATGTCAATCCTAAGGTCCCGGGTTCGATTCCCGGCTGGCTCGGAGATTTTCTCCACTCAGGGACTGGGTGTTGTGTTGTCCTAATCATCATCATTTCATCCACATCGACGTGCGGGTCGAGTGGCATCAACTCGAAAGACCTGCACCAGGCGAACGGTCTACCCGATGGGAGGCCCTAGCCACACGACACTACATTTCATTTTATTTTATAAAACCAATGCTGCAACACAGCTGGAAACCAGATATCAAATGAAATAAGCAACTATGAAAAGCAAAGCATAAAAATATCATTCAATAGTCATGTGACATTTCATAAGTTAGTAGAAATTCTCTCAACTCTCGTAGAAAGATGCTTGTCATAATCAGGTGTGCAGATGTAAGTATCTTTCCAAGTAATGAGCATGTCGTATTTGCGATGCTTTCTCCACCTAATGGCTTTCTTTTGTCAGACGACTATCTCTCAGCTGGGCACCCAAAATGCATTATGTCAAGGTCACTTACCTTTCTTAACGAAATATTTACGACAGCAGTTTCCACTACAGTGACAGTCTCATATAAAAAATTTCACAGGTCGAGAATTTGCGTTACAAATGTGTAGAAACAAAATCCTATAAATACAACAGTGTCCAAAAAATTTTCAGTGGCATTGTGATACATTCACACATGTACTCACATTTCATAATTCTAAAGTACGATTCTTGGTTTCCAACATCGTTTTCCACAAATCAGAGTCCCTAACCACTACTCATTATTCATTACCATATTATACATATACATATTCGTCAATATTTCATCATAAGAAATACGTAGCATAATCAAATTCCTCATATACCATCATCTTATTGATCATAAACATACCTCAACAGCATAATACATATCGTCATCGTAATAATATCATAACATCTCAGTCAATTCTCAAAATCGTTGTAGCTTCCTCCAATAATTTCAAAACCTAAAAAAAATTATCTGCTCATGTCAAAAGTGTCATCTACCTCAAACGTACTTTAAAAATCATGATCTCATACCAAATACATCATTCAAAGCTCTCATAGTATCACAATTGTTCCGAAAAAATATGAACATTTCACAAAATACAGACAAAATACAATTTCATAAGTGTGAAGTTATCCAACTGTGTAATTACGTAAACATCTGTCACTGATGTAGTAAAATAAATATTTGTCTCTCTCAGTTAAATGATCAGATAGCTGTGTAATTCTGTGTTAGAGAAATATGGTACCGATGTGAAAAGTTGTATAAGCAAATACCATACTAGCTAGGGCTCCTTGTGCTTGGCAGACACATGGTACACAAAGTAGGCGTGTACCCCCTGAGGATTAATGTAATTATACCCTCAGGTGTTACAGATTACAGCAATGGAATGAAATGTATCACGGAAAACCTTTGTATCATTGTAATTCAAAATATTTAAAAATAAATGTTTTAAGTACAAAATTAATCACTCAAATGCGTGTCCTATAGCGCTAAATGTGCGTCTTGCTGTAAGATAATTCTGTGGAACTGTCGTAGTTATTGTCCTGTGTAAGCAAAGTTCGCTGAAGTCAATGTATTCACCTCCTCATAAACAAAGTGAAATGCTTTGCGTATAGATATCTTAGTTATTATGCTTATTGCTGTGATGAAGAAAGTACTATGCTGTAACGTATTGTTGTGCTACGGAAAAGGCTGTCTCATTGTAGCTATACCACAAACGTTACTACTAAAACATGTTTTACTTTCCAGAAAAACACAGAAAAACTGTGCAGATATAAAACACAAACACCACAAAAGCAACAATGTAAATTGTGTCACATATTAGTAGCGTCGTGATATAATCGTGTAGCTGTCAAAGAAACCAAATACTAAGTCATCTTTAATCTCACAGAAAGTATTTCAAATCCAGAATGTATTTTCAAGTAAACCAAAATGTTGCATTGAAATCTCATTAGCAGTACCTGTATATGTTCTAAGTATGTGAGCCCTATAGTCGTTACGTGATCGTGCAACTAACAAGCAAAAATGTACACACACCATCACACTGTGTCGTCTGTGCACTATAACAATGCATTCGTAATTACTGTCTAAATATGTTCCCTAGGTTCTAGACTGGATAGTTAACTTTAGAACATAATTACATGTTAACAGTTTCTCAGTGTGACAAATTGTACTAGTAGCGTGAAGTGAACAATTTTATGGCAAAGACTAAGTTAAAAAGCAGATTATCTTTCAATAAACGGTTTTATATGTGGAATGTGGTGCAATCCGTTACCCTTTCTAGTATGCAGAGTTTCAACTTCAACGCAGTTATCATGTGGTATACGTCGGTAAAGAATACTGGAATTTTGCTCAAGGCTAGCGTCTATGTTATTTTTCTCTGAGACAGCCAGCGCACGTGGCTGCCTGCGGTGCGAGTCATTGTCTGTCTCTTTGTTGGCGTGCGTCGTTATTGGGATTAGGAGACCTAACTTCTACAAATTCACCTTGTCGAGAGTGCCCTGCTCTGTTTGAATCTCGCCAGTTCTAATGCAATTCAAGTCTGTCGTTACGATTATATAGTCTGTCGTCATGTCGGTAGTTCCTGTAGTTTCTTTCTTGTCGGTTAAGTACTGGAGAATTTCTCCCTGAATTATCACTGCATGGTGGACCGTTGCGTCTGAAGTTATTCTGTCTCCCGTGATAATAATAGTTCTGGTTGCCATATTGTCTGTTTCTATGACTGTCTCTGTTATATTCATTACTACGGAAATGCGATCTTTCCCTGTAGTTATTACTACTCTGCCACCGATTGTCATACGGGTGGTGTCTGTTTTGGTCACGATTTGTGCTGTGAGAATAGCCTTGTCGTGTCCAGTTATTATTTCTATCATTGCAGAATTGCGACGGATGTGACCCGTAATTATTGTGTTCCTGTTTTCGTGTTCCGTGATTGTCAGTGTCAATTTCTAATTCTTGTAAGAGTCCCTGAAAAGCTTCAATGTCGTCTTTGCAACGTACTGCCAAAATAATATGTCGTAAATGTTCAGGTAATTTGATTAAGCAAATGCGGATGAGTTCTGAGGGGCTGTATGGGTTTGACAGGTACTGATTCTTATGCAACATGTCTTCAAAATATTTCACAAGACTGGAAAATTCAGATTGTTCGAAATGTTTCATCATTATGATGCTATGTTTTACTCAGTCTTGTGTAGCTTGAGACCAATATGCTGAGAGGAAGGCATGATAAAATTCTCCTTCACTGTGACAATCGTGAATGACTGATCACATTCTTACAGCTGGTTCATTCTCTAAGTAGCCACACATAAATTCTAATCTATGCTCAATGACCAGTTGGGAGGAAAACTGTGGTGTCACCGCTAGACACCACACTTACTAGGTGGTAACTTAAATCGGCCGCGGTCCTGTAGTACATGTCGGACCCGCGTGTCGCCACTATGGGATCGCAAACCTAGCGCCACCACAAGGCGGGTCTCGAGAGACTGAGGAGACCTCGTCCCCAGTTGTACGGACAACATAGCTAGCGATTGGACGTGCTGAGCCTTGCTCTCATTTGCCGAGAGATAGACAGTAGAATAGCCCTCTGCTAAGTTAACTGGCGACCACCTAGCAAGGCGCCATTTGTATCAGTGCCTATAGCTTACTAATATTCAAGAGAGATGTATTCCAAGGACTAATTAAAAGTTAAGTAACAAGCATCTACGTACTTTTCTTCTTATTCATTTATAAGTTCTCATGTTCCAGACTTCACGCCCGTCTGCGTTAGCCTTGCGTGCCCTATCGGCTACAGCATTGTGTCTAGGCTGTATGGTCTAGACACAACAAAAACAATGAGAGAATTGATGAAGCCATGCCCGTGGATGAATGTCGTTGCCAGAATTCTTAAATGTTTTGAATTTACGTGTAGTAATGAACAGCTTATAGTCAAAATCATCGTGTCGGCGAGTCGCACATCGCTCATTGTTACTTCGTTTCGGCGGTTCCATCTCAAAATTCAATGCGCCTTGCCAATTTCTTTCATAATTTCCGAAGTGTCCTGTGTTATTATTTTGTGGTTGCTCCGTATTTCTATGTCCCTCTTCCCGTACTGGAGCGCGAGTGTCCTCTGAAATATGTAATTCTTGTATTACTTGTGCCAACTGATCTTGTACTTCCCGGATTTCTCTTTTGTGTTGCGTATAAATTTGATTCTGATTTTGTTTGAATTTCTTAATTTGTTCATACTCTTCTGTGTCAGTGATGGCTACAGGTCTTGTGTCATTCAGATCATCATCTACCTTTGCAGATAAGTTAGTGAACTGATCCGAAAGTTCGGCTACTTTCTCTGATAGTGTACTTATTTCCTCAGTGCGTTTTTCTGAACCAAGTTTAAGAGTGTCCATTTGTGTTGAAATCGTATCTACTGTGTCCTTTAAGTTTTCCTGAGTTTTTGCAAGTTGTGTAACCGAAATGGTAGATGCAACTGAGTCAGTTTTAGCTTGCAAGGTCTCATGATTTTCATGAACAGTAATTTGCAGTTCTTTTATGGCTGCTTCGTGATTCTGTAATGCATTTTCATGCAGCGAAAAAATAGGTTGAAAATGCTCACAAATTTGTGTTTTTACGTCATTACAGGCATTTTGACATTTCGATTCAATGTTATGTAACTCAGTAGTTAAATCTTCACGTGTTTGTTCAAGTGTGATGTCTAACTTTTGAAGCTTTTGCTGTGTTTGTCTCTGATTTTGTTCCATTGTGTCTAACTGTTGCTGTGTTTGTCTCTGATTTTGTTCCATTGTGTCTAACTGTTGCTGTGTTTGTCTCTGATTTTGTTCCATTGCGTCTAACTTTTGAAGCTTTTGCTGTGTTTGTCTCTGATTTTGTTCCATTTGTTGCATTAATTGCAATAATAATGTATTAGTGTCTGGAATGTGTTTCTCTATGCTTTTTGGCAGTGCATTTTCACCGGCAACATTCACGTTTTGACAAGCAGAAAATGTGTCTTGACTCATTTGAGAAAACGGTGAGGACCCAAAACCTGTGTCTACAGTATTTGCAATATTGTGTTCTGTCATTTCAGATTCCTGAGGCGAGCTGTTGCCGACCGATCGATCGATAATGCTTCCCTGTTCACTAATTGTTTCACTGCCTACACCATTATTTGCAGCCCGCTCCATTTCCCTATGCACAATTACCAAATTACTACTTTGAACATTAGTTAATTCATTACTCTGCGGCGCTAACACACTGCTTTCGTCTTTACTGTCATTTCTCAGTTTACTTTGAAGCCTTGTATTACGCTTTTCACACGCCATTATTGTCACAATATTTCACACGACAACACAGAAAAGCACAATTTGAAGAGCAAAATAACAAAACACATTAACGTAGCATTGAAAATAATATCTAATTAATTGCAAGCGCAGCTGCGAAATACTTGGTGCAAATCTACATGCATGCCACAGCTGTTTTACTGTACAAGAATGAAAAACTACAACTACAAAGGAAATTTTCTCTACAATTACGCACTAGCAATAAACAATAGCTACACTAATTACACAAACTACAAGAAAAAAATTAGAAGATTCCAGTGAGGTATCCTCGGCTAAGGGTCGACATATGAAACGTCCCCCTTTGAACAATTATACAGGACTGTGCTTAAACTGTCACACAGTATTTTTAGCGCAACGCAATCTGACTTTCAAAAATCCCTACAAAAGAATGGCCCTGACTAACATTATCCTATACCTTTCACAAATCACTTACCTCACAAAAATCTTCGTTACTCGAACTACTGCAATACAGCGAGCGCCACTACTGCCAGCTAAATAAAAGATTCAAACTACGGAAGGCACTAACTACTGGTAGGCATAGTTAGCAAATGAAAGATTTTAATAGAGAACAAACAATGTATTTACCTTAATAGTGTTGAAAAATCATAATATACATAGCAGTTCATGACATCCAGTCTTACAAATTTGAAAACTCCGCCATTTCTCTCCCCACATCCACCACTGCTGGCGGCTCACCTCCAACTACGCAACGCTACGCGCTGTTCACATCCAGCTGCCGCTGCCCAACACTACAATGGCAGACAACAATGCAAACTAGCCACAGACTGCACACAGCACAGCCAGTGATTTTCATACAGAGCGCTACGTAACGTTGCCAATAAGAAAACACAAACAGCCTACTTACAATACCTGTTGCATACAGTTGGCGGTAGATGTTTTGCGATGTGCGGCACGTTGGATGCTCTCTGTCCGGGTACCGTTCTGCATACACCCTGCAGGCTTCAGCTGCATTTCGTCGACACTCACCATAGATGAGTATCATCTCCGCCTTTTCGGAGTTCAAATACACCATGGTCACAGTTCCTACAACACTACACTATCACAGACGTCTGGTAACACGGTGTACTACAGTTGGTGTGCGTACGGAGACGAATGCAGAATAACAATAGCAGCAAGCGCTACATGCGGACACTGCGACAGCTAGACCAAACCACAACAGTTCACTACAGCCACACTCGTAAACACGGTCGTCATCGTAAACATGTCCCTGCAGATGCTGCTCGCCGACCGTGGCCCGTGTTTGTTACAACACGCAACTGATCGTCGGAGGTTTCAAGCGTCAACTTTAGGTTACAATATCTCCGGATGTAATTAAGATTTTACAATGCAACAAACGGCTCTGATTACGTATTTGTTTATATGTTCAGATGAGCTAACAAAACTAACGTGGTTTCATTTTAAAAAACGTAGGTTTATGTTAAAAAACATACTTCCGTGCATTTTTGTACGGTTTGTATTAACCAGTTACACTAGCCCCTCTCCTCACGTTCGGTCTGTGGAATCGGTTCGTCAGTATTTGATGTGGTTTACGAAATATATCCAGCGGTAACGTTAGGTGACTCACCCTGTATACATATTATTAGCTTAAAATAATGGTTCAAATGGCTCAAATGGTTCAAATGGTTCTGAGCACCATGGCACTTAACATCTGTGGTCATCAGTCCCTAGACCTTAGAACTACTTAAACCTAACTAATCAAAGGACATCACACACATCCATGCGCAAGGCAGGATTCAAACCTGCGACCATAGGACTCGCGCGGTTTTGGACTGAGCGCCTAGAACCGCTCGGCTACCACAGCCGGCTTATTAGCTTACTTCCATCAAACTAGTTATGCAATTGGTCTAGAGGTAGCATCTTTGACTAGCAATCAAAACGTCCTCAGCCCTAGGTTTTAACCTTGCCACTGCTTAAATTTTGAATAAGAAACGTCAGAAATGGCAGCCGATGACTTCCAGCATAAGAAGTCACCATCGTTCCGCCAATAGCCTTGTCAAAGAGGGAAGAGGAGTGGATAGAGGTTTTAACACTCTCTTGACCTTGGGAAAACTGCCTCTAAAAGACAGAAGAATCAGCAGTGATTATCGGCATGAGTATGCAGAAGCCACTGGAAATCACTTCATTAAAGACACATGATGTGTAACCACAGGATATGTGGCCTGTAATGGAAAAAAGGTCATGATGATCTCTCAATTGGAAAGCCATTCCAGACTAGTCCCCCATTTGGATCTCTGGGAAGGAACTGCCAATGGGCAGGTGATCATGAGAGACTGGATGACCAACGAAAGGGTAACATTCTACAAGTTGGGGCATGGAATATCTGAAGTTTGTGTGTAGTAGGGAAGGTAGAAATCTGAAAAGGGAAATGTTAAGGCTCAATCTTGATACAGTGGAGGTTAGTGAAAGACAATAATTTTTGGTCATGTGAATATAGGGTAATATCAATAGCCGCAGAAAGTGGTTTAATGGGACGAGGATTCATTATAAATAAGAAAGTAGGGCAGAGAGTGGGTTAATGTAAATATTTCAGTGATAGGGTTGTTCTCATCAGAATTAAAGCAAACTGATACTGACAACAATAATTCATGTATACATGTTGACATCACAAGCAGGAGATGAAGAGAGAGAGAAAGTATATGAGGATATTGAATGGATAATTCAGTATGTAAAGGAGACGAAAACCTAATAGTCATGGAGAATTTGAAAGCAGTTCTACAGGATGGAGTAGAAGAAAGGTGTATGCGAGAATATGGACTTGATAGTAAGAACAAGAGAGGAGAAAGACTAATTGAATTCTGCAATGAATTTCAGCTAGTAATAGTGAATAACCTGTTCAAGAATCACAAGAGGAGGAGATATGGGAAGGTTTCAGTTAGACTGCATCATGGTCAAGTAGATATTTTGAAATCATATACTTGACTGTGATGTCTACCCACGAGCAAATACCTAGACTCAGATGACAATTCATTAGTGATGAAGAGTAGGCTGAAGTTTAAGAGACTCGTCTGGAAGAATCAGTGTGCAAGGAAGTGGAATACAGAAGTACTAAGTTATGAAGAGACACATTAACGTTCTCTGGGGCTATAGATACAATGTTAACAATTGCTCTGTAGATAGTTTAGTTGAAGAGAAATGGACATCTCTAAAAAGATCAGTCACAGAAATTGAAAGGAAAACTTTAGGAACAATGAAGGCAACTACAGAGAAACCATGGATAACAGATTAAATACTTCAGCTGATCGACAAAAGGAAGAAGTACAAAACTGTTCAAAGATATCCAGAAACATAGAAAAACAAATCACTTAGGAATGAAACATATAGAACGTGTAGGAAAGCTAAGGCAAAATAGCTGCATGAGAAATGTAAAGAAACCGAAAAAGAAATGATAATCAACAGACAGACTCAGCATACAGAAAAGTGAAAACAACATTCGGCGAAATTAGAAGGAAGTGCCATCACATTAAGAGTGCCCACCTGACTAGCCGCGTGGTCTAACACGCTGCTTCCCAAGCGGGAAGGCATGCCGGTCCCTGGCACGAATCTACCTGGCAGATTACTGTTGAGGTCCGGTGTGCCGGCAAGTCTGTGGATGGTTTTTAAGGTGGTTTTCCATCTGCCTTGGGGAATGCGGACAGCTTCCCTTTATTCTGCCTCAGTTACACTATGTTGGCGATTGCTGCGCAAACACTGTCTCCATGTACATGTAAGCCATAATTACTCTACCATGCAAACATTTAGGCATACACTCGTCTGGTATGAAACGTTCCCAGGGGTTGCACTGAGGGGCGAACCGCACAATAACCTGGTTTCGGTGCGTGGCGGTGGTGGTGTTGGAGGACTGCTGTGGCCTGTTGTGGGGTTGTGAACCATTGAGGGCTACAGTGTGACGAAGCCACTCCATCGTTTCTAGGACTTCGTTTTAATACACACATGCACACACATTAAGAGTGCAAGAGGTTATTAAATCAAGAGCTAAGAATGGATATGTGGTAACAGTACACCGAAGACCTCTATGAGGGGAAAGGCATGTCTGATAACATGCTAGAAAAAAAACACGAGCCGACAGGGAATATATAGGGGATGCAGTATTAGAATTAGAATTTAAGACAGTGTTGGAAGACTTAAGATCAAATAAGGCAGAAGGATGAGATATCATTGCATCAGAATTTCTAAAATCATTCGCGAAGTGTCGACAAAAGGACTGTTCACATTGGTGTATACAATGCATGAGACTGGCATATACCATCAGACTTTCACGAAAACATCTTCCTCACAGTTACAAAGATTGCAAGAGCCGAGAAGTAGGAGAACTATCGCACTATCAACTCAAGAGCTCGTGCATCCAAGCTGTTGATAAGAATAACACACAGAAGAAAGGAAAAGAAAATTGAGGATCTGTCAGATTATGATCAGTTTGGCCTTAGGAAAGCCAAAGGCACCAGAGAGCCAGTTATGATGTTGCAGCTGATACTGGAAGCAAGACTGAAGAAAAATCGAGACATGTTCATTGTTTTTGTAGACCTGGAAAATGCGTTCAACAATGAAAAATGATGTAAGATGTTCGAAATTCTGAGAAAAATTGGAGTAAGCTGTAATAAAAGACGAGTAATGTACACTGAAATGCCAAAGAAACTCGTACAGGCATGCGTATTCATATACAGAGATATACACTCCTGGAAATTGAAATAAGAACACCGTGAATTCATTGTCCCAGGAAGGGGAAACTTTATTGACACATTTCTGGGGTCAGATACATCACATGATCACACTGACAGAACCACAGGCACATAGACACAGGCAACAGAGCATGCACAATGTCGGCACTAGTACAGTGTATATCCACCTTTCGCAGCAATACAGGCTGCTATTCTCCCATGGAGACGATCGTAGAGATGCTGGATGTAGTCCTGTGGAACGGCTTGCCATGCCATTTCCACATGGCGCCTCAGTTGGACCAGCGTTCGTGCTGGACGTGCAGACCGCGTGAGACGACGCTTCATCCAGTCCCAAACATGCTCAATGGGGGACAGATCCGGAGATCTTGCTGGCCAGGGTAGTTGACTTACACCTTCTAGAGCACGTTGGGTGGCACGGGATACATGCGGACGTGCAATGTCCTGTTGGAACAGCAAGTTCCCTTGCCGGTCTAGGAATGGTAGAACGATGGGTTCGATGACGGTTTGGATGTACCGTGCACTATTCAGTGTCCCCTCGACGATCACCAGTGGTGTACGGCCAGTGTAGGAGATCGCTCCCCACACCATGATGCCGGGTGTTGGTCCTGTGTGCCTCGGTCGTATGCAGTCCTGATTGTGGCGCTCACCTGCACGGCGCCAAACACGCATACGACCATCATTGGCACCAAGGCAGAAGCGACTCTCATCGCTGAAGACGACACGTCTCCATTCGTCCCTCCATTCACGCCTGTCGCGACACCACTGGAGGCGGGCTGCACGATGTTGGGGCGTAAGCGGAAGACGGCCTAACGGTGTGCGGGACCGTAGCCCAGCTTCATGGAGACGATTTCGAATGGTCCTCGCCGATACCCCAGGAGCAACAGTGTCCCTAATTTGCTGGGAAGTGGCGGTGCGGTCCCCTACGGCACTGCGTAGGATCCTACGATCTTGGCGTGCATCCGTGCGTCGCTGCGGTCCGGTTCCAGGTCGACGGGTACGTGCACCTTCCGCCGACCACTGGCGACAACATCGATGTACTGTGGAGACCTCACGCCCCACGTGTTGAGCAATTCGGCGGTACGTCCACCCGGCCTCCCGCATGCCCACTATACGCCCTCGCTCAAAGTCCGTCAACTGCACATACGGTTCACGTCCACGCTGTCGCGGCATGCTACCAGTGTTAAAGACTGCGATGGAGCTCCGTATGCCACGGCAAACTGGCTGACACTGACGGCGGCGGTGCACAAATGCTGCGCAGCTAGCGCCATTCGACGGCCAACACCGCGGTTCCTGGTGTGTCCGCTGTGCCGTGCGTGTGATCATTGCTTGTACAGCCCTCTCGCAGTGTCCGGAGCAAGTATGGTGGGTCTGACACACCGGTGTCAATGTGTTCTTTTTTCCATTTCCAGGAGTGTATATATATAGGCAGAATATGGCACTGCGGTCGGCGAAGCCTACATAAGAAAACAAGAGTATGGCGCAGTTGTTAGATGGGTTACTGCTGCTACAATGGCGGGTTATCAAGATTTAAGTTGGTTCGAACGTGGTGTTATAATCGGCGCAAGAGAGATGGGACACAGCATCTCCGAGGTGGTGATGAAGTGGGGATTTTCCTGCACGACCTTTTCATGAGTGTACTGTGAATATCAGGAATCCAGCAAAACAACAAATCTCCAACATCGCTGCAGCTGGAAAAAGATCCTGCAAGAACGGGACCAACGACGACTGAAGAGAATCATTCAACGTAACAGAAGTGCAAAACTTCCGCAAACTGCTGCAGATCACAGTGCTGGGCCATCAACAAGTGTCAGTGTGCGAACCATTCAACGAAACATATCGATACGGGCTTTCAGAGCCAAAGGCCCAATCATGTACCCTTGATGACTTCATAACAGAAAGCTTTATGCCTCGCCTGGGCCTGTCAACACTGAGATTGGAGTGTTGATGACTGGAAACATGTTGCCTGGTCGGCCGAGACTCTTTTCAGAGTACACTACTGGCCATTAAAATTGCTACACGAAGAATAAATGCAGATGATAAACGGCTATTCATTGGACAAATAGGTTATACTAGAACTGACATGTGATTACATTTTCATGCAATTTGGATGCATAGATCCTGAGAAATGAGTACCCAGAACAATCACCTCTGGCCGTAATAACGGCCTTCATTCACCTGGGCATTGAGTCAAACAGAGCTTGGATGGCGTGTACAGTTACAGCTGCCCATGCAGCTTCAACACGATACCACGGTTCATCAAGAGTAGTGACTGGCGTTTTGTGCTGAGCCAGTTGCTCGGCCACCATTGACCAGACATTTTCAATTGATGAGAGATCTGGAGAATGTGCTGGCCAGGGCAGCAGTCGAACGTTTTCGGTATCCAGAAAGGCCCGTACAGAACCTGCAAAGTGCGGTCGTGCATTATCCTGCTCAAATGTAGGGTTTTGCAGGGATCGAATGAAGGATAGAGCCACGGGTCGTAACACATCTGGAATGTAACGTCCACTGTTCAGAGTGCTGTCAATGCTAATAAGAGGTGACCAAGATGTGTAACCAATGGCACCCCATACCATCACGCCGGGTGATACGCCAGTATGGCGATGACGAATACACGCTTCCAATGTGTGTTCACCGCGATGTCGCCAAACACGGATGCGACCATCATGATGCTGTAAACAGAACCTGGATTCATCCAAAAAAATGACGTTTTGCCATTCGTGCACAGAGGTTCGTCGTTGAGTACACCATCACAGGCACTCCTGTCTGTGATGCAGTGTCAAGGGTAACCACAGCCATGGTCTCCGAGCTGATAGTTCATGCTGCTGCAAACGTCATCGAACTGTTTGTGCAGATAGTAGTTGTCTTGCAAACGTCCCCGTCTGTTGACTCAGGGATCGAGACGTCGCTGCACGATTCGTTACAGCCATGCGGACAAGATGCCTGTCATCTCGACTGCTAGTGATACGAGACCGTTGGAATCCAGCACAGCGTTCGGTATTACCCTCCTGAACCCACCGATTCCATATTCTGCTAACAATCATTGGATCTCGACCAACGCGAGCAACAGTGTCGTGATACGATAAACCGCAATCGCGAGAGGCTACAATCCGACCTTTATCAAAGTCGAAAACGTGATGGTACGCATTTCTCTCCTTACACGAGGCATCACAACAACGTTTCACCAGGCAACACCGGTCAACTGCTGTTTGTGTATGAGAAATCAGTTGGAAACTTTCCTCATGTCAGCACACTGCAGGTGTCACCACTGGCGCCAACCTTGTGTGAATGCTCTGAGAAGCTAATCATTTGCATATCACAGCATCTTCTTCCTGTCGGTTAAATTTTTGTCTGTAGCACGTCATCTTCGTGGTGTATCAATTTTAATGGCCAGTAATGTATATAAAGCTGATGGACATGTACAGGTATGGGGACAACCTCATGAATCCATGGATCTTGCATGTCAGCAGTAGATGGTTCAAACTAGTGGAGGCTCTGTAATGGAGCAGGTCATGTGCAGTTGGAGTGATATCGGACCCCTGAAACGTCTAGATACAACTCTTACATGTGACACGTACATAAGCATCCTGTTTGATGACCTGCATCCTTTGAAGTCCATTGTGCGTTCCAACTGACTTGAGCAAACCAGTGGGATAATGCGTTATCCCACACGCTCAGAACTGCTACAGAGTGGCTCCAGGAACACTTTTATGAGTTTAAACACTTCCACTGGCCACCAAACTCCCCAAACATGAACATTATTGAGCATATCTGTGACACCTTGCAATGTGCTGTTCAGAAGAGATCTCCACCCCCCTTGTACTCTAACGGATTTATAGACAGCCGTGCAGGATTCATGATGTCAGTTCCCTCCAGCACTAGTTCAGACATTAATTGAGTCCATCCCACGTCATGCTGCGGCACTTCTGTATGCTCAAGGGGGCCCTACACGATATTAGGCAGGTGTACCAATTTCTTTGGCTCATCGCTCTACAATATATACAATAACCAAGACTGGAAGATCAAGAACGAAATTCTTGGATTAAAAAGGATGTAAGTCAGTTATGTAGCCTTTCGCCCCTATACTTCAATCTTTAAATCAAAGAAGCAGTGAGGAAAATAAAAGAAAGATTCAAGAGCGAAATTAAAATTCGAGGTGAAAGGATATCAATCACAAGATTGCCTGATGACATAGCTATTCTTAGTGAAAATTAAGAAGATTTACAGGCTGTGTTGAATGGAATGAAGAGTCTAATGAGCTCAGAAAATTGACTGAGATTAAATCGAAGAAAAAAAATGAGAAGTAACAGAAATGAGAATTGCAAGAAACTTAATACCAGAAATGGGGATCATGAAGCAGACGAAGTTAAAGAATTCTGCTACCTAGGCAGCAAAATAACACGTAACAAATGGAGCAAGGAGGACATAAAAAGTAGACTAGCACTGGCAAAAAGAGCATCAATGCCCAAGAGAAGTCTGCTAGCATCAAATGTAGGTCTTAATTTGAGGAATAATTTTTTGACAATGTACATTTAGAGCACAGCATTTTGTGGTAGCGAAAAATGATCTGTAGGAAAACCAAGAAGAGAATCAAAGTCTTTGAGATATTGTGTTACAGAAGAATGTTGAAAATTAAGGCCAGTTCACACTGGCAGTCATGTCACGTTACATCATATAACATCCCATCCCATCAAAATATTCTGCAATGTGTTTCAAATGGCAGCATTCACACTGCCTGTTCTGTCACATCACGTCACATCACAGCACTGTCAAGGCTTGTCTGGAAGAATGTTTTGATGGTTGACATCATCTATCTGTTGTTGATCATGTGACCCTCAAGCTCATCTCCTCTTATACACAGCCAAGTGCAGATCCCTATATTTCGTTTCATTGTGGTTGATATCAGTTGTTTTTTTATGTCATGAAATGTTTCCTTTCGTAATTTATTTTGTCAAAATTTATAATAAACGACGAAAGATTAACTGAAGCAGTGAGGAAGCAGTCTGAATTGTATGACATGAATGTACAAAATTATTTGTCATCTACTTCATTTATAAAGTGGATTTTTATTCATACCAGCACCAAATTTAATATTTTACAATGAAATGGATTGCAACATCGGTGCAATTTGAAGTGAAAAAGATGCTGCAGGTAGAATCATATTGCTTAGTAGGAGGAATTTAATGTTGTTAGGCATTTGTAGTGTTTTGTAAACAAATGGAATAAAACGTTCAGACATTGCAAGTTGTTTGTTTGAATACGTGTTTGTGTCAGGCTAATTTAGTGTTAAGTAGCTCTCTGGATTATGTTGAAAGAGTTTTGCTAGCATCAGCAGTCGATATTTATAAGTTTTCACTACCTAACCCTACTACAAGTTAGGCACTTGAACTATTAAAAGGCGAATACGAGATGTAAAGAAAACCTATAAATCTCGAAGGACAAGGTATTGAGGGAGATATGACTATTGCATAAAAATTTGCATTGGACTAGCAAACTAAACCTAACCCTAAACAAACCAGTGTTTCAGGGGAAGTTATGGCAGCTTGTAACACTATGTTCCTTTTAGTAATTCTGGGTGCAATTTGACATAACAAATTAGAAAAAGAACTAATGCTTCGATATCCTAAAATGTAAAACACGGATCCCACTTTCTCAAGCCCCTAATATATCATGTGAAATTCCCCTTTGGTACCACGTAATGATATTTTTTGGACCCATTCGTTTTTGTGTTTTGCACTTCTGTCTAATCCCAAGCTATCCCTGCAAGCTGCAACCCATTTGAATTCAATAAATGTCATTTTCGTACAAATGTGGACTTCAGTATCCACATATATAACCTACTGCATTGTGTGTGCATTTCACCTGTAGAACCAGATGAAAATCATCTTGTAAAGATCACAATTATCTTGAAGAAAACGGTTGAGGATAGCCATGCAAGCTGAGATTATGTGCTTTGAAATGATTTGACATGCCATGCCACAGCAGACAGTGTGAATGCACCTTGACCTGATGGTGCCATGGTGTGATGGTGTAGTGATGTGATGGTGCTATGACCGCCAATGTGAATTGGCCTTTAGGTGGACTGATAAGGTAAGGAATAAGTAGGCTCTCCATAGAATCGGCGAGGAAAGGAAGATATGGAAAACAGTGACAGGAAGAAGGTACAAGTTGATAGGACATGTTTTAAGATATTAGGGAATAGCTTACATAGTACCAAAAACTGTAGAGGAAGACAGGGATTGGAATACATTCAGCAAAAATTGAGGATGTAGGTTACAACTGCTACTCTGATATGAAAAGTTTGGCAGAGGAGAGGAATTGATGGTGAGTCACATCAAACTAGTCAGAAGACTAAAAAGAAGCTCCATTTATGTTTGCTTGTAGTTGTCTTGGGGTTTCCCTGTAGGACAGACATGCTATTGTCATGTGCAATTAAGGTATTTATATGGATTTGATGCTTAGATCTGCATCCTTCATATACAGAAGGAAATGGATAGGCCCAAGAATTGATGCTTAAGGGTCCACATTTTTATTTTTCCTTCGTCTGAAAAATGTGTTCTAGTACAATGGCTTAGTTTGTGTATTACTACTATTTTCTGTTGCTGTTTTGTTAAGTATCAGGAGAACCACTTTTTACTGAGAGCCTCTGATGGTGCACTTTTGGAGATTTTTCCAACAGGATTTTGTGGTCAAAGATGTCAGAATCTTTGCTTGGATCTAAGAAAATACTATTAGCATTATGTTTTTTTCTCCATTCTTTCCAGAGCGTTTTGTAAAAAAATGTAGATGGCACTAGTCGTAGATTTATTTTTCCAGAAACCATACTGGGCATCAGTGAGGATTTTGTTCATATTCAGGACTTCCATTAATCTGCTCTACACGATTCCTTCATTGATATTGATAAAGGGGCTGGTCTATAGTTTTTAAAATTTGCTTTTTCACTTTTCTTATGAGCAGGGGTCACTCTGGCAATTTTAATATAGTCACAAAAGGTTCTTGTCGAAAATCGTGAGTGACTGTATTAGCAAGGGGTGTTGCAATATTTACAATATATTCCTTTATTATGAAGTCTGGAATGCCATCAATCCCTGAGTAATTTTTTGAAGGCTTTTGCTATTGAATGATGCCATTTGGGGTTGTTTTGTAGAGTTACCTTGTATGGAGGCAAGAATTTACTTTGTTCTGATGGTTGTTTGCTCTACCTCTCTTATTACTGATTATTACATCTTTTGCACTGTCTGTGTAGTACTGTCTGAAGGTATTTGTTGTCGTTTGAGATTCAGTAACTCACTCTCTTGTTGCCACAGTTCAGGGTAATATTTTCCTTTTCCACTATTTACTTCCTGCTTTTTTTTTTATTTTGCAGATTGCTTGCATCTATTTTCTGACTTCGATAAATGAAGGGTCAGGGAAAGACCCAAGTAAGCCAATTTTTGTGAAATTCGGGAAAAGGCGATTTTAATGTCTGGACTGTGATTACATCAATATATAACAAAAAACAATACATTTTTCACAAACTGAACATCTTAGGTGCATCGAATGTGGAAACAGCGTTTTTGGTGTCTCGGGTTTTCTCATATTTTTGAAGTACTTTCTCGAAATGCAGTCAAACCTCACTTTGTAAGGGGCAAGAAACAGGTAAGTCACGTGAAGCAGGGGCAGAGCAATTCCAAAATAATCACGACCAAACGAATTTCTGGTTGTGACAATACAGCTACCTAACTGTGAAGCAGATGACTGTAGAATTTCACAGCACCAGGCGAAAAAATTTAACTAGGCTTTGAAAATCTTCACATTTTATTCTGGAAACTGGAAGGATATCTGGAATGAAGAACAGAATTGTTTGAGTTAGATTACATCGAACAAAAGATAACTCCAAAGCTAGTGTACACTAGACAATTAAGGAATTCTAAAGTTAAACATATCATTATGAGCAGGTTTAGCAGCTCAAACAGCCCATCCACTGGTTCATGTTGTTATGGTATCCTTATGATGCCAGTCTGCATTCCTCAGTGATAAGTC